>NC_139555.1:27674595-28274595 GCF_965112155.1 Podarcis liolepis
ATGCCCAATGGGTTTAAGTAGTCAGGGTTGAATGCAGCTCAGCCCTTGCTCAATGTAATAGGCTTCCCTCTTCCTCTCTTTCCACTACAGCGCCTCACTATGCTTCCACAAAATCTGCTCCAGAAGGTTGGGGGACTCTATGCAGCCAGTTTGGGGGTACATGTAGGGCTGCAGGGGGGACAACAGTTCACTCATGTCGTGCTGTATAGGTTAAAATCTGCTTGTGTAGCTTTGGAGACAACCCATAATGTTGTATTTTTTTTAAAAAACCATGTAGGTATAAATAATCCATAAAAACCATTAAAGGTAAAGGGACCCCTGACCATTAGGTCCAGTCGTGGCTGACTCTGGGGTTGCGGCGCTCATCTCGCTTTATTGGCCGAGGGAGCCGGCATACAGCTTCCGGGTCATGTGGCCAGCATGACTAAGCCGCTTCTGGCGAACCAGAGCAGCGCACGGAAACGCTGTTTACCTTCCTGCTGGAGTGGTACCTATTTATCTACTTGCACTTTTGACGTACTTTCGAACTGCTAGGTTGGCAGGAGCAGGGACCAAGCAACGGGAGCTCACCTCATTGCGGGGATTCGAACCACCGACCTTCTGATCGGCAAGTCCTAGGCTCTGTGGTTTAACCCACAGCGCCACCTGCGTCCCTTAAAAACCATTAGTCCAATACAATAACTTGCATACACTATACATTTAGTATGGTATTCTAAAACAGAATAGATTCAGCAGCAGTAAGTCCCACTGTGTTCAATGGGGCTTACTCCTTGAACAAGCATGCTTGAGACTGCAGCTTAAAAGCACATACACATGGGAAGCTGCTAAACTAGTTAGACCAGGGGAAGGGAACTTGTTGCCTTCCAGATGTTGTTGAACTCCAACTCCCATCAACCCCAGTTAGCATGGCCAATGGTAAGTGATGATGGGAGTTGTAGTCCAACAAACATTTGCAGGGACACAGGTAAGCTGCTGCTGCTATACCGCTATGCCTCTATTGGGCTTTGAGATGCTTCGATGAAATACGGAACGCACCGTTACAGATGTTGTTGAACTTCAATTCCCATCAGCCCCAGCTAGCAGGGCCAATAGCAAGGAACTCTGGGAGATGCAGTCCAGCGATATATGGAAGGCCAAAGTTTAGACAATATTTGAAAATATATGAGAACAATCTCTCCCCCCCCCCCGCCAATCCCTTAACTATTATGTGTTTCGGGAGGGAGGGAGAGAAACATGTTTGCTTCTTTAAAAAAAACAACCTCAGGCAAAACACGTTGTTTAATTTTTGAAAAATCCCCTTCCACATCATGCAGCCCCAACTTTTATGTGCATCAAAAGCAGGTATCATATGCACTATAAAATGGTTCTAACTTTAAACTGCTGTTATGCCTTTTTCCTAGAAATGACAGACTAACTGCTGTCGTTGGTGTTGGTGTTAATTGCATTTTAAATTGTGTTTATTGCATGTGAAAAAGCAATAAAATACATTTGATAATCACAATAAAAAAATCAGGTGAATGACTGAGAACTGGGCTGCTGCCAAGATGCCATTGCAGAGTGCCACTGGGCACATCATTTCCCCTTTTCAAATGTGATGGTTTGGGCGGGGGGGGGGGCAGCACCCCATGCACTGACTTTCTGCTTGCCATGCAGTTGTTGTAGGCAAAGAAGTCCTAAAGAAAAGGGAAAAAACCACATCGACAAGTTGAAGCAGTTGTGTCACATCCACCCAGACCTTTCTAATTGGCTCTGCCTTTTATAGTTAATAAGAGGGTAGTTTGAGGTTGTTGTTTTTCGGTAGCTGGTGCTATTGCAGCGCTGGATGGATCCACCTTCCCCTGCTGCAAAACAACAGCAGCAACCTACAAGAAAGAGCAGCACCGAGTGAGTGTCACTGATGCACGGTGGAAGGTGGGAGAACACAATCTCCTCATATGTACGACTCTTTTTCGGAGGCTACAGAAGGAGCGCCTGGTTCCTCGTGGCCTAATGTCCTTTTAATGACGCAGCGGCTCCATCTACCATTATCTCTTGCACGAAGCACACATTGACGCGCGTAATGACAGTCTCAAATTATCCATCTTGTGCAAAGAAAAGAAACGCAGCGCAGCAGACCTTTGCGTCGGGAAGAACGGCGCGAGTGCCAGCTCTAAAAGTCATCTCATTAAAATTTTCCTACAGCAGCTCTTTAAACGACCCCTCCTCTCTCCCCTGTATATTTAATGAGATTTATTTGAGACAGTTACGGAGCATCACGGAAATGCCAGCGCGGTATTAAAGAGGAGCATATTATTTTCGGGAACCGCTACTGTGCCACAGCTAACACAGGTGCGCACCTGCCTGCTCGCACTGTTGTGATAGGCAGGTCGGAGGACCGCTGCGGCTCTTGTTTTCGACGGTGGCTGCGTAGGCCACTTTGAGACAACATCAGCTGGAACAGGTATTGAATTGATGAGGAGTGCCAGGCCAAGCCCCCTCTGCTCCTGTCTCGAAATGGTCTGCTGATATTCTGATATCATCTTCCACCCCTTTCCTTACTCCCTTAGGGGCGCTGCCTTCTCTTTCTCCATGCTCCCTTCTCCTACCACCTGAAAGCTCTCTAAAGCTTAAAGACCTGGGCCGGCTCTGGCATTGGACAGAGTGAGGCGGCTGCCTCAGGCAGCAGATGCAGAGGAACAGGGAGGAACGGTAAGATGTTGGAGGATGCAGGTGTGGGTGTGGGCCATGAAGTCTGCTCCATACCCACTTTGTGCTTGGGTTGTCATGGAAGATGCTGACCCCAGTAAGATTCAGCTGCCAGTCTGTTTGCCTCCTGTACATGGACTCCCCTGCTCAGCGCCTGAGGGCCCCAGTCCTGCCACTCACCACCTGGCCTGGGGCGGGGCCTGATGGGCTCTATAAAGGACTGCTGCCACTGCCGCTGCTGGGCAGAGAGGGCTCCATTTTGTTTTGTTTTTGTTTAAATTGTTGTTATTTTTTACCTATGTCATTTTAAACTGTGATATGAATGCTGTTTTCTTAGCTTTAACTTTTGATTTAGGTGGAAATTGTTTCCCATTTGGTTGTGTATTCTTTTGATGTGGTTTATTTATTGTTTGACTTTTGTAATTATGAAAATCTTGTCATGCTGTAAGCTGCCTTGAGGACTGCTTTTTTAACTGTGGAAAGGAGGCATACAAATAAAAAATGATGATGATGGAATTTAGACTGGGGCTGGAGCCTCAGGCAGCAAAACACCTTGGGCCAGGCCAGTTACAGCCTACCCACTTTCAGGAGGTTGCAACTTGTAAACAGAATGGGTCGGTACATCTAGCTTTTAATCAGAAGGCTGGTGGTTCAAACCCACCCAAGGGGAACAGCTGTGGATTGCAGCATTCCTGCATTGGGAGGGGGGGGGGGTTGGATTTGATGGCCCCTGGGGTCCAACTCTACAGTTTTATGGTGATTTCTATAAAGGAAGGGAAAGTGGGCCAAAGTGCTGGGAGGATAGCACTCCCCACCCTCAGGCCAGTGAGGTAAAAGAAAGAGGGACAGAGAGGCAGAAGGAGTTTCTGCTACCAGCATCTCAATATAAGCCAGAGAAGGTGTTGAAATTGCCCTCTTAGGGAAATTTTCTCCACATGTGGTGGTTGTGTGACAAGGTGAAGACTTTTTGGAACAGTGTGTATAATGAGTTAAAAAAGATATTTAGGTACACCTTTTATAAAAAAAAAACCGGAGGCATTTTTGCTAGGAATGGTTGGAGAGGACATTAAAAAGGAAGATCAGAAATTCTTCCTGTATGCCACAACAGCAGGAAGACTACTCCTCACACAGAGATGGAAACCACACGATATTCCAACAATTGAAGAATGGCAACAGAAAGTATTGGAGTATGCGGAAATAGCAAGGCTAACTGGAAGAATCCGACATCAGGACGATGAGAAATTCCAAAAAGAATGGTCCAAATTTATGGTATACTTAGAGAAAACTGTACATAAATAAGGACACTCACAGGACTGAAATAAAACTCATAACGTTTATTGTAAACATTTGGTTAGACCACAAGATATAATGCTGTAATATAATAAGGAATGTATGCCTAAAGTATAATACAAATATTTATTAAGGAATTATAGACATTTATAGAATGTATATATAGTAATCACGCTTAAGTAAGAGCAATGTAGAGAAGCCAGAAGAGGGGTGGAAGGAAGTTAATTCGGATAAGATATAGACTGAAAGGAGAATAATATTGTTAAGCTGTACTGTGTTTAAGATATTTGGAAAAAATTAACAAAAATTATTGAGGAAGAAGAAAAAAAGAAAAGAAATTGCCCTCTTATGTAACAGCGATGTTGCTGCCGCAGGCCTGGATGCTGCAGGGGGAAGGATTGGGTGAGGCGGCAGCAAGGTCAGGGCTGTGCAAGAGCACTGGCAGAGCCAACCAGTGGTCCTGCTGCTGCCCCCACACCCCTGCCCCACTACTCCAGCCACTCCAGGGGGGCAGAAGGAGGGCAGAAGCAGAGGTGGCCAGATGTGCCCAGATGGAAGGGAGGGGTCTGGCTTTGATCCTTGTTTGCCTCAGTGACAACCCGCTTTCACCCGAGTGAGGACAATATTGGGGAGGAGCACCCCTTGGGTTATAACTACCAGTTCTCCATATCTTATTTGAGCAAACAGCAGTTGCTTTCTCCTCCGCCGGATGCTTATGAGCACATTGGTGTGCATCAGGCACATTTTGACGCTGCATACAACCAGAGAGAGGCTTTGGCGTTGCTGCCGATGTTATAAATCCTGACCCGTGGCAGCAACAGATACATTTGTTTTGGCTTAACCTGTAGTGATCCTCCGCTTCTTATATTTTTATTTAGTCAGCCCTTAAACCCTCCGAAATGCACCTAATCCCGCTACAAAACACAACTGCTTTCTTTCTAAAGACCTTTTTAACTTGCCAGAGCCACAGCACTCTGCTCTCCTACTAACAAAAGTTTTGAAAATACCAGTAAACTAGATATGGGCAACCCCTGCCTCTCAATGCATGCCCCCCGAATCCAATCCAAGTTATTTTAACTTCCACTGACATTCCTACAATCTCCCCCCTCCTCCAAATCAGCAGAGCTGTCTAAGTTTACCTCCGCCATGCAGCCATATAAATAAATATCAAAAGTGCCAGCACAAATAGGATATGCCACACTTAATCCTTAAGACAGTAATATTCTATAGATATGGAACAGAGCATAGTGAGAAATCTATGGCGGGTATTTTTTTAAAATAAAAAATTCCTTCCAGTAGCACCTTAAAGACCAACTAAGTTAGTTCTTGGTATGAGCTTTCGTGTGCATGCACACTTCTTCAGATCTGAAGAAGTGTGCATGCACACGAAAGCTCATACCAAGAACTAACTTAGTTGGTCTTTAAGGTGCTACTGGAAGGAATTTTTTATTTTGACTATGGCAGACCAACACGGCTACCTATCTACTACTGGGTATTTTTTTGTGAGGGAAGGAATACAAGAACCTCTTCCACACACACTTTGCCCTAGGAATTATCATTTGGGGGGGGGGGAGCATCTTAATTGTGTAGGAATTTTTTTTTTTTAAAGAGCTTGTTTACACATTCAAGAATATTCGGATTTTAAGAAACAAGAGTATTGATTCAAGGCATGTGATGGCTGTTAGGATCTGGGAGTTCTGGCTTAATACCAGCCTCCTCAATCCATGCATTTGCTGGTTTGTCTGAACAGGGCTAGATGTCACAAAATAGGAGCAAGGCAGGAGGAAGCTACAGCTTATATCTAATCTTCTTTGCCTTTAATTTGCTTTTTCAGTGTGCAAACCTATTTAAGACGGAAGTAAGTGAAGGAATTCTTCCCTCACAATAGATTTTTGAGTAAACCAACCCTAATGTGGTCGTTATATCTTTTGAAACGTTTCTTCCTTCACAAGCCTGAAACTGCCAGCATCCAGAGAGGCAAGAGGGTGGAATTGCAATGGAAGGAAACCCTGGCTGTTTATTTTACTAGACCCGCCTGCTACCTATTGCACGGTCCTCCTCTACCTGCCTAACATCTTGTTCGCCTTTTGCGAAAACAGGGCCAAGCTATTGTCTGCTCCATCCATTATTTCCTAGTTCCCTCCTTGCCTTTCTCCAGGGTAATCCCATCACCGGCTGACGACAACGGCTGTGTGTTTTAATAGAATGTTCTTTGTACAAACTATCTCCTTCCGCGATTTTAAATTGCATTCTTATTTAGAAGCATTACAACAGCCACTGCTGGGCTGCCTTTTTTCGTCTTTTTTTCTTTTCCTTGAGGGGAGGAAGTGGGACGTGCTGTTGCGTGGCTGACAATAGGCGAGAGTGGGGGGGAGAACAGCGCAACACAGGGGAAAGGGGGGAAAGAGAAAAAGAGGGTGCGGGGACGAGAGCCCATCTCTCTTGAAGGCTTATCTGCTTGCTAGCAGCCAGCCCATAAAGGAAGGGAGGAATGGGGTGGGTGGAGGGACTCGGCTGCATTAAGTCTTCTAATCGGGCAGGTAGAAGATTAAGCGCTCACATGCATGGGTACACCTGACAAGCACAGCGCAAAGCTTGCATTCGGGATCCTCACACTTGGGCCGACTGACAGGGGAGGTAGTTGGAGTTGACCTGTGTGGTTGTTTACCGCATTGGCCTGAATATAAGCCGCACCCTAATATAAGCCACAGCTTTTAAATTGGAGAGGGGGGGAGGGAAAAAAAACCATAGCTGATTATAAGCCGTTTCCTTCCTTGCTGCTCCTGGCTGCATACTGGGCAGGGTGGGGGAGCCACACTGGCTGCCAGCAGACTGGGTGGCAAACAGTGTGGTGTAGTGGTTCAGAGCGATGGACTCGTAATCTGGTGAACCGGGTTTGTGTCTCCGCTCCTCCACATGCAGCTGCTGGGTGACCTTGGGCTAGTCACACTTCTTTGAATGTTAGCCACTTTGAGACTCCTTCGGGTAGTGATAATGCGGGATATCAAATCCAAACTACTACTACTACTACTACTACTACTACTACTAATACTCTTCTTCTTCTTCTTCTTCTTCTTCTTCTTCTTCTTCTTCTTCCTCCTCCTCCTCCTCCTCCTCCTCCTCCTCCTCCTCCTCCTCCTCCTCAATCTCTCTCTCCCTTCCCTTCTCTCTTGGGGGAGAAGATGGGGGACTACGTGCGGGGCAAGTGCCATTGCGCTGCACTCCTGGCGCTGTTTGCCCTGTGCTCCTGGCTGCATACTGTAAGGTCATTAATATAAGCCACACTTTAACTTTTCACGGTCGGAATTTGGGGAAAAGTGTGGCTTATATTCAGGCCAATACGGTATTACAGTGGTACCTCGGATTAAGAACTTAATTCGTTCTGGAGGTGCATTCTTAACCTGAAGCTGTTCTTAACCTGAGGTACCACTTTAGCTAATGGGGCCTCACGCTCCCGCCGTGCGATTTCTGTTCTCATCCTGAAGCAAAGTTCTTAACCTGAGGTACTATTTATGGGTTAGCGGAGTCTGTAACCTGAAGCACCTGTAACCCGAGGCACCACTGTATATCTGTATATAGGTGAGTTGTTCTGCATCTGCCCACCATTGCCCTGTTTCTGAGGCACTCTTTCTGTGCCTCTCCTTGAAACACATGCTTTTTCTCTCCCTCTCCAGCCTCCTACCGATGTTGGCTACAAGCCACCATGATTGCTTCTATCTGACTGTTCCATGATAGGAAACAGGGAAACAGTCATGCAAATTCACAGCATCTCTTCACAAAAGCAGAGGGGAATGTTAGGCCTGCAGGGATGGGAAAGGCTGCTGTGGGGATGGGAGGGAGACTCAATTCAGTTCACATTTAAAGGAAAAAAACCAAAACCAAACCCTACCTCATTTGCACTTTCTGAAACAATGTGTGAACCAGAACACAGCCATTAAAAACAATACAGGGCCGCCTTCAGTTGTCTTTTAAAAGTAAAATACTTGTTTATTGCCTTGATATCTGCTGGGAGGGCGTTCCACAGGGCAGGCGCCACTACCAAGAAGGCCCTCTGCCTGGTTCCCTGTAACTTGGCTTCTCGCAGTGAGGGAACCGCCAGAAGGCCCTTGGTGTTGGACCTCAGTGTCCGGGCTGGATGATGGAGGTGGAGATGCTCTTTCAGGTATACAGGACCGAGGCCGTTTAGGGCTTTAAAGGTCAGCACCAACACTTTGAATTGTGCTTAGAAACGTACTGGGATGTTGTACTTGACTGCTCTTGTGTTTCACATCCAACAGTGGCAAGTGCCAGAGCACACGGAAATGCCGTTTACTTTCTCGCTGCAGCGGTACCTATTTATCTACTTGCACTAGTGTGCTTTCAAACTGCTAGGTTAGCAGAAGCTGGGACAGAGCAACAGGAGCTCACCACTGTCACACACATTTGAACTGCCAACCTTCTGATCGGCAAGCCCAAGAGGCTCAGTGGCTTAGACCACAACTCCACCAGCATCCCTTCTGCTTTAAAAGCTCCAAGGAAGGAGAGTCCACCACCTCCCAAGGGAGACCATTCCACTATCAAACAGCTCTTGCTGTCAGAAAGTTTTTCCTCATGTTTAGTTGGAATCTCCTTTCTTCGAGTCCCACCTTCCAGAGAAAAGAAGCTTGTTCCCTCTTCCATGAGACAGCCCTTAAGATATTTGAAGATGGCTATCATATCTCCTCTCAGTCTCCTCTTTGCTAGGCTAAACATACACAGCTCCTTCAAGCACTCCTTATAAGGCTTAGTTTCCAGACCCTTAATCACGTTGGTTTCTGTCCTGGAGGGCACTAGGTTGGGGAGGGGGGAGGCTGCTTTAGAGAATACAGTGGTAACTCAGGTTACAGATGCTTCAGGTTACAGACTCCGTTAACCCAGAAATAGTACCTTGGGTTAAGAACTTTGCTTCAGGATGAGAACAGAAATCGTGCAGCAGCAGCGGGAGGTCCCATTAGCTAAAGTGGTGCCTCAGGGTAAGAACAGTTTCAGGTTAAGAACGGACCTCCGGAATGAATTAAGTACTTAACCTGAGGTACCACTTTTTAATTTTTGTTGCAGGTATGAAGGCAGTGGAGAGTGAATGTCATGGGAGGAAAGCAGGTGGACTTAGTCCAAATGGAAACAGTCAGAAGTGAACCCAAGAGAAACAGACCATCTGATTGAAGAGGGGGTGGCATGCCTGGGGCAACTCGTGTAACACTTGCCCCTAGATGACCCCGCCAATATCGTGAGAGTCAAAAGAGTTTAGCGAATTGGTTCCCTTGCTGCTAAATGCCATAGCTTCCCTCTCATAGCTCATGACACTTCTGTGATGTGTGGCAAAGCTGATTTCGCCAGCGCAGTAGTTCTGAAGCATTCTTAGATTTCCAGGTGAAAAGGGCAGGAGATGACGGCTCTCGGCTGCCAGCTACCTTCGCTTCATATTTAAACTGCCGAGCCCGCCCACACCTGGTGCTGTGTGAACTGATCTGGTACCTGCATATCATTTGCATGTTTATTTACCCCCCCCCCCCGCTCTCCTCCCTACGACTCTCCTTCTGGCTGGCCTAATTCCATTAAAAGAGGTCTCTGCCTTGCTGGCCATAGGCAGCTGCCAATTAAGACCATCGCTTTGAAAAGACTTAGCCCTGGAGAAGCCCTTTCCCATCCTCTGCCACATCTGGAGAATGGAATGCTGTAATTAGCCGGAGCAGGGAGAGGAGGCTGCTGGGATCTCAGCAGGCCGAGGAGAGGGCTGAGAAGGGGATTGGAGCTTTGTTAATGTACGCGGAGGATACATTGACCTCATATAGAAGTAGAACTGCAGGCAAGTTTTTCAGGCGCATGGCTAAACACGCAAGCAAAAGAAAAATGGGGGTATGGTATGGAGCTATCGTTTTCAGCATCTGAAATATACTCAGAGTCAAGAGTGGATTTCATGCTCTTTATTCAGCTCATAGTGGTGAGGAGGAAAATAAAGTTCCCCTAGAATATCTGCTTTATATACATTATTTACACAATGGGTTGCACGTGATTGGCTAATTCTGGGATTCTCCTGTAGGCCAATCCGGTTGTGGATTCACTTCCACCTGGAGCTGGATTGGGTGGCTCCTGCAGACCAATCATACTGCTGCATTGTTCTAGGACCAATCATACTGCTGCATTCTGAATCCTATTGTTTTAGGACCAATCAGACTGCTGCATTTAGGATCCTATTCAACTCAGTACATAACAGCATCACACGAAGGTGTGCTCGGTTAGGAGGAACATGGTGCAAGATGCATGCCCACAAGATTGTGTGCATGCAAGTGTCAGTAGGGTTGCCATATTTCAAGAGGTAAAAATCCAGACACAAAAAGTTGTTGAGCTTTTTTAGGGCCATTGCCCAGTAGCCCCCGCTTTGCTGAGCCCGGCCAGAGCCTGAACCTGAACCAGAGCTGCCAGTGTACTTTTTTAAAAACCCAAATCCAGGACATTTGCTTTAAAATGTAAAATTAACCCCAGGTGGACATGTAGGACCTCCGAAAGAGGACATGCCTGGGAATTCCCGGATGTATGGCAACCCTAAGGGACCCCTGATCATTAGGTCCAGTCATGACTGACTCTGGGGTTGCGGCGCTCATCTTGCTTTATTGGCCAAGGGAACCGGCGTACAGCTTCCAGCTCATGTGGCCAGCATGACTAAGCCACTTCTGGCGAACCAGAGCAGCGCACGGAAATGCCGTTTACCTTCCCACCAGAGCGGTACCTATTTATCTACTTGCACTTGACGTGCTTTCGAACTGCTAGGTGGGCAGGAGCAGGGACTGAGCAACGGGAGCTCACCCCGTCGTGGGGATTCGAACCGCCGACCTTCTGATCAGCAAGTCCTAGGCTCTGCGGTTTAACCCACAGCGCCACCTGTGTCCCTTTATGGCAACCCTACATACAAGGATCATGTAAAAAGGGTAATTCTCACCCAACGTCTGGAAGAGAGGCCAATTTTTCTTATTTTGTGGCTGCTTTGAATCCAGAATTCTGTGTCTACTGTGTTTGTCTCCACCTTCTAGTGTGGTCATGCCTTAGTCGGTACTAAAGCTAGCCAAGGGAAGGCTAAATACAATACAATACGATACAAGGATCACCTCTTGGCACAAAAAGGCTTCTGTGCATGACAAGTACAGGTTTCCTGAAAAGATTAAGACAGCATTATAGACATTAAGAAATATGCTATCATAGAATTGTAGAGTTGGAAGGGACCCTGAGGATCATCTAGTCCAACCCCCTGTAAGGCAGGAATATACAGCTATCCCATACAGGGATCAAACCTGCAACCTTGTCATTATCAGCACCATGCTCTAACCAACTGAGCTATCCAACTATAAAATAAAAATATGAAATGGAAACACAAATAATTCCATATAAGATTTGCCTTGCGGGCTCAGGCAGAGATCTTAGCTAAGATGCACCCAGTCTTCTGCAGGACAGGAATGATTACTTCTCTGTCACACCCCTTTTCTGAATATAAATAAGTCTTATACCAGTAGTGGGGAATCTGTGGCCCTCCTCATGGCAGCCATTTTGTATTATGACACACACACACACCCCTACACAGCAGCCATTTTATGACTGGCATGTCCAGCACTCTTTCAAAATGTGCCCACAGCATGGTATGTCCAGCACTCTTTCAAAATTCAAAATGTGCCCACTGACCCAAAAGGTTGGCGACTCCTGGTGTAGACAGTGCTAAGGTAGATGAACCAATTGACTGACTCGCTATAATGCAGCTATCTACATTTCTTGTGCTTCAAGAGGCTGTTCAGGCAGGTTTGTCACCATTTAGTGGCAGCAAAGCATCTCTTTTTCTTTTCAGGGAGAGGAAAGAAAAACCTCAGCTCCCCGCAAAGAAGATTATAAGAATTCACCACATCCCCGAAGTTGATTGCAATCTCTGAAGACCGTTTTCATTCCACACCACCAAAAATATTTTTCGAAGTCTAGGCTGAATACTTTGGTACAACACCATGTTTGCTATGTTACCTAACTTTCCCTGTCGTGCCAGAAATCATACCAGTTAAAGGATTTTAGCAGAGTGAAAGATAAATGATGACTAGTACTATTTTTCTAGAAAAACGGCATGGTGTCTACCTGAAAGGTGACAGAACTGAGTTCCAGCAAGTTCCAGTTGGAAAAAAAGCCCTGAACATGACTAAAGTTAAAATTAAAGTTGACTGTTGAAGCCTCAAAAAATGGTGGCCATCCCCATATAATTCCTTAATTACTGCCTCCTACTAGTGACACAAATAAAGCTGACTAGTGCTAGAAACAAAATACTAGGTTGGAAGGCCAATTGACGTGACCCAGTTGACAACATTTAAGTGAAAAGTGGAGAAAAATCCACATTCTATCTTTGAAAATGGCTTTATTCATATTTAATATTCATTCCTGTTCTTTCTCTTAATATTCCCACCAAATGTACAACAAATGTGTGTGACCCTCCCTTAATTCTTGCTTCTGTTATGTACGTCCGGAACTCCATAATTCAGCCTTACCCTGTTGGGACTTTTTGTGCTAGCTGGACAGGAAAAAAATGTAGGGCATCACCCACAATGCCCTTGGTATACATGGAAACCCTTTCCTTTCAAGCTCTCTTAAAGAGAAATCTTACAACGTGGCCTGCAAATAGCACCGCACACAGCTGCAAACTGTTTTTCAGATGTGTACAAGTGCTTGTGCGAAAGAGTGTACGCTTGTTGATTTGCACAGCTCAGCTATTATGTGCAAAGATGCACATCCGGCACACTCATTGAACACTACATGTGCATAACTGTATGTGTGTGTAGGCCAACACTTTGTGTTGACAGATCAATTGTTGAACGTAGAGTGTGAAAGTCCTTAATATATCTAGACTTCCATGGGGCTTTTGCAAAGATGCTTTGTGGCAGATTGGAACCCTTCCCCCAGAGCCTCCAAGTGTCTCTATTTTCCAGGGATGTCCCTGGTTTACAGAAGCCATCCTGATTCCTGATTTGATCCCGGAATCTCCCACTCTTCCTTAGGATGTCCCTATTTTCATGGGGAAAATGTTGGAGGGTATGGAGTTATCTGACCCCACAAGCTGTCTGAAGGCAATCCTGAGGGTGCAGTCGTGTTGCCAGAGCTAGCAGCAGCATGGGCGTGATAGCGGGGCAGGGAGTGGCCCCGGATCTGCGGGGGCGGGGCAGCGTTTGGAGTGATGTTTTGACTACTGTGGCAACCATACCCCTCCAACATTTCTCCCATGAAAATAGGAATGTCCTACCATACCTTCCAACATTTATCCAATGAAAATTGGGACACCCTAAGGAAAAGACATGGGTGGTGCTGTGGATTAAACCACAGAGCCTAGGACTTGTTGATCAGAAGGTCAGCGGTTTGAATCCCCGTGACGGGGTGAGCTCCAGTTGCTCAGTCCCTGCTCCTGCCAACCTAGCAGTTCAAAAGCACGTGCAAGTAGATAAATAGGTACCATTCCGACGGGAAGGTAAACGGCGTTTCCGTGCGCTGCTCTGGTTCGCCAGAAGCGGCTTAGTCATGCTGGCCACATGACCCGAAAACTGTACGCCGGCTCCCTCGGCCAATAAAGCGAGATGAGCGCCGCAACCCCAGAATCGGCCACAACTGGACCAAATGGTCAGGGGTCCCTTTACCTTTAAGGAAAAGAGGGACATTCCAGGATCAAATCAGAAACTGGGACAGCTTCTGTAAATCTGGGACTGTCCCTGGAAAATAGGGACACTTGGAGGGATGGAAAGTCCACACCAATACTTCCTTGGGTCAGAAAGTATATATTTTTACATCTCTGCAGCACAGGGTCCTCTATATCTGCCAGATGATTTCCGTGAGTAGGCACCACTCTTCTATCCCTTGTCAAATATGTTAGGACTTTGTAGATGGACATGCAAGCTGCACTGCAGTGACTCATTGTGAAAACGGGAGGATGCATGGCAAATCCTTTAACGGGGGACATAGTGGCTCATCTTCCAAGAACCACCTTGTTCTTCTCCTTGAAACAAATCCAGAGTCTGTTAATGGGGTCCCAGTGGAATAGTCCACAAGCTTATGAACCTGGGCTGTGCCATCAGAAACATGACACTTGGTGCCGTTCAAAAATAGCTTCTGACTTTTTGCTAGGTCATTTGGCAGAATCCTACACTTCCTCCGTTTCTCAGCTTTGGTCTCGGTAAAGACAGAACATCTCAAGGAAGCAGTGGAAATTAGAAAACCTAATTGCTTGGCTGCCTAGGAGAGAAGCAGTTTTCAAGAGTGGTGACTACAGCTGTGGTTGCTTTGTGTGCGCGTTGCTTGGGATAATTGTGTTTTGTTGTCAGATCTTCTCCGCTAGCCTGTTATGACACACGAGGAAGAACAGAACAACATGATATGCTTAATTATTTTCTGGTAGGCCAAGTTCCTTCAGGGAAAGAAGAGTAAGAAGAAGCTGCAACAAAACTTTTCAATTGGAGGAGTTTATTCTAGTTTGTTCTAGAAGAAAACACTGAGTATGACTCATTCTGCTATACCAGAGCCACGGCTGTCAAGACCAGATTCCTGTTTACAATTAAAAATATGAGTTTGAAATCCAGATCATGCAATTCTCAATAGACTGCAGTGAATTTTATTTTCTTCCTGACCCCAGACAAACTTTTTAAAAAACCCACATAGCCGTTAATGTTTATAAGTCTCTGGGCTCCAAGTGCCAACGGAAGAGGCCAATTAGTGTAAATTACAAGAGGGATACTAGCCCATAGAGATCCAGGACCAAGATTTGCAGAAGCTCATTCCTCAAAGGATAAAGATCTTGCATCTAATGGGAACATTGCTGCATCTCTGACAAGCTGAATCAGAAATGGTATTTGAACATGCAAAAGCTTTTTTTAGGCCTCCCCGTTTCCTTCCAATGACATGAGGGCTTAATCTCCAGAAAATTTAAGTAAAATATCCTGTATTCCAAGCCAAGTGGAAATCCCCAAGCCATAAAACCCTGCATTCCCTGAACCACAGATGCACTTACACCCAAGCGTTCCTCATCTGAATGTTTTCATGGATTTTGGAGTTCTGTGTTGCTTTATCTCACATTTCCAAAAGCTGCATCCAATTGTGCTTAGTCCAATTCCAGAATTGATTTTATAAATTGTCCTTGTTAGAATGAAATTCAGAAGTAGTAGACTGCAAGGCATAAGGAGACAGAACAGGTAGACTTCTCTCACCTATATTCCTTTCTTTAGACTACCATACTTCATTTGCTCCTGGTACTACTATTTGGTTCCCCCAAATTCATCCTTCCACCATAGAAACTCCAAGCCCCATAGCATAGCCCATGGGTAGGCAAACTAAGGTCTGGGGGCCGGATCCGGCCCAATCGCCTTCTAAATCCAACCCACAGACAGTCCGGGAACCAGCGTATTTTTACATGAGTAGGATGTGTCCTTTTATTTAAAATGCATTTATGGGTTATTTGTGGGGCCTGCCTGGTGTTTTTACATGAGTAGAATGTGGTGTACTGGTTAAGAGCAGTGGACTTGTAATCTGGGGAACCGGGTTCGTGTCTCCGCTCCTCCACATGCAGCTGCTGGGTGACCTTGGGCTAGTCACACTTCTCTGAAGTCTCTCAGCCTCACTCACCTCACAGAGTGTTTGTTGTGGGGGAGGAAGGGAAAGGAGAATGTTAGCCGTTTTGAGACTCATTCGGGTAGTGATAAAGCGGGATATCAAATCCAAACTCTTCTTACTCTTCTTCTTCTTTTATTTAAAATGCATCTCTGGGTTATTTGTGGGGCATAGGAATTCATTCATTCCTCCCCCCCCAAATATAGTTTGGCCCCCCACAAGGTCTGAGGGACAGTGGACCAGCCCCCTGCTGAAAAAGTTTGCTGACCGCTGCTGTAGCCCATGGATGGGGAACCTGTAGCCCGCCAGATGTTGTTGGGCTCCAGCTCCTATCATTCCTGCCATTTGCCCAAGTTGGCTGATGGGACCTGAAGTCCAAGGACATCTGGAAGCACCATGTTTCTCAACCCTGATATAGCCTTTGGCTCCTCCGCCAGGTCTACGGCTAGCCAGGGACATTCAAAAGGGCGCAATTGTGTGACAGGACATTCTTCCATATTAATCAAGTGATGCTCATGAGACATGAGCATCCCCTCTCCTGAGACAGAAGCATAGGCCTGAGCTGAGGCAATGTCTTGGCTTTGCTTGGAAGTTCATAATGTGCCTATTTGTGGTTTACTTGGGCAGCGGTAGGGAGAAATCCGGGGAGGGGGGAGAGATTGCTGGGGGGACAATGGGCAGCTCATTTATGGGGACACACACACACACACACACACACACACACACACTGATGCTGTTGCTGTGTTTCTGATAAAAATAATTGTTATAATGGACAGATGTCTTGTTTTGTTTTTAAACTGGAAAAACATTCCACATTCTCTTTTCCCGACCCACCCACAACACACTCTGCCTCTGAAAATGCCCACTTGGATTCATTTTGTCTTGGCAATGCCCAGTGTGATGCATCAGAGCACGACAGGGTTGAATCGCAGCTCCGCTATGCGCAAAATGCATGCATGGCACAGCAACTCATCTAAAGGAGAAAACAAAGTTAAATAAAAAACAACAACGATGAATTGAGCAGGAGAGTGCATAAGTTACTGCTGCCCCAAGACATTCATAAATAATGTAGATGCCACGGGGTGGTGAGGCTTTTTACTCAGTTAATTAATATGTACAGTAACACTCGCACACTCGAAAAACAATGGCCCAGGCTCCTTTCCCCCATGTGCTAAGTAAAAATATTTCTTGGAGGACTGACACATTTATTATTTCCACCGTAATTACCTTATTATGGAGCATTTGTAATAAAACACATTAAGGAACTTCAACCCCATACAGGGCTGGTACACAGGGATTTTCACTTTGAAAAATTTCTGAGGAATTCAGCACTCAAGGAAGGAAAGTGGGTTGGCTCCTGTTTGGTGGGCTTCATGCAAGTGCCCCTTGCACTCCTTGTTCTTGACCCAGAGCTTTCTTCCCTGCTATTTGAATACCACTTCTCTCTCCACGTAGCAATACAATGCCTCTCGCTTTTATATTAAAGATCTGCAGGCACTCCTCTGTCCCTGAATTTACCCCATACTCCATTCTCTCCGCACATAGTTGCTATACTGCTAAGCATAACACAGTCTTGCTCGGCTGCTGCACCTAAATACCATTTGGCAGGTTTCCTGAAATTCTAACCCTGCACTCATCGTGTTGTAGGTCAGGGTGGCCAACAGTGGTTCATAAAGGTCAAAACCCATCATCAGCTCCAGTTCAATTGCACTCCTTTGTTAGTCCATACTTCGTTGGAGGCAACTGGCCTGACCAGCAACAAAGGTTGATGCTGGCTAGACCAACTTTGTGGGAATGGCTCTTCACAAACCTAGACGAAAGGATGCCCTGGAGGTGCAGACATTTCCCATTTGACATGAGTTGCCTGCTGAGTCTGAAGCAGCACTTCGCATGGTGCCTAGGTAAAGGTAAAGGGACTCCTGACCATTAGGTCCAGTTGTGGCCGACTCTGGGGTTGTGGCACTCATCTTGCTTTATTGGTTGAGGGAGCTGGTGTACAGCTTCCGGGTCATGTGGCCAGCATGACTAAGCTGCTTCTGGCGAACCAGAGCAGCACACGGAAACGCCGTTTAACTTCCCGCCGGAGCGGTACCTATTTATCTACTTGCACTTTGACGTGCTTTTGAACTGCTATGTTGGCAGGAGCTGGGACCGAGCAACGGGAGCTCACCCCTTCACGGGGATTCGAACCGCGACCTTCTGATCAGCAAGCCCTAGGCTTAGTGGTTTAGACCACAGCGCCACCCTGCATGGTGCCTAGCTGTTCACAAAACTGTGGCCAGATACCCAGAAGCTTCTGCAACAATGTAGGCACATCCCAGACCTCTTGTTATTCTGATATAGATGACATGACCCTCCTCTTGAGGTGGTTAAAGTTTGGTAGGCTTTTCAAGCTCAGGTAGCTCTTGACCCAGGTTTATCGGGCAGTAATGATAAACGATGGCATGGCCAGAAGAGAGTCTGCCCACTCCTCTGTTGCAATCCTTGCCATAGTTATCAATCTGGGGGGCTGTTCATCATTTAAGATGCTTCCCCATGGTAACTAATCCCTGTTCCCACCACGATTCCACAAGTCTTTCCTCCCCAGCAGCCATTTGGAATGTGGGAACAGGAGGGAATAGAAACTCACAAGATGGGAGCAAAACGTGTGATTACAAAAGTTTGGGGAGAATCACTTCCCATGGGAGAACATTTTTGCCTGCATCTGCATGTCAACTGCATTGCAAGCTATTTGCTTAGTTGTTATCTCATAGGTGGCTTTCACTTAAAGATTTTCTGATCTGGGGGGGCCACTAGGGGGCGCATTGGAAGATGGCCGACAATACCATCTCTTCAACCCACACGGGGTAATTAAGAGGCTGTTATGGGAGTAGGCAGCCTCCCTTGTTGCCCCAAGGAAATGGGGAACACTGCCCTTGCCTGCTGTGCCCATAAATCACCCCCCTAATTCAAAAGAAGGGGGTGAGGGCCCTAGGTAGAATGCCCCCGTGTGGACCTCGGCTCTCCTGGACGCTGTCTCTGATTGCGCACTAGCTGCAGCAATTTGGAATAATTAATTACAAAAGAAGCAAATGCACATATTTCAAGTGAAGAAGGGGAGTGAAGTCTGCTAATTTAAGTGACCTCTGCGAAAGAAGACGACGGGTTGGAGAAGCAGGAATATTTTATGATTAAGATACACCAAAGGCTGGGTATGTTGACAGTGGGACTGAATGGGGGGGGATGGGACCTTTTTTACTTTCCTTCTATGTGATTTACAATAACCCCTCCTCATTAGAATCGTCGGTTGAACTGACCCAAGCAGGATGATTAAGGTCTGTGTGGAGATAAACTTTAACCAAAAGTATGCTTTATGGAGATTGAGAAGCAATAAGAGCTTTTGGAATGGCGCAGCAATTAATTAGGAGTCGCCATCTTGCCAAAGGATTTATAGCCGGGAGGAAGAACGGACTTGTTTTCAGACTGCATTCCTGGTGAATCTCCTCAGAGGTTTTGAGAAAGGAGGCAGATTGGTGAAGATTAATGACGCTAAGACTGTTTTGATGTATGGAAGTGATGTTATATGGAAAACGTCTGGATATGGCTATTGGATAAAAAAAAAAAATATCCATGCAGGATTACAAAATATTCTAACCTGCTTGTGGAGACTATCAGAGGTCAGAAAGAGAAAGGAAAAATATATGAAAATAACAAGAGATGTGGAAAAACAATAAGAAAGGACTGGATAGTACTGTGAACATCATAAGGTTAGATTTGTGGACATTAAAACAGCAGTAAGAAGCAAGAAGTTGATTGGATCCCCTTCAGAACTTGAAATATGGGTACCCCCAACAAAAATTTAAAATTTGGCTGTGTAATTTGGAATTTATGTAATTTGGTTTGATTTGATTGGTCGGTTAATAAAAAAATATTTTTTTAAAAAAGATTTTCTGATCTGAGACTGCTCCACATATTTCAGTTAAAATATAATTCATTCATCGCCAAGAAGTGGGCTTGATCCGAGTGATCAGGGGGTTGGGTTCAGTCCACACAGTTTGCCACTAAAGCTTGATCAACAAAGGTTTTGTGCATAGGTTATGTAAACCAAACCAAACCAAACCAAACCAAACCAAACCAAACCAAACCAAACTATGGCCTTGCCCCTCTGATTGTTTGTTAATCAAGAATTCCAAAGCACTGTAGCCAATGGGGTCAACATGTGCAAAGGAGATTGGTGAGAAAGAAAAGGTAGTTTAATATGCCACAAAGCCCGAAGTTGAAAATGGTCCAAACCAGCATTAACTGGTTAGCAGACATTTCAAGAGCCAGCTCGTTGATGATAGTCTTACATCAACGAACACTGATAGCTCATGGACAAACCAAACACAGGAGCTGGAGGAGTTGGTTGGGACCTGTAAATATGGCCAGCAGATAGACTTGACTTTTGCAGCTGATAGGAGAGGAGCCTTCAGGAGATGCTGTTTGCTTTTGGGGAAACTGGTGCTGCACTAGCACTGTTAGGATTTGTCTGCTTCCTCAAACCCAAAGTATATATTGTTAGCCAATCCGATATAGGAAATATATTAATTGGTACTCTCTCCTTCCAATCAAGGGGTCGTGGGTGGCGTTGTGATCTAAACCACTGAGCCTAGGGCTTGTCAATCGGAAGGTCGGCGGTTCGAATCCCCGCGACAGGGTGAGCTCCAGTTGCTCGGTCTCAGCCCCTGCCAACCTAGCAGTTCGAAAGCACGTCAAAGTGCAAGTAGATAAATAGGTACCACTCCAGTGGGAAGGTAAACAGCGTTTCTATGCACTGCTCTGATTCACCAGAAGCAGAATCATGCTGGCCACATGACCCGGAAAAACTGTCTGTGGACAAACGCTGGCTCCCTTGGCCAGTAAAGCGAGATGAGCGCCGCAACCCCAGAGTCGTCTGCTACTGGACTTAACTGTCAGGGGTCCTTTACCTTTACCTTCCAATTAAACCAGTCTTGTGGCTCTTACTTAGTATGAGATTCATCAGAGAAGAAGTTCCTTAGAGAGGATGAAACCATGAGTTCAAAACATTGTAGTCCTTACAGATTTATGGCCAAGACATTTCATTAACGCCTCTCAAAGAAATAATAATAAAAAAAGAAAAGGTCCGACTTGCACAGAGGACCCAGTTTCTCAAATACAGTCCTCAGTCTCCCATTTGGCCACTCTACCTGTGAAATCCAGATTGATTTGGCAGGTTGCCCCCTTTTGTGCTCTATATCCCAGCCTCATGCACATGCCCCCCTCATCCCTTCATTAGCCTCTCTCTTCCCCCTGCCAAGCATTTTCTCATTGCAAAATCTCTTCACCCCTGAGAATGGCAATCAAAGTCTCCATTAATGAGAACAGTGTGGTGCAGTTTCTGGAGCTTTTTGTTTTCCCTCCCTGTTTTCTTTTTCCATTTCTCCCATGAATGCTGATTTTCACAATCCCATGGCAGCCCTGCTGAGTGGCATGAGTCCACCAAGCTCCTGGCAGAGCATCTGAAGTGTGTAAAGCTCAAGCAATGGGCTGGGGACCAGAGCAGAATGAGGTGGACAGAGCAGGGGCTTAGCTGAACTAGGCAAATGCCAGGCTTTCCTGTGAGAGTCCCCAGCAGATGGGCTCTCCATGTCAGAGATAAAGACCAGAACAGCTTCATTCAGCTGCATGGAGATGAAATAATTTTCCCAGTCTGGACGCGGGTGAGATTCTAAAATTGTGCTTGGATGTTATCGCCAAAACAACAACAACAAACCTCTGGTTAAATGAAACATATTCAAAACGTAACCGGCTGTATGTTTGAAAAAATAGGATATACTATTCATTGTATTGAATTGTAGATTTCAACAGAAGTAGCTCATAAAGTTCAATGAAAAAAGTAGAAGACCCAGTGGATCAGTTCATTCTCTAATCAGTTTATGCATATGACTTTTGAAATTGAGAAAATTATTAGACGCCATTGGCATATTCTTAAGGACATCCCTGGGTGTGAGAATATCCCCCTTTTTGCCAAACGATGCACTAAGTCATTTAAAGATATATTGGTGCATACAGATTTAAAATCCACACCCATACAACGTACGTTTTCTAGTCTTCCACGTGTTTTTTTTAAGTGTGGGCATTGGATGTTATCGCCAGACACGGCCATTTTAAAGAGAGAACCTTTTGCCTTCTGAGCTTTGTGTGTGTGGACGGGTGACACAGCAGATTAGAAAGTAACAAGAACTTATTACTGTTGGCTATTTGCAGATTAGTTGCTCTGCAGAAGGCGTGCTGGGGAGACCACATATTCAAGAAATGCAAAATAACTAGCTAGGTTTTAATAATAAAAACAAAAACTCCTTTTATATTATTATAATATAATTATTATAATATATCAATAAGCATGACCCAACCACCATGATACTGAGAGAGCTAGGTGCTACTCTTTATATACTATACCCAACAGCTTAAATAACATAACTAATAGCACCTGCTATACTGCTTCACAGCTGTAAAACTAGGTCACATTATTTGCTCTGGCCCTTAAAGAAATACACATCTTGCGGAACAATAATGAGCCTTCAAATATAAAGAGGCCATTCAACAATTACAAGGTCAGATCAATGATCCAGCCAGAATCCTTATCCTGATAACAACTAATATCAGTTGTTTTTTAAAGAATGAAGAGAGTGTTTTGTCCTCGGTCAGTTGTTGCCCCCTTCCACTGGTCCAATAGGATGCGCTTTTGTGGACTCTCCTTCCTTGGAGGTTTTTAAGCAGAGGTTGGATAGATGGCCATCAGTCATAGCTGCTTTAGTTGAGATCCCTGCATTGCAGGCAGTTGGACTGGATGACCCTCGGGGTCTCTTCCAACTCTGCAGTTCTGTGATTCTATGATGACATTGGGTTTGATCAAGGAGAGGGAAGAGCAAGACTCAGAAGCAGCCAAACATCCTTCCTGACTTCTAGTTCCGGCATTCGCTAGTGTGGGTTGATATTTCTGCTTTCCGCAAGTGCATGTCCTCATTATTTGAACCCAGCTGTACTACTTGATCATTGCCTCTCCACTTCAGGGCATGTAGTAGAAATCATGGGGTAAATTTGCCCATACTGTTTCCCAACTTCTGTTGCTCATGGCAAACTAGCTGTGTGCATTTGCTTAGGTGCAGCTTTCAGTTTTGCTCAGAAGGTGGCATTGATTTGTACCTCAAAATCGTGCACATGGTGGTGGGTGTATGTGGAATATGACTGGGTAACCTCAGAAGGAAGCAGCTGGGATACAAGACCGGTAGGGCTTTCCATACTGCTGGCTTCCAGATGGTTGGGTGAGCAAAGTCTACATTGCACAGATCTGTTATATGTTCTGTGAAAGCAGGTCGTTCTTTTTACTTAAAACCTGTTCGATATTAACAAAAATTGTGACTACATTGCCCTCATTCACTTTTTCCAAGACATTTGTGGTTTTAAATATTTCTTCCACATACTTGAAGTGTCCCCTTCTTCAAGGAAGATCCGTAGGAGAGTTGCTAATTGAGATTATAATAGAGTATCTGTAAACATGCAATAGATTTCTCTCTCTACTGAACACCACTTTGCACATATAAACATCTCATTTAATATGCCCTTTCCTTTCCCATTTTTCTGAATTCCACAAGACTCTTCAGTAATATTTCAGTCTGTGGAAGGCTTGTCTGCTTGGAATAATGCTGTATAATTTGTACAACATGCCATCGAGCCTTTTGTTTCTTTGGGGTCATTCTGGAGTACCGTATTTTTCACTCTATAAGACACACTTTTCCCCTCCTAAAAAGTAAGGGGAAATGTGTGTGCGTCTTATGGAGCAAATGCAGGTTGCGCAGCTATCGCTGAAGCCAGGAGAGCAAGAGGGATCAGTGCGCACCAATCCCTCTTACTCTTCTGGCTTCAGGGATAGCCACGCAAAGCCTCTTGAGTGCAGCTGGAGCATTCCTCCCTCTTTGCTTAAAAGGCTTTCCGTTGCTTTCTTGTTTCTTGTTTTCCTCCTCTAAAAACTAGGTGCGTCTTATGGTCGGGTGTGTCTTATAGAGCGAAAAATATGGTAAATCAGAAACCATTGGTTCCAAAGGAAGCTGCTGCCTCCCATAGGATTTTCTCATGTGCCTCTTCCCTACCAACCACCAAGGCTTGTAAGTGTTTAGCAGGTGAACCCATTCTTAGCCTTGAAATAAGTGGTAGAAATACTTTGCTTGCTTCATATCTGCAAGCAAGGCCACTCTTAAAGGCACAGGGACAGGAAAAGGTGACCAGTTCCAAACTGGTCTGTCAGATTGCAATCCATATAGCTTCGAACATTTCCAGAGGCAGAAGAAGAAGAGGGACAGTTTTGTTATGTTAGATGCCACCAGGCAATTAGGAGGAAGATATCCAGTCTTCCTTTGTTTACCTCCAGAATAGGGTTTAGTATGAGCTGTCAACCCTGCCAGACATACTTGTCAATTCTATTATTTGAGTGGCAGGCTGGTGATTTTAGGACATTACTGCCCCTTCACTTTTCTGTAGGGCTGTTTAGCAGAGACGTCATTGTAATGTGCAATTATATGGTATCCATAACATGCAATGCCCCTGGGGTTTTTTTGGATTTATACCTCCTCCTCGGTAGCGGGTGTGTGGAAGAACAAGCCTTTTCGAGATCAGTTGTTGGATTTGTAATGCGCCTCCTTCTCGGGGCATTGTCCCTTCTTTTCAGAATAAAAACCGTCTCACAAAGCCTTGTTCTAACTCCCGTCATGTCAGAGAATATGCCGGCACCGCCTTGTGAGAAAATGGCGGTGACGATTGGGCCATGAGAGCAAGGGACCCAGTTTTATTGGGCCTCGTCCAGATCTGATGACCTCTTGGGCACAGATCCGACTTGGCCAGCTGTTGTGCCATGGGAGGGGAGGGAAAGGGCCGATTGGAAGAGAACAGGCTGCAGATGTCTGGCCAAGATCCACGCAGGAGATTGCAGAAGGCAAAGGGGGGTGGGGTGGGTAGGAGATATTTCCACAGCAGAAAAAGCTTTGCTTTATGTGCCTCTTTCATGCAGGCCATCCGGGCCCTTGTCAAGCCTCCTGGAAAGGGGACAGGCCTGAATGACTGTAATATGAGCCGTGAAAGTGGATATTAAAGTCTTTATTACAGGGTGATGCCTGCTAATTGCAGCACTTCTTTCAGGGAGCGGAGAGATGATGAACGCCGGAGACAGCACCCAATTATTAGAACTCAGTTGGTGTGAAGGGAAGGCGGCTCAGCAGTTACCAGAACTTTATCAAGCTAACATCATATAGGCAGTGAATTATAGGTATAAAAAAAATAATGGAATGAAATGAAATTTTGCCTCGATGCAGCCTGTTCCATGTCATCTTATAGCGTTGTTTTGATTATAATATTTCCCCCCTCAGGAACAATGCAGGTTTTCATTCTAACCATGTGCACTGTCATTAACATTTGGGGGCTGGAATTTGATTTGGGATTGCTGGGGATCCTGGAAGGGTTTTAGAGGAGAGGCCAGTGAAAGCAATTTCCCCAATCACTTCCCCCCGCCCACCCCCTAAGTAAAATCCAAGCTATTATTTGATTCTGCCAATAAAGACTCTCTCTCTCTCTCTCTCTCTCTCTCTCTCTCTCTCTCTCTCTCTCTCTCTTTCAACACACACATACACAGAAAGAAAACTCAATGCATATGTGTGAATAAATATTGAACCAGGAACCAGGCAGAAGGCCTCCTCGGTAGTGGCTCCTTCCCTGTGGAACGCCCTCCCATCAGATGTCAAGGCAATAAACAACTATTCGACTTTTAGAAGACATCTGAAGGCAGCCCTGTTTAGGGAAGTTTTTAATGGCTGAAGTTTTATTCTGTTTAATATTCTGTTGGAAGCCGCCCAGAATATGAGCGGGGAATGAATGAATGAATGAATAGGATTTGCTGATCATTAGCTAGTAGGAACCACTTGGATGGTAGAAAAACTGGCCATGACACTTCACAAACAGCTTTGTTTCCATAGTGGCCTGTTAAAACCACAATTCCATCCCCAAGTACAGCCTACTTCAACCTGGTGCCCTCCATATTGGGCTGCAACTCCCACCGCCCCTGACAATTGGCCATGATGGTTGAGGCTGATGAAAGTTGGAGGCCCACAGGTAGGTTTCCCTTCTCTGTTTTACTAGAAGGGAAGAAATGTGCTTGAGAACCTCATATGTAGGTGTGCGGGAGGGAGGAATGGAAGGAGCAGGAGGATTTTTGCGTTAGTAAAATGGAGGAGTTTGGGAGAGCAGATTACAGGATGGTGAGGAAGAGCTGGAGGAAGAGAGCAGTCTTAAATGCCATATTATCCTTGGTGCAGCTATGGATGGGTTGCAGGGTTGTATCAGGGTTGTTGCCTTCATGCCCTGATGCTTGTGGATTTCCCAGAGTACCTGCCTGCCCTGGAATGGAGGCAGAGCGATGAACGAGATGATCAAGCTGGACCATTCTTAAATTAGATCAATTGTTTATATGCTTAGTCCTTGCTTTATTTGTTTCCAGTCCCATGTGCAAATGTTAATGTACTGACCAAGGATGAAGACTGGGTTTGCAACCTTGTGTGCACTTAACCTTAGTATATGTGCCATTGAACCCAGGAGGACTTGCTTTGAAGAGCACATGCACAGACGTGTGATGAGAAATGCTTAAAAGACCAGGAATGTTTACAATTTAGCAAATCCTTCCAAAACACTAAGCCAGGGGAACTCAACAGTGCCCACTTGAAGTTGTTGAACCCCAACTCCCATCAGCCCCAGCCAGCATGGTGAGTGGTCAGAGGGAACAGGTCTCCATCAACATCTGAAGGGCACCACAACAGCTACCCCTAGTCCAAGTAGTAGCTTGGACTACTGTAATGCTACCTTTGAAGGTGACTCAGAAACTACAACTAATCCAGAACGCAGCAGCTAGACTAGTGACTGGGAGCGACCACTGGTCCTAAAGAATCTTCACTGGTTCCCAGTATGTTTCCGAGGACAATTCAAAGTGTTGGTGCTGACCTTTAAAGCCCTAAATGGTCTCAACCCTGAAGGAGCTTCTCTACCTTCATTGTTCAGCCCAGATACTGAGGTTCGTCTCCGACGGCCTTCTGACCGTTCTCTCACTGTGAGAAGTGAAGTTACAGGGAACCAGGCAGAGGGACTTCTCAGCAGTGGCGCCCTCCCTGTGGAATGCCCTCCCATCAGAGGTCAAGGAGATAAAGAACTACACAGCTTTTAGAAGACATCTGAAGGCAGCCCTGTATCAGGAAGTTTTTAATATTTGACTTTCTATTATGTTTTTATATGTGCTGGAAGCACATATAAAACCACCTAGCGTGTCTGGGGAAACCCAGCTAGATGGGTATAAATAAAATAACAACAACAACAACAACCCCTACACTAAAATGTTACCCATTGTCTGGAAAATGAACAGAAGTTCTTGGAGAAGAAAGGAACCCAGTGAATCCAGACTGCAAATGGCAAAACACAGGACAGATGAAAGATCTTCCATTGTGCCAACTATTAGCTTGAAACATTACAAACTTTTGAAGCTCCTGAGTTTTTCCTTTTCTTTTTATGTTCAAGCTTGGCTGCTCAGAGCAATGATAAAGTAATGGAAAATGGAATATGTTCTTAGATGTCCAAGCTTGGCTGTCAGTCACCCATGGTATTTTGAGAACAAAGGGATGGTCAAGGCCATTGGTTTAATTAAAGGCTATTTTAAAACTGGGGTGTCCAAAGGAAGCCATCAGAGAAGCAAAGGAAAGAGTGACCTTATAATGAATATGATAATACAAGCAATATAATTTCTGGTGAAATAGTGCACTGGAAAAGTAAGAAACAACTGGTCGTGGTAAATCAGTAGTTAAGAAAAATACGGGATATTTAAATACAATCTGAGAGACCTCAGCAATTAAACTAGGAAAGAGGCAGAATTAACAAAACTTTCTTAATTTAAAATTGGGTTTTTGGAGCTCTAGATAGGAAGTGAATCAGAATCAGTTCATTACTTAACTTTTTTTACTTATGCTTTAGGTATGTAACATAATGGTTCTTCTATGGGAATAGTAAGAGTTTTCTCTTTTTATTTTGCATTTCATTGTTTTGCATGGGTTTTTTTCTGTTGTAAAATAAGACTACATGTCCTCAGTGGTAAATCAGCTGTCTTAAAACCTAAGAAGTAATGATAAAAATAGTGTCAACTATGGAAAGCAGAAGTATTGACTATCCAGCCACCCAACTACCAGGTTAATACAGTGCCTTTCCTTTGATGAACTTGGGGTGTGTGTGGCAGGCCTGTTAGTAGGAACCTTGAGCAGAAAAACCACTTTTGACACGGCAGAGGCAAAAATCAAGGACCCGGAGCTCGCACAATACTTGTATTGGCACTGGCTCTGTAACTGACAATTAAATTTAATTACACCTTTGAGAAATAATAGAGTAAGTTTTTTAACGGGCTTATGTAGGGCTGCTCTGATTTTCATGCCGTACAGTTTCTCCTAAATGAGATGGATAATGCAATGATGTTCACACCTTTATCGAGGCTATTAGCTGAACTCAGCAGTAGGACAAATAGCACGGCTGGGAATATTTCAGAAGGCTGAAATGTGGTTGCTTAAAATTGTTTGTTCTTAGTACTTATCATAAACTAGAGGCTGATGTCAGGAGGCTGCCAAGCTGCGGATGCTAATGTTCATATTTACCTGGAGACCTCTTTAGTCCAAAGTAGGCTGAGCAAACCCAAAGCAGAACCTGGATTTATGCAGAAGGTAGGCTGGTGCCGTACAGTAGCGACCCCTGTATGGGGCCTTGGTTCTCATGAACTCTTTTACAATCCTTTATTCCAGGCACGTCCAACTCTCTAGAGACTGCGATCTACTCCCTTTAGTGGGGAGTGGGATCTGAGTTCTTTAGTGGGGACTTCTTTCTTTAGTGGGGAGTGGGGTCTGAGTTGTTCAGCTGTTTTTGGGAAGGATTGGCAATAGCTGGAGTGCCTCTCCCCCCATTTTTCATGGGGGGAGGGGCACTCCGCCACAACCACAGGATATACAGGTTTTCAGAACTGAAGCAGCGGCGCGATCACTCAGGAGAACACAGGCGATCACTTCCTCCCATCCTGCGATCGACATGGAGCAGCCCGGCGATCTACCTGTAGATCACGGTCGACAGGTTTAACATGTCTGTCTCCAGATGTTGTTGGACTACAACTCCCATCATCCCTGAGCTCTGGCCTTGCTAGCTAGGGGTGATGGGAGTTGTAGTTCAACAACATCTGGGGACCCACAGGTTGAGAAAGGCTGACTTAGAACAACACAGTATCCGAGCATGGGATTCCTGTTTTGAAGGGGGGGTGAACTCATGTTTTTGGACTCATGATCTGTCAGTAAACCAGGTTGGGCTGTTGTTGTTGTTGTTGTTGTTGTTGTTGTTGTTGTTGTTTCTAGCCATAGAGAAATTATGGCCAATGACACGTTAAGATGAACTAGAACTAATTTTGCTATGCAGGATGGTGAATTACATCCTATGCTCTTCAAGAAGAAGGATTCTGATTGATGGGGGTAATTCAGAAAAAATAATGATGATGCATGTTATTTGTGGAAAAAGAAGGAAGAATGGAAGGGAAATGTCAGGGAACTGACATCGGAGCCAGAGGCGGAGGCAAGGCTCCCAAGTGATGCTGGAGAAGGGCCCAGCAGGGAGAGAGGCAGCTCATCAGCTGGGGAAGGAAATCAGCGTAACTCCAGGGATAAAGGGGGGCAGATGGGGGAATCGGCGAGGGGTCTCCTGTACTACCAGTCCTATCCGACCTGCAAGTGTGGGCTCAAGTCAGTGGAAGTATACCTGGGATTTGCAGTTTATGTGTTGGAAAGAGAAGCAAAGTAGGATGCCTTTATTATTGTTGTTTTTGCACTGTGGAGCCCTGGGTTTATTTCTATATTGGAGTCAACATTTCATCTGCTGATGGATGGTTTCCTACTCCATCATTTTTTTATAAGGCTATTCCCCCCCTCCAAAAAAAAAAAGATTACAAAATACAAACATATAAAGACATAGAAGACATTAATTCCTCAACAGGTAGAAACAGGTCAGGAGACATCAAAAGAAAACGGGAAGAGAAAAATCAAAAGGATCCCGAAGAAGATTATTACACGAGGAGAGTTCTGATATAGAGGGGAGTTGTAGGCTGCCAGAGAACACTGATAATCTTTATGCTTGCTGCAACAAGGGATGTGGGAGAAAAGTGATTTTGATGCTTTGTAATGAGAAACCACCTAATTTGCACTTTCTGAGCCGAAATATGAACTGAAACGCCAGCTGTCCTTCGAAATGTGCACTTCTCTGAATTTTGAAATGCAATTCTCCACCCAAAGCATGTTTACCAAAATGCATATATATGGAGAAAGTGTTCATAAAGGTGCATACAGTGGTACCTAGGGTTAAGAGCTTAATTCATTCTGGAGGTCCATTCTTAACCTGAAACTGTTCTTAACCTGAAGCACCACTTTAGCTAATGGGGCCTCCTGCTGCCGCTGTGCCGCCGGAGCACAATTTCTGTTCTCATCCTGAAGCAAAGTTCTTAACCCGAGGTACTATTTCTGGGTTAGCGGAGTCTGTAACCTGAAGCGTATGTAACCTGAGGTACCACTGTATATTAGTGAAAATAACACACAGGCTTGTGTTTTATTAGGAGAAGCTGCTTGCAAATATATGACAATGCATACAAAAATATTGTATCAGGGAGAAGTCGCAGTAATATACTGAAGAATTTTTAACAATGAAAGAAGTGCAAATGCTGTAGAAGTGTGTAGAATTTAGGAATTGGAGAAACTGAATTTAGGATTGGAGAAATGAGAAACCGAAAGAAACCAAAATTCCATGGATTCATCCACTCCTAGCTGCAAGTCTCCCAGGGGAGCCAACTTGGGCCCCTGGTTATGAGTGCCCAGCATGTGTGATGTCATGCCATCATGTCGTAACATGACACACACACCCTGGCCTCGGTGGTACCAGAAGTCAAGTTCCAAGATCTCAGAAAGCATCTCCAAGGCCTCAGAGATGCTGTCTGAGGCCTTGCGAGACCTCAGAAGTTGCGCGGGGGCCCTGCAGTGTGGGTTCCGAGCACCCACAATAATTTTTTGTGGTTGCTCAGGCACCCAGAGCCCCCCATACTTGGCGTCCTTGAATGGGGCATCCCGCTGCCGCCGCGCGATTTCTTTTCTCATCCTGAAGCAAAGTTCTTAATCCAAGGTACCATTTCTAGGTTAGCGGAGTCTGTAACCTGAAGCGTATGTAACTTGAAGCGTATGTATCCCGAGGTACCACTGTACTGCAAGAGTTTCTCATTAGAGTGGACGCTCAGGTTGCGGACGTGATCTGTGCAGGAGGAACATTTGCAAACTGGAGCGCTGCGTCTGCTCACATGTGGGCTGTGATTTGGCACTTCTGTGCATGTGCAAAGTGCAATTTTGCGTGTCTGCGCATGCGCACGCACCAAAACCCGGATGTAACCCATTCCGGTACTTCCAGATTTCGAAACGTCCGTAACCCGAAAAAATGCAACCTGAAGCGTCTGTAACCCGAGGTATGACTGTAGTTTGTTTTAGAGAAATGGATATTGAGCCCAGCGTTGGAGCATATGCCCGCGCTGCCCAGGACAGGCGCGCTCCCAAGGGGGCGGGGAGTGCCCTCCCAGGCACGAGGTAGCTGCTTGGGGTGCACAGAGTGGCGCATGTGCCCTGCGGCTGGCGGCGGACATTTGGCACGCCTCCCACCTGCGACTGCCAAATGTTACCCCCCCTCAGCGAAGATACCGAGGGCGGTCCACCCCTGATTGAGCCATGTGGGTTGTAAAGATGACCAATTCTGAAAAAGTAATCAAGAGCAACCATTTTCCAAAATGTATCTTTGTCTGCAAATATCTAGGCAAATGCCCCCGCAACTATAATTCTCCATTCTCTTCTTTCCTGTGAAGAATATTGACCTTAATAAGCCTGCCTCGAGTTTCCAACTGTTCAGGGAAAAATGGAGCAAAACATTTTGCTCATTATTAAGGTTTTTCACATCTAAAAACACCAGCAGTATAGATAATGCATGGAAGTTATATCACTCAGAGCGACCTATCAACAACTCAATATTGATACTATTTGCATATCGGGGGTGTGAATGTCCTCTAGCAAGTTTTGTAGGAGGTTAATTTTAAAGATGAGGAAAATGAATTGATTATTTCATTTCCTACAATGCATGTGAGAGAGCAATGAATTCCCTTTGCAACTAGCACAGTTTTCCACCTGTAAGGGGAGGCAGTTCAATGTCAACCCCTTGTCCAGTTCCTGAGCTTCTGAAAGATTAAGTTCAAGATTAAGTTGCAGAAGTTAATTACAAAATCTAGGGCTGTTTCCTCCTCCCGCTCCCCTTAGCAAATTATAAAGCCTTTTCTTTCCTTTTTTTAAACTGCCTGAAAGCTAAAATTTTCTACACCCCTCCTTCTCTTCTTGGAGGAATTAGCGTCTGTTTGATCCGTAGCCACCATGCAGATTGCATGTCTAGACATCAAGGTCAGAAAATTATCGTTGCAAATCAATCTCTAAAGAGGATTTTTGTAGCATAATCATTTTCAATAAATGCGCTGGTGTGTTAACACCACAACCGAATCCAAGGATGATTTAAAAGAAAAGAAAAAGCCAACCTGTGTTTTAAGGAAGGCCATGCAATAACTTTTTCTGTGAGGACAGCAGGGAGTCCTTTGATGCTTCTCTTCTTTTTCTTTTTTGTGTCATCTTTATCTGTCATTTAATTATCTTACTTGCCTTCTGCTTATTTGCTTTTAGCTTCTGAAATGAACTTTGTAACAGAGTCCCCCCCCCCCTTTTACAACAGATTGCTGGGGGTGGGGTTGAGAATATTCGGGAGAGCAAGCAGAGAAAATTGCCCCAGATCAATAAGATGTGGGATTATGAGACTTTCCTCCCAAACTTGCATTTAACATTGTATGTTATGCACACGGGTTTTGCTTCTGACTAATGCAGTGTTATACATACCAGTTTCTTAGAGTAGGACCCCGGCACCTATATGGATGTCTGACTTTCTTAACGAGATGGATTATCCTAATTAAATTCATATGGTTCGCAGGAGACAAAAGTAGTAGGGGAGCAATGGGTCATTCGGTTACTGAAACTTGTGATTCCCAAATTCTTTTTGCTAATTTATAGACTTCCTGTAATGATGGCTTAGCTACAGACTGCCTTTAATCCATTTCACCACTGTCATATTCTTAAGGAATTTGGTTTCTGGGAATTCCAATCTAAATGGACCTGATCCACACCTTCTGGACTTGTGGATTGGAACATTGTTTTGGATCAATAAGTTGAGGCTGAATCCTAACAAGATGGGGCACTGTTTGTGGGCAGTTCCCAAGTTCAGGTGTCAGGCCATTTTGTCTGTTCTGGATGTGAGACGGTGTCACACACCTGGATCTCACACTGGTGTTGAAGATGCAAGTGGTCTCACCGCTGGGAGTGCCTTTTCCAGCTTGGGTTGTTGTAATAATAATAATAATAATAATAATAATAATAATAATAATAATAATAATTTATTATTCCCAAGCCACTCTGGGTGGCTTCCAACAAAGATTAAAAATACATTAAAATGTCACACATTAAAAACTTCCCTGAACAGGGCTGCCTTCAGATGTCTTCTAAATGTCAGGTAGTTGTTTATCTCTTTGACAGGGAAGGCGTTCCACAGGGCGAGCGCCACTACCGAAAAGGCCCTCTGCCTGGTTCCCTGTAACCTCACTTCTTGCAGTGAGGGAACTGCTAGGAGGCCCTCGGAGCTGGACCTCAGTGTCCGGGCAGAACGATGGGGGTGGAGACGTTCCTTCAGGTATACTGGGCCGAGGCCGTTTAGGGCTTTAAAGGTCAACACCAACACTTTGAATTGTGCTCAGAAACGTACTGTGAGCCAATGTAGGTCTTTCAGGACTGGTGTTATATGGTCTCGGCGGCTGCCCCCAGTCACCAGTCTAGCTGCTGCATTCTGGATTAGTTGTAGTTTCCAGGTCACCTTCAAAGGTAGTCCCACGTAGAGCGCATTCCAGTAGTCCAAGCAGGAGATAATCAGAGCATGCACCACTCTGGTGAGACAGTCCATGGGCAGGTAGTGTCTCAGTCTGCGTACCAGATGCAGCTGGTAGACAGCTGCCCTGGACACAGAATTGACCTGTGCCTCCATGGACAGCTGTGAGTCCAAAATGACTTCCAGGCTGCACTCCTGGTCCTTCAGGGGCACAGTTACCCCATTCTTGACCAGGGAGTCCTCCACACCAGCCCGCCCTCTGTCCCCCAAGAACAGTACTTCTGTCTTGTCAGGATTCAACCTCAATCCATTAGCTGCCATCCATCCTCCAACTGCCTCCAACAGTTGTGCCAGCTATGACCATTCCTGAGTGGGGATAGATAGTGAACATAAACTAGTAATATCAAGACTGTTGTAATGTGCTGTTTGTGGAACTGCTTTTGATGTTGGCCTGGAAGCTATAGCTGGTGAGGGATGCTATGGAACAACTGTTGCACTGGCTGTCTATATCCTCTTGAGCCAAGTTCAAGGTGAATGCATCAACAGCCCAAATCCCAGGCTGTGTGTGGGAGCTAGAAACCTGACACAGTTATGGAATTTTCTCTCATCTCAAATAAGGCTGGTGCCAATTCATTCATATATATAATATTTGCACCAGTTAAAGGTCTTTCTATCTATCAAGGCCTTTGAGTTAACCTCTTTTTGGTCACCATGTCTGTTATGATGAAAATTTTGTGTTGTTGCTGGTGTTTCATTAGTTGGTGGTTTTTATTATGCATTGAGTTTTAATGTATTTTGATTGTAACCCGCTCTGGGATTGCTTCAGGCTTGAAATATTTTACTTAAAAATAAATATCCTTTGGATTTCACACTCCTCCAAACTTTGCAGTGCAGCTGCTGGCTTGAAAATAAAGTAAAATATCAAAATGCTTTAAAAATGCATATTTTAGTATAAAATGTGTACACTGAGATAAAATACATATTTAAATAGGTATTATGTGATAAAACATGTATTTAAATACAAATTCTTTCGTGCAGCCGAAAAAGCAATTGCAGGTTAATGGAGAAAGGGGACTGGACAGACTTATGAATGAATATGTGGAATTTACATTGACTGGAAATAGATTCATCCCTAATGACATGTATATCCAAGTTGTTGCCTTTTACTTCCATATCATCTAGATATACTGCACAAAGCTCTTGCTCCATCTAGGCCGAACAAGCCTCTTGGAGCTCACGCAATGTGGACGCAAACAGAAACTGATTTTTCAAGCACAGAGCTTGCTAGTGGAAGTGGATTTCTCAGAAGAATAAGGTATTATGGAGAGGACATCCTCGTGAAGAAGTGAGAAATGCAAATTATATCTCCAGATTTGCTAGTGGGTTTTTCTTTTTCTTTTTGTTCAGTTAAGATTTACAATTTCGCTTTTATGTGTGGCCTCAGGCATTTCTATGTATTCCGACAAATATATGAGCCCTCCTCCTAAGAGAAAATTACTGGTTAAAGGGAGACCCATGTTATACAGCATAACATGACAAAGAGGTCAGGTTTTTGCATGTTCATTGTGGCACAACTAACTGACAAATTTCCTCTTTGAAGGGGAGAGACCCTTAGAGGTGGCTTTTTAGCCAATTTAGCTGAATCTTTGAGCCTGGGAGAGTTTGTTTGTTTTTAATGCCGTCCTTGGTATTTAACAAAAGACATAATATTATAGTGTTAGGAGTTGTGAGGGGAGTTGTAGGGTGTACAGTATACAAAGACCCTTCTAACCCCTGTATCTAGCAAGTGTTGAAATAAAGGCCAGGCTAGTTGCCCGGTGAGGCAATTGCCTGGGAGATGAGCCATTAAGGGGAACAAAGGAAGTAGAACTGTGCAAGACAGCAAATGGGTGAGGTCCCCTTCCTCAACTCAAGTCACAGATAGTGAGAAGGATAAAGCCAGAGTTGAGAGCAGGGAGTTGAAGTGATGTGATGTGATCTAGAAGCAAAGCATCAAGCTGGAAAACAAGAGAGACAGATCCGATTGATTTCTGTTTGATTGCAAGGCTACAACTATGGAGGAAGCCAGGCCCTTTCGGGGTGGTAATTCTGTGAACCCCTCCATCGTAGGCTCAGGTTGTATTTATGTGAAAATAAACCATGTATCACAAAGACACCACTGTCACCACTGTGCCTCAAAGGAAGCAAAAACCCTGAGTAAGCGCCTGGAACCCCTGGGATCATGCACCACTCGGAGACTCAAGTGTCTTGCAACAACATCACTTCTGGATCATACTCCTGAACAGCCATCTCTAGGACCATATGGTCTTCTCATGACATAGAAGTAAAATGTGGTGAGCCACTCTACACATTGCGTGTGGTGGTGCAAGTACTATTTTGTATGATAACCAGAAAGTGTAGAGCAAACTTAAGTGGACCCAACAGTGGATTCACCACATTGAACCAGATTCTTCAGGCCAAGCAAAAAGAATACAAGAAGGACTGTGGCTGACCTGAAGTCTGATGCTGAAAGTTATTGCGGAGATGGCCTATTGTCTACATGTCCAAAATGTCATCTAGTTGAGAGCTGAAATGTTGCCCTGAAAATGTATGCTCCATTGATCTGGGTGAATTTTTGTCTTCTTCTTCTTTTAAAAATTACCTTGGAAAAGAAGACGTAAAGGTGGGGAGAAAGATCTGTTTGAAGTGCCCCAGAAAATCTATGACAAAGCCTGAAATATCAGGTAACTCTACTCGACTAACAACACAAAGCTAACCATGTCTACTCAGAAGCAAGTCCTACTGAATTCAATGGGACTTACTCCCAGGTGAGTAGGTAGGGTTGGAGTTGAAGCCTAAGCATTTCTTATGTTGGCCAAATAGGCCTTCCTAATATGCCTCTGTGGTCAAGTCTAAAAAGAACATTAAGAAGAGCCTGCTGGATCCAGTGGTGTAGCGTGGGGGGGGGCACAGCGGTGCTTACGCCAGGCGGAAAATTGTTAGGTGCACAAAATTTCAACACCTGGTGCTGCCTCAGTACAACTGCACCCTTCTGCCACTGGGCTCTGTTCAAAACAGCTTCTCCATGCGAACTAGGAAGTGATTTCTCCAGACAATGGAGCAAGTCCTCTTCTCTTATCTCTGTGACTGCAATCTCCTGGGTGACATGGACGCTGTTATGCAGTTGAATATGCATGTATACTCCATTTCCCTCTCCTTCACGCAGCCCCGGATGCTGTCAACCCATGCTACGCCACTGGCTGGATCAGACCAATGGCCTTTCTAGTCCAGCATCCCATTTTTACAGTGGCCAACCAGATGCATTTGGAAAACCCACAAGCAGGATACAAGTACAAGAACGCTCTTCCCTCCTGTGGTTTCTTGCAACTGGTGTTCAGAAGTATTACTGCCTTCAATCACGGAGGCAGAGCAAAACCATCGTGACCATTAGCCTTTGACAACCCTCTTCTCCATGAATTTGACTAATCCTCTTTCAAAACCACCCAGGTCTCTTGCTAGACGTTTCCCACACCCTGCTCTCACCCAAGCCCCCAAGTCCAAATTTCATACAAGGTGTATTGGGATTTTCAGCTGTTAGAGCATGAGACTCTTAATTTCACAGTTGTGGGTTCAAGCCCCACACTGGCTGAAAGATTCCTGCATTGCAGGGAGTGGACTAGATGAGCCCCTTCCAACCCTACAGTTCTATGATTCTACTCTGGCCCTGATAAGGTCAGCTTGTTCTGTTTACCCAGCGGCAGTCAATCAAAATGAACTGGCCTCCATATCATTGCTACTTTTATTATATATGAAGAACCAATCTATGTTCCGTTAAGGAACTCTGTCTCTAGATGACTCCTCTTACCCAGCTCCTAGTTTTGTGTACGAATGAGCTGGCCTCTGCCGTTGAAGACTTGCCCTCACTACAGTATTAATCCTTCTTGTCTCAAAGCTGAACCTGCAGATTTGTCCTTGAGTGCCCATGAATTATTATCTGATAATTGCTTTTATAGTGGGCAGGAAGGGGGCAGGGAACCTTATAGTGACCTCCCACTCTCCCTGCAGATCTCAGCAGCAGGATGTTAGCATTGCTTTTTTCCCTGTGGATCCATTCAGCTCCCGCTGCATGGTGCCTTCTTTTGTCCCAAAAGAATATGTGCTTGGTTCTTTAAATTCTCCAAAGGGGGGTTCTGCTTTTGATGATGGAGCATACTGGGCAGCTTTGTGTATCACAACTCAATGGACGCATTGCTTTGAGAAGGCTGAAATCCCGCTGCACGCTGCAAACTTTGAAGATGCGTTACACTTTTCTTTTCTAGTGGTAAAATAGGAACATGCTCTCTGGCCATCTTTCCGTAATGACACAAATCCCTTCTAACAGGCATGATTCCATTAAATGCAGGTCAAAGGGTTTTTGATACATTTATAATAATTTTGCTTACATTGTGGGATATGGTCAGGTTAGAGTCTTTTAGATGAATTACATACAGACTAATCTTCAGTCTAAAAGTGATTTGACTGCAGAATGTTCCTGTAAATCAAGTTTGGATAATCTTTGACCCTCCAGACACTGCTGAACTACAACTCCCATCATCCCTCACCATTGGTCAGGGTAAAGATTAGGGTAAAGGGTGAAGGCAGCCCTGTTTAGGGAAGCTTTTAATGTTGAATAGGTTATTGTATTTTAATGTTGGAAGCCCAGCCAGATGGGTGGGGTATAAATTAATTATTATTATTATTATTGCAAAAAAGTATATTAGGATAAATTCACACTAAAATGTTGATGAATTTTCACGAGGACTTTTAAAAAAGAGTTGCAAAGTGATATGGAAATGTGGAAAACTAAATTTAAAATCATTGGGAAAAAGAAAACTGGAGAGAAACCAGAACAGACAGATCCACCCACCCCTAGACAAAACATTTGCATACATTTGTAGATGTAGAAGTGATTTCTGGGAATCTTCCAAAGCAAAGAAAGTATGAAACTGCCTGATACAAAATCAAAACAATGGTTCATATAGATCACTACTACTTGCACTGACAGTGGCTGTCCAGGATTTCAGATGGGAGTCTTTCCCAACCTTAATGGGGAATGCCAGAGATTGAACCAGAGACCCTTTGCTCTACCACTGAGCTTTGGTTTCTAGCCATATAGTGGGAGGGTGTTTTGTTCCCTGCAGAAGTACTTTGGCTAAACCACCCTGTGCTGGTCCCGGAGGTAAGGTACCTTGGGTGTAGCAGAGTCCACACGAAGAGGAGCAAGGTCCGAGGCAGAGAGCCGGGCGGGGAACAGGAACGCTGGAACAGGAGGCTGTGCAGGGAACAGGAACACCGGATGGTCGGGAACAGGAGGCCGAGCAGGGAACAGGAGTACCGGATAGTCAGGAACAGGAAGCCGAGCAGGGAACAGGAGTACCGGATAGTCAGGAACAGGAGGCCGAGCAGGGATCAGGAACACAGGAAGGTCCGAAGCCAACAACGACGTTGCTCCCGCAACCTGGGGCCGGGCTGACTGGGCTTTTATCCTCTTCTAAGGCCAGGGGCGGTCCCGGCCCCCAGGAGCCCCGCCTCCTCTGGCCTTAAGGCGAGCACTCCTCCTGGGGGCAACCAGTTCCCTTCGCCTCTCTGCTCTAAGCCTCTGCAGATCAGGAGAGGCCGAAGGGTTACTGGGCCCTGGAGGAGGCTCACCTGTGGCCACTGAGTCGTCAAGCCTCTCTGGGGCCAGAAGGGCTTCACCTGGGGCCAGCTCCTGATGCACTGCCACAGGTGCAGGCTCTTCAGCATCTAGGCCTTGCCCCAGTTCAGCCGGCCCTGGAGGCGGGGACTCCTGTGCAGGCTGGGATTCCTCTGTTTCATCCTCCGAATCGGAATCCCAGGCCATCACACACCCCTCCGCATGGCCCTGGAAACCCAAGAAACGCCACTTCTGCATTGCTTCCCCAATGTTACCGCATTATTGCTATCTGCAGGGGCACCCTTACACTATATATCAGCGGTTCTCAACCTGTGGGTCCCCAGATGTTGTTGGACTACAACTCCCATCATCCCTAGCTAGCAAGGTCAGAGCTCGGGGATGATGGGAGTTGTAGTCCAGGAACATCTGGGGACCCACAGGTTGAGAACCGCTGCTATATATAGTGCAACAAAAGCAAGACAATTGATGAGGAAGTAGTCTCGAGCTGAGGCAATGGGTTACTTGCGTAAAAGTACACCCCTCTGAATCCCAGTTTGCTGAGGGCAACAAGCTGAGTTCATGTCCAGCTTGTGGGCTTCTGGTAACCCAAATTATGGTTTTCTCCAGTTTATTGCTGCCCACTTCACAACCAAACAGAAGCAGCGGTGGGATATGGGGTTCCAAGTCACTGTGGCATCAGCACTGCTGTCAGCACTTTTTTAAAAATTTTGGGACACACGGAAAACCTTGCTGGATAAGGTGAAAGTCCTGTCCTTAACTAGTTTCCTCTCCTTTCCACCGCAATGTGAAGCTAACATTTCAGAATATTTTTCCAGGGGCAGGGCAGAACTGCAGACCCCCTCAAGTGTCCTGTTTTAATTGGGACACCCCGAATTTACAGAAGCTGCCCCGACTTCTGATACCCATTTGGGATACCCCGATTTTCCTGGGGGCTGCTCTAGGCTGTACAGCATCTCCCCATGCTGCATGGGGTTGGATCGACCTTCCTGGAGGAGGCGCTAGGCCGTGCAGTGCCAGGAAATGCAGCATTTTGTGGAGGCTGCTTCCGGAAGTCCAAGACAGCAAAGGTAAAAGAGGGGGGAAAGAGGGGGTGGGTGGGCAGGTGAGGGAGGGGTCAGCAGCAGGGAGGGAGCAAGTGAAGGAGTCAAGGCCCCCCCCCCCGAATTTATTCTCACAAAACATTGGAGGCTATGAAACTGAGGGAATGGAGATTTGTAATGGACCTAGCATGAGAGGATTTAGAAACTATTTTTTTTTAAGGCTGATTTTTTCAAAGAAATGTAAGGAATTGGTTTTTTTTTGGGGGGGGGAGGAGGGTTTGGGGCATCATAATCCCGTGAACACATACAGACTTTAACAATACGTGCACTGGCTTCAGGGAGGACTTAAAGCAGTGAAATATGTGATATTTCACAAGTAATTCCACCCCCACTGCCTGGAATTACATCCCTAGCCCCCAGCATGGACATGAAAAAACCCACCTGCCCAAGTGGAATCCTGGGCAGTGTTGAACCGCCCTGAGCCATTTCTAAATGGGGAAGTTGAGAAATTTCAGCACTTGAGCTGGGACGCTCCATACATAATAAAGACACTATAGGGAATGACAACTCGCTGCCTGTGGGTGAGGTGTGAATCGAGCGACCTAGAAAGGCCTCCCCTACCTACCCCCCCCCCCATTCTGAGCCAAGCAGAGTTTTTCTTTAAGCTGCTTCAGAAGCAAAAAAGGTGATCAGTTTGTAAGGGATGAAAGTGATGTGAGAGAGAGATCTCAGCGTCATTGTGGAAAGCTGGCTGAATGGGATCAGGCTGTGGCCATCAGAAAGGCAAACAGGAAAGGCCAAGGGAATAATGCAACAGCCTTTCATAACGCTTCTGTGTAAATGAATGGTGCTCCCCCCATCTTGAGCACTGTGTATACACACCCCGTGGCAGAAAATAATGTAGCAGAACAAAGTGCAAGAGAAGAAGGATAAGGCAGAGACGATCACAGAGAGATCATCCTCGCAAAGGGGAGCAGAAGAGAATGAAGACCCCTTTTAACTTCCAAGAGGAAACAAAAGGCTAATGGAAAGGTGAGAGGCAAAGGCACAATAGAGGAATATAAAATTGCTTATCTCGCCCTGGGAAAGGAAAGGTAAGCCCTTTTATGCAATATGCAGCATGAACGACTCTTGCAGATATTAATACAGCAGGTTTTAAATAAACAACTGGAATATCTTTTTCCAGGCAATTAACCTGGAGACCTCCCAGCCAAAAAGGAGAGAGGAAAGGACTTGAGGGCATGGCTAAAAGGATTATCAACATCCGCTATCAAAGACTGTCAGAGAAGACCACTGCAGCCATACTTGAGATCCTTTAAAACTGAGGAACCCCCTCCCCAAATAGTTGTTCTTATGTATGGGGGGCATCTTTCCCTTATCAACAGCTTAAGGAGTTGCACTGAAATTAACTAGACTGTGTTTCTGCACTTGTGTAGCTTCGTCTTTTGCAGGCTCAGGTGTGGGGCTGGGAAAAGACTAGGCGAGACAGGTTGAGATGGCAAGAAGGAACCTTTTTTCTCCCACTAACTTCTGAGACCACTGGCTAAGTCCATGCTTCCTTGACTCCATCTGCTTGAGCCCACGCAGCATGATAATGGCTCATCGCAGACGTCCGAATCAAGATATGCCACTCAAACACACCTCCCTGTTATCTGTGGCCAGTTGCCAATGATCTCTTGGGCAGGTGCCATCCTGCTGGCGAGGAATATGTTGCAACGTCCTCTACGTTCGAATGCTCTCGCCTGGCAAGGAGGCTGCCTCATCTGCTTGCAGCCTGTCCACCTTCTGCGTGGAGGAGAAGGGCAGACAATCCAGCTTGGCCCAGATGCCTGGCAGAAGTGGTAGGAGAAGGGCTGGCTGGGTGGATTCCAGGCATCCGGGCATGTCACACAATTACCAGCAGAAAATTAGGGCAAAGCTAAGACCGGTTTTACTGTCTCTTTCTGTCTGAGTGATCATCAGCCTCATTAAAAAATGACTAATTATTATTCTGGCTCATTAGCAGCTATAAATCTCCAGTGCCACAACTTCATTTAAAGGGGAAAAAAATATGACAAGTTAGCACTTCATTATGTTCCATAGTGCCAAATGTTAACCTTTGCTAGGCAGGCTGGGTCCCCGCCCCCCAGTTCAAAGGGGCCTGCTGATGCCAAGGCTGAAGGGGCAGGAGCTTTTCCAACCATGCAACAGTGGCGTAGCGTGGGGGGTGCAGGGGGGGCCGGCCGCACCGGGCGCAACATCTGGGGGGGTGCTCGCACTCACAGCTCTCTGCCCCCTGCTAAAATCCACGGGTTAGGGGGCGCAAATTACTTGCCTTGCCCCGGGTGCTGACAACCCACACTATGCCACTGCCATGCAAGGCCAAGAGAAACAGCAGAAGAGGTAGCTGTGATGACAATGTAGGAGGAGTATGCTAGGGGAGGAAAGAGACATGTGCTTGCATAGAAGTGTTTCCTTATTTAAGAGGCTGGGTGGATCGAGGCAAGTTAGTTAACTAGAATTTGCCCTGAAATTTAAGAATGAACAGGGAGAGTTGTGTCATAGGTCACTCTACAGCCTCAAAAAAAGCCAGATCCATGTGCCATCCCCATGCCAGAAAGTAGGTCTCCATACATCTAAAATGGAGCCTGTGGCTTTATAACTTGTATTAGTGTGCCTGTTACTGCTTGCTCTGGAGAACATATACAGTGGTACTTCGGGTTATAGACGCTTCAGGTTACAGACTCCGTTAATCCGGAAGTAGTACCTCGGTTTAAGAACTTTACTTCAGGATGAGAACAGAAATCGTGCAGCGGCATCGGGAGACCCCATTAGCTAAAGTGGTGCTTCAGGTTAAGAACAGTTTCAGGTTAAGAATGGACCTCCAGAACGAATTAAGTTCTTAACCTGAGGTACCACTGTATTCGGCCTTTGATTGTGATAGGCTGATGAGAATATTGAATCACAGACTTGTTGAGTTGGAAGGGAACCCAAGGGTCATCTCGTCCAACCTCTTGTAATGCAGGAATCTCAGCTAAAGCATCCATGACAGACGGCTATCCAACCTCTGCTTAGAAACCTCCAAGGGAGTCCATTCCACTGTTGAGCAGCTCTTAAAGTCAGCAAGTTTTTTCTCATGTTTAGTTGGAATCTCCTTTCTTGCAACTTGAAGCCAGTGGTTTGAGTCCTACCCTCCAGAGCAGGAGAAAAGTAGCTTGTTCCCTCTTCCCTGTGACAGCCCTTGAGATATTTGAAGGTGGCTTTCATATCTCGTCTCCTCATTGCCATGCTAAACATACCCAGCTCCGTTCCTCAAATCTTCAGATCTGGCTTGGATCTGCACAGGCTGCACACACCAAAATGAGAAAGAAAAGGATTACCGCCTGTCCTCTTAAGAGAATAATCCCTTGCAGCAGCATTCCCCAACTTGGTGCCCTTCAGCTGTTGTCAGACTCCAGCTCCCTTCAGCCCCAGACAGAGTGCCTGATGGTCAAGGATGATGGGAGTTGGAGTCCAAAACAACCAGAGGGTACCAGGTTGGGGGAAGGTTGCCTTATGGTACTTGACCAATAGCTTTATGGCTCAGGTTGAAGATCTGTCAGTCATGAAATAAAGTCATAGTCCACTGATGTATATGGTGTCCTTCTTCCCTTTGTTTCCTCTATATGAGATTGATATTCTGGTCAGTGGAGACACTATGAAGATTTATACTCTGGTCTTTTCAGCCTTATTTAGGGGCTCCAGGTTCTCTCTCTCTCCTATCTATCATCTATCTATCTATCTATCTATCTATCTATCTATCATCTATCTATCATTTATCACACAAACAAACAAATGATACAGTACAGCTAGATTTTGAAGGAAGATCCATGGTACTTTATAGCACAAGTTATATCTATTTCTCGAAGTGACTTCAAGATCACTTTGTCACCCACTTGTTTTTGATGACATCTCTGCTGCTCCAGCGGACTCTCAGTACTGACTCTCAATTGCACATGAGTTTTCTCCAACTGTAAAGGCTGCCAAGCTCTCCTCTAGCCACTTCAGATGGGGATGTTCTCCCAATTGTCAAGACATGAGGAAATATATGGCTCTATGATTATCACAGTGGATGGAGGCCCAACCACGTAGGACAAGTGACACGAAAAAGTACATGAGGATTCTGCATAAGGATTGTGACTATAAAGCTGCCTTCCTGGGTAGCTTTTAATGGATTTTAAAATGGCGTCCCTGTACATTCAAAAATGCATTGTTTATAGCCATTTGGGTAGGATCTCTAGATGACAGAGTTTTCATGCTCATTCTGCTGCATAACAGTGCCTGTGTCACACAGTGCCTGTGTCACCCAGGAGATCGCAGCTGCAGAGATGAGAAAAGAAGAGTCATTCCGTTGTCTGGAGAGGTCACTTCCTGGTTTGCATGGAGAAGCATTTTTTTCAACAGAGCCCAGTGACAGAAGTGCGGTACAGTGGTACCTCAGGTTACATACGTTTCAGGTTACAGACTCCGCTAACCCTGAAATAGTACCTTGGGTTAAGAACTTTGCTTCAGGATGAGAACAGAAATCGCGTGATGGCGGAGCAGCAGCAGCAGGAGGCCCCATTAGCTAAAGTGGTGCTTCAGGTTAAGAACAGTTTCAGGTTAAGAATGGACCTCCGGAACGAATTAAGTACTTAACCCAAGGTACCACTGTATTGAGGCAGCCCCGGGTATTGAAATTTTGCACCACTAACATTTTGCACCACTAACAAGTTTGCAGCACTAACATTTTTGCTAGTGATGTATGGAAGTGAGAGCTGGACCATAAAGAAGGCTGATCACCGAAGAATTGATGCTTTTGAATTATGGTGCTGGAGGAGACTCTTGAGAGTCCCATGGACTGCAAGAAGATCAAACCTCTCCATTCTTAAGGAAATCAGCCCTGAGGCTCACTGGAAGGACAGATCCTGAAGCTGAGGCTCCAATACTTTGGCCACCTCATGAGAAGATGAGACTCCCTGGAAAAGACCCTGATGTTGGGAAAGATGGAGGGCACAAGGAGAAGGGGACGACAGAAGACAAGATGGTTGGACAGTGTTCTCTAATCTACCAGCATGAGTTTGACCAAACTGCGGGAGGCAGTGGAAGACAGGAGTGCCTGGTGTGCTCTGGTCCATGGGGTCACGAAGAGTCGGACACGACTAAATGACTAAACAACAACAAACATTTTTGTACCCGGCACAACCGCTTCTGTGCCCCACATGCCACGTGCCACTGGGAGAGATTGTTCCATCTAGGAAGCAGAAATGCTTGTGCTGATGGAATGATCGGATTAGTGTGACAATGAATTCCACCCTTAGTGGGGGGTTTAAAGAAATAATTTCACTCAAAACCAAGTAAATCTATCTATCTATCTATCTATCTATCTATCTATCTATCTATATATATATATTATCAATCTTAAGGCACAGGGTTTTTCTCTCTCTGCAATAAATGGCATCCATTTCTCAACCAGTAAGACTGGTGAACAGTTCTCTGCTTCTTCTTTGGACGCGATCACTTAATTTGTCAGTTTCGGCCATTCAAGTGTTTTAATAAGCCCTTCCTTTATAAATGGTGCTGTGACTAATTCCCCAGTGTCTGGCCAGAAGGATCTTTGCTGCTACCAAAAGATTTAATGTAAGCGGTCTATCAGAGTGCTGATATCTTTTATTTAAATTACTGAATACCACGTTACGGAGTCTGGAGTTACGACGTTGATCGCTGTAATTTGGAAAAATTACATTGAAAACCTGCACCTCAAATGTCTGAACATGAAATGCATGAGAAAAAATAAATAAATAATGTCCTAGAACACAATTCACTTCCAATAGCAGCCAATTAGAGAGCTATATTCTTTTCATCCTGTCAGATCCGTGGCGAGTACCATCTAAAAACATGCTGATAAACTGGCTAGTCTTTAAAGGGCTCCACAGCACTTTTATTTATTTATTTTTACATTGTTTCTTTGAATTTATATACCACCATAAAGCCACAAGTCTCAGGGCATGTTCACAGAATAAAATCATACTGTAGAACCACAAAATACATAATCAAAATAAAAACAACAACAACCCAGTAACCCCCCAAGACATTTTTAAAGGGCATAGGATGTCAATCAAATCAACCATATGATTGATTGATTGATTGATTGATTTTTTTTTAGGGGACATGGGCACAGCTAGGTGGTCAGCTTTATTGCAGGCAATTGAGTGAGGTGCTTGTATAATCTAGGATGGGGTAGGGAATGAATTTTCAGTTGAATTGGACTACAACCTCTTCTGCTCATCCTTCCAGGTGCCACATACATACATCATACCCTCCAACACGTTGATGCAAGAAACCAGGATGCACATCTTCCCGGCCGGCTCCCGCCTGAGTCACGTGATCCGTGCAAGAACACGGCACATTTTGGAGCAAAACGTGTGAGATCGCAACCTTACGTGAGATCATGGCACCTCAAAATGGGATCTCCCTCTAAAATGCGGCATGATTGTAAGAATACCTCTAATCAGTTTACTTCATGGCATGTTGTTTGTAAGCCCATAGGGCAACATAGGTTCCCTCTGGTGTAGTGGATATTGAATAGTGCCAGATTCCAGGCAATCTTTGTTTTCACCTCTTTCTTTCCAGCCACAGCTGTAAGGGTTGGAAATGAGGGCAGGCCTAGCATCTTCTTCTCTGACGATCCCGAGTAAGATTGTTTTCTGCTGGGTCCACAGGGGACCATCACAATGCTCAACGTGCAACATTTTTGCCTGCAAACTAGTTTGAACAGTGGTCTTCTTCCTCCTCTTCTTCTTCTTCTTCTTCTTCTTCTTCTTCTTCTTCTTCTTCTTCTTCTATCATAGCTGAGTAATATTGTCTACCATGAACACGATCTTAGCAGTGAGTCCATAAGTGATTGTGGAAGCCAATTCTGGATCCAAATGTCCTTCCACAGTGGGGACATGGGTTCCCAGGCAGGAGTTTTTCACGGTGAGGGTTTGCCAAAAGTGCCTTCCTCTTAGCATGTTTCTCCCTTTTTGCCCTTCGTTCAAGCATCTTCAAAGTCCACGACACCTTTGGTAAAGGCTGTTCTCCAATTGGAGTGCTCGCAGTCCAGTGTTTCCCAGTTGTCAGTGTTTATATTACATTTTTTTAAAGATTTGCCTTAAGAAAGTCTTTAAACCTCTTCTGTTGACCACCTACACTACACTTTCCAGCATAGGAGTGGGTCAGCCAGTGGAAGTTGAGGGTAAAATACAGAAATTTGAGGAAACTCAATGGGTGACTTACAAGGTAATAATGGCAAGCTTCTCCTCAGTCAGAGCTTGAAAATAAAATTAGCTCCTGAGGCCAGAAAGCACTCACAGTGCCATTCAAGGGCTGAGAGGAACAGCATAGCCCTATCACAGTTGTCAGTCCAAAGGACTAGCATAAAAAGTGTTACACATTCTTTTCGAGACTCACCCCATTCTGTGCTTAAGAGGGGAGGAAAAAAACCACCTTCTGCTGCCTGACAGATAGCTGGCTACTAAATCCCCACAGGGAAGCACTGGTGAGAAAGAAATTACTGCTGTGGAACTAACTTTCCCAAATTATATCACCCTCCCTGACAGCATAATTGGCCCCTTTCTTGAAGATTTAACATGGCGCATACATCCTTAAACAGTTGAGTGTTATTTTTAAGAGCGCTCGATCCCCCCCACCTCGTATCTCCCCACCACCACCGAGCCAGGTGATGTAGAAAAACTGACTTCACCTTCATTGCCCCAAATGACTGAAAAGGTCATTTGGGCTGATAGTGAGATTGGAGAGAGGCTGAACAGGAAGAGATGTGCAAGTTGGGAGCGGCAAAGAAACCCAAGCTGCTTTTGCCAACGGTACTGCAGCAAAGAGCTCCCTTTTCTCAGCCAAGCTGACCCAAGGTTGTCGCACACACTCTTCTCCAGAGTGCTGGCAGGGTGGATGCTTTGGGATGAGGAAACTGTTTTGGAAAGGTCATGGTGACATATAATTAATTCTGAGGTTTAATGACAAACACAGAGAGGCAAACAAAGCATTTTTCATGCTGCGTGATGGGAAAGAGTAAAATTATGGCTGAGTTGAAATGGGGGGAGGAATTGTTTTGCAAACCTTTTTGTCCAGTGCAGCTGGTTGCAAGGGTGAGAGTGTACCAGGTGTGTGCGCGCGTGTGCACGCGTGTGCACGTGCGCATGCATGCGTACATATGCCTGTGTGGAAAGGGAAAGTATCCCTATTGCTTAGGCAACTGGACTGATGCTCTCTTGCTTCAATCTGGGAGTGCATAGCTGACTTGTTTGAACATGATGCACACTTCCGAAGCACACCCAGAAACACAGTCTGTTGACATTTGGTGGATCGATAACGACCACCCACGTTCCTATGTGAGTATCTACAGGTTCGTCATGACCATGCATGATGAAAACTGGATTGGAACAAAAGTGTTACCACTCCAGATCCTGGCAGACTCTGAGACAAGACAGGGAGTGTTGGCTCAGTGGCCTAGTCAACAAAGGCAAGTTCCTGCTTCCATGCCACCACCACCCTCATTGGAAAGTGAGGGCAATGGGAGGGTTTTGCCAACCCTCAGGGACATCATCTGCTGACACTATGCAGGGGAGAAGTTCTTTCAAGTAACAAACAAACTGAAAGAACAGTGCAGAATTAGCAGCAGAACAGGGTAGTAATGGCTGCAAGCCATGGCTGCAAGGACACAAAGGAGTGAAAAGGTTACGGGGGGGGGGAGGTGCTGGAATTCACCACGAACACCTCCCTCGTCCTCTTAGAATAGCAATGGCACTCACATGAGAGATGCTGTAACTGAGTTCCAGCGACTTCAAGCTGGAAAAAAATCCCTGGTTGCCCCCCACCCCCAGATCTGGCTCTTTCACTCCCTCCCCTGCCCCAGAGCAGCTATGCATCAAAAGTCAACGCTAATGAAAATTTGCCGGATTAAAATACAGTGTATGTGGAGAAGGCCTACCTGGGAATGTTCTGTGGGTCCTGCAGTTATGTGTGACTCCAGAGTCATGTAAGAACATAAGAGACCTGCTGGATCAGGTCAAAGTCCCATTCAGTTCAGCACTCTGTTCCCTCACAGTGGACAACCAGATTACAATAGACTGGCTAGCTCTGTCTCTTATGTCCTGGTTATCTATGTCTAGGCACCTCCTGTGGTCCTGCTAGGAGTACAGCCAGAGCCCACCTTTCAGAATATGAAAAGGTACAGTCAGCCTGCACCTTATGTGGGGGGTTACACCCGGGGTTCATGCCTAAAGCCAAAATTGCATATAGTGAAAACACATTGGGTTCAATGGTGGGCGGGAAAGCCAAAGTTATCCTGTGCATTTTGCCCTTAGACTTTTATACTTTGCTACATTATGGGGCAGGAAATTCTATTAGCTTGTTATGCATGCTGTGAAAGTTCAGAGTCTCTCAGATTGGCTTGAAACTTTGCCAACTTCTCAATGTCATTAAAAGTCCCTCTTGTTCTTGTTATCGGCACTAGATTGATCTTGGCATCCGTCCTGGTACAGATATATCATCTGAATGGAAAGATATCATTGAGATCCTCAGTATATAAATATCACCCACTCTAGAACTCCATTTCCTAGATTTGTCCCTGATTAAAAGGAGTCCAAGTCACAGGAGCAACTGACGGAAGATGCTTTTAGGAAGCAATTTTACCTCTTTGGCAGGGGAGGAAGGGATTAAGTAAGGCTAAAGACACAGGCCAGGAAACAAAGGCAGCAGCTATCAAAGGCATGCACATCTGAGCTGTTCTTTAAGACTTCACTGCCCTTTTTGTGCTTCTTTAAATAGAGATGCAATGAGATGGTCTATCAAAGTGCATCCAACGATTCTTAAGGGTGTACCCCCCTTCCTTCCTTCCTGGGGTACTAAGTCTTGCAGGGTACCCTCTGTAGTGTTTATGTGTGTGGATCAAATATTTGGGCAATCCCAATTAAAAGAATGTCTATCAATGAAATAAAGTGATGACATCACTGGAAAGTCAAAGGGTGCTATGTGGTACATTTTGCTATGAGGCAATCACATGCTCTCCAACAGCATTGCTAAATGCCAAAATTTAGTAAGTGCAGGTTTACTAGAAATTTACAGCTACGTCCCACAGAACCAACCATCCCCCTGAGGATATCTTCCCTTAGGCACAAGTTATTTTTTGCACTGCCAACCCACACATGATCCCTCAGGGGGAAAGCATGATTTTATTTTGAATGTTACAAACAAGCGCAAGTCACTTTTTCCATCTGTTCCCCTTGGAAGATGCAGTATCCAAAGCCATTCTTGAGCCTATCTACGCTGCAAACTTTTATTAATGTTGTGCCGTTTTAGCTGTCGTTGTTCCTCCAGCGAATCCTGGGAATTGTTATTTGTCAAGGATGCTGAGAGGACGACTGTCAGATATCCCCCATCCCTCTTCACAGAACTATAGTTCCCAGGGTTCCCCAGGGAGAGGGAAGGAAAATCAAACCAGCTTGAATCTGTCAGGTAGACATCCTGAGCAGCCTTTATAAGCACATGCACTGCGCTATTAAAAGATGAGCTTCTTTCTTCAAAACTCACTGCCTAGTGAATATATACACAAGCATACTGAACCCCACCATGTTATGTTCCTTTGCCAAAACCTCTAAGGCAGTGGTTCTCAACCTGTGGGTCCCCAGATGATGTTGGACTACAACTCCCATCATCCCTAGCTAGCAAGGCCAGAGCTCAGGGATGATGGGTGTTGCAGTCCAACAACATCTGGGGACCCACAGGTTGAGAACCGCTGCTCTAAGGCAACGAAAATTTTTTACTGCTCAGGGGCCACATTTGCTTCTGGACAAACTTCAGAGGGGTGCATGCCAATGGCAGGTGAGTCCAGAGGCAAAGGTAGGCAGAGCGATGGATGTGACTCCTACCTTTGTACAGAAGTCTACATTCCAGCCACACACAAGTCAGAGGTGCGGCTAATCACACACACAAACATTTCCATCCAGGCACAGAAAAGGCAATATCACAGTTCAAGGGCACATTCAAGCCAAGCAAGAAAACTCAAGGGCAAAATTGGCATGGGGTATGGTCTGGGGAGAGGGCTGTGGAGTGTCCCAAGGGCTGGATAGAGAGGTTTTTTGGGGGGGGCACATTTTGCCCCAGCCCTGAAGATCCCCACCTGTCAGAGAGTGGGCAGAGGTGGAGACCACCTACCCATCCTGACCCTTCCAAGGAGGAGGAAGGGGAAGCCAGTATAGATTTACAACAGGGGCTTGAGAGTGGTCACATCTCAGAGGCAGATGAGGGGAAAAGTTGGGAAATCATGGGAAAGCCAGAGCAACATCCAGCTGACACGTCATTAGAAAGCATTCCAGACCCTCCATCTCCCAGAACCCGGCAAGCCTTAAAAGTAGGAGAGCAAAGAGCTCAAAGACAGAAGGCACTTGGCGGCACCCGTAGAGGAGGTTATGATGATGACGAATGAAGAAGTGGGAGAGACAGGGGATGGAGATTCACTTGGGACAATGCCATTATCCAAGAGGCTGGGTTCTTTAGCCTCTCTCTGTAAAGTTTGAAATAAGAAAGGACTGTAAGAAACTTTCCCTTGTCTTTATACTTTCCTGGGTGACAAACCAAGAACCGCTGACAGCATCCTGACACCACCCCTGCTCTAAGGAAAGAAATAATTTTGTGTGTGTGTGTGTGTTATGCAAAAATCACAGTGTGGGAAAAACTGTGAAGCCAGCCAATGCCTCTACGTAGCTCCATCCTTATTTCAGACATTGTGATATATCAGTATATCACAAAGTTTAGCTGGTGATACATTGCAATGCTGAAAACCAAATATCACCCAGCCCTATCCCTGCTGTAAACAAACATATCTGAAATTTGCTAACCGTCAAGATGGCAACACTTTAGTTTCAAAGCAAATAATGTTCACAATCCCTCTAACTTTCTGATAATTGTTATGCTTTCTTCAATGCTTTGTTCTGAGCAGTTCAATAGCCATTCGTCTTATGGAAATTTCTTTCGAACCCTAACCAGTCACAGTTTGAACCCACTTTTTGATCTGATTTGGGGCCTGGCTCCTACCTTTTATCTCTGGCCAGCCGCCTAGCACTGCAATATATATATATAAATATTTGCTGCTGCAAACTGCGAAGCCGGCAGGAGCGCAAGCATTAATCTGAGACCAAGGCTTCCATCGCCACATGGTGATTATCTCCCTTAATTTGATGGCATGCTATGGCTTCGCCTTCGACGAGTGAGCTGGGATTCATGAATGGGAAGGGAAAAGGGACTGCTTGCAGCAAGAGGTTTACTCTCCCCATGTAGTAATGGCTATATCAATGTTATCTCCCCCAGAAGGTGGCCTGTGACAGATATATTAATGACACAGCGTGCAGCTCCAAGGGGAAGGATGCACAGAGCATAAGGAATTCAAACAAACAGCAGCAACCAGAATGGAAGAAGATTTCCTCTCCTACAAGAGAGCAGAGGCTCCGTGTATACATCCGGCATTGATTCCCATCAATCTAGCAGATATTGGCTCGTGGGGATGAACGGTGCTAAGCCATGTGTGACTTGATTGAATACCAAGATGGCCAGCTAGCACAAGCCTGTTCTTTCCAAATGATTTAAGTAAAGCATAGGAAGCTATGGGAAGGGATCGGGAAGAGCGACATTGGTTAGGTAGCCTTCCCCAACTTGATGACCTCTGGATATTTTTAGTTTCCAACTCCCATTGTCCCTTGGCTATTTGACATGCTGGCTCACGTTGGTGAGAGGTGGAGGCCAGTAGCATGCAGAGAGCACCAGGTTGGAGAAGACTGAGTTAGGGCACTGATTTTCAAACTCTGCCTTCAGGAATATTTGGACTCACAGCTGTCCATGGAGATGCAGGTTAATTCTGTGTCCAGGGCGGCTGTCTACCAGCTCCACCTGGTACGCAGGCTGAGACCCTACCTGCCCGCAGACTGTCTCGCCAGAGTGGTGCATGCTCTGGTTATCTCCCGCTTGGACTACTGCAATGCGCTCTACGTGGGGCTACCTTTGAAGGTGACCTGGAAACTGCAATTAATCCAGAATGCGGCAGCTAGACTGGTGACTGGGGGCAGCCACCGAGACCATATAACACCGGTCCAGAGAGAGATCTGCATTGGCTCCCAGTATGTTTCCGAGCACAATTCAAAGTGTTGGTGCTGACCTTTAAAGCCGTAAATGGCCTCGGTCCTGTATATCTGAAGGAGCATCTCCACCCCCATCATTCAGCCCAGACACTGAGATCCAGCGCCGAGAGGGGTCGGGGCTTCTTGCCCTGTGAGCTTCCTACCCACCCTAAGGTTAGAACCTCACTGAGATATTTGGGTTGCTGGCTTACTGGGTAGGGCCAGGAGAAGCTGGATACTCTCACTCCTTTGTCATTGGGCCAGATACTTACTGTCCAAGATAGCCATTTGTCCTAATAATTCCAAGAGACACATCTCTTTGGAAGCTAAGCACTCCCCATCAAAGCGTTGGAACATCAGCCCCGACCAGAGAAGAATGGCAAATCAAGTTGATGGAATATGCTGAAATGGCGAAACTAACTGGGAAGCTCAGGAATCTAGAAGGCAAGAAATTTTAAATAGAATGGGAAATGTTTATAATGTATATACACAATCATTGTAAGCAGGTTAAAACATTAGCAGGATTTTAAATACACTTGTAATGTAACAGAACGTGTAGATAACTTAGGAAGATGAAAAAAATGGAAAAGTATTGATATGCAGTTGAAAATAGAATCAAAAGGACCCATGGAAAGATTAAAGATTGGGGGGAAGTCAGGAGATTCAGAGCAATCTCGATATTTGGATTTTGAATTGTTTTATGTTTATATTTTTGAATATATATATATATGAATGAACATATGTCATCCACCTTTGTTGAAAGGTGGGATAAAAGCCATAGGATAGCTATTATCCTTCCTCTCCCGCTCCCCTGTGCAAGGATACCTACATCTGCAAACAACAACAACAGCAGCAACAACAACAACAACCCTCCCCTTTTCATTCATTGTGTGTAGACTGAATAGTACACTTTTGGTTATGTATTGGGACTTGAAAGTCTATTCGGCAAATACTAAAAAAGCTATAGTGGTATGATGGAACTTAACACCCATATAAGTTTTACATTTCAGTTTCCCTCTGAATAGTTCCTTGGTCCCCACAAATAACATTGAGATGACTGATAGCCATCAGAAGATATTGGGGGGGGGGGGGTTACAAAATGGTTCATGGGTATAGAGTTCTGGTTAGACAGATGATCAACTTCCAGAATTCCAAATAGATGCTGAAATCTTACCTAGTTCCAGAAGTTTATTGCATTTTATTTATAGGCGACCCATAACAGAAGGCTTATAGAGTAAAACAATAAATTCTAATTATGTGTAACCAGACAAAACACACCAACTGAGACGGAAGCAAAACACCTAAAACCAGGAATTGGAGGAATTTAAAAGAAAACATGGAGATAAATAAATATTAAGAACCACAGCATAATTTAAAAGGCTTGGAATAAGAAAAGGCTGTTTGCTTGGTGCCAAAAATACATGGCAGAAGGTGCCAGGTGGCCTCTCTGGGATGGAATTCCACAAACAGGGAAATGCTCCTGTTTGAACCCCTAAAGCAGGCTTCCTCAAACTCGGCCTTCCAGATGTTTTTGGCCTACAACCCCCATGATCCCTAGCCAGCAGGACCAGTGGTCAGGGATGATGGGAATTGTAGTCTCAAAACATCTGGAGGGCCGAGTTTGAGGAAGCCTGCCCGAAAGAGTAGTAGCCAATCAGTGGGGACAATACTGAGCTAGATAAACCAATGACTGAGCTAGATAGACCAGTGATCTGACTCACTATAACATGACTTCCTTTGTCCCTAACTGTGCGGTCTCTAAGACTGCCGTATGTAATATGCAAAATGAGCTGACAGCATGTTCACAGTGGTTGAAGTTGAAGCTCACTTCGCAGCTGCATTTATGGACAAGCACAACAAGTCATCAGTCTCCTTCAGCTGCTCCACCTGCGAAACATTAGCAAATGTTGCTCACTAAGTGTATTGCACAGCCATCCAATAACACGCATTCTCTTGGAGGCTTACAAATATTAAGAGAGTAAACTGCTATAGTCATAATGCAATACAAATCAATGAAAGCACCATCAAAAATTGTTTCTGGCAGATACACAATAAAGAAACATTCATCATGAAACCAGGAAGCCCAGATTAAGAACATGGGTTGTGAATAATAAAGCAGTCTTCATTTAGTGCCGGAAAGCTCATAAGGTGTAGCTGGGCAAGCCCCTTTGGGGAGGCTGATTCAGGACTGGTCCTATTATTGAGCAGGTTGAGGCAGTCGCTTCAGGCTGCGGGTGCTGGGAGGCAGGCAGCAGTGCCGCAGTGTTGGGAGAACAAAGCGGTGTCTGCTGCACTTAACCCCCTAGGCTAGCCTGCTGCCCTCAGGTGTGGTGGAGAATGCTGTCTCTTCACCAGTGCCAAAGTAAGATCCAACTATCTGTCTTTGTTGTTTAGTCGTGTCCGACTCTTCGTGACCCCATGGGCCAGAGCACGCCAGGCACTCCTGTCTTCCACTGCCTCCCACAGTTTGGTCAAACTCATGCTGGTAGCTTCGAGAACATGTCCAACTATCTTGTCCTCTGTCGTCCCCTTCTCCTTGTGTCCTCAATCTTTCCCAACACCAGGGTCTTTTCCAGGGAGTCTTCTCTTCTCATGAGGTGGCCAAAGTATTGGAGCCTCAGCTTCAGGATCTGTCCTTCCAGTGAGCACTCAGGGCTGATTTCCTTCAGAATGGAGAGGTTAGATCTTCTTGCAGTCCATGGGACTCTCAAGAGTCTCCTCAAGCACCATAATTCAAAAGCATCAATTCTTCGGCGATCAGCCTTCTTTATGGTCCAGCTCTCACTTCCATACATCACTACTGGGAAAACCATAGCTTTAACTATATGGACCTTTGTTGGCAAGGTGATGTCTCTGCTTTTTAAGATGCTGTCTAGGTCTCACTATCTGTCTAGTGGGCTTCAATATATGGAATGAATAACACTATCTCGTCATTCACCTCTTGAGTTGTCCTTGACCGTTGCCTCCATCATCCTGCCACTTTCTGGGTGGTCCCCATGGTCAAGTCTCTTAGCTGCTACAGCAGGCATGGCCAAACTCGGCCCTCCAGATGTTTTGGGACTACAACTCCCATCACCCCTAGCTAACAGGACCAGTGGTCAGGGATGATGGGAATTGTAGTCTCAAAACATCTGGAGGGCTGAGTTTGCCTATTCCTGTGCTACAGGGTTTCCCAAAGTTGGGTCTCCAGCTGTTTTTGGACTATAACCCCCATCATCCCTAGTTAGCAGGAACAGTGGTCAGGGATGATGGGAACTGTAGTCCAAAAATAGCTGGAGACCCAAGTTTAGGGAACCCTGAGCTGCAGTGTACCAGCTTTCCAGATGACATTCCACCTTGCAAAGGCCTTGCTAGGTGAGGGAGGAATTGTATTTCCCCAAACTCGTTTGATTGTCGGTTGGGTTCTGGGACAATGCAACAACTTTGAAAAGAAAGACACTTCCTTCAGGGAAGATATCCAAAGTCCTGTGCATCAACAAGTGGCAACTGATCATTTGTTGCCCTTTAAACTGATCATCTGGAAATGCCCTGTGGTATTTTTTCCCGGTGACTCTTTGTCTGTGCTGTTCCCTGCCTATTTGACACATGCTCTTCCTTTGATCTGAAAGTCAGGCTACATTTTAAACAGGAACAAGCAAATAGCTGAGGCTTTGTTTTAAGCCCTGTAAGCAGCGCACGGTCTTGCTGGCTCTGGATCTACCTACCAACCGTAGACATAAATCCCCTTTTCCATTCCCTTTGTAGCTTTTTGATGTCTGCCCCCTTAAACCTTTCTCTGCATGCCCTGTCCCTTGTGAAAACGTATACACGGCAATTGTCTGCAGGCCGGCATGAGGGTCTGGATTTACTCTTCTTATCAGGAGGCAGCAGCTTCTCACCAATTGACGTCGGCAGCGCAGAAGGAACAGCCAGCCCTGCCAGAAATTGAGGCCTAGCCCATGGGACTTCTTAAAATGAGCTAGCAGCCTCACTCACTTATGCTGCCTCCCGCTTCCTCTTTCACTGCCCAGTACCCCTGGTTATAATAGTACCCAGGCTTCTTCCATCTTCCTTCCACCCAGCACACACATAATACTGAAATTACTGTTCCCGGTTGATAAGCTCATCTCCTGCTGTTGTTTTTCACTGCCCCTCGTGGTTCTCTGTGCTGCCTTGCTTCTCTTCCCTCGGTGCTCCCTGTTTTTTTCTAAAGTGGCAGAGCAGAGAAACAGTGCGCAAAGGTTTGTGGGTCGCTGGAGGATAAGGAAGCGACACAGTATAGGTCTAGCACACCACAGGCTGCTGTGCGTTCGGTGACACAATAGTGTGTATAAGTTGCGGAAGGGATGCGGGAGAATTCGATCAGAAACAGGAGTGGAAATTGCTGCAATCTGCATTGTTTCCTGAGGTCAGGAATGGAAATTATGTGGGCAAATATGGGCTGCATTTGCTACCATTGGATTTTTAGTCTGCAAACAGAAAAAATAAACAGATTGTTTCTGACTTTTCCCTTCCATTGAAGTTAATAACATCTTTAGTTATATCATTACAGTCATACCTCGGGTTACAGATGCTTCAGCTAGTGCTTTTTCGGGTTGCGCACCCCACCAAACCCAGAAGTACTGGAACGGATTATTTCCGGGTTTCGGCACTCGCACATGCGCAGAAGCGCTAAATCGTGCTTTGCGCATGCACAGAAGTGCCTAATCATGACCCGCGTGTGCGCGGGTTGTGAACGTGCCTCCCGCATGGATCATGTTCACAACCCAAGCGTCCACTGTAATTACTTCAGCTTCAGACATAGTGGATAGTGCAACGAATAATGTAGCTTTTAGCAGAAGCCACATTGTAGCAGAATGGAAATAGTGCTGATTGTGATGGGATGGAAATTGCTGTCTTCTTAAATTCCTAGTTAGAGCCCCTTGACCACCTCTTACATTATTTTGGGGGGTTTAGGTTCTGATACTCAAGTACAAAACCCTGATCAAAAGAGGTGGAGAATGGGACATCTGTGACTCCAGAACTCTTGGGCCACTTTAGTTGCCAATGGGTGAAGTGCTGCCCCATTGTCCCTCAAGTAAAGTGAACTATCAACCAGAAGGAAGATGGTTATCTCTAGATACCTCTCACACTGATATTTTCCCCCTTGTGCAATATTCTGTGAATGCCTAATGATCAAGTGTATTTCTGGACATGACGGAGACGAAACTTGCAATGAGTATGTACACAATTCACCCAGCATCTTAAACTAATTTCATATCATGGTTTAAGATCCCAGCTCATTCCAGTCCTGGTAACCATAGTTTCCTGTTTCACGGGCAACAGGAAACTGTGGCTAACTGAAGAATTTCTGGAACAGCTCAGGGAATAGGTAATGTGAGGATGGACTGTGCAGCCAGAAGACTCATGAATGTTGGTTTATTAAGCTTAGATTTCATCACCCTAACAAGGCCTCTGTTATTTCATTTGAGCATTTCCCACCATTAGTTATCAATGAGCAGATTCAAACCATACATTTTAAGTACATCCAATGCCTATGTAAAACACACCCCAAAGAATCACAGGAACCGTAATTTGTTAAGGGTGCTGGGAATTGTAGCTCTGTGAAGAGGCAACTACAGCACAGTTCCCAGAATCCTTTGAGGAAAGCCATGTGTCGGATGTACTTTACAAGTCTGGTGTTGATCTGCAGAATATTACCCAAGACTCTTAGGCTCTGTTGCTTTTTACACCTAGTTTTTAACTTACAGGGTGATAATTCAGGCATGTTGGTGTGACATGAGTATGTGGACAAAATGCCACAATTATGTCTGAGTGGAGATTTTAATCCCAGGACAGATGTTTCCCCTTCTGTCCAGAAAGTTGATCAGGGTGCATTGGGTGCCCCTAAACAACCCATTTTTAATGTTCTGTTGGACATTGGATTAATGGCTTTAGACCCTAATCTCTAAATATTCTGCCAAACCACAGAAATAACCCGACTTTGGTATGAGTTCTGTGGGTCCAGTGAAATCTAACCTTTTCCAAAGTCAGTGTCTATAAATCTCCCAATACAGTTTCCAGGTTAGTATTCTGCAGCATATATGTGCCTTCGGCATTCTCACCAGGCCATGAAGGGTGTGATTTGCAGTCATGGGAGTGGAAAGCCCAGACAAGGCATCTGTATTTGCATTAGCCCGTTATTGAAAAGTGCCTCTTGAAAATGTCACTAAATCTCAGGAGAACTGATTGGAAAATGTGAATGAATTACTGCAAATTTACAAAACAACACCTCTTCACTGTATGTAGAACTGCTATCTCATGAGGTTGTTTCTTCATTTGTCATGCTTCCAACTATTTACAGACCCCTTACTTTTAGCTTGGGAAATGCTTGACTCCAGGACCAGCCCAAGGCATTTTTTCTCCCCCTTGCTCCCTGCAGTTGCTCCATTGCATGATCAGACACCTGTCTTGCAGCACTCTCTGAAGGCATTCTGGGCTACACTCTTCAAACCACAGGGTGCTTCATATCCCCAAATTGCTTTTCCGCCAAGCAAGCAATGTTTGGGCTCCCCCTACTCATTTCCTGAAACAACATCTTCCTATCTATGCATCCATGCAGGGATGGTCAGTGTGGTGCTCTGGATGTTGCTGGACTACAACACCCATCATCCCTGACCACAGGCTATGCTGGCTGGGGCTGATGGGAATTGGAGTCCAGCAACAACTGGAGGGCACCACATTGCCTACTTCTGCGTTAGTTTTGTTGGAAAAACGCCCTGGGAAGGCTGCAAACTTCCCAAGTCTCCGGAGCGTTCCCCGGTGGCCCTCTCTGGCTGTAAATCTTCTTCAGTCCAGAGTAGCCGGTAATAAGTGACCCTTCTCTCCTGAAAAGAGCACGCCAGTCTTCTGGTATATCATAGCAGAAGAAAGACTCAGTCGTAGTTCTAAAACGACTTTATTTACAGTCTTATATACAAAGACTCCATCAGTACGTCTGTGCTCTCTGAACACCAGTGCAGAACTGCGACACACACAGAAGTGAAACCAACTTCCAATAGTACTCGGAAGAGATAATACAGACGTCCTTCCTCACGCATTCTCTTCCCTTCACTAGGGAGCGTGCCCACAGAAAGGGTAAAGGTCTGGCGGTTTGCAACTCACCAAGATAGCTCAGTCAGAAGAGAATGAGACTCTTAATCATGGGTAGGCAAACTAAGGCCCGGGGGCTGGATGTGGCCCAATCGCCTTCTAAATCTGGCCCACGGATGGTCCGGGAATCAGTGTGTTTTTACATGAGTTGAATGTGTCCTTTTATTTAAAATGTATCTCAGGGTTATTTGTGGGATCTGCCTGGTGTTTTTACATGAGTAGAATGTGTCCTTTTATTTAAAATGCATCTCTGGGTTATTTGTGGGGCCTGCCTGGTGTCTTTACATGAGTAGAATGTGTGCTTTTATTTAAAATGCATCTCTGGGTTATTTGTGGGGCATAGGAATTCATTCATCCCCCCCCCTCAAAATATTGTCCGGCCCACCACATGGTCTGAGGGACGGTGGACCGGCCCCCTGCTGAAAAAGTTTGTTGACCTCTGCTCTTAATCTATGGCTCAGCAGGCAAGGGGTGACATAACTGAGCTCCTGAGACCTGGAGCACCTTTCCCTACATGGAAGCCACAGAAAGAAAGAATGTAATTGGTCCAGGGAGCCATGGACTCATAAGGACAAAGGTACTGCTAAGGTTCAATGTTACCGTGTCTGGAAGGATAAAAGCATATGGTAACCACCAAGAGCAACTTGCCTTGTACTAAGACAATTGGTCCATCTAGCTCAGTATTATCTGTGCTGGCTGACCTCAGTTCTCCAGGATTTCAGGCAGGGGACATTCCCAGCCCTGCCTCAAGATGCCAGGGATTGAACCTGCGACCTCCTGCATGGAAATCAGATGTTCTACCACTGAGTCACCTGTACACACTCCCTTTCTGGCTGTTTATTGTAAGCACGACACATCTTGTGTGACTTGCCCTAGTTCTAACATCATATTAAAACTACGTCGGAGCAACTTCCGAGAATAAACGAATGCTGCTGCTCGAACATCAGGGAGTGATTTGCCACTGCTCTGCCAGGAGGGCAAGCGCGGTATCTGAAAATAGTCTTGGCATTTGTACAAAGAACGCAGAAGGCTTCCTCGCTCACAGACAGACAACGGGGGTGAAGGGGATCAGGTGCTAGTTCACTTGCTTTCTCACTTCTTGGATCGCTACTTGAGCATCCAGTCCGTAAGCAGGAAGAGGCAGAAGGCCTCCCTGCCTATCACATGCACTCCCCACTGAGGCACCCCACAGCTTGCCTCTCCCCTGCTCCCACTTCCCCAAATGCTGTGGCTGGGAAATAAATGGCAATTTCTCAGCAGCTGTCTGGGATGCGAGAAGTGGTGATCGATAGGGCCCTGCTCATCTGTGCTGTTTGATTCTCCCTCCGCCGATGCAATCAAGGTGCTGGAGACAACGGGTGCCAGGCAGCGAGTGGTATAACACATTCAATCAAGGAACAGATGTGGAGCTGATAGAGTGTGTCGCAGAATCACATTCTGGAATAAGCTCCCTCCTCCTCCTCTCCTCCTTGTCTTGCTCCCTCCGTTCTGTTGCTTCTCAGGCAAATGGGGAGTCTTTTCCTTCCTCCCCTTTGTAATGCCCTAAGGGCCCTCTACCAACCTGCACCAACGCTTCTTTCTGCTGGGCATCGATCTGTCCATTATGATAAAAGGACAAACCAAAGAGTTAAGTGAGAGGACTCCCAATGTATTATTGACAAGCTGGGCTTCAAAGCCCCCTGCACAACTTGACTGAAAACTCTTTGGTAAGGTAAAAGGTAAAGGACTATGGGGTTGCGGCACTCATCTCGCTTTCAGGCTGAGGGAGCTGGTGTTTGTCCACAGACAACTTTCCGGGTCATGTGGCCAGCATGACTAAACCGCTTCTGGCTCAATGGGACACCGTGACGGAAGCCAGAGCGCACGGAAATGCCGTTTACTTTCCTGCCACAGTGGTACCTATTTATCTACTTACACTGGCATGCTTTTGAACTGCTAGGTTGACAGGAGCTGGGACAGAGCAACGGGAGCTCACTCTGTCGCATGGATTTGTACTGCCGAACTTCTAATTGACAAGCCGAAGAAGCTCAGTGATTTAGAACATAGCGCCACACGCGCTGTGCACCTCACCCGCCTGAAGGAAGATAGTCAGAGTTACAGAGGGAAACTGGAAGGCGTTCCATTTTGTTTGCTCGTTCTGTTATCAGTATTGCTACATTCTGTACATGCCATCTCTAAGCAGTGAGAAGTTCCAGCGCATGGGGTTGGCTTTCTTGGAATGAGGGCACTGTGGAGACCAATGGTGTTTATGTGGTAGAATCAGTGCTTTTTTCTGGGGGGAAGCAGCAGTACACATACCCCTAAACATTTTGTGAATCTAAGTTTGGCCTCATTGAGGGGCAGTGTTTTAATATGAGTAGGAAAATGAGAGTACCCCTAAACATCTTCTTGAAGAAGAAAAGCACTGGGTAGAATATTTTAGGATAAGACTAAATCACTATTATTTATTATGATTCATTAAATTGTTATTTATCAAATTTATTGAGGGAGGGGAGGCGGGGAGCTTCACATGCCAAAGTTCCAGGGCTCACTGGAGGGACAGATCCTGAAGCTGAGGCTCCAATACTTTGGCCACCTCATGAGAAGAGAAGACTCCCTGGGAAAGACCCTGATGTTGGGAAAGATGGAGGGCACAAGAAGAAGGGGACAACAGAGGACAAGATAGTTGGATAGTGTTCTCGAAGCTACCAGCATGAGTTTGACCAAACTGTGGGAGGCAGTGGAAGACAGGAGTGCCTGGCGTGCTCTGGTCCATGGGGTCACGAAGAGTCGGACACAACTAAACGACTAAACGACAACATATGAGATATCCCTATCCTCCATGATGTGACTTCCCAGGGCTGCCTTGATAGGTGAGAGTGATACTCACAAACATCTCTTCCAATTGCACTTTCTAAAAGAATATTCTCCCAATAAAAGCCTGTTGCTGCCTAGCAAAGCCGTTGCGCACAGTGACTCTTGCAAAGCCCAGGTGCGCTATACAGCCCCCAGGTGGCCTGCCTTTGCAGCCTGCGGATCTCTGCCGCTCTCCGCCGAGTTTGTTTTGTGCAAAGCGAAAGCGATTTGGTTTGCAATCTCAGTTTTTTGCCATCCGTCACTGCCTGTGACACCCAGTGGTAATAGAAGGGCCTAGGATCCCTGGATTTTATAGCTCCGCTCGGCAGCATTTCTCCTTTGGCGGGGCCATAAATTTTGCCTCTTTTTGTGGGCATGTGTGCCGATTGTGCAAAATTAGTCGCCTTTTTGCAAAGCGCTCTGTATTCTGAGCAGCGCCTTTGGGGTCTGGGGAAGAGCCTGGCAGAGGAAGCTTAATTAGGGGCCTGTATTTTGTTGGGAACAGCACAGTGGCACGTTGGCAAAGCCCTGACAGCTTCCAAATGAAATAAGTTTTAGGGGTCTTGTTGAAGTGACCCTGGCGGTATATCACAAAACACAGCTCTCGGAGTTAGTGCATGGACAATTTTTGCTTTTGCTTTTAAGACAGAACCAGGACCAGCCTGAGGTGTGAAGGGAGAGTGAGCTGAATCTGGTATGATGAAGGGAAGAGACTCTACTGCAGGTGAATTCTTGACTGGATTTTCATGGGGTTGTGGGAAAGAGCAAGGGGTTTCAGTGGGGCCAGGGCAGAGAGCTGTTTTATGAAGTCACTGGGGAGGGTGCAAACTGCAGGACCCTACCCTCCAACATTTCTCTGACGGAAGTAGAGATGTCCTATTCAACAACAACAACATCAATAATATTTATATCCTGTTCATCTGACTGGGTTGCCCCAGCCACCCAAGGTGGCTTCCAACATATATAAAAACAAAACATCAAACATTAAAAAGCTTCCCTATACAACTTCCCTGAGAGCCAGTCAGGTGTAGTGGTTAAGAGTCTCTCAGCCTCACTCACCTCACAGAGTGTTTGTTGTAGGGGAGGAAGGGAAAGGAGATTGTTAGCCACTTTGAGGCTCTTTAGGGTAGTGATAAAGTGGGATTTCAAATCCAAACTCCTCCTCCTCCTCCTCCTCCTCTTCTTCTTCTATACATGGCTGCCTTCAGATATCTTCTAAAGCAGTGTTTCCCAACCGGTGTTCCGCGGCACACTAGTGTGCCGTGAGATGTTGCCTGGTGTGCCACGAGATGTTGCCTGGAGGGAGGCGGGCGAGGGCGTTTGCTTCCCGGAGGACTTGTGGGAAGCCGCCCCTTCCCTGGGCGACGCGAGCGACTCGCGAGCGACGGCGCGGCGGCTCCGGGGCGCGCTCAGCCGGGCCCCCGCGCAGCCCCTGCTGCAGCTGCCCGGCGTGGAGCGCGACGCGGAGCCGGCCGGGCTTGGAGGCGCCCAGGTAGGGCCAAGCCGGCGGGGAGGTCTCGGTCTGCTGCGGGCGCAGGAGGGCGAGCGGGAGAGGGGGAGCCGTCGGGTCTCCTGGAAGGAAGCGAGGCGGCGGCTGAGGGGGATGCAGCCCCGTCCCCAGCAACAGGCGCTCCTCGAAGTGAGGCCACAAGTCGGGGCTCGGACAGGGCCTGGAAGCAGCGGCTCCGGCTCTTGGGAGCGGAGAAGGGGACTTCGAAAGCGGCCTGGAGGAGAAAAGCCCCGATGCAGCGAGAGCGGGGAGCGTGCTGCCTTGTCCAGGCCTCCTCGCTTTGTGCCGTCCGCTGCCGGGAGCAGGACACGGGGGCTCCTCGTTCGCATGCTTTCCCGGGTGATCGGTGAGGGTTAGGGTTAGGGTCCCTCAGTCCCTCGCTTTGCTGCCTCCTCCCCCCCCACCCCCAAAGCTTGGAGGTTCCCCGGCAAGGGGGAGGGAAAAAATTGAAAGTTACACTTTCGTGCGTCCCTCCCGGCGTGACGCTGCGCGCTGACGTCACGGGGCTGTAATGGTGGTGTGCCTCGAGATTTTTTTCATCAAACAAGTGTGCCTTTGCCCAAAAAAGGTTGGGAAACACTGTTCTAAAGGATGTATGGTGACTTATATCCTTGGCTCGGGGGGTTGCATCAGGGCGGAGAAAGGGGATGCATTGGGGCTGGGCTGCCCCAGGTGTCACCACTGGAGGGGTGACAAAATGCCGGAAGGCACTCACTGTGGGGTCTGCAGCATGCCCGCGCCATGTGTCTCTCTGGGAGTGACACGGTGGCTTGAGTGCCCGTAGCCTGCACTGCCCTAAACGGTCCACCCGCTGCCTCCCCCTCAGATGTAGGGTGGCTGAGTGGTAGGAGGCAGGCAGACTCATTGGAGGCCCTGCAGATTATCCTGCCCCAGCTGGCCCCGCCCCTGGGCACCACCCCAGGTGCCCAATCGGCTTGCTCCACCACTGGGTTGCGTAACTCCATAGCCTCCAATGTTTCTCCAATGAAAATAGGAATCTCCTAAGGAATCAAATTAGAAATTGGGACAGCTTCTTTAATCCAGGACTATCCCTGGAAAACAGGGACACGTGGAGGGTATGCAGAACTGGACCTGGCACGCAGCCAGGTGAAGTGACCCGCTTTCATCTGGCATCACAGTGGTGGGACTAGATGAAGGCAAAACTCTGGTGTCTGGCAGCAGGACTTTTTGATGCCTTAGCCAGGGCTCCTCGGCTTCAGGCAACTCCAGATGGCCATTATTTTGCAGGAGAGATTTGAGTGCATACCGGGAAAATTTGGTTTGCGCAATTAAAGTAGATTAAAGTACTCCATTGCCCCAGCACAACAAATCCACTCTAAGACGAAATCTACTTCTTGCAATTAGGAAAGTGATGGGCAGACACATTGAAAAGTGTGAAATGAATGAATAACAGGAAGATGTAAAAATACCCCACAAGTAAATCAGGATGAATGTCAGATGAATGCTCATTGTCGTACGCACATCAGAACAAGTGCTCGATAAAGGCAGGATATTATCTAACCACTGCAAAAGCTTTGTGCAAGCAAATTGAGACGGATGCTCAATAAATAGCCCTAAATGTCTCAGGCCAGCGCTGGCGACTGTGATAAGCAGGTGCTGTTGGTAAAGGAAGAAAGGAAGGGGCACTGTGGAAGCCAAGGGAGGGGCCCGCATGGTGGATCCAAACCGAGGAGCCCTCAACAGTGCCAAAAGGGGCAGGACAAGGTTTGGGAGATGAAATGGCACAAGTAATGCTGAGATGAAGGCAGCATCAGCACAGGCCTTTCCCAGCGCAGCAGTTGCCCCACAGGCCACACAACAACTAGTATGTGCCTATCTAACCCCTCTCTGTCTACAGTAGGCACAGTGGAAAAATTCACCACCTGAAGGGCAACAGTAAAAGAACTCAAGGAGACTCCTTGTGGATCAGGTCAGTGCTGCATCCTGCTCTAACAGTGGCAGTGAGGTGGCACTGGTGGGACACTGTAAGTCTCTTGGCTTTCCAACAGGGGGTCACTGGTTCTTACTAAGTGGAAAGGGGAGGTGTGAGGAGCTTGGTCCAGTGCAACACATGGCAGCAAGACATTTGGAAACACTGTGGTTTCCACCAGTATTTTCCGTTGGGGACACAGCACAGGGATGAGGTTAATTTCACCACCATCTTGGCCCCATGGCTGTGATTCAATATGTCTCCGTACAGCCACGTTTTGGGTGGTGGTAGCGGGGAGAGATTCTCTGCTATGCCAGTAGAACCCATATCTCATGGATTTACTTGCTGGCAGGTGAGATAGCAGTGGGCAGCAGCAGCAGCAGAAGCAGCAGAGTTCCAGTGGAGCTGCCATTTAAATTTCCCACAGTCCCCCTGATGGATACCCACAGGGGGCTTCCATTTCTCACATAGTGATAAGGAGAATTGCAGGAACTTAAAATGGCTGCTGCCAGACCCTGCTGAATGGGGTGGGTGTCAAGCGGGTATCATCAGTTGGGTCCACTGGGGTGCTGGAACCCTGGCAGCCACCTGAGGATACTGCAGCTTCTCAGTTTCTGAATTCCCATTTTCAATACTGTTTATCAATACAGTGGTACCTCTGGTTGCGAACAGGATCCGTTCCAGAGCCCTGTTTGCAACCTGAAGAGAATGCAACCCGTGTCTGTGCGTCTGCATGTGCGTGGGTCGTGATTCACCACTTCTCTGCATGCATGTGACATCATTTTGCGTGTCTGCGCATGCACGAGTGGTGCAACCTGGAAGTAACCCTTTCTGGTACTTCCGGGTTGCTGCAGGATGCAACCTAAAAAGATGTAACCTGAAGCTAACGTAACAAGAGGTATGACTGTACTATTTTCAGCATTTCATCCAACTTCCCTTCAAGTTTAAACAAGAAGTGGTTGTTGTTTTCGTTTTCTTTCCAAGACCCTTCCCCTTCCTTAATCCCTGTCCTCCTAGTACCTGTATTATAGCATCCACTAAATCCTTTGTGCATGGCTCTGGGAGCACCCACAGAGATTAGGTTTGAACCGGAGCTGCTCTCTCCCAAGAGGCCCATTAGAAATTACACCACGGAGAAGGGTGAGCAGCCCGTGATGGATGAGAGTCATAAATTATCACTAGGATGACACTCTTTGATTAAGCTAAGTGCCAACTGTGGCACCTGGGGCTTATTTATTTATTATTATTTTAAAAGAGGGTGAAATTAACAACCTTATCACGATTCAAAGCATCTCTTCCAAGAAAACCTTTCTCTAAATTAAAAATAAAAAATAAAAATGTTGCTCCGTGTGTCTTTGAAGTGTAGCAGAAGGCAAACGGAAGCAGCCGACTGCTTTGAGGCAGCACCTCTCTTGCCCGACAATGGCTCCTCCATCACCCCTGGCCTCTCCAAGGATAATTCTCCCTGCCTCTCATGCACAGGTGTGAAGCTGGGTTAATCCTAAACTCCACCTGAGTTGCCCTCCTAGCCCAGATGGAGACATAGGTGGAATTCCTTTTCTTTCTGAAATAGAATCAGGGCCATGTCTATATTCTGCTTCAGAGGCACCAGCTTATCCCGAGGTAGGCAGTGGCACGACGTTGCGAGGAGCCGGGGGGCGGAGCCAAACACATTCTGAAAATTAATGGGGCCCGGCCCCCTCAAAAAAAAATATTCCGGGGACTGAAATTGCCTCGGTTCCTAGGAGTGTTCTGCTTGTATCCATGGAGCACCCACTAACCACTGTGTCAAGGAGCTGTCAAGGAGCCAAGTCAATCACAGGGCAGGCACACACACAGGAGGTGTGGAATACAACCAGCTCTTTATTAGCAGAAAACAGCAACCCAGCAGAGTCCTCTGGTTCACCTTACTCCATCTGAGACGTTGCTGAAACTGAGCACTAGCTCCGCTCTTCCCCTTTAACCTTTCACTCTGGATCCCAAGGCTGCATCGAGAGGACAAGCTCCTCCACTGGTCCTGTCTGGCCCATTGCTCAGCAACTTGCAGGACTCTCCTCAATCGGGGTATCAGAGAGGAGGCGAGCCAGCAGGACTGGGATTGTCCTGCTGATGTATAGCAAGGGCAACCTCTGACTCTTTTCTGTCTGAGTCTGCACTCACACTGCAACTCTCAGCTTCTAACCCTGTCCTAGAATACCCTTCTTCTCCTGACCCCCCCCCGATCGCCCTTGAGCGATCGCTCAACCCCCCTGCTTCTAGCACCTCCCAGGTCGTCCCTTTTGCAGACTGCTCTTCAGTGTCACACCACCAGGATCTGGGATCTAAGTTGTTGTCTTCTGTGCCCTCCCTGGAGGCAGGCGGCTGCCACCACTCTTCCTCACCCAACCAGTCGGTCCTTAACACACTTCATTTGGCTCCGCTTGCCCCACCTCCTTCTCAAAGGTAAAGACCAGGCATAGGCAACCTCGGCCCTCCAGATGTTTTGGGACTACAACTCCCATGATCCCTAGCTAACAGGACCAGTGGTCAGGGATAATGGGAACAGTAGTCCCAAAACATCTGGAGGGCCGAGGTTGCCTATGCCTGGTAAAGACAAATCTTACCGAGGGGAAGGGAGGAGGCAGCAATAGCATTAACCTGTAAAACAAGGGTGGGAAATTGGGTGCAGCTGGAGAGTTAGATCCAGTAGTGGCCAACCCTCTGCAAGCCAGTATTCACACATTGCATATGGCAGAGGTAAGCAGAGCTAAGCTCAAGACTCTCAGACAGTTTGTGGCCTGTACATCCCAGATTCATGCGTGAACTACAGACTTGCTTTGAGGGGCAGAAGAGCTAGCTTACAATAAAAACCTGTTACATAAAGACAGAGATGGCTCCACAGTCTGTAGAAGTCATGCCGGCTGAGAAACAGAAACCCCCCAACATGTCCTAGGCGAGCCCCACATGAGGTCATGGCCCTGAAAAAGTTTCTTTCACAGTGAGATTGTGGTGCCCAAAATGGCAGCCATACTCTCACGCAAAAAAATTGGGATGTCCCAGTTTTTTCGGGACAGTTGAGGGGTATGCCGCTTGTGGTCATGAACAGGGGATTGCTTGAGTCTTTTGCTGCAGCACAGTTTTCCAGGGTGGGAGTCAGGATAGACTGTTGCAAGAAAAACCAGTGAAAGAGCCTCATGGTAGTCTACAGTGTGTGGTCGCCTGAGCAAGCTTCTTTAAGCCGCAGAAGGCCCTTCCTACAGCTATTCACGTCAGAAACGAAGTGTTCGAAACACCGAGACTGCAATTTTATGTGTGCTTAGTTGGGTGTGAGACCCATTTAACTCAGGGGGAGCTTCCTTCCTTCAAAGTAAATGAACATAGGTTTCAGATTGCACAGTGGCAATCCTGGGCATAATTACACCGATGGCGCCACCCCTCTCTTCAAAACCTGCTGTTTCTGCATAGCCTTTGGCTGTAACTCTAATCCTCATCTTCTAACTTAAACAAAGACTAAGTATACATGATTGTGCTCTCTGGGATCCAGCTCCTGTTATGGTTGCCTCCCCTCCTTCCTCTCTCTTTTCTCTCTCCATCCCTCCCACCCACCGCCCAGCATCCCACCTACACTGCAGTCAAAATGTAGATTTTAAATAGCTGGACTTTGTTTGCTGATGAAACTCTATAAATCACTAGGCAAATGGATGGTGCTAAATAGATAATGCCACCGAACACAGTGGGTCTTTGTTGTAAGTAAACCTGCTTTGGTATTACGTTGCCAAACTGTTTGTGCGTATGCTAAGAATAAGGGAGGAATGTAGTGTGGAATGCTTGCAAGCGTTTCAACAGGAACTTTGGAGAACCATCCATCTCTTTATACCCCAAGGCCAAACTGATAAAGGTGCCCTTGAGTGATCAGGTAGGAAGCTGCCTTGGTGCCCTCTCTTGGTCACTTGTGGAAGGTCTTGTTGTTCCTCTCCTTCAGTCTCATAGTTGCTGGGCCTGAGTTGCCCTGTCCTCACATGAAGTCTTGGGTTTGCAATTTTGGGAGAGGGGAGACTGTGGCACTGGGGAGTGGGCAGGCTGGCAAGGCCCCCTAGATTTAGAGGCCCTAGGCTTCAGCCTACTTAGCCTATACAAAAATCTGGCACTGGTTGTAGTACCTTTTAGATGTTCTGAAGTGCTATGCTTAAAATGCTCCGTAGAACTGGTCCAAAGCATACCGGGGTGGGGAAAGAGCTGCACCTCATTCATAGGGCGGCCATGTGTCCTACTTTACAGAAAGCTGCTGTCTGGTCCAGGTTTGGCTAAAATGTAAAAGAATCCTAAGAAGGGAGAGCAGCAAGAGTCCTGAAGATGTTACAACTTTAGCAACAACTTTTTCGGTGACTTGCTCCAAAAAAACAACTTTCCCTGAAAAAGCTCAACAACTTTTTGAAATATGGGAACCCTACTTAGGGTAGAGGGACGTGGGTGGCACTGTGGGTTAAACCACAGAGCCTAGGGCCTGCCGATCAGAAGGTCGACGGTTCGAATCCCCACGATGGGGTGAGCTCCCGTTGCTCGGTCCCTGCTCCTGCCAACCTAGCAGTTCGAAAGCATGTCAGTGGAAGTAGATAAATAGGTACTGCTCCAGCGGGAAGGTAAATGGCTTTTCTGTGCGCTGCTCTGGTTCGCCAGAAGCAGCTTAGTCATGCTGGCCACATGACCTGGAAGCTGCACGCCTTCTCCCTCGGCCAATAAAGCAAGATGAGCACTGCAACCCCAGAGTCGGCCACAACTGGACCTAATGTTCAGGGGTCCTTTTACCCTTTACCTTTTACTTAGGGTAGACCCACAGAAGTCAATGGATTAAAGTCCACGGTGCCTGAATAATGTTTGGCATCACCCACCGCATTTATATTTAAAATTATAGGCATTCTTTCTAAATCAGAGGTATGCATTCAAATTAGCATATGCACATTTTATGCAAATCTGCATCCTCTTTGTTGGCAATGCATTTCCTCTTGTCCGATGGCCTCCCAATTCTCGAACATTTAGGAGCAAGGCAACAAAACTTTCCTGTGCCCAGTATGTCCTTTATGCCCTTTAGGTTATTCTATCCCTAAATGGGATCATCTGACCAAAGCCATCACCTGCAACTCTGGGTACCATGTGCTGCCCCATTCCCCTATATACTCTATCCCCTCCAAAAAAGATAGTCATTCTTCAGGCACAGCTCTCAATGATTTCTGAAGCTCAGAGTTCACCAAGCAGGCCATTAATTTCTCCTCTGCAAATGTCTTGGCTGTCGGAGATGCTTATGAATTGTGCATCATGGACTCTGTGCATCCCCCAAGCCCCCCTTCCCCACCACCATTGGCCAAGCAATAACTCAGCTGCCAAAGGGGTGGGGAAGCAACCCCCTAGGCAAAAGACAGAATCCTTCACTGAACTTACGGCTTGGCTGTGCATTGGGAGCGAGCAAGAACAGTAACACACATCACTAGGTCAAGAAAAATCATCCGAAAATGGGAAGGGGTGTTTATTTCAGGGGTCTAAATTATGTTTTAGAGGCACCGTCATAAATCTGGAGGCTCTCTGCTGACTCTGGTGTACTTGTTCCTGATTAAGAGGAGAGGAACTGAGGCAGAGGAAGAGCAGGATACGCCCACTCAAATTGAATACTGATAGATAGCTCTCCCCCCAATTCTGACAACCCTTCTTCCTGGAGCAGATGTACCTTCAAAATGGTTCCTGGGTAAGGAAACTGTTTGCAGCTGGGAGTGTCAGGAGTGACACACTGAGCAAGGTGGAGTCAATGGAAGGAAAGAGATGGCATACTGGCTGAAAGGGGAAATGAGGCAAAGTATATAGGCAGTAGTGGGTGGCACTGTGGGGTAAACCACAGAGCCTAGGGCTTGCCGATCAGAAGGTCGGCAGTTCAAATCCCCACAATGGGGTGAGCTCCCGTTGCTTGGTCCCCGCTCTGGCCAACCTAGCAGTTCAAAAGCACAAAGTGCAAGTAGATAATTAGGTATCGCTCCGGCGGGGAGGTAAACGGCGTTTCCGTGCGCTGCTCTGGTTTGCCAGAAGCGGCTTAGCCATGCTGGCCACATGACCCAGAAGCTGTACGTCAGCTCCCTCGGCCAGTAAAGCGAGATGAGCGCCGCAACCCTAATGGTCAAGGATCTCTTTACCTTTACCTATATAGGCAGTAAGCTCACAACTTATATGGGGGTTACATTCTGGGGACTGTGCCTAAACCCAAAATTGTGCATACTCAAAACAATGTTAGCACGAATGTTAGCACGGAGTCAAAACTATTATTATATTTTTGAACATATCTTCTATAACCATCCCATTTTTCTGCAAATTTTTGCTTTGAGTTTCCTCTGAGTTTACTAGTCAATTGAGCCGTCTCCACCAATTCCTGTAATTTGATTTGCCAATCTGTTATTGGCCTTGTTGGCGGGATTGATGAGGGCTGAGCATCCAACAACGTAGGAAGGACTGTAAGCTTCCCACCCCTGCTTTGTGCCTTCCCATTCCCAGCAACCATTACCCAAAGGCTTCTCTCGGTCTCCCCCTTCATTCTTGCAACAGCAGCAACACAACAGGCAACCCCCACTCCCAGCTTATAGAGAGAAACTCTTGGGTTGCAAGTTCATCAGATGGAATAATATATCTCAAAATGAAGACTTTTATTTAGGATACACAGAGGGGAGGGAGCAGAGGGGGAAGTTTGGTGTAAAAGAAAACAACAGCTCTTGCCATACATTTGACAGGCAGGCAGAAGGAATGCGATACTCTCAGTTTCTATGTGAGCTTGAATTTCAAAGCAGCTGACATCTTTCTTTAGGCAGAAAAGTGGTATGCGTCAGTTCTACTGAAGAGAGAAAAGGGAGCTGGGGCAGAAATAGCTTGTTCAGTTGGCTCCTAGGAGGTAGATATAACATCCCAGCCTCTAGTTACAATGTGCGAAGATGGGGGGCTAGTTGAAGAGGGCTTCCCCATAGTCAAGGAGATCCCATGGACAGTCTCCAGAGTAGTTCAACCATTGAACTTGCCTGTTCACCTCCTGCTCATTTTTAAGATGGGCTGGGAATGGAAGTTAAGATAACAAAGGAGGAAAAGGGAGAAGAGAAGGTGGGGCAGTTTCCTATCCCTACAGAAGACGTTCTAGCCCATGTGGCAGACCAGGTAGTTTCTCTGGAGCTGTACTGACTATGTATATCTCACACTTCTGTCTACATCAGATCAGGCCCAGAAAAGCAATTTAATTTTAAGGCGGCTAAGAAGTGAAAATTGAGGTATTCAAAAAGGGATTCTTATATCTTAAAGTTCTTATATCTATATTGTTACATCATCTTATGCTGGATGAAACACTCATTGATTCTCGGATAAAGATGTGAATTACAAAGCCTAGTGCTTTGTAGGTACAGCAGCAGACGTTTGTTAATGTTAACTCCTTACTCTCAATGAAACTTCTTGGCTTCCACAAATGAGGCGAAATGACTGCCCCCGCTTGTCCATCCGAGCAGACTTTTGTTTGGTGAGTTATCTCAGTGGATTCCTGACATGTTCTGTGGTTGCTGTTCCTATTGAGATCTAAAATCGCCTCTTATTCCCTAGTGTGTAAGCTGAATTTCCAAGTCACTCTCAGTCATGGTTGGTGCTGGGAACACCCATTCCTCAAGGGGCAGCGTCAGTCAGTCAGATTTGTATGGCTTGCAATCAATGGCTATTGCAGTATATATTACAAAAACAAACTATGCAAACCCAGAGCAAGTTTATTTATTACGTGACAGCTATTGGCTTAACATCCCAGGGATCTGTTTTTAGAACTGCAAATAACCGAAACCTAAAAATGTAAACTTTCCCTAATTGTTTAGATTTACGAAGCAAAAAACAACAACCCAAAAAACTTTGGCAGTCAATATTGGGGTCAAAAAAGTAGCCCATAACTTTCTCACTACTCATGCATGTAAGATACACCCTATATTTTCACAGCACATTCACAGCACATTTCCCTTCTCAGTGAATTATGGGTACAGTAGTTTCTTAAGGGTTGCTGGGAACTGAAACTTGGTGAGGGGTAAAATACAATGCCCAGGATTATTTGAGGGAGAGAAATGTTCCATGAATGAACTTTAAAGATATAGTGTGTATGCGGGTAACAAATTTGTCTGCATTGGCGAGCAACCAATTTTGAAATCACCTGATGACCTTATAGAAAAGTAAGAAATGAAAAGAGGAATCTATCCCTAGGTGAATTGTATAAAGGGCAGAGCAGGACATTGTGAACCAGGGAAGCTGTTACAGTATGCACGTGTCTGGCAACATGATGAGCTGGGGGGGACGGACTCTTGGGAATCAAATGAAGAGCCCCCTCCCTAAGAATTCTCTGAGAAAACTCACCAAAAAAATGAGCCAACCAAGCCTATAGGAATTTGTCCATCACTGAGCCCACCACTTAAAGTGAGGAATTCCTCCTTCCTTCATAATGTCAGCACCTGGTGTCATCCATTTAAGCAGGAGATACAGGACAAAGAAAAAGGAGTTCTCCTCCACACAGTCCATGAACAAACAGTAGAATTTTCTACCCCAAGATGCAGTGATGGCCACCATCTTGGATGACTCTGAAACAGGCATTTGTTTTTATACTCTTTTTTATACTCTTCAGCTTCCATATTCCTTTGCTTCTCCCCCACCTCCATAAACCAGGCGAGAGGAAAGGGCCTGATTAGATGTGTCAGGGGCAAGTCATGCCAACTTGCCCTATAACTGAGGTCATCAAAAATGTCAGGTGTAGGGAAGGTAAGGGCAGTTCCTGGCCAAAAGCCGATCAATGGTGTCTGCAAAGCCTCTTTCAACACAAAGGGCAAAAGAACACTTTGAGAGGGGCTTCTGCAGACATCTACAGAAGCTTCCCTCAAAAAGGCTATTTTCTGCAGCAGTGGGAACTGGGCTTCTGAAGATCTGGCATGCTGCTGATTGTCAAATCTTCAGAAGCTCAGTTCAAAGTGCTGTGGAGAAAAGGTCACCTGGTGTCATTATGGCACCAGGTGATTGACAGCTGGGAGTCTCTGCCTACCTGTCAAACTTTGCCTGTGAGGGGTTGAGGAGATAACAACATCCCCCACCACCACCCTAGACTAGAAAGGTTCCCACACCTGCCATAAACTAAAGGTTGGCTTATCACACATCACACTAGAAACTGACAGTCGCCCCTTTCATGTTTTAGCCTTCCATGTGGAGAGCTAATATATAGAAGGGGAGTAGAATAATGCCTCATGGCCCCGGCCCATGTGTCTGAATGGCTCCACCCATAAATCTATGTTTGTAGGATGAAGATTAGAAGGTGGATCTGACTGTCCTCATATAGGCTCCTCCACACAATCAGGAGTGTTTTGTGATTGCTGCGCCTGATGGCTTGCAGTAGCCTACGTGAATAAAGCCTTGAGAACTTTGCCCAAACATTCAGAGGTTTGGGAGTAGGGCCTGGTGTGCACACAGAACATTAAAGCAGGGCCAGTCACTCATCCTCACTCCCCTTCATTCGCATGTTAGCCCCTTACATGGCCTAACTTGGGCAGTTGCAGCTTGTGATGTCTCCTGCTGTCTCCTGCTGATACTGCTTTGATATTTGCACTTTTCTGCTTGTGTGGTGGCACCTTGGTAAACCACTTCTTGCTGTTTGTAGCAGAGTTTTCCCCAGAGGCAGATGACAAAGAACAGGAGTCATACTCAAATTCACAGTCAAGAGCTTCTTTATTGCTTGATTGGTTGCACAAGCATCTCTGTTACTATTATATACAAGCAATTTACATTCCTTCTTTATCTCTCTGGCATGGTATAATCTCAGTCCAGTAATTAATAATCCTGACACAGCAAAACACACAGTATCAGCAGCACACATTATCTTACTTCCAACCTTGAGGTTGAATCCTGACAAGACAGAAGTACTGTTTTGGGGGGACAGGAGGCAGGCAGGTGTGGAAGACTCCCTGGTCCTGAATGGGGTAACTGTGCCCCTTATGGACCAGGTGTGCAGCCTGGGAGTCATTTTGGACTCACAACTGTCCATCGAGGTGCAGGTCAATTCTGTGTCCAGGGCAGCAATACTGTGCTCCCAGTACATTTGCGAGCACAATTCAAAGTGTTGGTGCTGACCTTTAAAGCAGTGTTTCCCAACCTTTTTTGGGCAAAGGCACACTTGTTTGATGAAAAAAATCTCGCGGCACACCACCATTACAGCCCCGTGACGTCAGTGCGCAGCGTCACGCCGGGAGGGACGCACGAAAGTGAAAGTTTTCAATTTTTTTCCCTCCCCCTTGCCGGGGAACCTCCAAGCTTTGGGGGTGGGGGGGGAGGAGGCAGCAAAGCGAGGGACTGAGGGACGGCGGCAGCTGAGGCGGCGGCGGCTGTTGTGGTGGTGGCGGCGATAGCGGGCGGAGGAGGGGGCGGCGGCGGGGCCGAGGTGGCCGGCGGCGGCAGGGGAGGCGGCGGCGGGTGGAGCAGGAGGGCGGCCGAGGCCGGTGAGGGAGTAGGGTTGCCCGGGGCTTGAGGAGCCGTCGCCGGGAGTTGCTGCTGCTGTTGTTGCTGCTGCTGCCCGGACATGCCGGCCTCCTCCTCATCCGCTGTCTCGCGCTCCTCCCTTTTGCACGCGCTGCCCCGCCGCCGCCCCATTGGCTGGGTCCTGTCAGCTGATCCTGTGTTATTTCCTGTGTGTGTGTGTGAGGGGAGAATGGAGAGAGAAACCTCGGCACCACCACCGCGGAGCCGCCCCCGGCTCGACGCGGATCCTCGCCGCCGCCGCCTCTCACCGCCCGACTCGCCCGCCTCCCTCCCACGGCACACCAGCCAGCGTCTCACGGCACACTAGTGTGCCGCGGAACACCGGTTGGGAAACACTGCTTTAAAGCCCTAAATGGCCTCGGTCCAGTATACCTGAAGGAGTGTCTCGACCCCTATCGTTCTGCCTGGATACTGAGGTCCAGTGCCGAGGGCCTTCTGGTGGTTCCCTCACTGTGAGAAGCCAAGTTACAGGGAACTAGGCAGAGGGCCTTCTCGGTAGTGGCACCCACCCTGTGGAACGCCCTCCCACCAGATGTCAAAGAGAAAAACAACTACCAGACTTTTAGAAGACATCTGAATGCAGCCCTGTTTAGGGAAGCTTTTAATGTTTGACGCACTATTGTATTTTAATATTCTGTTGGAAGCCGCCCAGAGTGACCGGGAAAACCCAGCCAGATGGGTGGGGTATAAATAATATATTATTATTATTATTATTATTATTATTATTATTATTATTATTATTATTATTATTAGAATGTCTGCTGATAGCGTGTGTGTGTGTGTGCTTTCCTTGTGTGGAAATTGGAGCCTGCAACTTCCTCCCTTTATTTGCACCTCCAGCTGACACCAGTCAAGCCTAGAGTGTCACTCCTACACACTAAAGAAAATTCTGGAACCCTCTTTAAAGCTTCCAGGAACTTTTATCCTTTTCTTAAAGAATGTTTTCCAAACACTCCCAACCTTAGGCCCCTCTCAACAAGAGGGAAGAGTCTTACCCCAGAACATTTCTCTGCTTCTTCCCTGTCCTGTCTTCTGTCAGAAAATGCAGCATTGGCTTAAGTTCAGCCAATAACTCCATTGGAACGTAGACTTCTCTTAGACAAGTGTCTCTGGACAAGGTGTCTGTAAAGCTTGTTTACCTGGGATAATGGATGACCCATCCACATGAAACACAAGTTTATTTATTGTAATAAAATAATAATAATAATCCAGAAAAAGCACCTGCTGAGAGAAACTGCATGATGTTTGCAGTTCCTGCTGTGTTTTTGTGATTTTTGATTTTCATGTCCACATTTGCATGTTCAAGGAAGGAGAACCTTTCACCCGATAGTCAAGCAAATTGCAAAGAAATCAAAAGTGTTTGTCTGCTTTCTGTCATCTCTCTTGTATTGCTCTCTATTGGCTCTGCCTCCAGACACATATTCCTTTCCATAGTCCCAGGAAACTAGGCCTGTGCATGACAAGAGCCACATTGGAGTGACTGACAGTACAATCTTCTCTACTCAGAAGTAAATCCCATTGAGCTTAATGGTGCTTGCTCCCAGGTACACAGCCATAGGATTGCAGCCTGGGTCCCGGAAGGTTTGGCTTTTCATCTTATCTTTATAATGAAAAAGAACAATTGCCTGCGAGCTGAAACTGTGGTTTTTTTATAAAAAAAGATAGTAATAAAAGACAATCAAATAAGATCATATCAAAATATATCTGAACGTATGAAGGTGAGGCACCGCTGCGATTTCAATACTCTCAGTTAAGACCAAAGATCCATACCTAATGGGGTAATAAAAAATTCAGAATGAAATGTACTATATTTGAGAGGCTATGTGACAAAACACAACAGAACACCAAAGAGTTCCCATCAGAAATATACAAAACAGTAGTCAAGTCTGAGGAATAACTTTAAAAGGAAACGGGAAGCTTTTCTGGGAAATCATCTGCCAGAAGATAAATGGAAAAACAATTTCACATCTACTCCTGCGGCATGCCTGTGCATTCATTTTAAATAAAATAATTACCAAGTAGTATATCAGTGGTATTTAAGGCTGGAAAAAAATTTAAGATATACAGTTTGAGAAATGCGAGATGTTGGAGATACGGTAAAAGAACGAACTACTTACGTGCATGTTTGCTGGGAATGTTGAAAAATTAAGGTCTATTAGACAGGCATTATGTAGTCAATGCAATTGTAACAGGCTGCATAATTCCAATGAGATCAGAGCTGATGCTACTGGGTTATTATTAAAGACTCGGCTAATAAATTAAATCACCAAATAATAGAAAATACGTTGATAATGGCTAAATTCTGGCTCATACTGAATGGAAATCAGTTAATGTGTGGTCTGATAGAGCATGACTTGATCAACTGTCAGGCTGGTAGAGCAGGCAGATCACATCTTAAACAAAGTATTAAAAACATCCTGTAAAGAGAAGGGTCTTATCAACACAAGGGCCAAGGATAAGGATTTCACCTCACCTACTACATTCACTCACCTTGGCCCACCTTGGAATGGGTTTGGTTTTTCCCAATTATCCAGGACAATTTTCTGGGAGGAAATGGCCTTCTTGATCAACATTCCTTAGTTGTTGCCAGTTAAAGACCAATCATACAAGGCCTCTGCTGTTGACTGGGTGAAAGTCAACTAGCTCAGTGATGACCCAATGACATTAATGGACCCAACTTACCCATGGCTATTAGTTTAAATGGGTCTGCTCCAAGCAAAGCTTGTTTGACTACCACCCACTGTGCCCGTGTCACTACTGGCTACCCCATCTGTTTGATATATAGGCTTGTTTGGGAACAGGAGCTGGATGTCAGAATGGGCTGGCTGGCAGAGATGGCAAGCCCTGTTATAGACTGGGCCTGTGGATTTTTGAACAGAAAGATTCATATTTTGAAGTTCCCACTTTCAAAGTTTGCCACCATTGTAAGATACGGAATGTTATCATGAAGTAGAGGGATATGTGCTGCAATTTGTAGAGTTAAACGTTCCAAATTCTCTCTCTTCCCTTTTTATTCTTGTCACATTAACATCTTGTTTGTTTCTGTTATGTTGGATTCCGTTTACAAAGCCTGTGTGCATCATACGAGAATGCCCATGCAGTGATACTTGATGCGTTTATCTATAAATTGAAAGTGATAATCAAGTATTTGCTGTGGGGGTTTTGTTTTTTAAAAAAGGAGGCTGCTTCTATGGAACACAAATAGCCGACAGAGTTAAATCAACAGCTTTCTGTTTCTCTGAGTCGTAAGAAGAAGATCAACTCTCTGCCCCGGTATCCTGTCGCTAATAATGGTGAACACCGGGTGCCATGCAGTGAACTGTACAAGACAAGGAACAATTACAGAATGACTCACCCCCTCATTCATCCTCTGTGAGGCCCAACAACATTCAGTCTGCAGGGAATGCACAAGCAAAAGGATGCATCCCACTGCTTGCCAATCTCATCTAATAACCACTGCTAGTTCTACTCTCCATTGCGCTAACAGTCTCCTCTCTATTAATGAGCCATGTGAAACAGACCTAAATGAACTTCTGGACGCTAGTCAACTTTTACTGAAAACAAACCTTTGCAAATTGAAACTGCACTGGTCTTTTCCGAGCAATGCAACTTCCCTGGTTCTCATCATTCCTCTTCCCCCACGATGCACTCCCCGCTTTCTCCATTAGCTTGGAAGTTGAAGAAACAGCCAACTGTATCCCTACCTCTGCAAGCTGTAATGACACAGACGCTCGGCTGCGGTGGTAACAAATTGTCCATATTATAACACTTTACATCTTGATACCAGCGCCTCCTTAAACAGCTTATCTGTAAACCAAGTGAATTCTCCCTGGGATGTTAAGCAAATAGCTGTCATGTAATTGATGGGGTACCGGCTGAAATGAACACTTACAAATGGCTGTAGCATTTACTGAAATGTCACGCCGATTCCTTGCTGTTGTCGTTATGCAATGAGATTGTTTCTACTCCATCTCTGGGTCTTCAACCTTCAGAGGCTATTTTTAAACGTGTATTTAGAAATGCTTAGAACTATGTTCATGGAGTGGAAGACGCATTGTCAGGGGGAAAGAAAGGCAGCCTGTGTGTCATGTCAAAATATGTGTGCTGGGTTTCCTGATTGGGGCATTATAAACAATGGAAACCACTGAAAACAGTCTAGTCAATATCCCCTTGGAGACCCATGTACTCCCACTCACCCTTGGTCTTCTGGGTTCTGGCTAGACTCGTTGAGTTTTAATTGTTGATTTCTTGCTTACCAAAACATCGGCTTGGTTTGTGTGTGCTGCTAAGTCGAACCATGGCTTAGTGTGAATGAACAAACGAGTGGGTTCCTAAAGTGAAAGCTGCATCTTCAGCACACAGGGCTGACCCAAGACCTTTTGCTGCCTGAGGTGAATGACAAGATAGTACCACCCACACTCCATGTACAATACCTGACCAGATTGGCAGTTGAAATCTTGTGCCAATGCTGGCAATGAGCTGATGTCCTCCATGGCACTAGAGGGCAGCAGGTTGGCTTCAGAGGGAAACATAGGAAGTTGCCTTATATCAGTGTTTCTCAACCTGTGGATCCCCCAATGTTGTTGGACTACAACTCCCATCATGCCTAGCCAGCATGACCAGTGGTCAGGGATGATGGGAGTTGTAGGCCAACAACATCTGGGGGCCCACAGGTTGAGATCATTGAACCATCTTGCTCAGCATTGTTTGGACTCGCTGGCAGTGGGTCTCCAAAGTTTCAGGCAGGGGTTTCTCCTTGGGATCTTCTGCATGCAAGGCAGATGTTCCACCAGGAGGAAAGGGCAAAGCATGTGGCACTCACAGCTCTGGCCTCAAACACCTTCCCACAGCTCTCTTATGCCCCCAGTTTTCAAACTGATTTTCAAAAAAGAAAAGAAAAGAACATTAGGCCTGGGTAAGTGATTCCTATTTTCCCACCCTAAAATGGCAAAGTCTGCTCGGGGTGAGGGGGAACCATGTACCTATCTTTCTAAAGTCTGACAGTCTTCATTACTTCAGAAGCAGTGGCCATGTCTACAGGTTGTGTCCAATTCTATAAAAAAATTAAAGAAAATTCTTAGGATAGATATGCTTGAAATTTGGCAGAGTTAGTCTACTTTAGGTGGGGGGGAGGAAGCACACTGCCTACAAATTTCATCCACTTGTGTGAAGAAGAAAAGTTGTAGCCATTTATAGGTCCCTCCCATCAACAGGAGCAAAACAGACCTTCAGATTTAACAGATCAGATTCAGACCTAAGTAACAAATTGAATCGGAATGACAGGGTGGATTGAAAAGATACTGGATACATCCCATCCCTGGGTTCAGGCCTCCTCCCTTTCCCCTGCCCCTTGGAGATCTCTCGCAAAGCTCCCATCAGCCCTTTCGCTTCTGGGCTTTCCAACTCATCTATCTCCCCAGCTCTTCTCACTAGATGGCGTTCTTCTTCACCCACTCACTTTTCAGAAGTTTTATGGCTTACACTCCAGAGGGAACAGTGTTTTTGTTAACAAACAAGCAACCTTGAGACCTTTTACATTTTTCCAAGCCCGTTATCCACTTTACCTCTGTGACACCAAAAAAATCTTCAGCATTCCATTTTGGAAAACTGTTTGTGTCCAAATATCTGCAAATGCCATTGCCACATAGAAAAAAGCCCTTTCCTGTGTTGAGAGTGTCCCCTTCCACATACAACTATAATGCACACAGCTAAGAGTACTGAAAAGACAAACAAGTCAAAATCTACACCTTTGTCACGTTTGCATCTTGTTCATATGAGTGGTTTGGTAAGTGTCTGGCCTGGGCTTTATGCATTCATTTATTTAGATGTATGCAAATGCATTCATTTAGCAAGTTAATTCATTTAGCAGGTCAAGACATTTTTTTATGATTTCACCAGTCGATACAATGTTTTTAGGCTTTTATGAGTGGCTTTTCTTCTCTGATTCTTTTGTGCTGAGACAAGCACAAACTTGTTTTAAAAAGGGCAGAAAAAGAGAAGATCATTCAGCTGTAGATTATAGTACCTCTGCCTCTTACCACCTTAGCATCCATAAAGAAAGGTTTCACATCTTTCTCTCTATACAGGTGAGGTTATGGGAAAGGCAAAGTTAGAGGTGCATCAACAATTGCAAAAGAAATCACGAATACTTGGAATAGAGAAGAAAAATTATTTGATCTTCTGAGGTCTGCATCTACACACACACACACACACACACACACACACACACACAGTTCCCAGTAGCTAGGAGCATTGACAGAGATGAGTCATTAGCTATGCCCTCTTGTTAGTCTTATGACCACACAGCATAGCTATAAGGCTGAAACCTAGAAATGGATTTAAATAGGGCAAAAATTAAATGATTACACCATTTGAATTAATTTCATTGACTCCAAGTTCCAATTTGCACCACTTATACTGAATGTTTAACAATGGGGTTTTCATAAAGAAACATTTATCACTTGTTTGTAACTTGATTATTAGATTAATAGGTTTTATTTTATACTACATTTATCACCCTATGATAAAACACAAGATGGAATACAACATAGTGCTAAGTGGGGAATGTATGTAGGGAATCAGGTCTGCTCACACAGACACCTGCATCATCTTGCATTGAACTAGGTGATCCTCAGGGTCCAACTCTATAGTTCTATGATTTTTTGATGCTGTGAGTCACAGCATGCTTTACCACAGTGGTGTGTGGCACCGTCACTGGTCGTTGTTGGACTCCAACTCTCATGAGACCAGTGAGGGAACTGCCAGAAGACTCTCAGAGGAGGACCTCAATGTCCAGGCTGAATGATGGGGGTGGTGATGCTCCTCCAGGTATATTGAGCCGAGACCATTTGGTCAGCACCAACACTTGGAATTGTGCTCGGAAACATAATGGAAGCCAATGTATATCCTTTAGGACCAGTGTTGCATGGTCCTGGCAGCTGCTCCCAGTCACCAGTCTGGCAGCCGCATTCTGGATCAGTTGTAGTTTCAGAGTCACCTTAAAGATAGCCCCACATAGACCATATTGCAGTAGTCCAGTGATGTTTGCTCTGCTTTATTGCTAAGGAGCAGGTTTTCCCAGGAAAAGCCGTGGGGCAAGAACAAAACTGCTTGGACTCATGCCTAGCAAACATGGGGCAAGCAGAAAACCATAATAATAAATTATTATTATTGAAAACATCTGATGGCAGCCCTGTTTAGGGAAGCTTTTAATGTTTAATAGGTTATTGTATTTTAGTGTTCTGATGGAAGCAGCCCAGAGTGGCTGGGGAAACCCAGCCAGATGGGCGGGGTATAAATTATTTGTTGTTGTTGTTGTTGTTGTTGTTGTTGTTGTTGTTGTTACTTGAACCCATGATCTCTAGGCATGGAACAAGTGCAAGTCTGGATGAGCCCTAAGTGAGAATGACTGTTTCCACATGGGATGAGTGTGAGCTGGAACCCTGATCATCCATGGGCACTCATCTATCAGATTCTGAAGGCTGGTTTTGAGAAAAGAAGGGCTATAGCTCAGTGGTAGAGCTTCTGTTTTGCATGCAGAAAAGTCCCAGGTTCAAGCCCCAGTATGTCAAGATAGGGTTGGGAGTCTCTATCTGAAATCATGGAGAGCTACTGCCAGTTACTGCAGACCATACTGAGCTATATCAGCCAATGGTCTGACTCAGTTTCAGGCAGCTTCTTCATTCCTATGGTTACATAGGGCATCGTGGGACAGGTGTGGTTTTTGAAGGCGTGGTTACTCGTAACTGGGAATATTTTTGCCTGGGATGTCCCTGGAAACTGGCCTTTGCGGAGGAGGACTGGAGGTGAAAGCAAAAGTATCATTAGCTCAGCTGCATTTGGCTGTGAGAAAGATATAAAACAGAATTTACCAAACATGCAAGGTATAACTTCACCCCCCCCCCCTCTTTATAAGAAGCCAAATTAGATAGCAGAACTGAATGGAGTACTAAAATGCACTAATTGTTGCCAGAAGTGGTATTATATAGAAAAAAGAGAGAAAATACTTCTATAAAGACAACCAACTTCTATAAAGATAACTGTAGCTGGAATCTCACAATTTAACTGTGACCAGCCTTGACAGTTTATTTGTCAAGCTTTTGTCTAATCCTCATGGACAATCAATGCAGTGAACAATGCTACACAGTGGGGGACAAATCTATTACCTGTTAGTTTTTTTTAAAAACACCATGTTTTTTTATGAATTCGGCTCTAAGATGAAATGTTATTCATCAGACAGGAGAGCAATTTCTTTCTAAGAGACTGAGGGATGAAGCCAAGAGATAATGAGGCTGATATTCTATCTTGGAGGGCTCGCAGATACATAATCTGGATTCAAATGATTTAATTTTGTATTTTACAGATGTTGAATCTTGCGTTCATATGCATTGCAGAGAAAACCAACATTTTAACTCAGAAGATTGCATCCAGGAAATTTACCGTGTGAATGAACAAGTTTCACTTGTGCAATAGAACTTCCTCTCCCTTTCCTCTCCCCTTCCTTCTCCAAGCCCACACCAAATTTTCTCTGATGGGAGGAAGGGCAAGTTCCACTAGGCAAGCAGAATTTGTTCCACCCATGCAGTGATTTTGTTGGATCCAACCCAATGCCATCCAGTGAAATTGATTGGTCATAGATTCTGAACAGACCAGGGCAAAAAAGTGTGTGATTTCACACAACACATAAATATGGGAATTCATTGTCAACGATGTGATGGCCAAAGGCTTAGAGGCCTTTAAAATCTGTATTGTTGCCCCAATTTCCCAGCGGCATGAGATTCCAGCAGTTCCGAACTCAGAATTTGGTTTTCTTGGAATGAGGGACAGTGGAGACTGCGGTGTCTTTCTTTTATTTACACACAAATACAACTAGAGTATGGGTAGGCAAACTGGATCCACCCCAATTGCCTTCTAAATCCAGCCCACGGAGGGTCCAGGAATCAGCATGTTTTTACATGAGTAGAATGTGTGCTTTTATTTAAAATGCATCTCTGGGTTATTTGTGGGGCATAGGAATTCGTTCATCCCTCCCCCCTGCAAAATATAGTTGTCCCCCCCACAAGGTCTGAGGGACAGTGGACCGGCCCCCTGCTGAAAAAGTTTGCTGACCCCTGAACTAGAGCCTATGATGGAGGGATTCACAGCATTAATACCCCAAGAGGGTCTTGCTTCTCCCATAGCCACAGCCTTGGACTCAAGCAGAAATCAAGCATGTCTCAGACTTCTGCCTGCAGAGAGCTGCTTCTAGCTCAGCTCTCTCACACACCTCTGGCCCTTTGTCCTTCTCAGCAACAGCCAGGTGAGGGAGAAGAGCCTACCCATTTGTCCTCTGGCACAAAGCCACTTCCTTTGTTACTCTAACAACCCATACTTCAGGGGGCTATTAACTCACCAAAGAAGCTGGCCTGGCTATTCCAGCAATCAGATCCTTTCTGGATCCTGGAATTAGAAGGGACTCAGGCATACAGCCTATTCCCTCCTCCAAATGCACAACAATATATTAGGCATTGAGGAGAGGGAGGTCAGAGTTGCTGTAGGAGGCCATGTGGTTGGCTGCCAGAAGGCTCAATTGCCTGTGGTCTCCTTGGGAGGAAAGGTCTACTATGGAGGAGGCAATTCCAACTTCAAACAATGACCCAGCAGATGATCAGGAAGAGGCAGAGCTGGCAGAGAGGATATAAATCTCTCCATTGCCTTTGGACCTTTGATGAGTCCACAGCTTCCTGTTAGTGTTTGGCTTGCTGTTTAGTATCCTTCTCCAGAACTTGGTAGCTCTGCTTGCTATATCTCTGATCCCAGCTCCCACAGTAGGTACTAGTCATGGGCAACTTCCTAGAGGCAACAGATTAGCCAGTGTGGGATTCAGGATGCTAGCAAAATGGTTCATCTGAGTTGATCCAGCTGAGCTCTTCTCATGCTCTTTTTGGCCAAGGTCTCATCTTCGTTTTGTCCAATGAAACAAGATTATTGTTTAATGACAGATTCTTGTTTCAGAAAATCCAATTTTGGAAACCTGTTGATACCCTCTAGTATCTATTTAAGCGAGCCTTCCATGACATGCTTTGAGTAGAGAGCGCCATTCAGTCTGCCTGTGGGAGAGCTAAAATGTCTGCACTGTGTGCAGAGAGAGCGAAAAAGAGATTTAGCAACCTATTTCAGACTGAATCCATAACGGTGTAGTTGGCTTCTTGCAAGTCCCACATCCAATGAAAGGTATGTCTCTTGCTTCATGAATCTCTTTTGCCTCTGGCTGGGCAGTTGGTAAATCTAAGGGGAAAGATTTGGCTCTGAGAGCCAATCCCTCTTGTTGCACCTGATCATCTCCTGTTTCTATGGCTTCTCATTGGATTCTGGGAAATTTCACTCCTGCCCCTAAAAGGAACCAACTGAATGCTTGCTCTATTAAGACTAAGCTTCAAATTAAAGCTAATTTCACTTGTGCATTTAAAAGGTTTTATGAGTTTGTTTCTAAAAAGGGAGCTGCGAGATGCGATGTAATGTATTACAAATGGATGAGAAGGCCCATTTGAAACATTCAACTTGAAGCTTGTGCTAATTGCATTGTACACTTCAGGGCAGAAGCGTCCACTTGGGAGGGGAAGGAAAAGCGTCACATGATGTGCCGAGGGGAAATGTTTTCTGAGAATATGCTTTTTTAAAAACAAAAACACTGCCCCTTTTCTTTTCTTTTCTTCATGCCTTTGTTTCCCTCTAATTGCAAAGCACCTTGTATGAAGACTACACCCTCCTTAGCCAGCACTATTGTTTCCTGGTAGGCATTCCACCTTGCACAAAAGCAACAACAAAGAAACCCAATATTTCACCTATGGAATTGGAGATAATCTTTGCCTCGGGACATGACTACACTTGCTGCTGCTTCTTCACCAGCTTCTGCTTTAATGAAATGCTCCGAAATGTGGGAAACCATAGCCCACAGATACATAAGAAGCTGCCTTATACCAGGTAAGGGCTTCGGTTCAGCAGCAGCAGCAGCAACAACAACAACAACAACAACAACAACAACATTTATTTATTTATTTATTTATTTATTTATACATACATACATACATACATACATACATACATACATACCCCACGCCACTCTGGGCAGCTCCCAACAGAATATTAAAAACATGATAAAACATCAAACATTATAAACTTCCCTAAACAGGGCACGTCAAAGTGCAAGTAGATAAATAGGTACTGCTCTGGTGGGAAGGTAAACGGCGTTTCCGTGCGCTGCTCTGGTTTGCCAGAAGCGGCTTAGTCATGCTGGCCACATGACCCGGAAGCTATACGCCAGCTCCCTCAGCCAATAAAGTGAGATGAATGCCACAACCCCAGAGTCGTCCACAACTGGACCTAACGTTTAGGGATCCCTTTACCTTAAAATAGTATTGTTTCTTTCCTTGACATCTGATGGGAGGGCATTCCACAGGTTGGGTGCCACTACTGAGAAGGTCCTCTGCCTGGTTCCCTGTAACCTCACTTTTCGCAGTGAGGGAACCTCCAGAAGGCCCTCGGACCGGACCTCAGTATCCGGGCTGAACGATGGGGGTGGAGACGCTCCTTCAGGTATACTGGGCTGAGGCCATTTAGGGTTTTAAAGGTCAGCACCAACACTTTGAATTGTGCTCGCAAATTTACTGGGATCACATCATTGCCAGGCAACACCTTTCCTGGGTTTCCATCAGAAGACATCCCCATCTTTTGCTATCTGGTTCTTTTAACTGGGGATTCCAGAGGTCAAAGGTGGGAGCTGCTGCATTGCAGAGATTGTGCTCTGCCACTGAGCTGTGCTTCTCCGAAAACCCACCCACCCTGTAATAAGCATGCATGTGTGAACAACTCCTTTATGTCCCATGGGCTTTCATTCCCCCTGTATGCGTTCCAACTGGGCCAGTGAGATGGTTCCCATAATTCTGCTAAACTGTCATGTGGGCTACTGGTGGGGCCTGGGGTATTCCATGCAGGTTGTGCCCAGTTGATATATGACCTTTAGAGACTGGATTATCCCCTCAGGTCCTGGGTTGTCTTGTGATACTTCTGAACGTGACCCATAAATTGAAGGAGGGGAAAGCAATAGTGAATATTTGCACCACTGCAGCATTCTTGCTATTTCAGGCTTCACTGCCTATTGATAAAAAAGAACCTGTTCAAATGCATCAGTCAGATTTACAGAACAATCCTAGCCGTGACTACTCAGAAGTAAACCCTAATGAATTCAATAGCTTGCTCCCAGCTGTGTCAGTGAAGCTAGGACTGCAGCCATGGCCTCTGGAGAAGGGGCATGTGTCTCACCCCCAAAAGCCAGGAGCTCCAAGAAGAGCTCATATACCCTGTCTATGAGCAGCTCTTCTACCATTGCAGCTAGCTGCTTTGCAGAACTTAATGGGGCATTTGATGTCCTCATTAGCAGCGAGACAGACTCATTTGTGCCTGCTGCTTAAGACAGCTCCTAAGTGTCTCTTAGCCAAGGCTGGAGGAGTTTTCAATGGGCTCCCTATCTCGATTATACCTAGAGTACATCAAACAAATATTAAACCTTTCTCTGCTGGCCCCTGCTGTTGCTTTTTCCATTAGCATTTTTGGATTTTTACCTTCCTGACAGTCCCCGTGTTCTTGGAATGACTACAACAATGAATTGGATTGTCACCTGCTTAAAGGAAGTTGATCAATTGCATGAGCTTTAATCGGTTGAACAATAACTTATTCAATTAAATCTGCAGGCATTCAGATATGAACAAAACAATAGTTTAGAATGCATACTTTTTCTGGCGATCGTAGAATCATAGCGTTGGAAGGGATCCCAGAGGTCATCCAGCCCAACCCCTTGCATGCAGGCATCAAAATAGCAGTCAGCATCTAAGAAGAGGTGCTCCTAGCTGTGTGTGAGAGAGGGAATGCCTCTTTTGCAAAGACAGCTGTCATGCAATCTGCAATTTTTATATCCATTCTTATATTAAAAATTCTTCTTTGGCGATAACTCGTAGCCAAGTAAGATTATCTTCCATGAACATGTTCTTAACAGTGTATTTGTAAGTGACTGTGGAGGCCAATTCTAGATCCACACATAGGTTTCCAGGTGGGAGTTGATCATAGTGAGGATTTGACAAATGTGTCATTCTCTAAGTATGTTTCTCCTTTTCGTCCTGAGTAAGGCCGTCTTACCCATAGGCGCAAGGGGTGCAGGGCACCCAGACGCCAGGCTCTCAGGGGTGCCAGGGTGAGAGTCTGGGGCCTGAGAGTTGAGTCCGGGGAAGAGCCTGCCCATCAGTCGGAGCACCATGGTGGGGTCTTCTGCTGTGGGTAGCTCTGCGCCGCGAGTTTGGGGGCGACCAAGCCAGTGAGATGCTGTGGCGGCTGGCCAACTCCGCCCTCCTGCATGCCTGAGACTAGGCAACCTGGGGGGGGCACTGGGCAGATCTTTGCACCCCAGTGCCGCATATGCTTAAGACAGCCCTGGTCCTGAGTTCGTGCTTCTTCAAAGTCCATGATACTTTTGGTAGAAGATATTCTCCAACTGGAGTGCTTGCAGGCCAGTGTTTCCCAATTATCCATGCTTATACTGCATTATTTTTTTTTAGATCTGCCTTGAGCATGTCTTTAAACCTATATTAAATCCTATATTAAAAATAGGCTTACCTAATTAATTGTGGGCAACTATTTAGTCATTCAATAAGCTTTTAATAACTAACCAATGAATCAATTCAGCATTTCAACCCTAGTGATACACTGGTTAGAAGAGAACACTGAAGCTCTGTCAATCTCAACAGTAGTTATTTTGCGGGTATCCTCACTGGCATACATGAAGAGCACTGCTGATTGTTACATGTCTGCCCTGTGCCTTAGGAGGCAACTAGACTCTTATATTAGTAGCTGTCCCTGGTGCTGAAATCAATGCTGTGCTCTTCTCCAGCCTCAGCCACAGAACTGTACCAGTGAAAAATTAAGCCAAGCAGTGAGGGAGGGAGGTAGTCCATAGTCTGCTCCTTGTCTCCCACCCCAAGTGGGGGTAGATGTGGTCCTCCAAAAGGCTCTTAGGTTTGACACATGTGCCCAAGTCACTGAAGGGTTCCAGTATAAAGCAAAGCTGATATTGACGGTCAACAGATGATCTTCAAGGTTCAACCTGAGCCCCTGGGGCTGAGGTTGGCAGAAGGCAGAATAATAATAATAATAATAATAATAATAATAATAATAATAATAATAATAATAAAATTATTTATATCCCGTCCTCCCCAGCCGAAGCCGGGCTCAGGGCGGCTAACAACAATAAAATAGTACAACATTCTAAAATCATTTCATTATAAAATTAATTCAACTCAAATTGATGGCAACCATTAGGCTAAAGTTCTGTGAAGATTGCCAAAGGAGGGAGTCAGGCTGTGCCCTGACCAAAGGCCTGGTGGAACAGCTCTGTCTTGCAGGCCCTGCGGAAAGATGTCAAGTCCTGCAGGGCCCTAGTCTCTTGTGACAGAGCATTCCACCAGATTGGAGCCACAGCCGAAAAAGCCCTGGCTCTAGTTGAGGCCAGCCTAACCTCTCTGTGGCCTGGGACCTTCAGGATGTTTTTGTTTGAAGACTGTAAGTTCCTCTGTGGGACATACCAGGAGAGGCGGTCCCGTAGGTACGAGGGTCCTAGGCCGTATAGGGCTTTAAAGGTTAAAACCAGCACCTTAAACCTGATCCTGTACCCCACCGGGAGCCAGTGCAGCTGGTATAGCACCAGGTGAATGTGATCTCGCAGCGAGGACCCCATAAGGAGTCTCGCCGCGGCATTCTGCACCCGCTGGAGTTTCTGGGTCAGTCTCAAGGGCAGCCCCACGTAGAGCGAGTTACAATAATCCAGTCTGGAGGTGACTGTCGCGTGGATCACAGTGGCTAGGTCAGGGCGAGAGCTGACCCAGAAGTAGAATGGGATCTACTTGCAGCTCTCTGCTTGATCTGCAGCAAGGAGTTCATGATTCCTAATTGTTAAACAATATGACAAAACGGTTCTCCCCTCACAATTAGACTGAGGAGATGAAGAAATTGTGGAGTCACCAGAAATGAATTTTTGTGTTGAAGAATTGCTGATTCAGCTCCGTTCTGGTACTCCAGACAAATCCCTGTGCTGCTCAGAGGAACAATGTTCTTTCTTTCTAAGTGAATGTCTTTTTGCACCTGGATCTCATGGCTCTAGTAAAACACAAAGTACACTCCTACAAGCCTGAAGTCTGTCTTCCCATGCTCTGGGGACTTTTAAAAATAATGAGCATCATTCCAAGCCATTATTTTCCCCTTTTGGGGGGAGGGGTAAGAATTCTGAAGAGTTCCCGTTGTCCGGTCTCAATAGTCCACACAGCAGCAGAGGCATATACTAATATTTCCAATAGATACAAAATTGTCCAAAGATGCTATAGCTGACTGAGTTTAAAATCCCATTAGCTCAGGGCAAAACAAAGCCTGCAATGTGTAGCATTTGAGCTCTCCAGCCTAGTGAAAATGGAGATGTGCTTAATCAACATGTGGCTGATTAGAAGGGCCGTAGCTCAGGGTCAGAGCACATGCCTTGCATATGAAAAAGCCCCAGGTTCAATCTTGGGAGAGCTGCTGGCAGTCGTTGTAGACACAACACTGTACTAGCTGGATCTGTCATCTGATTTAGTATAATATAAGGTTCCTGTGTTCTGACGCGGAATACCGCAGAACTGCAACTGTGCTGTGTAAGAACCAGTGTACTGGTGCACGGAGCTGAACTCAAATGTACTTATTTGCATGCATAGGATTGCATTGTTAGTAATTATACATGTGGATAGATGAAGATCCCTGCTGCATCAGGCCAACATATGAACATAGGAAGTCAGGCAATTGGTCCATTCTAGACCAGTAGCCTAAACTGAATTGTCTACTGACTCACTGTGGCTGTCCCAGGGTTTCAGGCAGGGGTCTCTCCTGCCCTACATGGAGTTGCCAAGGATGAAACCTGGACCCTTCAATATGCAGTGCAGATACTCTAGCACTGAACCATGCCCCTGTCTAGATCAGCATCCTGTTTCCCACAGTAACAAATCGAATCCGTATTAGTGGGTTTTGCTGATTCCTACAGACCAGTTAGGAGCAGGATGGTACAATTTCACAACATATTTTAACTAGGAACTTATCGAGATGGACGCTGCAATGATTGCCTATTGAACTCAATGGGACTTACTTCTGAGTGGTCAGAATTGTGCTACAAATCCTTAACATCCTTAGGAATTGATCACCCTGAAGTTTCCTGCATGTGCTCTTCTGAACTACCTGGCCAGCAAATACTGCAGACAGGCTAAATTTAGACAAGCCTCACTGCTCTTGTTAAATTAACCCACATTTGATTATCTGCTCTGCTTTTGGCTGTGCCCGATGGCAGTGGATTTCAAGAGATGAAGATATCTTTAGAAACGACTTTGATCTCTAATTTGCAGCCACATAGGCCCCCCCCCACCCGCCAGCATAAACTTTGACATCGTCAGTTTGCTTTGCAGTCGTATGAAAAGAACTTCGTAAGTGCCACCATTACAATTTCAATAACAAATTCAAATGCTGTCATAAAGCGTTGGTTCCTTTTCTGCAATTTATACCCAAACTCTCTCTAATGGCAAAACTAACTTGATTTTACCACGATTTGCAATCCTTTGAGATGATTCACGATTGAATCTGACAATTGCAAATGCAGGTAATTTGTCAGATCTTGAGTTCCATGCAACAATTTTTCCCCCGTGCTAATTTTGTCCTGATGGAACAATTTGGATGCCAAAAGAGGGAGGGAAAAGGTTGTGATTGGTAGCAGCTTTATGTCCACCCTCGGGGAAACCAGTTGATTCATGGGAGAAATTAAATGCTCAGCATCAGGCTGAACTTCTCCAGAAATGATATTAAGTGCCCAGGTCACACGTTACATCTGGTACTTATTGGGGAAAAACCTTTTGGAGCAGACCGGGGCCTCTTGAAATCTTTAGCTCTGAGATCCATTTCACTTGGCATTAAGACCCCTGGAAGTGTTTTGTCTCTGACACCTTGTGCATTGCAAGCCCTCCACGCAAGTTAAGCCTCTCTAGAAATTAATACCTGGGATAGCTCCTCTCAGAGACAGGTCTTCTTGTCTGCTGTTATTCCCGGCAGGTCCCTGTATCATTCGTGACAGGTCTTCTAAATCTTCTCTCCTTGTGATTCAGATATAGGTTTTACCTTGAGGGCTGGGAAAATGGCCTTTGACCATAAAAATTTACCACCATTTATGTTTATGGATGTGCTTAACTGTAGTGCAGTGATTCTTGGATGAAAAGCTGGGCTGTCTGCATGAAGGCAGCAAGATTCTGCTGCGCTGTGCCTTCTGCAAAGGCAGCTGGCTACACAGCCCTTTCAATGTTGCTCTAGCAGGTTCTGTTAAATGGAGATGAAGGCAGTGAAATTATGAAGCTGCTGGTATGTTGAGAAGAAGGGGAGATCTCACAACCATTGAACACATCTGGCGGAGCCATGGGACGCACATGCGCACGCACGCACGCACGCGCACACACACTGCTTTTTTCTAATGTTTAGGGGTACTCTCATTTTGACTCAAGAAAATCACCATTTTATAGTTTAAATCGGGGGAAATAAATACAGTAAATGGACAAAATGTTTAGGGATGTGCGTACCCCTGCATTCTCCCAGAACAAGCGCTCTCTCTCTCTCCCTCTCCCAGATAGTACTTAATGGAAAATTCCCGTGTTAAGGGGAAGTTCTGACTCCTAAGAAGGAGTTCTGTACATTGTAAACAGACGCTTGGAAGACTGTGTCCTTATCTCTGGAGATCTATTGAGTGTCTTGATGGAGACAGCTTATGGCTGAGCAAAAATAGCCCTCTTTGTAGGTTTCAGAAAAGGGGTGTGTGGATGAGGCCACTTTCAAAGGTGAGGCAAATTTTAAGAATGAGGGGCACAAGCCTAATTAGTGCTGCTCTGCGCTCGTGGCTGCCATTTTTGTTTACTTGAACATAGCATTGTTCTGAGGATTAAACTCAAAGTGGGAAAATATGGAAGGCAGGTTCTCTCCCCTCTATAAATTCAGCCCCCATCAATTAGTCCAACACATCTCTGTTGAGAATTAGCAGCCCAGCACTAGCAGTTGAAAAAAGGTGACACTCCCATTTGGCTAAGTAGAAGGGACAGGTGTGTGTGTGTGTGTGTGTGTGAGAGAGAGAGAGAGAGAGAGAGAGAGAGAGAGAGAGAGAGAGAGAGCGCACTCTTAGTTGGCTGGAAGCTAAATACCTTGGTAATGCATGGCTTCTTCTTTTTTGAGGATCTCATTTGGGGTAACAGATTTGCTGCCTTGCAGGAGGTCTGGCTGTTTTCCTCCACTTAACGTTCCACGTGCATATTTGTAAATGAAGCTAATATTCCAAAAACACTACAGGTCTCCAGTGCTTACTCTCTCTCATCCAATAGAAAACCAAAACTGGCTGCACCATCCCTGGAATGTCTCACTGCTTAAGGAAGGAGAAAATGCTCAACAATTAGGTCTCCCTGCATGGAGTACATTTTTAAAGAACGGTCTTTCTCATTCTGGTATAAATCTTGGTGACCCAAAGCTATCGTCTTTGGCGAATAGGGTTCCAATTTAGATTTCATACCAACAAGACTAAGCATTTTAGTATCTGATATGGAGGATTTTCCCCAAGAATTCTGGGTAGGAAACCCATCACAGTTGTACTGAAATAGCAACTCATATTCTCACAAGAGACCCACGAGATTAGCTAAGGTATCAGGGATTGCGGAACAGCAATTTGACATCTTCGGAGCATTGGAGGAATAACGTACTAGACTAGCAGTAAAGGTAGATTTCATCAGAAGAATCAGGGAGGTTGGGGCTGCGAGTTAAACCATATGCCTGGTTCTCTTCTGTGTCTTGTCAGAATGGTGAATTTCTGCTCCTCAACAAAGAGGGGAAATATTACCCATCTGATCTATCAGAGATGAAATTTTACAGCCTGAGGTGGGCATCAGGCACTGATAAAATCCATCTCACTCTAAGTTTAAACTGCTGCTTAAAAAGCTAATGCATAATTTAACCAGAGCAATTGAAGCTGCCTCATTTATAGCAATCTAGATGCTGAAGATGCCTGGAGTGAGCAGGAGGCTACTGTGGGCAGAAGTCATTTCCACCACGGCTGCTCGGTCACAACCCCAAACTTCGGCAATTTGGGAAGGCTCAGATGAGTCTGCTTCTTGATAATGCATTCTGTCATTTTGCCACGTTTCCTAAGGTACTGCTAACTAAACAATCTGCTTTTAGAAATTACATGAAAAAGAACCTTTCTGTCAGTGTCAAATGCCAATGGCATGGCCAGTCACTGCTGGACCATGCTGAGCTGTCAATCACTCAGTTTGACAGGCAGCTGACAATCAGTTAGTATGTCCGGCCAATCAGAAAATGCATTATGCCCTGGATGAAGAATCCATGCCAGGAATCTGATCTTAGTATTTTACTGAGAAGCACAGTGAATTGGCCACTACTCTGTAGTTTAGTTAGTGCACCTCAGGGTACATGGCCAATTGGCCATGGTTTGTGTGAAAAACATCAGCTCATAGAAACAGCCTGCTTGGGAGCAGCATCAACAGGGACTTTGGACCTTGAATCAGGAACCCAGGACTAGGGATTTGTGTGCTACTAGAGCCTTTGCATGTTAAGACCTTCAGGCAAAGAAGGGAATAAAGGAGGGCAATGTCAGTTCCAACAAGGACCTTGAGATGTCAAACACAACCTTGAGATCTAAGTTTAGGAAGGCAGTGGTTGGGATGCTTTTTCATATTGTGGGTCACATTCCCATTTGGGCAACCTTTTGGGGACCACATTTCATTGGTGGATGGGACAAGGGAATTTTATAGTTCCATTGTAAAAATGCACTTGAGGCCATGGTCAGAGGCAAAAGTGGGAAGAGCAACTAAGGTGAATTTTACTTTTGTACGGTAGACTAGTTCCTACACAAAGTTGCACGCCCCTTTCTGACCTGCCTCTAGACAAGCAAAAAGCATGATCAAAGTTCCAGGACACATTCCAGCCAGGCAAAAACACTCAAGGAGGTCTAATGATGAGCCTGGGAGAGTCCTGAGGACCAGATAGAGAGGGCTGAGGGGCCTGAGCTTCCCCATCTCTGGAATATGACCATTATCTGGTCATGTCAATAGCTGCTGTCCAAGATATACCATTTTCTGAGATCTCCTTCTTGGCCTTGCTATTGCCAGACACCCCCAGAAGGATATGTGTAATTATTTATGGTCTTATTTGGTCATTCATACCATTCAGTGGCTCTGCTGACACTCCTTTGGATGGTGCCTTCTCCATCATCTGGTCTTTGCGCTCTGCCTTTGCGCTCTGTGGACAGTCCTGTGAAAAGGGCACATTCCAAATTGCAACCCGTGCTTGCAAAATTCCAGGTGTGTAGGCCCTGATTTCCTACTTATGATCACTGTATGGAGCTCTGCAATGATCACAGAGAAGGTGCACCAGTCTATACCATTTGCTCGGTTTCTATTGTCTGAACCAGTGACCTTATTACATTGGGGGTTCATGCAACTCTGGTGAGGCCCCAAAAATAAGCCTTTCCAGAATAGTGATGGATTCTGATGTAGGGACCAGCCTTAGAATTTGCTTTTGGATTTTGGATGTGTCCAGAGTTCAGTAGTAAAATTATGGAGAACTCTTAGGTTTCATCCAATACATGTTTTCATCTTCTTTCTTTTAAAATAGCCTTCTGCTGCTGTGTACACCTTGCATGGTGTAAAGGAAGTTTTCCAATTCAAGGTGCCTTCTTTAGCTCTTCCAGCCATGCACTATTTAACTGTCTGAGCAGTCAGTACCGCTATGCTCTAAAAACTTTACTCCAGCCGTGTTGGTGATGATCAGCTAAGCAACCAGAGAAAGGGACTGTTATCCTTATTGGTGCTAATAAAGGTAAGGGCACTTGATTATCTGGGGCAAGCACCATGCAGTATGTGAGACATGACCTGGACCTCATCATTGCTCATTTCCCTCTCCTCTCTACCCCACCCCCAGTTTCTCAAAGGCATTCCAATTTGCTGGCTCTCACTCAATTTCCTCTTCTCAGCTGGCTGTGATATTAACTTTACAGTGAGTGATTTTCAATCCAGAGGGGCAAAGAACGGCTAGGGATGCTCAATCCTTTCCCCTCCATGCTTATTGCCCAGGCTGTTCCATTGTAGCTCATGATGCTTTGGTTTCATAGCTTAAGGCTGGGGAAATAGCTCCTCAATTATTGACTAACGTTTCCCTTCTTCTGCCAGGGACTATTAGCCCACAAGCCCATCTATTTTCTTTATCTTCAGCTTGGAACATTTCCCATCGAGTGGTTGAGGAGGACATCATTGCTCTATGCGTTGGCGCTGTGGGTTAAACCACAGAGCCTAGGACTTGCTGATCAGAAGGTCGGTGGTTCGAATCCCCGCGACGGGGTGAGCTCCCGTTGCTCGGTCCCTGCTCCTGCCAACCTAGCAGTTCAAAAGCACGTCAAGTGCAAGTAGATAAATAGGTACCACTGCAGCGGGAAGGTAAATGGTGTTTCTGTGCGCTGCTCTGGTTTGCCAGAAGCAGCTTAGTCATGCTGGCCACATGACCTGGGAGCTGTACGCCGGCTCCCTCAGCCAATAAAGTGAGATGAGCACCGCAACCCCAGAGTCAGTCACGACTGGACCTAATGGTCAGGGGTCCCTTTACCTTTACCTTTACTTATGTGGCAACAGGCAGTCACCCTTTCGCTTCAAATGTTGGGCAGCAGGTTGCAGCAGCCTTTACATCAAGCTGCTGAGCTGCAGAGGGAAATGAAAGGGGAGAGGGTGACTCCGCTAGCATGTGAGAGAGACCTGCAGCTTTGGGCTCTTTCTTTTCTTGAACTTTTTCAATGAGCATTTAAGAACTGGTACCTGTGTTTGCATATTTCCCGCTCCTCCCTGCCCCCAAATCCATTTTCCTTTTGTGTCCTGTCTTTAACTTGTAAGCCTGGGGGCAAGACCTGTCTTGTTTGTATTGATTTGCAACCCACTCTGGGATCCTATTTCAGCTGGAGAGGAGTGCAAGAGATTATTTAAATAAGAGAACAAAGCAAAAATCATTGAAAGTGCAGAGGCCAGTGTGCTGCCCTTTAAATCTGGAGTCCTGAGTTCAGATCTCAATTTCACCAATTTATTCATCTAACCTACCTCACATGTTGTTTGTTTGTTGGTTGTTGTTGTTGCCTGTTCTTCTCCAGAAGAACCCAGGCAATATAAAAAAACAGAACAACAACATATTACAATCACAACTAATTTGCCTATTAAATTTGCCCTAAATTTGTGTGCAAAGCTGGTGGCCACCTACAACAAACATCTGACCTCTGTAATTGCCAGCAAGGGTTTTGCCACCAAGTACTAAGTCTTCTTTTGCAAAGGGATCAAATACTTATTTCACCCGTTGATGCACATCAATCTCTGGCTTTTGTCTTCTGGGTTTCTGGGGGTTTTCCTGTTGTTATTCTGTCTCTCACAGCTACAATAAACCTACCATTAAAATTATAGACTGGTCATTTCTTCGTCAGAGGGCAAACGGGCAAATTTAGCAGAGGATCAAATACTTTTTCCCCTCACTGTATATACACCTTAAGCATCAAAGGTCAAGGTAACAAGGCTCCCCTTCTCCTCCCCTCTTGGCTGCCTTTCTGTCTCTTTTGAAGGTGACCCTCATACTGTGCATTTGCTCCCATCTGCCTCCAGCTCCTGTGGCTTCAAACCGAGGGTGGAGAACTTCAGCCCCAAATTTGGCTCTCTGGACCTTTCAGTCTGACCCTCAGACCTCTTTTCAAGACAAACCTCCTTTCCCAAAACCACGCCCTTCATTGTCCCCATTTCCCACCTTCCTTGAGTGTTTTCACGTGCCTATAATCTGTCCTTGAACTCTGATAATGTCTCTTGCTTGGATGGATGGATGGATGGATGGATGGATGGATGATAGAGAGGGGTATGTGAGTGCATACAGTAGAAAGTAGCCTACTGTACAAAGCTAAAATTTAGGTCAACCCATGATCTGACAGCAGCTGCCAAGTGCCACCAGCTCAACAAGAATGCAGTATAGAACCAGGTCATAGAAATACAAAGATGGAAAATAAGGGTTTCATGTGTACTGGTGGAATGCTGCAGGGCCTCTTCTAGGTTAAATATGGTAAAGAGTCTGAGATGCTAGACAATGCATTGTTTAAAATTTGCATCAATATTAGGGCTGTGCACTGGGTTCAGCTGAGTCCTGAATTAAATCGAGCTGATTGGGGGGGATCTTGGTGTTACTCAAGTGCAGTTAAGACAGCCCCAGATTGCCACAAGTGGGGTGGCCCGGAACAATCCAGGGCTGTCAGAGAGCAGAGCTCCAGGCAGGAAGGAGTGGTCAGGAAGGAAAAAGGAGAACGCACAAGAAGGCCTAGGGAAGTAGAGGGACCTATCTGGTTGGTTACATCTTCCTAAGAAAGGGTAGAGGTGTTTCTGGATGCAAGCTGCTTTCCTGCCTGACCTCCACAAGCTCTTCCTGCAACTAGATCTCTCTGTGGCAAATTGAGCTGTGGTTTTGAAAATGATCAGAAGCCTCCAGCAAAGTATTAACCACTAGCAATAGAGCAAGATCCTTTTAGAATCCAAAGGAAGCACAGCTCCTTTCAAGAGAGGATTGCATGGACTGATGCCTACTAAAGGGGCCATTGAGGAATCCACTTCATTGAAACCATATGAAATGCTCATAGTCCCCACTCTACCTCTGACTCATATGTCCTTTCCTCACTGCCTTTCTGCATCTGTACCAAGGGAGTCTGGTTTGTGTTTGCAGAAGGACCTTGGCCTGGAGAGCAGCATCACATTTTGGAAATTCTGTAGGGCAAGAGTTCCACTGAGAATGGTTCCACTGAGAATTTCACTTCCACCTCAGGTGGATGCTAGCTGACTGCCCACTCCCACAACTCCATTTTCACTTGGAAATGATTTATTGTGCTGGAGGAGGATCCATCTTCCCATGAGTATCAGGGAGTACTAAGAAATGTCAAGCTGGCCTGCTGCTTCAGTCCAGCTTTTTCACTTCTCTTGAGATTTAAGCCTGCTTGGCTTTCTTCCATTAGGGGAGTTAGGTGGCCTCTGTTAGTTCATTCAGAGCCCATAGAGAGCAATAAAAAAGTCACTGCCTCTGTGCTTTGTGGTTCAGTTGGGAGACAAAACCCATCTGATTTGGAATGAAACATCAGTTTTCTCTGTCACCCGGAGGATGCTATTGTCTAAAGAGCTCCTGTAGTGAATACAAAGAGGAATATCAAAAGCAAGGAAGTTGAGATGCAATTTTAGACTCACACACAACAGAGTGATAATGACTGGAGGATATTGTGGCCTTCTCTGCTAAATGTGACATTCGCAGTATATCAAATCTCTATACGGATTGTTTCAAAAGCACTCTGTTTGAGGCATACCTTTTATGAAAACTGGACCCTTGCTTAGGACTGGCAGTGCTGTGTTATAGAATGGCTGCAGAGGATTGTGACCTAGGGAGAGGGGGGGTGGCTAATAATGAGGTGTGGCCTAGTGAGTGTCCCAAGGGCCATACAGAGAGGCCTGGAGGGCCACAATTGATACCTGTGCCGGAGGTCTCCTATCTCTGATGCAGGCGATGAATAAACATCCCGGGCAGCACATAGGGCTATGAAATCATGATCTGTTATGCCTGTTGTAAAGAGCATATAGTCTTGATGCGAATCCGTTCTTGTTCCATCAAACCAGTCAGTTTACCTATCGTGTAAAACGGGAGCTGTCTAACGATGTGCTTGACTTCTATTCCGACCTTCCCGAAGCGACATTTCAAGCGCACCTTTCCCAGGGTCCAGATCCCAGAAAGCAGCATAGGATGCAGCGGGAAGAATTCTCCCTTGAATTGTCCCCCGCCCCCACCTGCAAAGATCTGAGATATGTGCTTGAAACAGGCTTTGACAAACACACTCATGAGGGTTTGTAAATTTCTCAAATCTGTAAATCAAGGTACGTAAATAAAAAATGCAAATTGACATTGATGGGAATGTACCTTTCATTTTGAAATTGATCTTTTTTTGCTTTCTGTGATGTTTTAACAACATTTAACAGGATGCATGTTCCAGGTTAAAACAGCATTCTTAATATCACTTGTCAAGGTGCCATTAGATTTGGCAGAGATCCATTGGATTGCCTGATGAAAATATCCAGCATGAAATCTGGCTATTTCCTACTTGGAGGTTCGTCAACAGTTGCCTAACAGTGCAATCCTATACAGTGGTACCTCTAGTTACAAACTTAATTTGTTACGGAGGTCCATTCTTAACCTGAAACTGTTCTTAACCTAAGGTGTGCTTTCGCTAATGGGTCCTCTTGCTGCTGCTGTGCCGCTGGCACACGATTTCCATTCTCATCCTGGAGCAAAGTTCTCAACTCGAGGTAGCTCTTCCAGGTTAGGGGAGTTTGTAACCTGAAGCGTTTGTAACCTGAGGCGTTTGTAACTCGAGGTACCACTGTACATAATATTTATTTGCTTATTAACTAAAAAAATTATACCACTTCATTGTAAAACAAAACAAAATAAAAAAGCCAACTCAAAACAGTTTACAAAAAGTACCAGACTAGGGATGGGGGATATACTTGATTCATTCCTCATTTAAAGCTGAATTGATCAAATCTAAGATTTCCGAAACTCTGTGAGAACCAAAACAAAGCCACCCTCCAAAATTCTCAGTTATCTGAAATTTGCTATGCAGTTCTTCAACCAAACAATGATTACAAAAATCATTATTGGAAAGTGTGCATAATGATGGATTTGTTAGTGAAATTAACATCAAACAACACATTATGTTAGGAGAAACTGTTTCCAAAAATGTGTTAGACAAAGGGGCATTGTCAAGCTCCAAGAGTCCTCCCCTCCCTTCGGTAACTTCACAGATAAGAATTAACGAGCAGTTGATAGATTTATAGTCCTTTTATCGCAGTTTCATGTTGTGGTCACAAAATACACAGCTGTCCGCAAGGAGGGCAGTTGCCTACTCTGAATCCGACTTCCTACTTCTGCAGCAAGGAGCGCGCCAATGGGAAGCTCCTTCCCCCCTTTGCCGCCTTTGTTCTCTGATACATTCGGACCTCCGAGTCCATGGGGAGGGGGGTTCCCCCACACTCTCAAGTGATGTGTCTCCCAGCTGCCCCCTCCCTTCTGGATCTCTTGTCATTATCTTGTAGCTGGGTAGCTCCTCCCTAATCTGTTCAGCTTCTGTGTCTGTCTGTCTCTCTGCTTCTGAAAACACTGGAAGTGGCGGCGGGTGTGTTTGTGTGTGTGTGTGTGTGTGTGTGTGATTACTTCCCCTCCTCTTCTGAGAGAAGCTGATCTGTCTGCGACTGCATCCCCCAATCTTCAGATCCAGACCATTCCCTGACTGGCATACAAAAATATGTTCATCTGGAGAAATTTACACTAAAATGCAAGCATTTTCATGAGGGTTTTTCAAAAGAGATTTCAGAAATTGCTGCGCATATATGGAAAATGGAGAGATCCAAAATTGACAGAACTTTCCATTTCTAACCCAGACATAAGTTCCTCTGAGTTCGATGAAATCTACTCCCAGGTTGGTGTACATAGGATGGAAGCCAAACTTTAAACCTTAAAGGAAGGGCTTCCCACTTCAAATACTAGCTGACTTCATTGTTGAACAAGGGCTTCTGGCCAAAAAAGAATGTATTTGGCTTAACATTTTGGCTAAATCTTTAATACCTCCTCTGCTTCCCACCTCCACTGGGCATGGACACACACACACACACAAATTAACTGATCCAGTCCATGATTAGGGGGAGGGGGAGGGGAACCTGCAGATGAATTTTGAATAGTCAAAGCTGGGGATATTGTGATAAATAAAGTCAGATTACTGCTGGGGTCTTATGCATGATCAATAATCCATCCCTCCTCGCCTAATTAATGCAAATTAAAAGTGTTGCTCCCCTGCTTTGCAATGACATTTTGTTTCACAAACACTCTTCCCCTGAATGTAAAATTCAGAAAGCAGCAGCAGCAGCAGCAGCACAGGGATGCAAAGATTCCTGGTGCTCACCTGTGATTCTGAGGTGAAGCACTTGGGTTTATCAAAAGCCAGGACAGTTGTCCTTCAGTGCTAGGGGCAGAGGGAAGCAGTGAGAAAGAAAGGGAGAGTCTTCAAGAGTGGGAGGAAGAGGGAGAACTGGTCGTCCTCTGCTTCTGCCCCTTCCCTTCCATTGAGTATATCTGGAGGAAGGGGTAATATAAAGGAAGTCCAGGAATACACAGAGGTAAGGGTCACAGTGGGGGGCTGGGGAGTGGAGAAGGGGTCTGGGGATTCATGGAAGTAGGAGGTCATAGCAGGGGTCAGGGATGGTCACTAAGTCCATTTGCTTTTTAAGATCTCTTCCGAATTCTCAGAAATCTTGCATTTCTCCCCAGATCTTGCAAGGGAAGGCCTCTCCCCCAGTGGCGTAGCGTGGGTTGTCAGCACCCGGGGCAAGGCAAGTAATTTGCACCCCCTAACCCGTGGATTTGCGCCCCCTAACCCGTGGATTTGCACCCCCTAACCCTAACCCCCAGATGTTGTGCCCGGTGCGGCCGGGCCCCCCTGCACCCCCCATGCTACGCCACTGCTCTCCCCACATCCCCCAAAAGGAAGTAGAAACTGAGGTGAGCCAAAGGAAGATTTTACCCATCACTAGCTGAAAGGCGATGTTTTCCCTTTTGGCCTGGGCTGTGCTTTTCAGTTTCCTTTACAGAGTTTTAATGTTTGAGCTGATCGACTGCTGATCCTTATTGATTGTGAAGCAGCTCATGGTCCTGCCATGCCTTGACGCCTTTCCCTTCCTCGCAATTGATCCGTGAGCCTTGAACTCCCCCATGCTCAGGATTAGCAAAAGAAACACAAATAGGGGCAAAAAGAAAGAAAGAAAATCCCTCGGAAAGAAAAAGTGGAAATGACCTTGAAAGGGGGGTAGCTATGCAACATTCGCAACAGCTCTTGCCACCGTCCGTCAGTGCTGGCTCTGTAGGAAGGAGCCGTGACTCACTCTGCTCATCCTTAGCCTCTCTGCCTCTGCTACCTAGGGACTGATGCATCGCTCAGTGTTGGTTTCTTTCCATTTCTCATTTTTTCCTACCTTAATTTCAGCTCGCCATGCCTCTGCATCAGTTTCTGCAAAATTCCTTTTTTTTTTAATGATTGCACATGATTCTCTTAATTATTTCAGGTATGCCATTCTGCCTAATAGGCAAATGCTTAGAAGTAATTTCCCCAAATATAAAGCATGCTTGTATGTTAATTTTTATTAAAGCGTGCATTTTTTTGCCTACTTTCCCCAAGTGTGTGTGTGTGTGTGTGTGTGTGTGTGTGTGTGTGTGTGTCAGAGAGAGAGAACTTTTGCTTGAAGAACTGCAACTTCAAGTGGGAATTCTGAAGGATGGCTGCATTTCAGTTCGCATATTGTTTCTGGGAAGTCTGGATTCACATGCAAATCTGAACCAAGCAGAATTTCTCTCCTACCCCAAGCATGACTCTTCATTTCCCCTCTCTTATCTTTTATTGTGCTTGTTGTTTTACACTTGATTCCCTCCTTCTCCCAGCTCTGCTCGGTCTTCCCCACAGGTCTCTTACTTTATCCACTCTATCTTCAGTTGCATAAGAATATCAGAAGAGACCCACTGGATCAAACCCGAGGCCTAAGTAGTTCAGCATCCTGTTTTCATGCTGGCCAACCACATGCCCATTCGAAGCTTGCAAGCAGAACCTAAGCGCACAGCACTCTCTGCACATGTGATTTCCATGAAACTGGAATTCAGAAGCATGCCACCTCCAATAATGGGGAGAGTTGTACACAGCCATCATAGCTAGTAGGCATTGATAGCTTTATATTCCATGAAACTGGACTTTGGCTTCTCAGCTGCTTCCCCAGGTCCTAAGAACCACCCACCTTCCCCTACACACCCAGAATCCCTTTGTGTGTCTGAGTCTCCCTAAGGAATAGAATGGCAGTTTCACAATAATATGTACAATACATATTTAATGGTGTTTTTTTGTTTCTTTTAAAGGAAAAAAATAAACCTTTCCTCCCACGGATGTATTTGATGTTTTTGTGTTGTTGCCTTGGGTTCCCCAGAAAGACAAGTTACATGTTGAAATTAAAACAAATAGACAATTCTATATATATATGACGCGAGAATTTACATACAATAACCTACACACATTCCTCACAATAGATCCGCATTGTATTACGATACACCATTTGCTTTATAATGTATCATTACAGAGAGAAGTTGCAGAATTCCATCCTGATTGATGGCGGTGGAACGAATCCAGAATCAGTCCCTTTCCCCTTTAACAAGAACCCTCTCCTTCCTGAAATATCAACAATTTCCCCTGAAACTGCTTCTTGCTAGTCATCCTCAACCCCGTCCTGAAAAAAACGACACCTCATCTCCAGGAGACGTTTCATCTCAATCAATTAGAAGTTAAATGCTTTCTAACAACAATGAGAGGAGGCTTTAATTTTAGAGCTAATTAAATATCAACAATTGGAATGTAGCATCAGACACTTAACCTGAAGTAACCCCACTATTTCTAAAAGAAGAAGCTGTGTAGACTGAGGATTTGAAGTGAGTTGTAGCCATTTTAATATCAGCTGTCACACTCTAACTGTTTCCTTTTGTTTCGCTGCAGCACAATCATCTCTTTCGGCTTCCTCCAGGACCACTACCTTTTCTGCATCAGACAGAAGATTAATTAAGTTGGCATCAGACCATGTGCTTGTGCCCACAGCTGCTGAACCCAAGTCAACCTGGAGCAAAGCCCCCAGCTTCCAGGATGAATGATGAGAATAACATTCTCTCTCTACCCCAACAGAGGTGTTGGCTGTGGCAGCAGCTAAGAAACGCCTGGGTTGTTAGCTGTGAAAGCATACTGCTTACCTGGGTAACTTCAGAATAGAATTACAGAATCGTAAAGTTGGAAGGGACGCGGGTGGCACTGTGGGTTCAACCACAGAGCCTAGGATTTGCTGATCAGAAGGTCGGTGGTTCGAATCCCCTCGACGGGGTGAGCTCCCGTTGCTCGGTCCCTGCTCCTGCCAACCTAGCAGTTCGAAAGCACATCAAAGTGCAAGTAGATAGATAGGTACCGCTCTGGTGGGAAGGTAAACGGCATTTCCATGCGCTGCTCTGGTTTGCCAGAAGCGGCTTAGTCATGCTGGCCACATGACCCGGAAGCTGTACGCCGACCCTTGGCCAATAAAGCAAGATGAGCACCACAACCCCAGAGTTGGTCACGACTGGACCTAATGGTCAGGGGTCTCTTTACCCTTTACTTTCAAGTTGGAAGGGACCCCAAGAGTCATCTACTCCAACCCCCTGCAATGCAGGAATTACAGCTATTATTACAGTGGTACCTTGGGTTACAGGCGCTTCAGGTTACAGACTCCGCTAACCCAGAAATAGTACCTTGGGTTAAGAACTTTGCTTCAGGATGAGAACAGAAATCACACGGTGGCCACGTCGCGGCAGTGGGAGGCCCCATTAGCTAAAGTGGTACCTCAGGTTAAGAACAGTTTCAGGTTAAGAACAGACCTCCAGAACGAATTAAGTTCTTAACCCGAGGTACCACTGTATTTAAATTTGCACACCGCCACATACCCACAGGTCTCAAGGTGGTTCATGGGATAAAATCACAATTAAAAACACACGATACATAACCAAAATAAAAACAAGAACAACCCAACACCAGTTTCCCAGCACAGTCCAAATGGGCACTGAATGTCAATCAACCAAAGGCCTGGTTAAAGAGGAATGTTTTGCCTGGCGCCTGAAGGTGTATAATGAAGGGATAAAGAATCCCTGACAGAAGGCTATCCAACCTCTGTTTAGAAACCTCCAATGAAGGAGAGTGACCACCTTCCAAGGTCAAACACTGTCAAACAGCTCTTACAGCCAGAAAGTGCTTCATAATGTCTAGTCAGAATCTCCTTTCTTCTGAGTTGAATCCATTGGTTCAGGTCATACCCTCTGGAGCAGCAGAAAACAAGCTTGCTCCACACACACCAACTTAGGATAGCCCTGGTCCATAGAAACTTATGCCATTGTATGCTTGTCAGTCTTTAAGGTTCCACAAGACTCCTGGTTGTTACAACTGTATAAAGTTTGGGTTGACCCATCCTTCTCTTTCCCCCCATCCCAAAGAGCGGCCTGCGGCTCAAAAGCTCTCTGTCTGACGCCGCGGGCACAAATTGCTTTTTAAAATACATCGTTTGGAGTTATTTTTGGCCCACTGTGAAGAACAGCCTGAATTATCACTGCTACCTGAGCTTTTGAACAACAGCGGTGCATCTCTAAGATGTACTACTACATTATTATGGAAAAGCACATAGCAAGGAAACCTGCCCTGCCTCTGGAGTGAGGCCGCCATCCAGATCGAAGACACTGCAAAGAGAAGAGGTATTTTGCCAAGACACTGATTAGTGCAGAGAGAAGGGTGGGTCTGGTGTGTCCACTGCGAAGGCTGAATGTCTGCTAGAAGATAAACATTAGCAGTATCACAGCCTCCTAAGTTTTTGTTTCTCTTGTGCTGCTTCTGCACATGACAGCAGCAGCAGGCCCTCCAAGTGTCCCTCTTTTTCCAGGGGCAGACCCAGATTTACAGAAGCCATCTTGGTTTTTGATTCGATCCCACAATGTCCTGCTTTTCCTTTGGACGTCCCTATTTTCACTGGAGAAATGTTGAAGGGGACATCTTTATTTTTCATCAGAGAAATGTTGGAGGGCATCAGAAAAACATTGGCGGGTACGAGCAACTGTTGTTGGCATCCAAGCAGCCATTTTGTACCCTCTGCAAGGTCCAAGACCTCGTTTCATTCCAGGGCATTATGGGAAGGAAATGGAGGCATAATTCCAGGGCATTATGGGAAAGAAATGGAGGCATGGGTTGCGGGGTGTGTGTGTGTGTGTGTGTGTGTGTGTGTGGATAATATTTAAAGAAAATTCTGCATAAAAACAAAGTGGCAGTGAGAACAGGAAAAATCTTAGGAATGTTATAAGAAAAATGTGTTCTGAGACATTTTGGCTGAGCTCTGGTTATAGTATTCTCTGCTACTGGAAGTATAAGGGAGGTTTGGCTGGTGCTCCAGGCAAAAATGTTCCTGTTCAACCAGGTCTTTGGTTGATTAACATCCTATACCCTTTGAAATGTGTTTCTGGAGAGGTAGAGGGAGAGGGGTTATTGGTTTGTTTTGGCTCTTACTTTTATTATGCATTTTGTGTGTTTTTTATCTTGTATTTTTATGTTGTGAACTGCCCTAAGGTCTACAGCTGAAGAGCGGTATACAAATTTAATAAATATTAATGATTACAAGAACCACACCCACTTTCTTCTCCAGCTGCCAGAGCTGTTTCCTAGGAATAGGTTATATTGTCCCAGCTTGACCAGAACAGGCAAATTCACCACTGTGACAGGTTTTGCCTAGTTGCTATTGGTGCTGTGACAAGCATAACTTCCCCTCCTCTATCTTCTTGAAATATTGGTTCTTTCCCCTGTGTTTATCTGACTTCCTGCTCTGCCTTGTTGTGTTACATCATTGGTACCTTTTTCATGCCTGGGAAGCTAGGAAAGAGCTCCTGGGACAGCAGCAGGAGAATTTGCTATCAGCCTTAGGCCTGGAACAAATGCTGGTATGTAATTGAGATTTCTTGGAGGGGAAAAAATATTATTTGTGCATGGTATGCAGCTAAGGCTACCCATGAGATCTACACGAGTTGGCAACTCATTTTTATCACTTTGCTGAACTGCAAGCTGGGTTGCCTAAGCTTGGACGTCAAGATTGGACAAGGGTCTTGGTGGAGCAATTGGTGTTAGAGAGATGTTTTGCAGATGTTTCTTATGTCTCTGCAGCAAGGGAAGAGAAAAAATAAGCCTTTGGCATCATTATTTGGGGGACAGGAGGTGGGCGGGTGTGGAGGACTCCCTGGTCCTGAATGGAGTAACTGTGCCCCTGAAGGACCAGGTGTGCAGCCTGGGAGTCATTTTGGACTCACAGCTGTCCATGAAGGCACAGGTCAGTTCTTTGTCCAGGGCGGCTGTTTACCAGCTCCATCTGGTACACAGGCTGAGACCCTACCTGTCCGTGGACTGTCTCACCAGAGTGGTGCATGCTCTGGTTATCTCTCGCTTGGCCTACTGCACTGCGCTCAATGTGGGACTACCTTTGAAGGTGGCCCGGAAACTACAACTAATCCAAAATGTGGCAGCTAGACTGGTGACTGGGAGCGGCCACCAGGACCAAATAACACTGCTCTTGAAAGACCTACATTGGCTCCCAGCACATTTCCGAGCACAATTCAAAGTGTTGGTGCTGACCTTTAAAGCCCTAAATGGCCTCGGTCCAGTATCTCTGAAGGAGTGTCTCCACCCCCACCGTTCTACCCGGACACTGAGGTCCAGCGCCAAGGGCCTTCTGGCGGTTCCGTCACTGCAAGAAGCCATGTTACAGGGAACCAGGCAGAGGGACTTTTTGGTAGTTGTGCCGGTCCTGTAGAACGCCCTCCCACCAGATGTCAAAGAGAACAACAACCACCAGACTTTTAGAAGACATCTGAAGGCAGCCCTGTTTAGGGAAGCTTTTGATGTTTGATGCATTACTGTATTTTAATATTTTGTTGAAAGTCGCCCAGAGTGGTGGCTGGGGAAGCCCAGCCAGATGGGTGGAGTATAAATAATAAATTATTATCATTATTATTATTACTATCATCATCATTATTATTATCATTATGATTATCAACATACTAGCTACTTATAAAAAGTACCGGAGAGATATTCCCTTCAAATAAGGAGCTGACTACCTTCCTTGCCAGGCCCTTGGTAGGTGGACATTATTATCAGTTGGGTTCTGATTATTTTGAGCAAGAAAAACAAAACATATATTGTGCTAGATGCGGAGGATTTCATCTATGAGCAAGGCAGGGCTAGACGGCATTGTGATTTCTTTCTCCTCTTCCCCTTCTTTCCCCCCTCCATTCATTGTGCTTTATTTCTCTCCTTTCTGCTTTGCATCTAATCTGCTTAACCAAGTCGGCTGAACAAAACATGCAGGAGGGAAGACTTTTCCCTGGCATCGGGCACACTCCGTATTGCTAATAGCATAGTTGCGCCTGTGTTTAATAAAAGCGGCTGACAGGAAAATTCAAGCTAACAGAATTATTTCCTTATTAAAGTGATAGGTTGATTCCTCCCCGATATTTATTCATGCTGCCAGGCTTGTCTGCAGCTGCAGTTCTTATTATTTCCATTCTGCATGTAATTAGGTGGCAAACTGGCTCTGTCCAAAATAGCATTTGGTGGCTGCCATGCCCTGTGCATGCAACCACCGCTGAGGGGCCTTCCCTGAAGGCTGCAAAAGGAGCCAGATCAATGGAACCAGTGTCTCTTGACTCTCCATCCAAGAAGGAAACTGCTTCTCTGAGGGCATGTGCAGATGCCAGCTTCCTATGATCCTGTTTGTAGAAAGCTCTCAAGCAGAGGGGGTGGGGTGGGGATGAGCAGGCGAGGAAAAAGAGGGTCATTTAAAAAAACCAACCCAAACAGAATCTCTGTGTCTTTAAGACATGCATACCAAACACAGGACCTCCAAGTGTCCCTGTTTTCCAGGGACAGTCCCACATTTACAGAAGCCATCCCGGTTTCTGATGTGATCGCGGAATCTCCCGCTTTTCCTTAGGATGTCCCTGTTTTCATCGGAGAAACTCCCAAGCCAATGAGATAAATAACTATACAAGCTTTAGGAGATATCTGAAGGCAGCCCTGTATAGGGAAGTTTTTTAATGTTGGATGTTTTATTATGTTTTTTATAGATGCGAGAAGCTGCCCAGAGTGGCTGGGGCAACCTAGTCAGATGGGTGGGGTATTATTATTATTATTATTATTATTATTATTATTATTATTATTATTATTTAAGATACCCTTATTTTAATCAGAGAAATGTTGGAGCATATGGAAACAGCAATCCTCAGGTGAAGCTTGTTTTATTTTGCCGCCATTCTGCATCTTCCACAAGATCAGATCTGTGGAAGACTTCCATCTTGCCTTCTTCCAGGGCATTGTGGGAGGGAAATGGTGGCAGCCAGCCACAACCAGCAGAGAATTTCCAGAGGATATTCGGCAAAGTGGTTTTCGTTTTCAGAGGAGGGTGGAGGGTGAGAAAAAGAGCATATGGTGCCCATATGTTTGTTATCTTGTTTGCTTTTGAAAGATCTGACATTGTGTCAGAGAGATTCACTAACTAGGAAGGAAGCCTTTAGCAGACAAGGATTTGGGGGGTTCTGTTTTGTCTGGCTTCTTGAATGTTGGCAGCTATATTTGCGTAGAGTCGGGGAATGAGGAAACGACTGTGGCTGCGTACTCACCGCTCCTTTGACACATTTAAAGTACACAGACAGCAGCAGCAGAAACAGCAAGAAGTCTGGGAAGTGCAGTTTGGTAAGGGTGCTGGGAATCGCAGCTCTGTGAGGGGTGAGCTACAACCCCCAAGATTCTTGGTGGGTGGGGATGTGTGCTTTAAATATATGGTGTGTTTTTAGCCTATAGCCTAGTGGTAGAGCTGCTGATTTGCATTCAAGAGCTATCAGGTTCAACCTTGGTAGGGTGACCAGGTGACAAATTGTACACGAGAACCCTAATACTTTAGTTGCTAAGGTGTTGATACACTTGGAATAAAGTCACTTGTTAGGTTGCGTCTGCAGTCCCACTCATTCTACACAATGGCACCAAAGTTTCTTCCTTCGCAAATCCCCTGGAACCCACGTTGTCTCTGCCAATCATCACTGTGGTACCTAGCAGTTCTCTGGAGTTCCAGTGTAGAGCAGGCAAAAAACCAACATCCCCATAATTACTTATTGAGCAACTTGTGACTGGATAATCCTGCAGTGGAAAGTCTAGAGAAGTTGGATGGATGCTTCAAAAGTGAACTTAGACTGCCCACCCATCCCTGCCACCCAATGGTCAAATAAGCAGCTCTACCGCCCACCCTCTTTTCTGCGGCAGCCACAAAACCACCCCCTTCCTCACTAGAGAGGCTGGGGCTTGGAGTATGGAGTCCTCTAAAGTATCTGATGCCAAGCCTGAATTGGGCTTCTCTTTATCCTTGACATGCCGATGTTCCTCTTACCCAAAGCTTAATGGTTATATTTCTTGATTGCATCATGTCTTGGCCATTAAAGAGCATAACAGCATATACAGGTTTTGATAGATAGATAAATTTATTGTCATTGTCCGTATATACACAGTATACACAACAACGAAAATCAAACACCCACCCAAAGACCGGGTTCACATATACATTTGCACGTATCTCCGACACTCTCATCCTATTCAGACATAATCTATAAAACATAACATAATCCAGAATATAGCATGACCTATTAAAGGCATAACATAACCTAAAACCTATCTCATTCCTTCCTACTCCCTGCTTGCTAAACCTTGCAACTGGCCCTGAGATCATTATTTAGTGCAATCAGAGCTCTTGGATAGAAACTATTCAGAAGGCGTGTGGTTCGTGTTTTCATTGTCCTATATCTTCTGCCCGAAGGCAATAGTTCAAAGAAGTTGTGAGCAGGGTGGGTGGGATCTCTCAGAATATTATGTGACTTCTTCAAGATGCGAGACGTGAAGATCTCATCCAGGGTTGGTAGTCGGAGCCCAATAACATTCTGGGCAATTTTAATTGTTCTCTGTAAAGCTTTTTTATCCGTTTCAGAGCTGCTCCCATACCACGATAATATACTATAGGTTAAGACACTCTCGATGGTACTATGATAATAGGACAGAAGTAGGTGCTGGGATAGATTCAGTCCCCTGAGCATTCTCAGGAAATACAACCTCCCCTGCACCTTCCTCACAACCATATTAATATTTGCAGTCCATGAGAGGTCCTCCGAGATATAAATGCCCAGATATTTAAAACTACCAACCCTCTCCACTTCCTCGCCATTTATGTGCAATGGTAAAAATACACTTTTCTTTCTCCTAAAGTCAATTATGAGTTCTTTGGTTTTTTTGGTGTTAAGCATAAGATTATTTTCTTTACACCATTGAATTAACCCCTGTACTTCTTTCCTATAGGCAGTCTCTGGGTTTGCTCCCAGAGAAGTTAGTCTGTTGCAGAACAAACAACAGAATTTTGTGGCAGCTTCCTGACTAACAGATATCTTGTGCATAATATATTGTGGGCCAAAACTCACTTTGCTAGATGAATGGTCACCTATGCGTGTTGGTTTCTTGAGTACAGGGGAAATTGCTTGGGCTGGAGGGATCTACTGATAATTGCGGGTTGTGTCAAACGGGGCTACAGTTGGAGGGGGGAAATGTCTAAAACTGGGAACATTCTGCAAGCAGTGCAAGATCCTTCCACCTGGTTTTGGATTATTCTTCAAAAACTGTATAAAACCTCCCCGCCCCCGATATTTGGTCAGCTCCTCCAACCCTCAAGAGAGGCTTGGGCAGGGGAAGGGGACAGAAGGCTACAGGAGTAAAAAGTCAGTTGCATGAACTGCCTTCGTGCTCACACACAGTTAGATTCCACCTTGAGTTTCCTTAGCGCATGCATAAAGAAACCCATGTTTAGGAAAATGCTCTGCATGAGGCAGGCTCACGATTCCCACTTGACCTCTTGAAGTTGTGTGGAGAGCATGCAGATGCTTGTATCTGCCTGCATGATATCAAAGAGTTGACCTAGAAGCATTCTGCTGTTATTGGCTTTTCCACAACATGAAAATGTGCATGTTAGAAGTTATTGTCAGGATTTGATTCTATCAAGCTATCGAGTTACTTCTGCCATAGCAGTGGGGATGGTTTGTTACCAGCTTGCCTCCTCTGCCTATTGCTTTATGATTAACATGAGGTGCTATGATGGCTTTGTTGTTGTGTATTATATGATTATTTTTTTTATGGACTGTACCCAGGAGGAGGAGGAGGAGGAGGAGGAGGAGGAGGAGTTTGGACTTGATATCCTGCCTTTCACTCCCCCTAAGGAGTCTCAAAGCGGCCAACAATCTCCTTTCCCTTCCTCCCCTACAACAAATACTCTGTGGGGTGAGTGGGGCTGAGAGACTCCAGAGAAGTGTGACTGGCCCAAGGTCACCCAGCAGCTGCATGTGGAAGAGCGGGGAAGCGAACCTGGTTCACCAGATTACGAGTCCACCGCTCTTAACCACTACACCATGCTGGCTGGTGAAGGATGGGTTATAAATATTTGTAATAGCACAACAATGATGGGTGGGTGGGTGGACCTATTTCCATTTTATGACAGTTTCACTTGTGTTCATCCCGGTTTTTTGGCCATTTTTTAAAAATGTACAGAAAATTGCATTTAAACCATACGCACAGTCCCCTAAAATATGCACTATTCACTTAAAACACACATTTCTGTATGCATTTCGATAGCGAAGGGCCATGGCTCAGTGGTGGAGCAGTTAGCTTGCATGCAGGTGGTCTTGGGTGCAATCCACAGCATTTTTAGGTAGGGCTTGGAAAGTCCCCTGCCTGAAATCCTGGACAGCTCCTGCCAGTCGGTGTAGACCACAATTTCCCAAACTTTGGTCTCCTGCTGTTTTTGGACTGCAAGTGCCATCATTCTTGACTGCTGGTCTGGCTAGCTAGGGATGATGGGAGCTGTAGTCCAAAACAGCTGGAGACCCAAGTTTGGGAAACCTGAGCTAGATGAGCCAATGCCCTGACTCAGTTTCAAAGGCAGTTTCCTTTGTTTCTATGCTCATTTCCCTGTAAAGTGTGTGTTGAACCAAAGCTACCTTGTAAAATTAAGAGTGTGTAATCTAACTAATAGCTGTGCTCTGTTGATCAGCATGTAAGTCTGCAATCAGTGAATTAGGTTGCTTCACTTTAAAATGCAGTCCGAACAAATTTTCCCTCCATCTCTAACAACAAAAACAACATGTGGTGCCGGGGTTCATTGATAGTTTGGTGTGTTTTTTAAGCCACCTTCCGAGCTGTCATTTGAGTTCTCAGAAACGTTTGCTCATTTGAGGCGGCTTGCCTCCCCGGTTTTTCCTTTGAAAAACTGCCAACGGCATCAACCTTCAGTTATAAGCTTGAATGAGGCTTTGTCTTAAAACATTTTCTCTGAGTTTGGCAGGTCTGGGGGAAAAAAGAAAAGGAAAGATGAAGGGGTTGGAGGGAGAAGTTTGAACACTGAGAGTTTGGGTTCCCCCCCTCCCCCTGATATCAGACAATGGATCTATCAAAGGAAGTCTCCATCGTGGAAAGCTCACTCCATCAGCACTGCTGTCAGAAGAAGAAGAAAATTGATTACAGATAAGGTTGCCAGGGCCTTGGTCAAAAGAAATCCTGCCTGTCCTTTTAAATGCTTTGAGGCAGTAGGACAGAATGTGACTGCTGCCCATCTTACCAGTTCCTCCATTGATCCACTTATCTATCACCTACCAGAGCAGGGACAGAGAACCTTGTGGCCTTCCGGATGCTGTTGGACTCCAGCTCCCATCATCCCAAGCTACAATAGCCAATGGTCAAGGATCACAGGACTTGTAGTCCACCATCTTCTGGAGGGCCACAGGTTCCCCATCCCTGCAGCAGAGGGAGAGAACCAGAGTTGCCTCAGCGGTGTGATTCTCTGATACTTGATGACATTTAAAGCACAGGGGCATGAATTGGAAGATCTGAGTTCAAATCACGATAGATAGCTTCATTCCTCAGTTTTAACAACAATCCACAGATACGATTTTCACCAGTAGAAAGGAAACAGAAATAAAATTGCTGCTGAAATAATGTTTTTGGCAAAGGAAATGTTTTGCGGGTGGGAACGGTGAAGTTGGTTGAATGAATCCACACTTCAGTTGACTTAAAATCTGTGCCACAATGTGCAACTTGAAAGATCCCTAGTAAATTTGCAGATGCAGCATTCCAGTTCAAGTAGGCAAAGGAATTCTGTGGTGGTGTCAACAATCCTTTTTAATCACATGCTCTAGTGTCAACATGAGACCATGGCAGCCTAGTACATGCCAGTTCATATTAATATCACCCTTCCCCACAGTGGCAGCAATGAAATAAGAAGCAAAAAGGCGCATTACGGCAGCTGGGCATGTAGCCAAAAAGTTTGGTAATAGAAATTTAGCTCAGGATGGTGAAGTCAACAGCCACGTTATTTTACTGTTATTTACGGTGGCTGTTCGTGACTTGGATCGGCCACAAATGCCGGCTGTTGGCTGACATGCCACATTTTAAGTTCCATTAGATGTGAAATGGACAAGTAGAGGTTGTCCTTGGGTGCCTGTGGGTGTCCATCAATCACCCATTGTGGGGTTCTCTTCAACACCTAATCATAGCCAAATATCAAGGTATCATGACCTTTACTGCCTCTTGACAACAGGTCGGTGAGACTGACTGGAGGAAGACATTTGAGGGGGAATTGGCAGGGAGAAGAGAAAAGGTTAATTTTGTCTTGTCATTCCTGACCTGGGGTGTTTAATAAGCCCTTCGTATTGGGAAGAAGCTAACATTTCCATGGCCTTTCCTTCATTCACACTCACATCGACTCTGTCCACCAAAGGTTCCCTGTGTGAGGCAAAATCACTTGTCGAAAGGGAAACAGTTTGGAAAGGTTGGCTGGCCTAGTTTATAAGGAAGGGTCATTTTCTATGTGGTGGAATGGAAGACCCCCTCCACCATTTTGAAACTGTAGCCAAGCCCTCTCATTCATTTGTTCAGGACCAGCCAGTACTCCTTGGTGGACATCTATCAGGAAGACAGCTCTGGTGCTTTTTAAAAACAGACAAATCCAGGTGGCATTAGCTGATCATTGGGAGCAAGACTAGCCCTGTGTGAGTGTATCCACTATCTTAAAATTAACCCACATACATGAATGTAACCACCATGTGTTTAACTTCTATGCAGACTGCATATGGGCTTGTTCAAACATACAGTGGCCACCCCACAAGTCCACTAACCCCCTTTTAGGTGTGTGCCAGCGCCTCCTTCCTACTGACAATGCAGGGCTGGGCGTGGGAAGCTGATCCTGGCTGGAGCGCAAACATGCAGAACATTCAGGTTCCAATGAAGTCATAACTGCTCTCAGCTGAGCAATCTGGGCATTTGAAAATCTTAGAAAAATCACATAGGTAAAGGGTAAAGGGACCCCTGACCATTAGGTCCAATCGTGACCAACTCTGGGGTTGTGGCTCTCATCTCGCTTTATTGGCCGAGGGAGCCGGCGTACAGCTTCCGGGTCATGTGGCCAGCATGACTAAGTCGCTTCTGGCGAACCAGAGCAGCGCACGGAAACGCCGTTTACCTTCCTGCCGGAGCGGTTCCTATTTATCTACTTGCACTTTGACGTGCTTTTGAACTGTAGGAGCAAGAACCGAACAATGGGAGCTCACCCCGTAACGGGGATTCGAAACGCCAACCTTCTGATCGGCAAGTCCTAGGCTCTGTGGTTTAACCCACAGCACCACCCGCGTCCCAGAAAAATCACATAGTAGCTTGATAATATAGCAGGCGCCACACAAAACAGGTATCCCAGAGATGCTCCTTTGAACCAGCTCAAAGAGTTGACAGGGACCAAAAGACCATCTCATCCAACCGAAAGGCAAGTCCCTTCACCCGTCAATGCCCCTCACCCCAATCTCAGCACAACCCAGCCCACAATCTGTCTCAAGCAGAGACCAGGTGCACTGCTAAAGTTGTCGGGACAGCAGTGGCCCAGATGACTAGAGCAACCACTTACTGAAGGACAATGCCAAAAGCTAAGTGTGAGTTGGTGATCTGAAGGAAAGCTTTCTCCAGCCTCACATATGGCTACCAGTCAGAGCTTGAGCATGAACAAAACTTGCCCACTGAAGCATCATAAGGAAATTTTGGTGAATAAAGTTCCACAACAAACTTCATCCTCTCTCTGGCTGTGCGTATATCTTATTTCACTGGGGATTGCAAAGCAATCCGTAGGGTTATATTGTGTGGTATATTGTTTCTGAAGGGTTTTTCATTACTTTAGGGCTGCCTAGGTGATGATCTGCTTATGCAGGATTCCCTAGAATTTTCTTGAATTGTGCATAAGCTGGTTTATTTATATTGCATTTAAGCATGCTGCTTTGATTCAGTTGGGCTGGGGATATGCTGTTCCTCTCTAGCATCTCCCCTGTTGTTTGAAGATGGCTTTGCGGGGTTGTTTTGCTATCTCCTAACAGTTGGAGAGGTATCAGCAATTTCAAACAATGAACGGCTCTCCCTGTTCTTCCCCAGAACCCATCAGGAACTGCAGACAGCCATGCAGATTTCACAACAAAAATGGTGTTTCTTCATGTGAGTTTGGTTCGCCGAGGAAACAAACAATTTGCAGCAACAACAAAAAAGCTGCAGACAAAAATTATTGTGCGCAGGGATCCTCCCCGAGAGACGGGCTGCCTGCCTTCATTACTAAGCGGATGCAAATTCACTTAGTGGTGGATATAGCAGGGAATAAGTTGCAAGCAGTTCCCTGGTGCTGTCATTTCTTTTTCTATCACACAACAGGAGCCTCCATTTCTGCAATTTGGCAAAACTGTCAAAACAATTTGATCCGGGAGCAGTGACGATCAACGCCTCCCTGTGGTCCAGAGCACGCCTGCTCTGCGTGTGCCCATTGCAACTCCCTCCATCTTTAAATCAACAGCAATTACATAGCAAAAGCATCAAGGCGGGGGGAGGGGGAGGCAAAATAAAGAAACTCTCCGGAGCACAGGCACAAAACCTAGCCGATGTTTATGTGCTGTTGTTTTGCTCCCCTTCCCCCAAATGGGGAAAGTTCAGGGAAATGACTTTCCAGAGTCCTTTTGCTTCAGAGAGGACTGTGGGACTCTTGCAGTAGCTTTGTGAAGTCCCCAACACTGAGAGTGATTGGAATAGGAACTTGGTCCTGTAGTGAAACAGGCATGGTCAGTGCTATGGTTAGATCTACTAGGTAACTGACTAGGGCTCAGAGCAGTGGCGTAGCATGGGGAGGCCCATGGGGGGGGGTGCCCCGGGTGCAAAATTGTTAGGGGGTGCAAAAATTCGACACCGGGGTGCTGCCACAATACGGCTGTGCACTTCCATTGTGGAGCTACGTTGCAAACAGTTTCTCAATGCAAACTAGGAAGTGACCTCTCCAGACAAGGGAACGACTCTTCTTTTCTTATCTCTGTGGCCGTGATCTTCCAGGTGACACAGTCACCATTAGACAACTGAATGCACATGCATTCAATTGTGCGCAGGGATCCCTCCCTCTGCATGGCCCTGGGCACTGTCAACCCACGCTATGCCACTGTTACAGAACTCAGTACTGAGCTTTGAGGGGTACAGTTTTATACAGATTGGTTTTTGGTATACCTTAAGAATTTCTGATAATATTTTACTTTTATTTCATATTTTGAAGGATTTCATCATTTTTGAAGTAATTCATACATTCATTTTTTTCTTAAATGTATCTTACTCTTATTTAGAAAATGCAGTCATTTTTTCTAGTGACCTATGGAGGAATTTTAAAAAAACAACCATCTGGAACTCAGTACAGAAAATGAAAGGCGGGGAAAAACTAAGGAGCAAGGAAAGCAAGATTGGTTCTTCCTGAAATATATTTGTACGCAGAAAGCAACTGAAGAACAAGCACTGAGGAGGTCAGGAGGGTGGCAACACAAGACCGGGCCTTCTCTGCAGTGGCTCCCCATCTGTGGAATGCTCTCCCCAGGGAAGTTCGTCTGGCGCCTTCACTATACACCTTTAGGTGGAAGGCAAAAACGTTCCTTTTCAACCAGCCTTTGCCTGACTTGATCTACATCCTATACCCTTTTTAAAAATGTTGGCTTTCAGGGGGGGCATTTATTTGGTTGTTGGTTTTGTTGTGATTTTATGTATTTGATATTTTATGTGAACCACCCTGAGACATTTGGGTATAGGGCAGTATAGAAAGTAAATAAATAATAATAATATTATAATAATGAGAGAGCTGGATGCAATGCTCCTACTACAAATGATATAAACTCTAAGACAGAAGTTTCACAAATTGGAGATATTTCTTGAAAACACATGGAGGAAAAAGAGGGTGCATTCATTCATTCAGGTTTTGTTACCAGTTTCTTTTTCTCTGCCCCACTTTGCTGCTTCCTCCTAAGCTTCTCATGCCATGGAGGTCTTCATGAATCCCAAAACAACATGGCACCTCTCAAACTGTCTGTTATGCCTATGGCGCATGAGTTCCTGTTTTGCATCCCTTTATACGGCATCTAGGGACGCGGGTGGCGCTGTGGTCTAAACCACAGAGCCTAGGGCTTGCCGATCAGAAGGTCAGCAGTTCGAATCCCCGCAACGGGGTGAGCTCCCATCGCTCGGTACATGCTCCCGCCCACCTAGCAGTTTGAAAGCACATCAAAGTGCAAGTAGATAAATAGGTACCACTCCGGTGGGAAGGTAAACAGTGTTTCCGTGTGCTGCTCTGGTTCGCCAGAAGCGGCTTAGTCATGCTGGCCACATGACCCGGAAGCTGTGCACCAGCTTCCTCAGCCAATAAAGTGAGATGAGTGCCACAAGCCCAGAGTCGTCCACGACTGGACCTAATGGTCAGGGGTACCTATACCTTTATACAGTATCTAGTCAAAATCAGCTTTTCGTCTTTCTTTCTTTTTTGGTATCAATTCAAGATGTAATGTCAGAAAGCCCAAGCTATCCCTCAGCAATGTGATGTTCCAGTAGCAGAGAAGGGTCTGTTTCAATCTGACAGTTACAGCAGACCCTTCCCAAATGTTCTTATTTTCCCGGGACAGTACCAGATTTACAGAAGCTGCCTCACTTTCTGATTTGATCCCAGAACGTCTTGCTTTTCCTTAGGATGGCCCTATTCTTATGGGACAAATGGTGGAGGGTATGGAGTTACCTGACGCCTGAGCCATCTGAAGGCAACCCTGTATAGGGAAGGGTTTTTTATGTTTAATGCTTTATTATGTTTTTATATATGCTGTAAGCTGCCTGGAGTGACTGGGAGAATCCAGCCAGATGGGCAGGGTATAAATAGTATATTATTATTATTATTATTATTATTATTATTATTATTATTATTATTATTATTGAATAGGGTGTCGCTATTTCCATCAGATAAATGTTGGAGGGTACGTTACATGTTACAGGCACCTAATGGATAATGCCTTGCTGGAACTGTTTTGGAGGCCTCTGTGTGTGTGTGTGTGTGTGTGTGTGTGACCAATATGTGAAGGGGTGGCTGCTTTTCAACGTGAATTCACGTCCATAGTCCACTTCGTGGGCTTAATCCAGCCCGCTGATAGATTTAATCTGGCCCCCGTGGCAGTATATCTCCTGGGGTAAAATCCTAAAAAGCTCAACAACTTTGGGGTAAAATTGTAAAAAAAAACAAAACCTCACGCATGTTCCCTTCATCAAATCCGGTCCTCTCTGAAAAAAGTTTGGGCACCCCTGCCGTAGTGCTGTAAGTCCTAGGAGTGAAATTTATTACACCGGGAACTGCCCATGATCTAGTCAGTTTCATTCCTCCGTTGAACTGTGGGACTAAAAGAAGTTACTACTGCAGCTGCTCCACAGCAAGACTTCTTATCTCATCCCTTTCCATTGAACATTTCTCAAGCTGTGGATGTGGGATCAGGGCTGGTTCCACAGTAGCACTGAGGGAAGGCTGCTGCAACATGCTGTTCAGTAGGGCTGGTCCTGAGGCTGCCATTACCATTGCTGCTGCTGTTTGCTGTGTTGGAAGCTGTAAAAAAAAAGAAGAAGAAGGAATTGTGATGGAGAAAGAAGCTGTGCTATTATCGCTGTTGATGGTAAGCCCTGTGTTTGAGAAACTGTTGGAGAATTTCTCTTCTTTCTCAGCAAATGCAGTGTTTCCACACACACACACCCAGGTTTTGCACCCGCAAATACGATGGATAATTCCGAGAGCCCATTTGCAGTTAGCTGCAAAACTGTACAGAGTCCTGTGCTCTGGTGACTTCCGGGTTAGCGCCTCCGGCAATGGCGGATTTCCTCTGATCGGGAGGAATCCGCTCTTTGGAAATCAGGGTCTGGACCGCCACGGCGAGGCGGAGACCCATTAAAAACCACAGGAGGGAGAAGCCTGTGGACGTGGGATTCGGCTGGCACCTTTTGCGCCTCCCCTACTCGCGGGGAAACCCGGTTTTGGGGTTCCTGAGCGACGTGGGGTGAGTGGCGCGGTGCTTTGAATCGACTGCTTCTTTCACGGAGTGAAGCCGCATTGCTGTTGTCGGAGAGCGCTGACTTTTTCCTGTGGACAATTGGATTTTAAACAACTACCCGTGAGTAGAACGGAAAATTGGATCTTTAAACATTGTAATTTGGCATCGAAACGGGAAGGTTTCAAACAGGAAGTCCGCCTTCCCCTTCTGTAAATAGATTGAAACAAAGACGTTGCAAACTAAAGTCTGGAAAGCCTTTTGTAAAGGATTAAATCTCCATCGGTTAAAACTACTAAACGCCCCTTGGAAGCAGGAGAAGAGGGGGGGAATTTTAGGCTGCCTAAGCCTGCAGGAGAGAGAGTGAAGGAAGATAAATTACCACCGTCTTGAACCTGGGAACGGGCTGTCAGTAAGATTGACTTTTTGGGAAAGTTCATTGACTGTGAATAACGTATGTTGACAGATAGTGAAATAAGAGAAATATATTGTTTCCATTGTTTCCTTTTGCACTTGAAAAGGAGCAAATGTAACTGAAAATTGATATAACTTTTTGCTGGATCTGTGTTCAAAAGGACGGATACAAATAGAAATTGTTTCCCCTAGAGGGGGTTTTTGAAACTGTTGCAGGAGTGGAGCTGGGGAATTTTCCAGCTGTAGAGATTAAAGACCGTGAGAAACAGAGATTGACCTTGGACAAGAATGTTGACAGAAGAAGCCCTAGTGATTGCATTTTGCAAGACAAGTGCTTTATTGGAACGGCTTCATAAGAAGACGGATGTGATGATTACTAAAATTGACAATATGGGACAAAAAATGACTGAGTTGGGACTAAAAGTGAATACCTATACAGAAATAACTCAGGACTTGATTCAGGAATCTGTTTTGACATTGCAAGCTATGAAGAAGGAGAAGGAGAAAGTTGTTGTTGAACCTCAAGTAATTCAAGTGAATAGAGCCTCGGCCTTACAGAGGCAATTTGATGAACATAAGCTGTTGCCCTTTACGATTGAATCCAGAGAAAGCCAGATTTGGAGGGATGGAGTCCCGCTTGGATTGGAGAAAGAAAGTTGGATAGATCTCCTTATGCAGGTTTGGGACCTAGATTTGGGTCAGGGGGAGATTGGAGTTGTGGGGGCCTTTAGCTTTGGAGGGACTTTGAAACACGCTCTGAAATATCGTTTGGACTTTAGTTCTGACTATGGAGAATGGGCCGACCTGTCGAGAAGGAATAATGACATTGTTAGGTTGAAGTCTCCCCGAGATCTACTCCTCAGTGCCAAAGGAAGGAAACTAAGAACAAGATCAGCAGAAGACAAAGTGAAGCACATGTATAGATATGAAGAAGATCTGCAGAAGGGACATGGAAAAGAGTTAAGAGCCTCGGATAGAAGATCACCAGGTTGATGGACCATATGGAATTGATAGAAAGGACTGACAGAATCCGAGTCCAGGGAGAAGAGATGGTGGAAGAAGATTGGAAAAAAGTTTTAAAAATTTATTTAGAGAAATATTGTTAAATTAATGAGTGTTAGAAAAATTGTTGGAATGAAATTATACAGCTTTAGTAGAAATGTTATAAGGAGTGAAGTATATATAAGTTTTAGGGTTTTAATGGTAAGATAAGGTTAAAATAAATTAAGACAATTAAATGACAGAAAATAGTGAAAGATGGAAAGGATTTGCTGAAATAATTAATAACTAGAATACAAAGGAGGGAGGTGTGAGGAGGTCGATGAAACAAGTTAATGAAAGATAAAGATATGGAAATATTGGAGGTGTTTTTTTAATTGTTTTTGCTTTTGTTTTTGTTCGGATGTATTGTGCTTTTTTTGGTCTTTTTTTCTTTTCTTTCTTTTTTTCTCTTTTTATACGTACTGTAATGTTTTGATTTGTATTATTTACTTTTACTTTTTTCTTTTTTCTTTGTTTTGTAATTCTTAAACCTTTAATAATTTTTTTTTTAAAAAAAGAGTCCTGTGCTCTGCTGCCTTCTCGTTCTCCATCCCCTAACCATCGTGGGAGCAGATCTAGCCTTTCCAAGATGGTTGATGACACAGGGGAGATTCCCCTCCCCATAGTTTCCCGTCCTCCCCATTTGTTGTAAGTGAGATTTAGGAGCAGCGGAAGGAAGGCTGGAAACTCCCCTATAAAAGGCTGAAAGAAGAGCTGCTTTAACGGTGAAGTCATGGTCATGGTGTTTTATTTTTAAATTCTCAAGGTTGTAGGATTTATTGCCCGAACTTACTTTTTATCAGGCACGACTGAATAAAAATGATATATATCTTTGCTTGCTTTACAACATCCTTCTATGGTTATTAAGGCCTCTAAAAATGTTTTCTTAAATAAATAAAAAAAGGAAAAAAGAAAGAAAGCGAGAGTGAAAGAGAAAATCCAATAGGATCTTGGCAAATGACAGATCACTGGAGATAATCCATCTTGTCAGCCCAGGACTGCATAACCTTGATGTCATCGTATATTCCTTTTCCTGGTCAAAATTTACAATTTACCTACCTGCAGGAAAGGATATTTTGGGGATCCTGCATTAAACTTGTGTTCCATCCTTTGGAAGTAAGTCATCAAACAGAATTGCATCAGCACCTAATGTTGCCTTCTTTGTAATCTTAATATCCTACAGGGACGTAGGGGGGACTATTAACATTTTATTGAATATTAACTGGAGATTTTTCTCTCTCTCTTGCACGCTCACACACACATACACGTACACACAATGTCATCAAAAAAGGAGAGAATAAGACAGCAAGTTTAATATCTCCCATGTTAGCACCCCCTGCCTAACCAAACTACTAATCCAATTAACACTCCAGATTATTATAACTGCTTTTAAAAGGTGGAGAATTTTTAAGCCAACTGGAAAATGAAACGAACAGGCAAATGGAAACAAAAGAAGTAGACAATTTTTGCACATGAATGAGAATCAGAGGAACAAGTTAAGAGGGTCTAGTAATGGTTGCCAAATGGCACTGAATTTCTCTGTGCTCTCTCTCCTATGAAAAATATATATACTGTTTTTCGATGTACAACTCTGGGAGGCCTGCAACACAAGATCTTGATTTTAGATGTAGATCACGACTTCCAGAATTATAATACAATTTGCTTTTGCTTTTAATGCAGTTTAGCAACCAAAATGTCATGATGCTGCCAGTGGCTCCCGGATGGTTGCCCAGGAAAGCATAAAGACAAGGAAAAGTTTCTTACCATCCTTTTTTATTACAATCTTTACAGAGACAGGCTATAGAACCTAGCCTCTTGTATAAGGGCATTGTCCTGAGTGAATCTCCATCCCCTGTCTCTCCCACTTCCTCATTCTTCATCATCATCATCTCCTCTATGGGTGCTGCTATGTGCCTTCTGTCTTTGAGCTCTTTGCTCTCCTACTTTTAAGGCTTGCCGGGTTCTGGGAGATGGTGGGTCTGGAATGCTTTCTAATGACAACATGTCAGCCGAGTGTTGCTCTGGCTCTCCCATGATTTCCCAGTTTCCCCCCTCATCTGCCTCTGAGCTGCTCCCTTCCTCAAACCCCTGTTGTAAATCTATACTGCTTTCTTCTTCTTCCTCCCTGGGAAGGTCAGGATGGGGAGGCGGTCTCCTCTGCCCAGTCCCTGACACAAAAGTACAGCAGTTTCTAGAAATCTCCAGATCACAAGGATATGTCCCAGAAGGAGACCACATGAGAATGAGTAATATTCTGATTCTAGCAATTACGCTTTCCCAACAAGATTCAAATAGCAAAACAATTCCAAAATATGCAAACAGGAGTAAGTTCCAAATTATTTATCTGCGGCAAGCATTTCTCCTTTTGTAAATGACATGGGCAGCCCTCCATGTGTCTATGCAATCATCCAACATCACAGAATTATCATAGAATCATAGAATCGGAAGGGACCCTGAGGATCATCTAGTCCCACCCCTGCAACACAGCTGTCCCTTATGGGGATCAAACCTGCAACCTTGGGATTATAAGCACCACACTCTAACCAGGTGAGCTATCCATTTTGCCCTTAATCCAATTGGTTCTCAAATAGCCTGTATCAGTTTTGAGACTATCTGAACTTACACCCACTCTTTCTCAGCAGCAAATGATACAATTTGGAGAAAGTCTTGCATTTTTGGAGGTTCTGATGCAGCAAGTGCATCAGGGGCAAACTTCTGAGACAGACACACTGTACCGTAGCTGTAATTGATCGTTGTGAGATAACGCTAAGCTCGCTGCAAATCCATAAAAGAACATGACTTTTCACGGTGGCCCATTATTAGAGATAAATGAAAAATTCCCCCTACAACCCATTACTTCCACTAGATTTGCTTTTGAGTAATATAAAACTCAGGGGTTTGTTCCTAGAATTCTGTATTAAGGACTGGTTCTCGCCCCACCTTTTCTTGGTTCAACACTTTAACTCACAACAATCTGTTGTAGCCACATGCTTAAAGGCTGTTAAGCCTCCAAGGGTGCTGGAAGTAAGTTGGTACAATGAGATCAGATGGCTAAAATATGTTTTAAGAGGGCTAGCATCCCTGGGAACAACATTCCACAAATGAGGAGGAACTGCAGAAAGGTTCCATTCTTGTGTTGCCACCCTCTGGACCTCTCATGGAGGACATGAAGAAGGGCCTTAGCGGATGAGCTCAGGGCCCAGGTAAGTTCATATGGAGAGAGGTGGTCCTTGAGGTATTGTGATCCTGAGCCATTTAAGGCTTTATAGGTCAAAACCAGCACTTTATATTAGGCCCAGAAACATTGTCAGCCAGTGCAGTCTGACCAGGATCAGTGTAATATGGAAGTTCAAGACAAAGAGTATCGATGAAAGATTTTTGGTCCATGGCCTTTCAAATGTGGGGATTTTTCAGCCATTGTGGGACTCCACGTTCACTTCAGCAGTCATCAGTTCCCTTGTTGCTTCAAGTTACTTAGCTAGCTTATATCCATTCCAGACTGTTGTGGTGATGAGCAATTCTGAGCATGATTACAGGTTTCAGGTAATCCGCACCAGGATAAAGCATGTGAAATAACCAGAACCTTGAAACAAAAGGAATCCCGCAGAGCAATGACTCACTACAATGTCAATCAGTAACTCGCTGGGCTTTTCATGCCTGGGAGATAATGTAAAGAGAGGAGAGGGTAGCAGGTATTTCCAGACGGTTCAGGTGGGATTCAATCACATTCCAGTGAATTCAGGTTGCAAAATGATAGTTGATCGGGAGGTCTCATACGACAAATGCTTCTCCCGAAAAGATTGGACTTTTTGCAATAAGGGAAGTGTGGGATAATACTTGCTTTGATGCAACCTCATCTAATCTCCATGCCAGTGAATCCAAAAGAATGCTCAGTAAATAGCCAACATCGTCTAATCTCTCTCCAAACAAATCAAGATGAATGCTCAATAAACAGGACAGCTGGAAGAGCCCAGTTACTTTCGCTGGGCAATTTGGAATAAAATCCTCATAACATACACGCCCAATACAACATCATTATTCTGCAACCAGAAAAGAAATCTGATTTTTATTGTTAGGATATATTATACTAACATACACAAATGCACATTCCACAGAATTCAAGATGCACGGCTAGCTCTCCAACCAACAGCACAGCACCATGCATAAATCACAGCAATGTCTCTAATGCACAATGATTATCATGCAAATAATATTTGCTGGCTTAGCTTGCAATTCCTTTCTTTTGTAGGTTTGACTAATGCAAAAAATAATTAATATGAATAACACAAGTTAAAACAGATTTATTTAGGCCCCTTCTAGACTGGTGTTCTATTGCTAGATTTATTCTGTGTAAGCTTGTTCCGCGAAGTCCCACCACACTTTTGCTATCTGAAGGGGCTATGGTTCAGCAAAAGCGGAAGAAAAACAAACCAGACTAATCCGCAGTATAAAAAGTTACAGGATTTTAGGAGGAAGCTATGGGATATGGGATACTGGAAATGAAGCAGTGTGGCCACCCCAAAACATTTGCAAACAGTTTTGAAAATGAAATCACATGTGACCACTCTGATAGCATCAGGAGCACACAAAAAATCCTGAATGCATAATAAAAGGAATGTCTGTGGTGCGTGGGTGTCATTATATATTTGCCAAATAATGGGTGTCATCTGTGGGTATAGTTTGGATTTGCTCTGTAAAGATGGTGCAGAACTTAGCAGAAAATGTGCCTGTTGGTTTGATGCTGAGATGCAACAAATGGTGAAATGAGGTCCTACTATGGCAGGGGTTGCCAATGTGGTTCCTGTCCAGGTATTCAACTACAACTCACATCATCCCTGATTATTGCCCATGCTGACTGAGGTTGATAGGACTTGTAGTCCAACAATATCTAAATCATCTACCCCATTTCCTGCGGCATTTGGAACAACTGTTGTAACAAAATTATAATGTGATATAATTGAGTAACTATCAAATATCATTGCTATGCATTTGCCCACAGCAAGGTAACGCTCCAGTGCTGCAAAGCGAGGCAGGAGGGTGGGAGGGCACCCCATGCCCCCGCTTTAAAAGCTTGGTGGGAGGGGCAGGGAAACTTGTTGAGACATCACTTCTGTTGAGTTCTAAATATCTTTCCCTGCTCTTGCATTGACTCCTGAGCATGGTGTCCTCTGCAGAGCCTATATCGTTATTTGCTTGAATAAATATCTATTTCATACTTACAAGTAAGAGTTTTGATTTGCATGGGGTTTCTTTTAGGGGCAGAGGAGGAATGGTAGGTCATTTACAACCAAAAACCACAGTAAGGAATACTGGAAAATATTAAGGCTGCCTAGATGCATCTTATGGTCTTAGCTAAGAGACGGGGGAGGACCCCCAACACACACACACAGAGAGAGAGAGAGAGAGAGAGAGAGAAAGAAGAAGAAGAGTTTGGAGTCTCAAACCTACCCAAAGGAGTCTCAAAGCGGCTAACATTCTCCTTTCCCTTCCTCCCCCACAACAAACACTCTGTGAGGTGAGTGAGGCTGAGAGACTTCAGAGAAGTGTGACTAGCCCAAGGTCACCCAGCAGCTGCATGTGGAGGAGCGGAGACATGAACCCAGTTCCCCAGATTATGAGACTACCACTCTTAACCACTACACCACAATGCCTTAAGGAGCTATGTTGGAAAAGGAGTATTCAAGCTGTTAAGCCTCAAAAACTTTAGATTGCCATGGATTGTTTGTGAACTAATGGCAAACCACTTGTTTGCTTCAAATATTCATTATTCAGAAGCAGGAGAGAGAGAGAGAAAAGCTAGGAAAATAGATAAATACACGGTTGTTGACAGTATATGCCAAAAGAACCCCAGGTGAGGTCATTTACATGATTAGGATATAGATATGATGCTATAATATATGGGCTGCTTTATTCTGTGTTTATGGTTGTTTTGAACAAGATTATATAAATTTAATTAAGTTCAGCATGAATATATCATTCTAAGGTGCAGATGGTGAATGCAAGATGGCATCATACCACAGAAGTGCATTTTGATAATGGAAAAAACAGAGCAAGGTCTGAAAATGGCTTATGAAATCAATGTTGTTTTTCTGTGGGGATGTTGTACTTACCAGATGCAGCAATAGTAGATTGTATATTCCATGATTGCTTTTTTGTACTACCTGCTATATCAAAGGGGAAGAAAGATAGCTCCACACATTCGGAACAATATCATCGAGCAATTTCCTCACCTCCGGCAAAGACCAGAATACACTTGGCCAAGAGTGTGGACGATACTGTGCTGAATAGACCAGCAATCTGACTCTTTGTGAAGCAGCTTCCTCTGTTCATTCTTGGAAGTCTGATTGGCCACCCTGTGTAGTTCCTTCCTTTGACCAAAACTCAGTGGTTGCACCCGGTTCACACCCACATGAGCCCACTGGGTGGCTGAGAGCCTTGGCACTTCCAGACTGTTACTATTTGGTTGTAGGGTGATTCACTCACAGTCCAGAAAAAACTCTGGTTGCACAACTATAGTTGATTGGGAGGTCTTGCACAGCAAACCCACTTCCCCCAAATGATCAGGCTTTTTGCAATAAAGAAAGTATTGGGGAAATGCTGTGGATGGTTTGGGATAAGAATGCTTGCTCTGATGCAGTGAAACTCACTGGGTGACCTTGGGTCAGCCACTGCATCTCAGCCTAACCGATCTCACAGGTTTGTTGCGGGGATTAAATGAGGAGGAGAACCTTGTATGCCAGTTTGAACTCCTTGGAGGAAAAGGTGGGGTGTAAATAAATAAACAGTTAGCCAGCACCATCCGGCCTCCCTGCAAACAAATCAGGATGAGTGCTCAAATGAGCAGGTTGTCTGGAAGTGCCCCTGAAATTCTCCAAAGCAGAACCACTACCAGCCCTTCCTAACAATTAAAGCAGAGGTGGATGAGAGATTCCATTGCTCATCCAAGATGGTGGAGCAAGTCAACAAACAGACTGCCTTTTTCCCATTGGTGAAGGGAACTCCTGTGCTTTTCCATAAATTGAGAGTGTTGGAGAGGACAGTCTGAGCCAAGTGACTTCTTCCTCTTCCTGTGCCGCTGTCCCTTTACACTTAGTTCAATATGTGTTTGCTAATTATCTGAGATCATTGTCATGGCCATAGCAGAACTAGGGCAGCAGGGATGTGCATTCAACCTGCTTTATGACCCGAGATTAAAGGCTCATGTGAATGAATCCCCGGTGGCAGTCAGTGGTGGATCTTCCCTCTTCCCTCCAGCTCAATGTCTTTCTCTCTTTCACTTCCTGGACATTACAAACATCACAGTGCCTGTTAACCAGAAGTCATCCCAGGGCTTCCCCCCCTGGCCATTAAGTGGTTGGTTTCTGTTTTTTAACCCAGAGCTGGTGGGTGATTCATGTCCCTTGTCAAAGTTAGTCAGAAGGGTCAAGGGATAGCAGAGATAAAACGTTAACATCTTCCAACCGAAATTGCTCTGGTCATGTTCAGTTTTTTTAAAAAAGACTCCCTCTCCCTTTCCCCTTTTAACATTCAGTACCTTCATCTTCTCTCCTCCTCCCTATCCTCAAATTCTATTTCCTGCATCTTTCTTATATTCTCCCTCCCTCCCCCCAAAAACCTCAGGACTGGCTGTGAACATTGGTGTGAAATAAAAAGGCATCTGTGCTCACAGATGTAATCAATTGAATTGGCAAGATGCCTGCGGACACCTATGAGCTGCATATCCAATTACAGTGTGGACGTTTGCAATGTACATTGTTTGGTCCTCTACATTCTCCTCTTGTCTTTATTTTCAGTTTTGCTATTTCCCCTGCCCCACCACCCTCCAGCTCGGCTCTAATCTTCTTGCTCTTTTCTGCTCTGCTTTTAATGGCAATCAGCTTCCTGGTGTGCATGCACTTCTGATCAAACACTGCTCATATCCAGGATATATATATATATATATATATATATATATATATATATATATATATATATCTATATATCAAGGCTGATGTGCTCTGGCTAACACAGCTAATTTGGACATTTGCTGTTAATTAACCCTTTGCATGGGTGGCATCCAGGAGGATATTGAATATATTGCCGTTATCAAGCCACGTGCAAAAGTCTTTCCGCCCAACCCCATTCATCTTGCAGCTCAGGCCATGTCTGCATCACAGGTCAATGCTTCAGTTAAACTTGATTTAATGAATAAGTGACCTGCAGTTTCCCCCTGCACTGAAAATGCTGGGCAATCAGCAGCCGCGGTTTTTGCACGGTTCGAGCTAGACTACTTTTGTGCAGAGAAAAACGCTTTAGGGATGCTGCGGAAATTCATTAGCATTCATTGGGGTGCTTGAACCTTTGAGCTTATGCCAAAAGCTGCTCCAAAATGTTCCTCTTGGCTCCCCAAATTGGAGCGCAGGGCTGGGATATGGCAAACCAGGGTTCAAATCCCCACTCAGCCATGAAGCTGACTGGGTGACCTTGGGCCAGTCACTGTCTCTCAGCCTAACCTACCTCATAGGACTGTTGTCGGAATTAAAAGAGGAGGAGGAGGAGGAGAACCATGTATGCCACATTGAGCTCCTTGGAGAAAAGGGTGGGAAAGAAATGTAATAAATTATATAATACAAATAAATAATTTCTACAAGAAGAAAAGGTGTCAAGTTGCCTGCAGTTCTCCAACTGGCACAAGAGATGTTTGGGCATTTCTATCCCACTTTATTCAGGTGTGTTGTTGTGCTGTTTTGAGGGTTATTTATGTTTGATTTGCAGAACTACACATTTCTCAGAGACACATAACCCCAGGCATTTTCTCTTATGAAATGATAATAAATAAAGAAAAGCAAAACTCGGTTTCACCAGAGGTTTCCTTATAAAAGAAGTTCAAAGGCTGCAAAAATTTGGCTTTTCAAATGCACATCTAAAAATTCAGTAAATCCAATACAATTAAATGGGAGAGGTGAGAAAACTGAAAGGTGACGGAAAGGGCATGTGTGTTCATACATGCGAGCATATGTGCCAAAAAAAAATTAAAAATCAACAAGGTAGACAAGGAAAGAACATAGCAACTAAGCATTCCAACGAAACATTAGGGGTCTCTTCCAACTCTACAATTCTATGATTCTATGTTCCTCAGCAACTGGTATTCAGAGGCATACTAAGGATCTAAGAGGTGACTGCAGAAATTAGGTCTGTTGGCTCTTGTAATTCACCGGCCGAATTTCACAGCCTTCAGAAATGCCTTCCGATTCCCAGAGGTATTCATGGCTTAGCAATTCTGTTGAACCCTTTCTTCAAAATGTCCCTTCAATTCACAGATACATCCCATTGATTTTCAGCTGGGCACCTCAGAACACAAATAGCAGTGGTCTCCTGAGCTTTGACTGAAGTAGCCAGCCAAACCACCGTGGCTTTTATTTGCCAGTGGAGCTGAATACCAGATAAATTAGAGGAAGATCAGAGGAAGAGATTAAGGAGGGTTAAAGGAAGAAATACCATAGGAAGAAGAAAAAAAGGGGGTGGGAAATAAAGTCAAACGTGTGAAAAGTCAGCTTTGCCGAGGAGGCCGCAGACATTTCAAAGGACCATTTGACAGGAATTCAAAACAGCTTCTCTGATTTAGTGCAGGCTGTGGTCAAATCTGCACCATCCATCGCTCAGGCTGCTGGTGGAAAGTGATGGAGATCTATGGTCTCTTAACAACCTGAAAGGGAGGGATGCAGGAGCTGTGTGAAAAAAGTAAGGGAAGCCTTCAGACTGCAGATAGGAAGGGTGAGCAGCGAGGTTTCTACATTGCACCTGCAAGGAGAAGTTGTTTTCCTTTTTCAGCTAAAAGAAATACGTTGCTGCCTTATGGAGGTAAGGTAAGGTAAAGGACTCCATCCAGTCAAAGACGACTATGGGGTGTGGAGCTCATCTTGCTTTTAGGCCGAGGGAGCCAGCGTTTGTCCACAGACAGCTTTCCAGGTCATGTGGCCAGCATGACTAAACCGCTTCTGGCACAATGAGACACTGTGACGGAAGCCAGAGGAAGCATGGAAACTCTATTTCCCTTCCCACCACAGCGGTACCTATTTATCTACTTGCACTGGTGTGCTTTTGAGCTGCTAGGTTGGCAGGAGCTGGGACAGAGCAACGGGAGTTCACCCCATCATGCGGATTCAAACCGCCAACCTTCCGATCAGCAAGCTCAAGAGGCTTGGTGGTTTAGACCACTTATGGAGGAGCTGTAATCTACATGGGTGATGCTGTTCTCCAAACTGTTGTCTGTTGTCTTGGAGTGCTGAAATGTATTTCTCCTACAAAACGCAACCCTCTTGGAGGATGGTTAGATATTATGATCAAGTCAGCAGCATCTATCTGCAAGGGATTCACAGGTTATGAGCCTTATCCTCTCTTGCATGACTATGTCTCGTGGCTTTTGGAAATAGTTTTAAAACTAGTGAATGTGTGAGCAAATCTTTGCTACTTCTCGATCACCATCTTGTCTGTATTTAATCGATTTTTTAAAAATCTGCCTCTTCCTACACTCACGGTGGCTTACAACCATCATAAATATAACCAGTAGAGCTTCCCAGCGGAGATGGAGACAGAATACAGTAGTTGCTTTCTGCAGCAAAAGTGGCTTTTCACTAGCGGCTCTCAGTTCCTAAATTGCATGTGTTGGATAGATAGTTCTGCAAAATCTGCCCCATCCCTTGGACTAGGGGCAGATCGTGGCTCATGTGCAAAGCGGGATGTGGGGTGCAAACTGACTGCAGTGCCAGACCTGCGCTTCTGATTTCAGCAATCACTGTCTCCATGCAGCTGCTCTTATGATCAGGCTGTTAGAAGAGAATAATGTCCCATTAAAGGGAATAATGGAGAATAATGATAGCCGTATCTGTGAAAGTACAAGGATTTCCACTATGCCTTCTTTCAAAGGTCCAGGGTTACTAGAAGTCCTTCCTTATGAGAGGCAAAAATCAGTAAGAGGACAATGGTTGGGCCCAATAAGTTGGACCTTGCGTTCTTTGCTCCCATCTTTTTGCACCTGAGCCAAAAGCAGCAACAGCTGTGTACATCAAAGCACCTGTCAGGCAGCATCTCAGGGAAATGGTGCCTCCTCATTGTTGTATCCCAGAGTTTCCAGCACAGCAGCGTAACTGTCCACAGAACATTAGTTTCACATTACAAAGTTATGTACCATAAAACAGTGTATTCCCTCGACTGGAGTATATTATAAATGACATGCACATGCCAAGGATGGTGGGGCGTGGGGGGTGGGGAGTAAAAGGCTGGTGGGGAGGGGGAAAAGATATATTGATGGTGTGTTATTGCAATGAACGCAGCAGGCAGGTGGGCAGCAAGAAGCAGGTCGGCACACAAAAAGGAAATAGTAAATCACTCTCCCAGACTGCCCTAGAATCCTGAATATCCTGGCAACTGCTATCTCAGATCGTTGTTTGGCTACATCTCTCATTCTGGACTGTAGACTCAAAACAAAATATACTATGATCTTCTCACAGCACCAGGCTGCCTTGGGTAAGGTGAGGTGGAGAGATGTGGAGAGAGCCGGAGGGAGGGCGACAATAAGGCTGACGTTTTGTTCCGATATCCAACATGGCTGCTTATGCACTTCCTGCAAATAGGCAGCAACTAACTAAAGTTGGCTCATGTGTCTCTGATGAGGAGAGGGGGCTGGTGAAAGAGAGGAACATAGGAGTCAGAGCACTGGTCCATCTTGCTCAGTATTGTCTAGACTGACTCTCCGTGGCTCTTCATGGTTTCAGACAAGGGGACTCTCCCAGTCCTACCCGGAGATGCCAGGAATGGAACAAGGGACCTTCTGAGTGCAAAGCAGGTGCTCTACCGCTGAGCTAGGATTCTTCCCTCCAGAGATGTGCTTTGAATATGTGTCACAGAGCAAGCTGGTCAGTAAATCACACCCTTCAAAGTTGGAGTTAACTCTTTATTAGCAACAGGTAGGTAGCCATGTAATCTGTCGTAGTCGAAACAAAATTAAAAAATTCCTTCCAGTAGCACCTTAGAGACCAACTAAGTTTGTTATTGGTATTAGCTTTTGTGTGCTCATACCAATAACAAATTTGGTTGGTCTCTAAGGTGCTACTGGAAGGAATTTTTTAATTTTGTTTCTTTATTAGCAAAAACATGATCTTCACAGGCGGAGTGTCGGGCCTAATGAGTACAACAGCTCATTCCCTGTAGGTCTTACTCAGGCTTCCTCAACCTCGGCCCTCCAGATGTTTTTGGCCTACAACTCCCATGATCCCTAGATAGCAGGACCAGCGGTCAGGGATTATGGGAATTGTAGTCTCAAAACATCTGGAGGGCCGAAGTTGAGGAAGCCTGGTCTTACTCCATGAAATCACTTGCCAATGCGGAAAGTCCCTGCTTCCCCACAGCCATCTATTTCTCCTCCTCTCCAGGGCTTCTTCCAAGCAATGAGAAGCTATGCTTACCTGCAGCTTGTTTTTGCTCTTCCCTTTGCTCCTTCCAGATCCTGCCTCCTGGTTCACCTCAGATTGCTGCCCATGACCCATCGCGGACTGTCAACCCAAGGATGGAAGGAATACAAGCAGCAGCCCCATTTGCCTGACGCATCTCTGGAACTTAGCTTGAACTTTGAGAATGAGCTTCATCCAAAACTATTTGCCCTATTTGTGTACAGATACCCTGAGTCATCTGCGTGCTGTCTAGCAACCTTATGGCGGCAGTTAACTCGCTAATGGGCCCTTCCCAGTCCCAGCATGTGAGGCCCTTCGCAATGGAGATGAGGAACAGCTGCTTTGCTCCCACCCTCCATAAAATTTATCATCATTTACCCCTCCAAAGAGCATCATGGTGCATTCTCTCACAAATGCCTCACAGCTGCTGCTGCCATGACAGATGCCAAGAGGGAAGGTCTTCGTGGGGAGGTGTATTTTTAGCTTTCTCATTAACCGAATGCTTTCAAATTAGCCTTCTATTAACCTCAAAGTAGAATGAAAGCATTTGAAAGTGAGGCGCTTTTTCATTTTCATTTTTTTTTTATATCCCTGCTTCCAGGCTCAGACTCCTATAGAATACCAAGGTTCTTGTGATTAACATTATGTATCTGCCTTGGAGCTCTAATGAAGTGGAATTTTGTAATGTTTGACTCCAGTGTTATAATTGGTGCGGATGAAGAGAGTATCAGGAAGGCTGCCTTGTAATCTGACATGGCTTGATCAGTTGTTATTATTATTAATTTAATTTGTATGCCACCCTTCATCTGAAGATCACAAGGCGGTTCACAGGAGAAAGACACAAAATGAGAACACAGAATACATAACAAAACAAAAACAAACCACTAACACTCCACCCCACAAACTCATTTTAAAGGCCATCAGTCAAAGGTCTTGTTACATATCTCCAGGTGCCCTGGGGAGAGCATTCCACAAATGGGGAGCCACCACAGAAAAGGCCCTTTCTTGCATTGACACCCTCCAGACCTCTCGTTACCTTCCTCCTCCTCCTCCTCTTGTGTAGCTCTCAATCTAGTCCATTCTGTTTTGCTTTGTTGGGGGGGGGGTCTGTGTAAATCTGAGACTTGTGGATCTCTAGCATGTGCTCTGCAATCTGCATTGTCTACAGTGTTGGCATCTGAGAATCACAATAGTTTTGGGGTTAACTGTGAGGACAACTACACCAGGACAAACATTGCCTGCTTCAGCTTGCCACTGTTCAAACTGGTTTGCAGGCAAAAATGTTGCACATCAGGCATTGTGACGGTCCCCTGTGGACCCGGCAGGTGTTCCTCACATCAGACTCTTCCAGGTTGACAAAATTGTGTGATGTTGTGGTTGGGGTGTTGCACCGGGACCTGGGAGGTCAGGGTTCAATTCCCTACTTGGCCATGAAGCTCACTGGGTGACCTTGGGCCAATCACTTTTTCTCAGCCTAACTTACCCCACAGAGTTGTTGTGAGGATAAAATGAGGAGGTGGGAACCACATACAACACACGGCAGGATATAAATGCAATAAATAAATGTGAATAAATAAAACGACTCACCCATTCGCAAGCTCATTTCCACCAACTGTAAGTCCCAAGGCCCGTTTTCATCTTGGGTGTATGTGCACACTCCTGCAAAATGTTTCTCTGTGTTAGTTTGAATTGTTGCATTCGACTCAGCAGTTAAATTACATACCCTCCAACATTTCTCCAATGAAAAAAGGAACACCCTGTTCAATAATAATAATGAAATTTTACCCCATCCATCTGACTGGGTTGCCCCAGCCACTCTGGGTGGCTTCTAACCTATATAAAAACATTATAAAACATTTTAATTTTTTTAAAAAAAATTCCCTATACAGGGCTGCCTTCTGATGTCTTCTGAAGGTTGTATAGTTACTTGTCTCCTTGGCTCAGGGGTCACATAACTCCATACACTCCAACATTTCTCTAGGGACATTCTGGGATCAACTCAGAAACAAGGATGGCTTTTGTAAATCCAGACTGTCCCTGGAAAATAGGGACACTTGGAGGGTCTAAAATTATCTGTTGCCAGATCATGATTCTATGATCACAAAAGTGGCCCTCTTTCCCTTGACTTGCTGTCTACACCTATATTCAGCAACCATTGACTGAGAAACTATGCTATGTCTCAGCAATGCATACATCACATCTCCAGCGCAGAAACTTTTTTGGCTTAATAACTGCACATTATTTATGGAAGTCATTGTTAGCCATGGAGACCTCAAAGGGCACTACAACCATGGCAGCTCCTCTGTGTGGGGTTGGGGGTGCATAGACAGTGCCTCTTCCACCTTCTCCTCCACCTATAGCCAAGAGCTCCACAAGAGCCACATTGGTTGCACAAAGATATCCCACAGAATAGTATCTTCATAACAGGTGGCCAAATGAACACAAAGTAAAGCAAAGGTGTGAGAGAAAAATGATTGTGAATGCAGCCTCCCTTCTGCCACTGACAACCACAGGTGTCCAGTTTTAAATCATCCAACAGACATGCACATTGCAGAATCCAAACAGTTCACCCCAGCCCAAAGAGACTCCCCAGATAGGCTCATTTATCATGTTACCATGGCTCAGTCCCACAAGTGCATCCCATGGATTTTCAAAACAGTTTTCAGAAAAGTGCTCTGAGAAGGTGAGAAATCGAATCTCTCCTGAAACGATTTGGTTTGATGCAGAGGTTTAGCACCTTTCGCAAACTTGTGCAAATTTACAGCGTGAGCTCAGCAGAAAGGAAAGGAGGACACAAAAGCTTTAAACAAGAGCACAGTCTCTGAGAATTCTCATGTGAGAATTTGAAACATCACATGAGCTGATTAAGAACCTGCAGCTCTGTCTCGGAACTGCCTTACAAAAAGGTATCCCTAGCAGCTGAAAAGAGCAGCCATTTCCACTTGACAAAGAATGCAATCAGACTTCGCTGAAAAAATCCAGCCTCTCTGAAAGAGATGTTCACATTTCAAAGAAGAGAACATTGGGCAATATTTATTCAGCACTGGGTAATTACAGCTGTCTGAGCTTTTGCTGTGCTATTTGTTTTTAATTGCTCCCTTGAATTGGTTTTATGTACAGCTTTAAGCCTAGTTAGTATAAAAAGTGACCTATAAGTTTTATAAACAGTAATAACATGTTATTTGTACCAGCCTTTGGCAACCTGGGGCCTCCAGATGTTTCAAACTGTATTTCTGATATGAGAATCAGAGATCCAGGGTGTATATTTTGATTTAATTATGTTTCAAATATTAATGGCATTTAACCTTTAGAAAGACAGGATACATCATGGAATAGTTTTTATGTATTGCTCCTGTACACCTACATTTGATAACCCCTGTGCTCTCTAGGCCATAAATAAGAAACTCTATCCAACCCTGAAAGTGGCACAAATTGTCATTAAGGATTTTGTTGTAGTTAACATCAGAGTGTGAATCCAAGCATCTCCTTTAAGCTTCCTGGGATGGTTCAGGGACAAAGAGAAGAGAGATAGGGACAAGAATGTCAACAACCCTGCTGAAGGCCTGGTTGTTAAGGAAACAGTGATAAAGTAGGACATTTGAGACCCAAATGGCCTGGGCACTTAGGGGCACCCCAAGATAATTGTGGGGGTGAAGTTATTGGTTGCCATATTTCAAAAAGTTACATTCCTGACACTGGCAAAATTGTTGAGCTTTTTATAGGAAGACCCCAAAATTGTGTTGTTGTTTTGTTGAAACCCATCAAAATTGTTGAACAACCATGTTAAGCTGGGTTCTGCCCTATTGCAATAGCTACAATAAACACTGGGTTCCTAAAGGGATACTGAACTTGATTTACTTCCTTGGTTCCATGCTTTATTTAAAAGGTGGTCTTTCACCTTGTTGAGAGCAAGATGGTATAGAAGCAAATTCTTACCACAATTCCTATCAGCCCCAGCCAACATGGGGCTACCCTTGATTAGACCAATGTCCAGACATAATGTAGCTGTCTATGTTTTCAAGGGTATCAGATATAAATCTGGCAGGTTTGACCAAGGCTCTGAAAGTCTAACCAACATTTGCAAACCAAAGCAGGAGAGTGAGGCTACTTCTGAGCCCTTTGGAACTGGGCAAAAACAAATGGAACAGACAGCAAATCACACACCCAGTAAAGAACAGTTCAGACTTTGAAGCAGACAAAATAATAAACAAGGTAAATCAGATTTGGGGCCTACTGACCCACGCTGTCTCTCCGACGATGGTCTGTGATATACCAAGCATCCGAAATCGCATTTGGGCTAAGCTAGATGAACGAGTTTCAGTTCCAGCTCTGTCTTTCCCGCTGGATGCTGCCAGTGAAAAATGTCCCATCATAATCTGGTTGAGGGCATTTTTCACAGAAACGCTTGAGGAAATTGCTTGCTGCCAGGAAGGTGTTTATTTAATGAACGTGTTGCTAAACAGATAAAGATGATTTTCTGCCCCTGATGGACTATAGCCTTGCAGTAAATTATAGAGAGGCAGAGCTAGGGCTGCCACTTACCCAAGTCCTTACAGCTTGTGATGATGCTGAGAAACAGAACAACTGAGCTTTCAGCTATGTCCCAATTCAGCACCACACTGGTGTACAAACCAAAGCTTGCGTAGATGAGCTGCACTTAAGTGTGGTTTGTAGGACAGGGTTGGCAAAACGTAGGACTTACAAGCTATCACGAGATGATTCTACATTTCTTACAGAATAACAGAAGCAACTCAGCAAACGAGCAAATCATTATTAAAAGCCTGCAAATGTTCTAGGCAAGTTGTTAGGCTATTGGTTTGGATGATCAGACTACAAGATATAAGACCCAGCAAAGGCAGGGGGAACTCATGAATGTGAGGTGCTTTTGCTTCAAGCGGCTGCCTTAACTCCCTTTGGGGAAGGGGATGGCTTTCCAACTAGGTAAGCTGACAGCAGGTGGGACGTGGGTGGCGCTGTGGGATAATCACAGAGCCTAGGACTTGCCAATCAGAAGGTCGGTGGTTCGAATCCCTGCGACGAGGTGAGCTCCCGTTGCTCGGTCCCAGCTCCTGCCCACCTAGCAGTTCCAAAGCATGTCAAACTGCAAGTAGATAAATAGGTATCGCTCCGGCGGGAAGGTAAACAGTGTTTCTGTGTGCTGCTCTGGTTCGCCAGAAGCGGCTTAGTCCTGCTGGCCACATGACCCGAAAGCTGTACACCGGCTCCCTCAGCCAATAAAGCGAGATGAGCGCCTCAACCCCAGGGTTGGTCACGACCGGACCTAATGGTCAGGGATCCCTTTACCTTTACCTTTAAGCTGACAACAGGCTCAAAAGGAGACCATTCAGCAATACCAGAATACCAGAACATGTGTCTTGTTACAGTATCCCTGTTGCAGCATCCAGACATGACTGCGCTGGCTGAAAATGGACAAAAACCAAAAGGTTAAAACAGTGATACCATGTACTAATCCTAATATGTGCACAGTAGGGGCTATGGTGGCATATTTGGTGGTTGGGTGATGGAGAAGACGGTTTGTTGTTTTGTCATCAGGATGGGGCCACATTTATTCAAGGCTAGATTGGGCAGGCTGGCTGGCTGGCTCTAAAACACTATTCCTGCTGTCAGATTGGATTGCAATGGCTTTGGGATTTGTTGAAACTGAGATTCCAGGGCTAAGCAAGTGCCACTCCTGAACGTTCAAAAGTTATATTGGCCCATTGGTGGTGCAGGAATGAGTGTCTGTTTCCCAAAAGTGCTGAAGGAGTGAAACCACATAATGGTAGCCACAATATAGTATTCTGGCCAGCCAGAGGATGCTTGTGTCCTGGGCTGTGGTTCGGCAACAGTGAGTTGCCCACATTGGAATAGATGGGCAGCCTTTGCACACTGTGGCACTATTTGCTACACACCATCTGGCAGGAGAGATCAAGCATGTTGTCACAGGTACTTTTAATTTAAGGAATTCATCACTTTCCATTTCCCTTGGTTTCTCATTTTTCCAATTTTAAGTTCAATTTGCCACATTTCCAAATCAGTTTGCAATAACATTTTTAAGAAGCCATCACAAAAATTTTCAGCATTATCTGTGTGCATTTCTCATATACTCATTTTATACGTTAGCATACATTTTGCATGCAATGTTGCCGAATATATGCATTTTTGTGGACATTCTCCTAATACAATGCATTTCTTAATGTTACCCTCACTAATACATGCATTTTATACACTGTGTATGCATTATTTGGTTGGAGAACTGCATCACAAAAATTTGAAGAAATGTGAATATTGAAGGATAGTTGCATTTCAGTTCACATATGGTTTTGGGAAGGGCAAATTAGGTGGGTCTACAAAAAGTGAATTTCTACCCCACCCCAAATCTCAGCAAGTCTAATTTACAGTGTGTCTCTGCCAAGCCCTGGCTTGGGTAATGTATCACTTTCCTGCCTATTATGTAGTCATGTGTGAAAGACAGATCCATATAAACAGAAGACTTTGCACAAAACACAGTTCTAGCATAGGAACAAACCTAAAGGGATGTTGTCACCATACCAGTAAAGTTTCTTACAAGGGCATGTCTAAGTTCATGCTAACCTTTCATAGCCCAGCCTTCCTTGGACTGAAGCAAGCCACAAAGCTTTTGCACCACTGACCATAAAGAAATTGAAAGAGAATTGCTTGAGTCACTCCCTCACTTTCTCAGTCTATCACCTTTATGGATTCACTGAACCCACCAGGATAATGATTAGAGTCCCCAGATCTGTACTACGAAAAATTAGTTTCTCTGCAGAGTGCTCTATGGCTAGGGTACTTTGTCAAACAGAAGTTGTGCCTTTGGGTCTGTAGAGTTCTGAAGGGGTGGGGTGGGGAAAATCTTGACAATCCTGGTTGTGATGGGGTGGAAGGCAGGCTAATTTGCTGTCCAGTTTTGTAAATGCATATAAAGGCAGCACAAACGCTGTCCTCATTCTGTCTGCATAATAGCAACTGCAGGTCAAGTACTTTGGGAAGAGTGGTGTGTGGCTGCTTTGCTTTATGGTTCTCAAGGAGAACATTGCATATTCATGATCTGATCCAGCTATCTATGGCGCACATTTCAATGGAGTCATAGGAAGCCACACTCATCACAGGGAGAGCACTTCATGCAACTATGGCCATGGCTCGCAATGACCTGCCTTGTTCCAGCCAGGTCATCAGCACACAGAGCAAGGCCAGAAGGAATTTGAACTTCAGTAGACGCCAATCAGCAGCAAGAAGCAGATAGAAAGTTGCAGCTTACGTAGGGCTGGAGAATCTTTGGCCCTCCTGATGCTGTTGAACTACAACACCCATCACCCCTGACCATTGGCCATGCTGATGTGGGCTGATGGAGTCCAACGATGGACTCGAACCAAAGTTACAAGAAAGGGGATTCTGACTAAACATCAGGAAGAACTTTCTGACAGTAAGAGCTGTTTGACAGTGGAACGGTCTCCCTCAGGGGATTGTGGACTCTTCCTTCCTTGGAGGATTTTAAGCAGAGGTTGGAGGTTAGGGATGCTTTAGCTGAGATTCCTGCATTGCAGGGATTAGATGGCACTTGGGGTCCCTTCCAGCTCTGCAATTCTTTGATTCTGAGAATATACAGAGGACCAGTGTCATGATCCAGGTTACAGGCAGTCCTGGCTTAGTACGTTGGGACCGGGGTAGAGGTCGGGAAGTCCACCAGCAGTCCAGGATCAGCAGTCCAGGGGTCAGGAAGCCAAGGGTCCACGAATGAGGAAACCAGGAGCCAGGAAGCCAAGAGTCCAAGAGTCATGATACCAGGAGTCAGGAAGCCAAGGGTCCAAGAGTCCAGAAACCAGGAGTCAGGAAGCCAAGGGTCCAGGAGTCCAGAAACCTGGAGTCAGGAAGCCAAGGGTCCAAGAGTCATGATACCAGGAGTCAGGAAGCCTAAGCACAGCTAGGTGGGTAGCGTGTTGCTGTGGCAAAGAGCCAGAGGGAAATGCTGGTCATATATACCCCTCCCGGCCCTTGCCACCAGGTGCTATGAGTCTCCTGTCAAGCCTCACCTGTGTGGCCGCGCCTTGCCCTTCCAGGCCAAACTCAGGAAGGCCCCAGTCCTGCAAGGCCCTACCAGTCACAGGGCCTAGCTCCTACACACACTCCTGACAACCAGAGACTCCCAAGTCCTGATCCTTTGCCCCCCCAATATGATGTAGCAGGCAGCACAGGTTCCTATAGCAAGACTATAGGGTCAGAGGATCACAGGATCTGGGAGAGATTACTGAGAAGGCAGGTGTTCAGCTAGCAATGCCCAACTGAGTCCGTGTATGTTCCCAAGCAGTGTCTCATAAAGCCCTATCCCTCAAGCAAATTGAATGTAAAAGAGTAACATTCTGTTTTGGAATCCTGAATTTTGTTTCATGGGCACAAACTGTTCACTGTGTCTCCACCAGTGGAGTCCTGTGGATGAGTGGACCAATTTAGTTGCTCAGCTCAACTGTTCTGGATCTGCCCACTCTCCATCCTCCTCACAGTGGATCTATTTTTTTCACTTCTATTTCCGATGAGGTTCTGAGACCTCCTGGGCAGACAACGCTGACTCATGGTTGATATCAGAGCAGCTGCAAGCAGAAGAGCCTGGCTCACAGCACCCTCAACATCTGCTGCTGAAATTCCCCCTGAACCCATCACCTCTGCTCCTTATTGTCTCAACCACATCTTCTTATTTTCCTTTATCTGAACCCTACCTCTTGTGACCCCCTTCTGCAAAATGTACATTTTAAAGGCCATGGGAGGACAGCCAGGCAGGTGGGGGAGTGTTGCTTAGATCTCATAACTGCACCTGCCACTACAGAGTCCTGAGAAACCTGTAGTTGGAAAACTCCTACTCTCTATATTAAAGATATTGACTCATCTGAGATCTACGTGCCTGGTTTCCTGGCCATTGCGCCGTTGCTCCCTCTTTCCCCGAAGCATAAAGCGTTAAGAGAAATAACTGAGAAACACTATCAACTAACTGCAGAGGACAATGCTTAAGGGCAGAAGAAGCTATCAGTTTATAAAGCTTGCGTTGGAAAAAGTCCAACGTAATTAAGGCCCCGTGAGTCAGCTCTCTCATTGATGCTTTCATTTGGGCAGAGCAGTCTGGATGCCATTCTGTAAATGAAGTAATCTGAAAAGCAGAAATATATAAAGGGCAGGGCAGTGTTTGTCTGCTGTGAGATCGATTTTTGATACTGCAATGATGAACCCATTTAATTCAATTAATTGTTCTTTTTTTCACTTCCTAATGCCTGAATGTTCTAACAAATGCCATGGCATAAGCCAAGAGTTGTGCTGGCATCTATCAATGGATTGATGAGTGAACCCTGAGACAGACCCAAATAAAAGCATCCAGAGCAAGATGTCCCTAGATGTGTTCAGCTTCTATATCTATCTTGTGTTCATACAAGTTGAACAGGAACATAGGAATCTACTAATTCAGACCAGGATTTCAGGCAGGGGTCTTCCCTAGAGATGCCAGGAATCAAAACTGGGACCGTTTGCATTTAAAGCTCTGCCAATGAACTATGAATGGATAACGTGCATCAACACTGACAACTGGGCATGTTTATATAAAGGTGTGGAGGATGTACAGAAATGGTTAGCATCGATAGAGAATTTCACACATCATCTGCTCGGCATACACAGTCTCAAAATAATATTATGCAGCTGGAGAAGGAGGTGGAGGCAGGTCACATTTAAATACCCAAGGGGAGGACCAGAGTGAAGCCTGCTGCCTCAGTCCAATCTGCCCCTGGGGCACAGCCAAGTCTGTCAGCCTGCCTGCAATTGGCCAATTGGGCACGTAGGCTGCTGGCAGGTAGGCCAGCACAATACACAACAAATTCCATGTTCCTTGGTGGGTTGTGGAGTGGCTACTCCCACCCTCCGTCAAGGCCCCCAACCTAGTATGTAAGCATCATTGTGCAAATGGAAAATTTCAGCCAGTTAGCATGCACATTGGCCAGTCAAAGTGCATGTTCTCTGCTCCAGGAGTACACATTTTGACAGCGTAGTGTTTGACATTCCAGTGATCAATTGGTATTGGCAGACATCAGCAGGCAGTGTGCAAAATCCCCTCTCAGCAGCACGGCCAAGAGGGAGACATTTTCTACCCCGTGGTTTGTGCACATGCACCAATCAACTCACATTCACACTGACCTCGGCACGGATGTATATTGAGCAAACCCTATTAAGGTGGTGGGACTTCCTGCCGAGGATCGGAACCTATTGCACACAGGGTATTCTGCCCTTTGCAGCATGGCAGTCCCCTTGCATCATGTTGGATTCTGAAGTCTTGAATTCTGGCTTCTTGAAAGTTGGGCTGCAATATAAGGAAGGCAAGGGGGCTGCTGCGCTGCAAAAGAAGAAGCCGATATTTGTTGCAAGGTGGATCTGGCATGCAGAATTCCAACTGGGCTACAACCTGTAGAATTTGGCACTTGAAATTCTTCCTTCCTTCCTTCCTTCCTTCCTTCCTTCCTTCCTTCCTTCCTTCCTTCTTTCCTTCCTTCCTTCCTTCCTTCCTTCCTTCCTTCCTTCCTTCCTTCCTTTCTTTCTTTCTTTCTTTCTTTCTTATTGGTTTTCACATATTACATTACAATACAGATGTACCAAAGCCAACACCATTCTTACTTTATTTAATGCATGGAGACAGTACAAGGAGTGTGGGCTGTGTCTGCTCAGTCCAGGTTTTTCTTCCTGGATTTTGTCCCTGAAAGAGCAGTCCAGGAGTAAGTACCCTCCAGGCAGCAATGAGGGGGTGTAAAGGATATGGGCAACCTAAATCACAACACAGGCTTTACCCTGCCTATTCCTTCTTCCAATCTATTCTCTCTCTACCTTATTCATCTAAGCCACTCGAAGTCTTTATTGAATCAGAGTTCAGGTCAATATTAAAAACATATAATTAAGGGCTCTTAATTAAAATATCTTAATGAGATTGACCCAGCAGAGTTGATGTGACTAAATGAGGGCATCAGAGGTAGCTTCTGCGTCAGCATTCGGATTTGTGATCCTGACATGTTGCGGTTGGTGCTCTTCAGCGGTGTTGTTCTCAACTTCATTATGCTTTATTTAGAATAACCTTTTAGAAATGTTAGGACTCAGCCATTTTTTCTCTTTGCAGTCCTAGCTGGATGACAGAAATAAACAACAACAACAACAAATAAATAAAGGAAGAACAAACAGGAAAAAGAAATGGAAGAAGACAGAACGAGGATGTTATATAGTGGATACAGTATGGCTGTGAGCAGATTAAATGACCTTCAGCGTCCCTTCCGCAGATTTTTTTGACCATGGTTGCAAGCTTGGGATCAGAACAAGAGGAAGACTGCTTAAGTGATCAAACTGGTTGGATAGGTCTGGCGGGCACATTCCATTGTTAGACAAATATAGGTAATATATGTTGCCATAGAAACTAAGTAGTTAACCAAGTACAGGTGATATGTCGCCATGGGAACAAATTGTTAGACCATAGTTTGGAGACTCTTCTGGAAGGAGAAAGCCATTTGGGAATTGGAGCTTGCTTTCCCCCATCTCTTGGCTGGAAATGATATCATCAAGCAATCTGTGTATAAAACGAAGAAGAGGAGAAGGCTGCAGTTTTGAGGCAGAGAGTTGAATTTGAGGCTTTGGTAGCATCATGCCTGTGTTCTTGCCTGATGTGGGAGCAGTGGACCTGGGTGCCTGCTGGAATATTTAAGCTGTGCCTCTACTTATGCTCAACCTGTACATCCGTAAAACAGCAAAAAGATTGTTGTTGTTGTTTAGTCGTTTAGTCGTATCCGACTCTTCGTGGCCCCATGGATCAGAGCATGCCAGGCACTCCTGTCTTCCACTGCCTCCCGCAGTTTGGTCAAACTCATGCTGGTAGCTTCGAGAACACTGTCCAACCATCTCGTCCTCTGTTGTCCCCTTCTCCTTGTGCCCTCCATCTTTCCCAACATCAGGGTCTTTTCCAGGGAGTAGCAAAAAGATTACAAGACGCAAAGAAGCCCCTAGTGACCTCCTACCAAAGTTAGCCAAACTCATGTAAGGCTGTGCCCCTGGAAGTTTTCGCCCATCAGAGATTTTGGGTGCATACAATTTGGAATTCATAGAATCATAGAGTTGGGTCACGAGGATCAGCTAGTCCAGGCATCCCCAAACTCGGCCCTCCAGCTATTTTGGGACTACAACTCCCATCATCCCTAGCTAACAGGACCAGTGGTCAGGGATGATGGGAACTGTAGTCCCAAAACAGCTGGAGGGCCAAGTTTGGGGATGCCTGATCTAGTCCAACTCCCTGCAATGCAGCAGGGATCATTCACCCAACATGGCACTCAAACCCACACCCCTGGGATTAAGGATCTCCTGCTCTACCGGCTGAGATATTCATCACAAGGAAGCCATAAATGCACTCTAAATAGGGATGGAGTATCCCATAGCCGTCCAGATATTGTTGGGCTCTCATCAGCCCCAGCCAGCCTGTCCAATGGCCAGGGATTATAACAGCTGCTTTGAGGTGAGTGTGAAAATCACTCCATAATTGCAAGGTTGTGTGGGGAATGAATGCTATGAGATTTACCTCGAATCAATTAGCAATGAGAAAAGAGGTGTCTCTGCCTCATTTTCCTGGAACTACCTGCACCATCCCTCCATAAAGCCTGGTTTGGCAGACACTTCACGGTGCAGCTAATCTGCTGTAAAATTGGGTTCAAAAGCCACAACTAGCTGGGATCTTATTGGCCTGCAGAAAATGTTCGGCTGAAACGCGCCATTCAGCACGGAAAAATTGGGTAAGTGATACCTACGGAGGGGTGGGGAGGGGGCCTCCCTGACACGCTGTTTGCCCTCAGGCAAGTCAGCATAGCTTCCACGCCTGTGAAATGGGGTTACCAGGATTTACCTCCCTTCTTGGGGGTAATCTGGGAGGATTAATTTGTGCCAGTGTTATGATTACATTACAGTACATGGCGCCTGCTGCATAGATAACACGATTAGAAGCCATTCTGCAGTCACAGCCCGCTTCCGGGGATATCGTATCACACTCTGTGCAGCTGGGAAGAAATGACCCGGAGTAACGGGCAATTGAAAGCAGATTTATTGCATTGGCTCCTGGTTATAAATCCTTGGCATTGAATCAGCAGCTCTCACAGTGTAACACGAGTGGGCGGTGGGTGGTTAGGCGGAAAGGGCGTTTCTAATGTCAACAGAGTGCCCAGCTTCTGAAAGAAGAACATTTTGGAGATTTATAGGTTTTAAAGGTCAGAGGGTCCCACTGAGAAAGTGCAGTCTGAACTTCTTTATGGTTCAGGCCACTGAACTGTGTCAGCTCACTCCTATAGGGAGCCCTATTGAATTGTATACTGTGGTAGCCCACTTTTGAGAAGGGCAGTGGGTCTTGATTCAGTATAGTCTGAATGCCTTTCCTCTAGCACTCTGTGTTCAGTCGTCGCATTTCCTGATAAACCAGGGGTTGTTAACTCCAAGGTGGGGTCAGGAGGATTAGGCCTCCAGGAGGACATTTTTTCTACCTCTTCCTAGACCTCACAAATTTTGGCCGGAGTGGCAAGAAGGGAATAAAGTAGATAGAATGTTAATGTGAGTGGGAAGCTTTAAAGTGTGGGTTAGACTGATCCCTTGAGGGGATACCAATTGTCCCCACCAAGGAATCAGAGTGTTCATCTGATGTGTGGAGAGGAGTGATAACTCCAGTTCAGCTGGGAAGAAGTGTGTGTGTGTGTGTGTGTGTGTGTGTGTGTGTGTGTGTGTTTGGGTGTGTCATGTAAGTGCGCGTGCATGTAAGACACTGGTGACACCAGTGTCAAAGCAATGATTCTTCAAGATCAACTTCGTTGGAGTGGTCATGTTGTGCAGATGCCTGATGATCGGCTTCCAAAGCAACTACTCTGTTCCAAACTTAAAAATGGAAAGCGTAATGCTGGTGGTCAACAAAAGAGGTTTAAAGACTGTCTCAAGGCAAATCTTTAAAAATGTAGTATAAACACTGACAACTGGGAAACACTGGCCTGCGAGCGCTGCAGTTGGAGAACAGCCTCTACCAAAGGCTTTGAAGATACTCAGGACGAAAGGGAGAAATGAGCTAAGAGGAAGGCACACCTGGCAAATCCACACCGTGATCAGCTCCCATCCGGAAACCAATGTCACCACTGTGGAAGGACGTGTGGATCCAGAACTGGCTTCCACAGTCACTTACGGACTGATTGTTAAAACCATGTTTATGGAAGACAATCTTACTTGGCTATGAAGAAGCAGCATGTAAGAGCAGGTGTGAGAGTGTGGGGTGGCCACAACCACCACTGACCTGTGGCCCCAAGAGGGCTGGGTAAGAATGAATGTGGTCAGTGGGGGCCACAACATAGTTAGCCACCTCTTTCTAAATAATTCGTACATGGAGTCCCAATTTCTTCCTTGAATTCTTCACTTTGAAATTGATATGTGAACTGTGTCTGGGGTGGTGTATGTGGCTGCAGCTAGCTCAGTGGTAGAGCTCATGCTTTGCAAATAAAACCCAGGTTCATTCTGTGGTATCTCCCATTTAGGTGTCAGCATCCAGGGGGTCGAAAGGCCAGCTGGCAAGCCCCCAGCTGGATCATCTCCCGCTCAGCCCTCATGCTGCGGAGATTCATCAACCTCTGGCTCAGATGAAAATCAGCGGCTCAAGCTGCCTTGAGCACACTATACGTAGCAGTGTAAACTGCACAACAGAAGAGGCTGAGGCTGTGGATACATACTAAAACTATGGATTTATTTTACATAATTCAGAACAAAGAAACATGTCGTCTCTCCTTGCCGTCTTCTCGGAGAGACTCTCAAAGCAAAAGCTGTACACAGAGCGGAAGTTCCGCTCAAGAGACCCAACAGCCTGTGCAGGAATGTAAACAGACATGTGACATGCTACAATCCCACGTTTGCAACAGAAGGTGGAATGGAATCTCCCAACATTAGGATCCTAGAGAGAAGAGGGTGGGAAAGGCCCCTCCCCAAAGGCCCTGGAGAACCAGTACTGGGGAGAAATAAAGAGATGTGTATGTGAATCATGAGTCAAAATGTTCTGAAAATCATGCCAAGTAGATTGTATTGCATTGCCCCTGCTGGAAGCTTAAACATGACCAAATAGCTTCAATACCATTCTTACCAAAGCTCCCCCGTATTGATATGTATAAGTCTTCAGAGATATGCTTCTGTCTCTCTGCTGTGCTCAGCATGGACAGTTCCAAAAGCATATTGGCTCTATTAACTACTCATCTTCCAGATACCTTTCCTACACCCCCTGTCTTGCTCCTTGAGAGCAGACACAATCCACTGACAAAGCTGAAATATATCAGTGAGTCACAAAACAATGTGCCTTCACTTCTAGGTCCCATGGAAATAGGTTTCTGTTGCTACAACCGCTATACTAGCCTGAGCATCGCAATCCCATGCAACATGGGTAGCAACTCAGTGCCTTCCAGATGTTGGAGTAAAACTCTCATCAGACCCAGCCGGCATGGTCAATGGTCAGGGATAATAGGAATTGTAGTCCAACAACATCTGCAGGGCATCATGTTGGCTGTCCCTTCCATACAACATCATGGATCCTCCTTTATTTGTATAAACATGACTCCATGTTCTTTTCACACAACATTGTATGATGCTGCTCATTTGAGATAACCATGTCCATCAAATGTGCCCTTACACCATCTGGCAACTCTACAGGGCAAACATGCACATAGATATCTAGGACCTGAATTCAAGCATGAATGCTCCTTTCTCTGCTGCATAGGAAGGAAAGCCTCTTTTGATTCCGTGGCCATTGAGCATGCATGCATCAGTATCTTAGAAAAGGCATGCCATCATGCAAGAAAGAAAGAAGGGAGAATGCTTCCTCCAAAAACTGTACTGTAAACTAATTACTTTAACATTCAAATCAGCTAAGAGTGCAATCCTATGCATGCTTACTCAGAAGTAAGCCCACAGTGTGCTGTAACGTTGCCGCTGAGCGCTGAAATCCTATACCCAATTACCAGGGAGTAGGCCCCACTAAGTTCAGTGCAACTTCCTTCTGAGTAGACATTAAAAGGATTCTTCTTTAATTGGGTGACAGCCACAAACTCGATGAGATTTACATCCAAGCAAAAAAAAACAACCAAAACCTTAAAATGAAGGTTGGTGAAATGAAAGCCAGTATTTTGGAAAAGAAAGGAGTGGTTTGCGGGAATCCCTTACCGTATTTTATTTTTAAAAAATTGCTTTCCAGTGGCACCTTTTTCAAAACCACTGAGCTGACCAAAAAGCTTCTGGATAACAAGGAAATTGTTCTCCTCGAGGGTTCATAGGGCCAGAGTTAAATTACTCCCATGGAGCTGGAAAGCAAAGAAAGAATTCTTTAATCCCTTTGCATAGCACCGCACTGAAGAGTTCTTGCTACACTACACAATGTCCTCAGCTCTTTCCAGTCTACATTTTTGAAGTTGCAACATTAAAGTTGTTGCATTTTCTTTTTCCTGATGGCTCCTTCAAAGAGGACCCAATCTCCTAAGTCCTGGTGTTTCCAAACAATTAGAATGGCTGTCTCAAAGGAATGGTTTGAGTGGGAGAAAAGGGATTTGTGTGCAATGATGAAATACACTTTACTGAAGGCAAGGGGGGGGGGATTAACTATGCCTACCACTTCATTTGTACCTAACTGTGTAGATTCTATTGATGCTTTAAAAAAAGAAAAAGAAAATTCCAAGGGGGGAAAGTGAACAAGTAAAGAACAAAAGTGGGAGATAATTGTAGCAGAATGGGAAGATAAGTAATGTTTGGTATCCTTTCTATAACTGTTCCCTGGGGGCCCATTATGGTAATTTTTCTTCTATAACTGGCAAATTGTATAACGAGTCAGATGATAAACTAGGAAGCAAGACAGGAATTTGCATTTTAATACAACTGTCTAAATCATTTATCCACATAAAGGCTGGACAGGACACTTTGCAGATTTTGCGGCATTCTTGGTTGCTGTAGGGTCAAATTGCTGGCTCTACTTTCTGCCTTGCCTTTGACCTTCCCTTGAATAGTTTCAGGCAGTAGACTTGGCACCATGTCCTCCCCCTACTAGACATTCTTATGTCTTCCCAACTTTTCCCACGGGTGTTAATATAAGGGACGCTTAAAAACTGCTATTCCCAAATTGGTGGGACGTGAAAGATTCTCCTCTACATTGAGGAATGTCAGAGAATGCTGATGAAAAGGTAAATAGGAGCAGAAATTCCTGATGTTTGCTTATTTGTCCCATGTCTAGAAAATAAATTGATCCAGTGAATGCAATTGGTATTCGCTGTAGTTTTTGCTTTCAGTCCACAAATTATCTGTAATTGATTATTTCTTTGTACAGTGGTACCTCAGGTTACAGACACTTCAGGTTGCAGATGCTTCAGGTTACAGACTCCGCTAACCCAAAAATAGTACCTCGGGTTAAGAACTTTGCTTCAGGATAAGAACAGAAATCATGCTCAGGCGGTGCAGCAGCAGCGGGAGGCCCCATTAACTAAAGTGGTGCTTCAGGTTAAGAACAGTTTCAGGTTAAGAACGGACCTCCGGAACGAATTAAGTTCTTAACCCAAGGTACCACTGTACCTGTTTGCATTGCACTTCCTTTGCATTGACACAAATGGGGTTGAATAACATAATGACCATGTAATTTATGTAATGAACTACACAGGACATGGGTGGTGCTGTGGTCTAAACCACTGAGCCTCTTGGGCTTGCCGATTGGAAAGTCGGCAGTTCGAATCCACCTAATGGGGTGAACTCCTGTTGCTCTGTCCCAGCTTCTGCCAACCTAACAGTTTGAAAGCACACCAGTGCAAGTAGATAAATAGGTACCATGGGAAGGTAAACGGCATTTCCATGCACTCTGGTTTACGTCATGGTGTTCCACTGCGCCAGAAGCGGTTTAGTCATACTGGCCACATGACCTGGAAAGTTGTCTGTGGATAAACGCTGGGTCCCTCAGCCTGAAAAGCGAGATGAGTGTTGCACCCCATAGTCACCTTTGACTGGACTTAACAGTCCAGGGCTCCTTTACCTTAATGAACTATGTAAACTACGTAAGATACACAATTTTGCTGCAGTGAGACAAATAACAAAGTTTTGGGCAAAAGATAAACTATGGTGGAATAGAAACAGGGTTGCATGTAAGTGGAACAGAAAACGATACCTTCTTACTCCTCTTTCTACAGTCTTGTGCCTGCTGATATAAGCAACAGCTTTCACCCTCTTCATAAAAATGCTGTGTAGTATAGAAAAGGAGTGTTGTGGCTTATCTTGCTAATGGGCCAGCAGTAAAAAATAAGTGCAGAATATCAACATAATGGAGTTCCAGCAAAACACTGTGACCACACTCAGCACTTAGCTTTGTGGACTTCCTTACACACACAAAATGGCTTCTGAGCACTCTGAACCACAGTGCCAATAAACCTCAATGTACCCTTACAGGGTTACAATCTACCCATGAAGGATCCAGCAGAAGAAGAAGCTTCCATTGCACTGAGGCAGCGAATGTTGCTCCAATACAATTGCAACATAAATAGCAATTTGCTAGAGAGCCTTGGTAGGTAATGCTGGGGAGAGATCAGCACTTGTGGCACTTGTGGCGCATGTCAGCACCAATGATGTGGAGAAGATGTAGCTGTGTTGTCCTGGAAGCCACATTTATATTACAGTGGTACCTCGGGTTAAGAACTTAATTCGTTCTGGAGGTCTGTTCTTAACGTGAAGCACCACTTTAGCTAATGGAGCCTCCCGCTGCTGCTGCGCCGCCGGAGCACGATTTCTGTTCTCATCCTGAAGCAAAGTTCTTAACCTGAGGTAATATTTCTGGGTTAGTGGAGTCTGAAACCTGAAGCGCATGTAACCCGGGGTACCACTGTAGTGTGTCACCACTGCTAGGTAAGAGACTGAAAGTTAGAAACTTTCAAGGTAGAATACTTTCTCTGGAATACTGCCAGTTCTATGTGTGGGGCCAGCTAAGCAGGCACAGCTGAAGAGTCTCAGTTCATGGATGAGATGGTGGAATCAGGAGGGTTTGTTAGGCACTGGGGAGTCGGGGCACATCAGGTCTCTATAAAAGTATGGGCAGAGGCCCCAGCTTCTTCAGATTTTCAAAGGTGCCCAACGCGATGTTGCACGACAGCCTAATGTTGTGTGTGCAACATTGCAAGGAGCTTGGGGTGGAGCCAAATGTTTGGGGCCTAGCCATCTCAAAAAAATACATTGGGGACCTCGAAACTGCCATGGCACCTATGGGTATGGGCTACACTTGAACCAGGATTGAACCAGACTGCTGTTGAAAAGCTGACAGAGTATCTTTTAAACTGGTACCTCAGAGAAAGCCATCAGTGGTTCAGGAGCATCTAGTTCACAGGAGGAGTGAAAATGTTTCCAAGAGCTTGTCCAAATTGGGCTTTGTGGTGTGTTTGAGGCCCAACATATATCTCAGCATTTCTGGGCTTCATATGCATGACATTGCGCTCTATCAGAACCCTCACCACCACCCCACTTTTAGAATGAATTTAGATTTTCACAATCCTGGGAAAATCCAAAAAGCAAAGCAAATTCCCAACCTGGTCCACTGTTCCCTGGATACTGCTTTTTGCATTCTCTTCAGTTAATGTGGTGTTGGAAAGATCTTTGTGATCTGAGGGATGGGTGGGGCATTGTAGAGTTTGTCTGCTTGTTGAAGAGTGGAAGGAAAAAGAGGGTCTCATCCTCTTTGCATTCAGAAGATCCCAGCAACTCTAGATGGCTCTACCTGAAATCCTGGAGAACAGCTGCTGGTGAGTGCGGTCAGTATCGAGCCAGATGGACCAATGGATCTCACTCAGTAGAAGGCAGCTTCCTACGTTGCTAACCAGTGATCTGCCTAACAAGGAAAGAACGTCATCACAAACTCTGAAGAATGTCATGGGGGAAGGTGCAAAAAGTGTTGCATACAGTTCTGTTCAGTATGCAGGAAAAGACCTATCAGAAGGGCACATTCCTTAGTGGAAGTCAATGGGAAAGAAATTTGGGGACATCTTTCTGTTTGGGTGCTTTCTATACTAGATTGGAATGTTTTCTGTGTGGGAAAGTGGTGAGGAACCTGTGGTTCTCCAGATGATTTAAGACCCCTTCACCCATGACCATTGGCTATGTTAACTGGAGCTGAGAGGAGATGGAGTCAGGAGTTCAGCCTACACTCGAGTAGGACCCTGGCAGAGACACATGCCCAAATGGCATGTTCTCTCCCTCTTGGTCGATCATTCGGGAGCTTCAAAAGCTTTCTTCAGCCCTAACATCACAGCGAATGATGCCAACAGACACTGGCACACTTAGGGATCCGCAGAGTCTTCGCAACTTGCGCGTAACAGACCTCAGCAACTCAGCATTTTGGCTAATCTACTTTATTTACATATAAACACACACAGAGCACTGCACCATGGCTCCCTCTCTCTCTAGCATCAGACAGCAAAGAGGAAAAGAACGAAGGACAATAGTCCCACTTCACGGAACACAGTAACACAAATACCCTGTCTCCGTCACTTCCCACTCTGTGGAGTCAAAACATATACCGTCATATGAAAGACAACAATCCTATGACTACAATCATAGATCAGGAATTCTAACAGTTAAACAACATCTGGAGGGTGGCAACTTCCCCACCCTTGGAGAAGAAAATCTGCCATGTCTGAATTGGGCCTAAGACAAAATCAGACCAAACCTGAAGGTTCGTTTGAATTTGATTTAACCAGAAGGTGGACGTTATTAAGTTTTATTCTTCACAATAAAAAGTTCATGTTTGATTTACTAATTTGGATCTGAGAGTTTAAACGGGGGGTTGTGCTTACCTCTGAATAGTGACCTTTGCATACAGAAACCAATCAATCGCAACAGATCTATCCTTATCAAATTAAGTAGATCCTTGGCCACCTTTGGGAACTTCCACTCAGTGTAATTCCACCGAGCAATCAATCCTCTTTTGAAATTTAAAGAGGTGTTCTCATTTTACCACATGGTTTCTAGGAGGTACTTTGCTCATCGCCAGATTCACTTTTTAATTGGAGGCAGAAGGACAATGAGGCACAGAGAACAAGAGAGTTTGGAGCACTGTTGGGGGGTACATATGTCTTTATCGCGCCTTGCGAAATGGGCTGTGCTGACCTACATTAGGCAGAAGCAACAGGACTATATGCAGGATTTAGAGGCAGAAGAGGCGGCAATGGCCAACAATTTGGATGGCTTTGTTCTGGCTCTAGAGTTGGAGGAAGTATGTCTGAATGCCAGTTGCTGGAGACCACAAGAGGGGAGAGTCCTGCAGCTCTCAGGTCTTGCCTGTGGACTTGGCTGGCTGCTGTAAGAACAGGATGGTTAACCAAATGGGCCACTGGACTGATCCAGCATGCGTCTTCTCATGCTCTTAAGTCCAGGAGGAGCAAACACAAATGCAACAGAGATGGTTTACCACAGGTCAAAGTATGTCAAGTAACACAGAGTACCAGATAAAGATGGTGGGTGGTATTCAATTATGCTTTTGCTCAGAGTAGACCAAATGAAATTAATGGACCTAACTTGGCTGCGTTCATTCATTTCAATGGGTCTGTTCTGAGAAAAAAACTTAGATGGCTACCACCAGGTAAGTCCTGAATCTAAAACCACCAAACTGCACCATTGACCATGCAGAAACAGAGTTTTGGGAGTTGCAAAAGTTCTCCAGAGTTGTGGGTTTAGAATACAGCAGACCTCTCTAGGGTATGGCTTTTCTCCCAACACCTGGCCCATGTTTTCTCCACCGAGGAGTTTCCTGCTACGTTTTTAGTCACCGCTGGTGCAAGTCAATGGTGCGCAGTCACCCATCTGGCAACGAGGTTATGGCTATTATCATAGAATCATAGAATTGTCGGGTGCCCTGCATTAGAAAAAAAAACAACCATCAGTCTTTTTCACCCCTCACAACTCACTATTGTTCCTTCCCCGCTCCTTGTTGACCTTCCATCAGTATAGAGACTCAGACAATTGAAACTCATTCAGTTGGGACTTGAGCATCGGAACCACCTGGAAGAATAAGAAACACATTATGCGAAAAAAAGCAATTTACTTTGCCTGCGGTTCTGTCGCATTTCTCTCCCTCCCTCCCTTCTATTGTTGTGCTGCTATTGCAAGTCTTGGTGGAATCTTTCCTCCCTCTTAAGCTCAAAAAAAGTATTTCCTCCTCTGTTCAGCTCTTCCTTTAAAACATAATCCTTACCGTTTTATTACCATTATTCAGTATGTTGCAGCACAAAATGCTCAGAAGTTATTATTCAGGCCACTAAAAATGATGAGATGGTATAAAACACAATGTAATTAGAACATAAACATAATACATTTTGAGGTCTTTTCATCTGCAGTCTTTTTAATTCTTTAAGATTTGTTGCTGCTGTGATTCCAAGTTTTGATTTAAACCCCCGGGGCTTAGAAACTTATATTTTAGATAAAAAGTTACATTATCATGATGACCTCATAAGGCCAGCTATTTCGGGCTTCTGAAAAGACTCATAACTGGCCACCTATTTCCCATGGTAGTAGATGAAGAATTGAAACACAGCCACCATTCAAATCTGCTCCTCTCTGAACTCTGTAACACCAAGATAAGTAAAGGTAAAGGGACCCCTGACAATTAAGTCCAATCGCAAATGACTCTGGGGTTGCGGCACTCATCTCGCTTTAAAGGCCGAGGGAGCCTGCGTTTGTCCACTTCTGCAGACAGTTTTTCCAGGTCATGTGGCCAGCATGACTAAGCCGTATCCGGCAAAACCAGAGCAACGCACAGAAACACCGTTTACCTTCCCACTGGAGGGGTATCTATTTTTCTACTTGCACTGTGTGCTTTCAAACTGCTAGGTTGGCAGGAGCTGGGACCGAACAACGGGAGCTCACCCCGCCGCGGGGATTCGAACCACTGACCTTTCTATTGGCAAGCCCAAGTGGCACAGTGGTTTAACCCACCCGCGTCCCTCAACACATGTACAAAAATGTACACTAAGGCAAACTGTACTTAAAAATGCAAAATTCAGAGAACTGCAAGTTTCCAAGGATAGCTGTGTTCACATATTGGTTTACAAAGTGTGAAACTGGGTAGATTCACATTAAAACGTGAACTGAATAAATTTGTCCCCATCTATCATACAATTACAGTCAAGGATATGCAGCAAGATCCTGGCAGGTTTGCTTTGAAATGAGTCTATCCTACTGCTGTGTCAAATCTGCACATTCTCATTATTGGCCTGGCCCAAATAGGGCTGCTTTCTTCAAGAGAGCACTGACTGCAGTTCAAAGGCTGCAAACACCGCCCGCTCAGCTCCCACCTTTCACTTGAAATGCTGCAACTATAGAAATTTCCGATTGTGAAGGAGCTCCATGCCAGCCTAGTTGGCAGGCTGAGATTCGAGGACAACTCCAGAAGATTGAGACATGCTTAGTCTTGAGCAGGAATCAGAATCTTGATATGATGGATTGTGGATGATGATGATGATGATTAAATTTTTGTATTAGACCCTCCAAGTGCCCCTATTTTCCAGGGACAGTTCCAGATTTACAGAAGCCGGCCTGGTTTCTGATTTGATCCTGGAATGTCCCACTTTTCCTTAGGACATCCCTGTTTTCATCAGAGGGGATGGAGTTATGCAAGCCAAGGAGATAAGTAACTATACAAGCCTTAGAAGATATCTAAAGACGGCCCTGTATAGGGAGGTTTTTTAATGTTTAATGTTTTTAATGTTGTTGTTTTATAAGTTGGAAGCCACCCAGAGTGGCTTGGACAACCCAATCAGATGGCAAGGGTATAACTAATAAAATTTTGGAGGGTATGTATGTTAGAATTCCTGCTCCGTGATTGCAGTCATGGGATTTTTGTCTATCACATAGCGGTATTTGTTTTGACTCCACAGAGTGGGAAGTGACGGAGACAGGATGTTTGTGTTACTGTGTTCCGTGAAGTGGGACTATTGTCCTTTGTTCTTTCTCTTTGCTGTCTGATGCTAGAGAGAGAGGGAGCCATGTTGCAGTGCTCCATGTGTGTTTATATGTAAATAAAGTAGATTAGCCAAAATGCTGAGTTGCTGAGGTCTGTTACGCAAGCTGCGAAGACTCTGCGGATCCCTAAGTGTGCCGATGTCTGTTGGCATCGGTCGCTGTGATGTTCAGGCAGAAGAAAGCTTTTGAAGCTCCTGAATGATCGACCAGGAGGGAGGGAACATGCCAGTCGGGCATGTGTCTCTGCCAGGGTCCTACTTAAGTGTAGGCTGAGCTCCTGACAATGTATACCACCCTTCATTCATAGTTCTCAGGGAAATAGCTTAGCACAGGCATCTGGGCTATAAAAGCAGAGTCCACCTGCCCACAAGGAGCTCTGCAGCAGCCATCTTGGGAGGCGGAGTCATGCAGAGCAGCATCCCCATGTTCCAGGGCAGCTGTAGCCTCGGTAAGTTCCAATGAGATCTTGTGAGTTCCCATGGAACTCTCATGAGATCTCACTGGAAGCTGCCAGCACACGACGCCAGCAAGTGAGGCTTTGACAGTGGGGTGTGGCAGCGGGAGGTGGGAGCACCTTCCCATTTTGCCTCAGGCGGTGAAATGGGATGGACCACCCCTTTGTAAAAGCGATGTGTACTCATCTATATGCACAGCTGCGAAGGTCGTCTTAGTACATGAGACAGCCGTGGTTGAAAGGGGGGGGGGAGAGAAGCAGCTTCAGGGAGTGTTTTCCTTTCAGAAGTCTTCTCCTTTAGCAAGGAGGCCATCCTTGCTGTTGGTTAAGATCCATGGAAGCCACCTAAAAATTACATCTAATAGCTAAGAATGATTGACTCAGTGATTAATTGTCATCTAAGTGCATGTGTGAGACTTCTAAATGGACGTGGGTTAGAATTTGCCGTTTAACAACACGCTGGCAGAAATTGATGAGGCTCTGCTCTTATGTCGCCGGAACAATTTTTAAAGAAAATCTAATGATTTACCACCTCCCCCACTGGGTCTCTCCCCCCCCCCTTTGCTGCCAGCAGTCTGCAGTAACTCAACCATTTTTTTAAATACATAGATTTCAGGAACTGCACAGAAATGTCAAAACAGAATAACAGTTCCATTTATTTATTTATTTTGGTCAAAAGCTTCCTGTCATTGTAATTTGCGAAAGGGGTGACATTTCATGACAACTCTGGTGACAGCATATTTTATCAGAATAATAAATGTTTTTTTGGGGGGGGGATGACACCCATTTCCATGCTTCACAGAGTTCTTCTTTTTGTCGAAAATGTGCAGCTTTGTGAAGCCTGAAAACCTGCCTGATGTGTTTATAGGAACAAGCGTGTCAGAAGAGTTGGCTTACTTAGTGAGGTGGCTCCTCATCTGAGATTCCCTTCCCCTGCAAGCTGGAGTCGGCATTGCAATAACGCAATGAAGGGGGACATTTGTGGCCCTCCAACTCCCATCAGCCCCAGTAAGCATGATCCATGGTCGGGGATGATGGGAGTTGTAGTCCAGCAAATATCTGGAGGGTCTCAGGTTCCCCACCCTGGCAGTAACACTGACAGAAGGCAGCACAATTCCTACCTTTGTATAGAAAACCTTTTGACCTTCACTGGCTGGGTCATTGAAAGGGGTTGTGATCATTTTAAGCAGCACAAGGAAGAAGAAGAGGAGGAGTTTGGATTTGATATCCTGCTTTATCACTACCCTAAGGAGTCTCAAAGCGGCTAACATTCTCCTTTCCCTTCCTCCCCCACAACAAACACTCTGTGAGGTGAGTGGGGCTGAGAGACTTCAGAGAAGTGTGACTGGCCCAAGGTCACCCAGCAGCTGCATGTGGAGGAGCGGAGACGCGAACCCGGTTCCCCAGATTACGAGTCCACTGCTCTTAACCACTACACCACACTGGCTTCTCCCAGGAAGGGTTAAGAGTGGAGGCATTTTTTTGTAGAGGTGCTGCAAATGAAAGCCTTTATTTCATGGAAATGAATTGTGAAGCTCATGTAAATTTAAAAACGAAGTTTAAAATTCATCAAAGATACGTGCCATGGGAAGGGAAAGGAAGGGAAATCAGGCAGGCTTTGAGAAACACTGGTGGCTCCTGAGATCTTGAGAGGAACCAGGACTTTCCAGGGAGATGTTATAAGTCACACTTTCCTATGCCATTCCTGAGTTAAAACAGTATCTTCAGGGTGGGGGGAACATGTTGTTTCCGTGTGATTTCTTTCTTTCAGTATAACTGGACACTTTCAGTATAACAATATTATAATATTATTATTATTATTATTATTATTATTATTATTATTATTATTATTAATGAAATGTTCCCCACCTGCAAAACATGAAAGTAATGTTTCACAACACTGTAACTGGAAACTAAAAATGTCACCCCAAAATGGAAAGAAATCCATCTCTCAAGTTTCGATTATGTAAAATTACTTTTCTTTAAATTAAAAAAGCAAAACATTAGCAGAGAGACATCTTGGAACAAGTGGTTTGAGGAAAGCCAACATGTAAAACACAGGTGCAAAGCAGAAAATTGTATACAGCGTACACATTAGATTTGGCCGGGGGGGGGGGGCAATTGGAAGGGGAACTCATGGCTGCCCGGCTGTCAATAGAACTCTGTAGAGATCAATTCTGTGTGGCATATGAGCCAAATTAGACAAGACGTTACATTTGTGTTTGTGTGTGGTGTGTTTAGGTTTTTTTCTTTTCTAAATAGCTGTTGTGGCAGGAAGAGGAGGGCATGGATCAGGACCACTGGGATCAGGAAATTAATACTTTGAACCCCATTTCAAATTACAGTGGACACTTGGGTTGCGAACGTGATCCGTGCAGGAGGCACGTTCTCAACCCGCAGCTTTCGCAACCCGCAGCACTGCGTCTGCGTACACGCAGGTCGCAATTTGGTCTTCTGTGCATGCACAATTGCCAAAACCCGGAATTAACCCATTCCAGTACTTCCGGGTTCGGCGCGGTGAGCAACCCGAAAACGCACAACCTGAAGCGTCTGTAATCTGAGGTATGACTCTCTCTCTCTCTCTCTCTCTCTCTCTCTCTGTGTGTGTGTGTATTCTATACTGCCCTATACCCAAAGGTCTCAGGGCGGTTTACATTAAAAATCACTTACATAAAATCAAAACAAAAACCGGATCCCTCCCGTGAAAAGAGGCAGCATTTTAAAAAGGGTATAGGATGTCAGGTCAGGCAAAGGCCTGGTTGAAGAGGAATGTTTTTGCCTGGCGCCTAAAGATGTATAGTGAAGGCACCAGGCGAACTTCCCTGGGGAGAGCATTCCACAGACGGGGAGCCACTGCAGAGAAGGCCCTTTCTTGTGTTGCCACCCTCTGGACCTCTCGAGGAGGCGGCACACAAAAGAGGGCCTCAGAGGGTGATCTCAGGGTCCGGGTAGGTTCATATGGGAAGAGGCAGTCCTTGAGGTATTGCGTTCCTGAGCAATATAATATAATAATGCCCCCCTCCCCCAGCTACTGAAGAGGCTAGAAACTGAAACACGGAGTCAAATCCTAACCCTGATAAGAGAAAGAACACCAAAGGAAGGGAGCTGGTTAGCTGTAGAAGTATAGTAAATAAATGCAATAAATAAATAGTACAGATAAGAGAAGGTGCATGCCTAGAGACAATGCGTTACTTAGGGTTTGCTAGGAGTATATTTGGCGATGCTAAGGACTTAAGCTGTAAGAGTTAGGGTGAGCTGGAGTTCAGTTTTCCCTGTGGATCCCAGACGACAGCAAAATTTCTCAGGCTTCTGGAAGACGCTGAACTTCACATCTGAACTTGTGTGGCTGGCACACCTTACATTCAGGGCTTTGAACAAAACAAAGAGCCCTGCTTGATCAGGCCAGAGACCATGTAGTTCAGAATCCTGGTCTCACAGTCAGTGGCATAGCGTAGGTTGCCAGGGCCTGGGGCAGAGGGGGTGGTTAATGGACGGAGTGCGCATGTGTATTCAACTGCCTAACAGCATCTGTGTCACTCAGGCATCACAGCCACAGAGATAAGAAGAGTCATTCCCACGGGGGTCACCTAGTCCAGCCCCCTGCAATGTAATGTGGGGCTTGAACCCACAACCCTGAGATTAAGAGTTTCATGCTCTACTGAATGAGATGTCCATGGAAAGCCTGCAAGCAGGACTTCTAGCACCTTAGAAGCAATATTCATCAGGTGAAGGCTCTTTTCAATACCACCTTTCTCCTTGTGGTGCCTTGTAGCTGCGCCCACACAGCTACATCTTCAGCCAATACACATGGATGATCAGACTCCAGGAATACAAAGCTAGCTCGGCTTCTCCTCTGTTGGTTTATTCTCTTGTATTGTGAAACCGAGTGTGGAAAGAGCTTTCCCAAAAGCTGGTGGGAGCCTTGAGCAAAAGATTTAGTCCAGGCTGGGAGGCAGTGGGTTCATTCTTCGCAAGTGGCATGCGAGAGGATTTTCCGTCTTCTCTGTTCCACTGCTCACACAGAATAGAAGTTTTAACGCTTTGGCCTAGCTGAGAAGCAAATCCTCAGAGAGCCAATGTGAGCATACGGAGTCCCATTAGCTTTTCAAAGCAGAAACAAACAGGCCATGCATGGAGGGGAGTTCTGTGAAGGTTGGTTAATATTTCATCAAGTAACATATTTGATGCTGTGTCGGTCATTCAGGCAGAAGCGACCTGCTAGCTGCCCAGCTCCCAGGGGGAAATGAAGGCTCTATCTTCTGGAGGATGTGACATTTGGCTGTCCCAGGCTCTGTCCTGATTAATTTAGGATTCTGAAATTTCCCACCTATCTAGGACTCCTTTTGGGGGAAAGGGAGAGTGTGCCACAACTACTTACGTCTCAGTTGAAGGAAACTGAGGAAAGACAAAGGCATTTCCTTAGGTAGCAGCAGCAGAAGTCACTAGGGAAAGGGGAACAATTCAACTCAGTTGACATATAATAGTAAACGTACCTAATTCACAGTTTATGAAACTGTGAAAACGAAAACACAGCCAACCTTCAAAATTCACATTTCTCCAAATTTTCCAGTGCGGTCCTTCAGCCAAATGATGTGTACAGAAATGCATTTATTAGAATAAAGTGCATGTAGAAGTACACATATTAGTTTGTTTGGTTTTTTTAAAACCCATAAATATGCATTATATTAAGGGAAATTGTTTGGGGGAAAATGTGTGTAAACTGCATAGAAAAATGTGTGCATTAAGCAGCATTGTTTTTCTAGAAAAAGAAATGCCAGAACTCACCATGAAAAAGCTCCCTTGTTCTCTTTTAATGGCAATAGTGCTCACCTGAGTGGTACCGGAACTGAGTTCCAGCTGGGGGGGGGGGGGGAGTCTGGTATTAGGAGAAATTAACACTAAAATGTTGGAGGATTTTCGTCAGGTTTTTTTAAAAAAAACAAACAAACATGTGGGTTGCTGCAGAAAGGTGGAGAAACAAATTTAAGATTGGAAAAATGACAAACTTGGAGAACCAAAATTGACATTCCTCCCCCATCCCTAGGAACCACCAGCTGAGTGGCCATGCTTTATAGAGGATAGTCCTCTATTTGAGGGAGTGTTGGCAGTAGCAGGTACAGTGGTACGTCGGGTTACAGATGCTTCAGGTTACAGACTCCACTAACCCAGAAATAGTACTTCGGGTTAAGAACTTTGCTTCAGGATGAGAACAGAAATCGCACAGCAGCGGCACAGCGGCAGTGGGAGGCCCCATTAGCTAAAGTGGTGCTTCAGGTTAAGAACAGCTTCAGGTTAAGAACAGACCTCCAGAATGAATTAAGTTCTTAACCTGAAGTACCACTGTGGTTTGTTGGAGTGCCATTGCCCACCTGGCCTCTGGCTGGTAATGTTACTGCTGCTTAAAGGCAGACAGAAAGGAGGGTGATGTGCCATTGAGGTCAGCGCAGCGCAAATGCACTAATGGAGACAATCAGGTGCTCCTGCTGGTGTACTCGCACCAGGCCAGCCCTCCACACTGCCTCACCTTTTCACCCACAGAAAGGGAAGAAAGCCTCTCATTTAGCCTTTCTCCAGCTAGTTCCAACAGCCTTTTTCAGGTAGCAAGGTAAGCCACACACTCCCATCTGTGCCAACACTATGTTTAGTCCTGGCTGCAAATTGCATTGTAGATTAATTCATTGCATTAGCCAAAGGCCATAGCGCTTGAAAACCAAACAAATGCATCCATGTTACAGATTAATAACATAATTATAATAGCATGTACAATGTCAGAAGATATCACGAAACTTTCAATTTTCCTTAATAAGCCTGTTTGTAATTCTAGTACCAAAAAGGAAAAAAGCAATCATAGCCATTTTTTAAATGCCCCCCCCCCCCCGCTTTATCACTGAGCATAAAAATAATATTGGATAGTATAGCTCAACTAGAAATCCCCTACTGCTACACCTTGGAGAAAATCAGCACCACCACTTTTATATGGAATGGGGATGGCATCTCCACATACAATGTCATTCATAGCTGGTTTCTTGAAGCAACTATCAAAAATATTAGACAGAACCACTTTGATCCTCACAGTGGCAAAAAATAATAATAATGTTCTGATGGTTCTAGTAGCTTTCGTAATAGTGAGAAATGAGGGGTGAGGGGTGAATAACCAGGATGAGAAAATCGTATTAATTATAACAGCTAAACTCTGCAGGGCTGTTATATCTTGAATTATTTCCTTTACTCCTGGTTCTCTTAACTCAGCTTTGGTCTGCTCCGTTCTCCTTCCGGGGCCACCCCATGCTTGCTGCCTCCCGAACACACCAGCTCTGAGTCTGGTTCCTCCTTGCAAATCACAGCCGTCAGATATTCATAGCCTTCTCCCCAGCCTCACGCCCCTGACTGCATTTTGCGTCACAGCTGATCTCTGCCCCCTGTTTCTCTGCCACTTTAGGAGGAAGTTAGAAATGCATTTGATATAAATTTGATAGTGAAATGCTGGCCTCTCTTGACAGCTTATAAATAGCTTCTGGAGTCCAATTTTGAGATTTGGTTATTTTTTTTTTCTTCTTAAAAAAAGAAAGAAAGAAAAGAAATCATACAAGCCCCCAAACCTATCAGCCATCTATCTCCAACGCAATCAGAGGTGGCTCTTGCCTCTCCTTTTCCCACCTCCCTCCCCAATTCCATTATGTCCTGCAGCACGCTCACAGTTCCTTAATATCCCATGGGAAGAGAGTCCATTAAGACAAAGACTCATATCAATCTCTCCCTTCCAACTTAATTAAGTTTTTATAAACACTCAGCCCCATATGGGGAAGGGAAGAGCAGAACCCAGCTCCGAATTACCAAGGCAAATAGAATCCAAATGAAGTTATTTTCCCTGCCTTGTTTGAGTCCAGTTTTAATTAGGCAGCTGTTGGGACTTGGTGTTGCCTGCATGTAATTGTGTCATTGCCATTCATTAGAGGTTTGATTGGAGTTATTGTTTGCTTGCCTCCCAACGTTTTCATTTCTTCTGTTTTCCACCGGTGACCTGGCCAACTTTGCCTTTCAAGTAATTACTGCTTAGTGGCATACATTATTTGTCTATTAGGGCGGCGCTGCAGCTGCCTCTCTGTCCTGGCTCCCACAGCGAAATGTTGTTCGCCCACCCTTGTTCATGGTTTGGATCTGAAGGCTTGGAAAGACAGGACAAAATAACAGTCCTGCATGCCAAAAACTGGCATGCTAAGTGTAACAATTGGTTCCCAATGTGAGCGTCCATAGAACATACAACATTGTCCTCACTGTAAATATTGATTTCATCTATTATCTGTGTAACACAGTTCTGATATTCATCCCAAGGCCAGAGGGGTGTTTAAAATGTTTGGATGATCGAAAGTTCAGAACCAATATAGAGTTATCTTCATGGCATACAGGGGATCTGGATAATCAGACATTTTGAGGCTTGATGTCTGCACAATTTTCATGTTTTCCGCACTCCAAATTGGCCTCATTCTGCTTGTTCATTTGTTTGACTGGGCAGGGCTGTGTGAGCTCATTCAGCTTGTCAGTTCAATCAATTCAATCATTTTGAATTGATTTCTCCTAAAATCCAGCTAATCAAAATCTAATTTCAGCTTTGTTGTAAAGTAAGTGGATTACGTAGAGTTCAAAGCCTAGGCTGCAATCCAATGAGACATATGCACATTGTCCATGCACCCACCCAATATTTTCCCTTAGGGTTTGTCATTCAGAAGGCGCCTCCACCAATTTACACTCACCCACAGACACCACTCTCTAAAATCATTCTAAAAGCAATTTGGGGATTTGATACATACACACAAAAATCCCCTTTTAAAGGGAAAATGCCATGAGTTGGTACTATTTCATATCATCCAACATTTTCACAGATGAAGCTGGAAACTCATTAACATTATTACTCTCACAACTGGAGGACACAAACCTTTCTTCTCTTTCACAAACATCTAACCCTCCATCCTTCATCCATCAGGTTCCCAAAGTGGCTTTACACAGAAAATAATTACACCTTGACTCTGTGTTACTCTGTAGCAGTCTGTGCTTCACTGATTTAAAAGCCAAGATGGCAATTTGTTCTTTGGTTTAAAGATATGCTCGGGGGAAATGTAGTTATCCTATAGTTTGCAATCAAAAGTTCCTAATGAACCTCTGCCGCTGTAAAGCAGGCACCCCCAAACTTGGCTCCTCCAGATGTTTTCGGACTACAATTCCCGTCATCCCTGACCACTGGTCCTGATAGCTAGGGATGATGGGAGCTGTAGTCCCAAAACATCTGGAGGGCCGAGTTTGGGAATGCCTGCTGTAAATGATAAAATGATAGACTGCATACTACCTAGTGCTTCAGTATTTGTGCCCATGCATTTACAGGGAAACCAAAATGCTTGTTTACAAAGCTATTGTACTACCAAATTTACGGTATTCTTGTGAAACATGGGCCACTTGTAAATGTCAACTCCAGCTCCTTGAAATATTCTCCGAATGTCTCTTGAAATGTCTCCGAAAAATTTTACATATCACTTTGAAAGACAGGTGAACTAATGCCAGTGTACTGGAAGAAGCAAAGATCACCAGTGTCGAAGCAATGATTCTTCAACATCAACTTGTTGGGCTGGTCATGTTGTTTGGATGCCTCATTACTGTCTTCCAAAGCAATTACTCTATTCCCAATTTAAGAATGGAAAGCGTAATGCTGGTGGACAACAAAAGTGGTTTAAAGACTTTCTAAGGCAAATCTTTAAAAATGTAGTATAAACACTGACAACTGGGAAACACTGGCCTGCGAGCGCTCCAATTGAAGAACAGCCTCTACCAAAGGTATCATGGACTTTGAAGAATCCCGAACTCAGGACAAAAGGGAGAAATTAGCTAAGAGGAAGGCACGCTTGGCAAACCCTCACCACGATCAGCTCCCACCCAGAAACCTATGTCTCCTCTGTGGAAGGATGTGTGGATCCATCAGTGACCTTCACAGTCACCTATGGACACGCTGTTAAGACCATATTCATGGAAGACAATCTTACTCGGCTACAAGTGATCACCAAAGAAGAAGACAAGTAGGTGCACTAGGGATAAGATGCACCTACGCTCAGTAGCGGATGGCTATATGGGGTGGCAGCACTAACCTGTCCTCGGGTTGCTTGCATCACCGCTGCTTACTGGGGCAGGGGAAGTGGGAGGGGCAAGGTGGCAGCAAGGCTGATGTGGTGCAAACCCATCAGCAGGAGAACCGCATTGGCTGGACTGATGCATTTGCTCTGTACTAGCTTCACCACCACCCCATGCTTCTCCCTCTACCTGCAGGTAAGCAGCAACAATGCAGCCAACCAGAGGACAGGTGAGCCCAGATCCCCAACTGTACCACCCACTGCTGACTACACTGTCCACTCAGCCCCTGTATTAAAATATTTAACTATTAGAGGCTAGAGAGGGGACTAAAGTGTGGGGTGACAGCTCTAGCAGCTCACATAAACACAAATTTTATAAACCAAAGGGGGTGGGAGGAGGCTGAGCTATGGACCTTTCTCAAGTGTAACTATCCATTCTACCTCAGCAGGGAAACACACTAGATCCTGTAACGGTGATCTAAATGTTATTGAGATGCATATTAGAGGAGGTGATCCTTCAAACACCTTGGAACATTTGAAAGGTCAACGCCAGCCTTTGAATTGATTCTACTCCCAACTGAGTCCAGAAATGAATTGGGGAAAGCACTTCAGGAATACGTTTCATGTTAAGGGTTTCAGAAAGGCCCCTCACTGCTGTGTTTGGGGCAGATCTGGTCTTACCATGAGGCAGGGTGAGGCAGCTGCCTAATAATAACAATAACAACAACAACAACAACAACAACAACAATAATAATAATAATAATTTATTTATACCCCGCCCATCTGGCTGGGTTTCCCCAGCCACTCTGGGCGGCTTCCAACAGAATATTAAAATACAATAATCTATTAAACATTAAAAGCTTCCCTAAACAGGGCTGCCTTCAGATGTCTTCTGAAAGTCTGGTAGTTGTTTTTCTCTTTGACATCTGGTGGGAGGGCGTTCCACAGGGCGGGTGTCACTACATAGAAGGCCCTCTGCCTGGTTCCCTGTAACTTGGCTTCTTGCAGCGAGGGAACTACCAGAAGGCCCTCAAGCATTGGACCTCAGTGTCCGGGCAGAACGATGGAGGTGGAGACGCTCCTTCAGGTATACTGGACCGAGGCCGTTTAGGGCTTTAAAGGTCAGCACCAACACTTTGAATTGTGCTCGGAAACGTACTGGTGCTTCATGTTCTCTCATTGACCTCCTCTCCAGCTTATCTTCATGCTGTGAAAAGCTTTCTCTTCTGTTTTCTGCAGGTCAGGATTCTGTTCAAGGCACAGAGCCAGGCCAGGCAATTTCTCCTCTTCCTCCTCCTTGACATTCGGCAACCCTGGCTGTGTGGTCTGAGGAAGTGCAGATATGACGCAGAATGCAAGGATTCTTGGCAAGGACCTGGCTTCCTGAGAATCTCCACTTTCACGTTGACGGGGGAGAGGGAATCAGAGCCTGGTCTTTATGGATGCAAAGATATTCTTTAAAGTGTGTGTCCCTGCTGATATATCTTAGGAGTCTGGAAGAAGTATCTGGATAAGAATTCCAGCAAGCAAGCTGGGGATTCGACTTCAGTGGCCTAGTTCCTTGACGAGGAGAACCAGAATGGAATATGTAAGATATTGAAAGCTGCAGACTGAATGTATTGCTGAATAGAGCAACCCTGAACACAGTCCCTCTGAGTTCACGTGGACTTGCATCCAGTAAAGATGTCAAGGACTGTAGCCTTGAAATACAATTCTATTCTTGTCTAATCAGAAGTAAGTCCAATGGGGATTCCTCTCAAGCAAGTAAGTATAAGATTACGTACCCAGGCACAGCCCCCCCCCCTCCAGGAGCCAGACCCCAGATAAGGAAAACACATGACATCCTCTATGGCAGTGTTTCCCAAACTTTTTTGGGCAACGGCACACCTGTTTATTGAAAAAAAATCTCGCGGCACACCACCATTAAAGCCCCGCCCCGTGATGTCAGCGCGCAGCGTCACGCCGGGAGGGACGCTCGAAAGTGAAAGTTTTTTCCCTCCCCCCTCAGTCCCTCGCTCGGGGGCAAAGCGCCTGCTTTTCACGCAAAAGGTCGCTGGTTCAATCCGCGGAGCTTTGAAGCTAAAGGTTAAAGGGGGGTGCAGAGAGACGTGTAGACCCGTTTGCTTAGAAGTATGTCCCCAGTGTTTCCCCATGGGGTCCCAAGGAAGAGCGGCGCCACCCGATTGGATTTCCTAAACTCCCGCCCTGAGCGCTGGAGTTCCGCGTAACCCAAATTAAACCCGGTTGCTTACACTCTGTCCAGGAGGACGCACAATCCCCGCTTGACGGATGGGTCTGTTCCAAGGCTGGCTCCGCTGGCAAAGCCGGCTTGCTGGACGCCTCTTGGCAGGGAGAGAAGCGGACGGACGAGTTTTAAGAGGCTCTCCGTCGCTCCAGAAGAAGGCAGGGCAAAGATTTCAAGGGGCATCGCTCCGGCTGCTCCCTCTCCCGCCGCGCAGGAGCGATGCCTCTCTCTGGCTCTCCCTCCGCGCAGGCTGAGGGAGGGAGGGAGGGGCGCGTGTGACCCGTCTCTGCTGGGAGACCAAACCCAGCGAGGCAGAGTCGCGCGGAGGCGCCCAGGCAGCGCTGCCGGCTGCGAGGAGGAGCGCCAGGCAGCAGCAGGAGGCGCGGCCTCTCCTCGCCGCCGCCGCCCCGCCTCTCGCCGCCCGACTCGCCCGCCTCCCTCCAGGCATCTCGCGGCACACGAGGCAACGTCTCACGGCACACTCGTGTGCCGCGGAACACCGGTTGGGAAACACTGCTCTATGGGATTAAAATGGCCACAACTTTACTGAATTTCAGATGTAGGAAACCTTGGCTTAGGCATTGGGCGTGTATCCCTCTCAGCCCCCTGCTGGGGTATGAGGCTAGACAGTGTCAGCCAGGAATTCGGGGACACTGCAAAACAAGTGTTTACGCAGCTGGCCCCCTTATTCAGGTAGCTGAGGTGAGTTCTATGACCCATCACTGTGTGCTCTTGTTCAGAGACTCCCCACAAGACTCCTTTAACAGGTAACCCTGATATCGCTGCCGCAGAAGGGGTGGGTCGCCACTTCACCCCCTCACTGAGTATTGGACTAAAGGATTCTGCCCGAGGCCTAAAACCACCAAAGTTGTGACAATTGCTACAGGGAAGGCAAAACCTGCAGAGCAAAGGAAATTCGTTCCCGGCTCTGAAAAACAGGAGCCATCGTCCGACCATAGGAACACCCATGGAGCTAGGAATAAACGGTTAGCTTAAAAGAAAAGATACAATTACAGTGGTACCTCGGGTTACAGATGTTTCAGGTTATAGACTCTGCTAACCCAGAAATAGTACCTCGGGTTAAGAACTTTGCCTCAGGATGAGAACAGAAATCGTGCTCCGGTGGCACGGCAGCAGCAGGAGGCCCCATTAGCTAAAGTGGTGCTTCAGGTTAAGAACAGTTTCAGGTTAAGAACAGACCTCCAGAACAAATTAAGTTCTTAACCCGAGGTACCACTGTACAAGGAGGGCTGAGTGGGTGATACTCTGGGGCTGATTGCACTGCTGGCATCAGCGCCGGCCCTCTTTTATCCATGAAGACTGCTCACTCCCGGTCCACTCCCTTTTGCCTCGCCCCCCCCAGGCTGCCATGGATACGCCACTTGAAACCAGTGACCATCAGGGGCAGGGCAGCAACAGCCAGCTGGGCAGTGGGGGGGTGCCGGAGGCAGTGGGCGGTTACTGCAGTCAGAATTTACACAAATTTATTTATTATTTATTTCATAAAATTTGCTTCATCCCAGTGTGTTATATAGTTCATGGTTGTTTGGGCAGGTGTGTGTGTGTGTGTGTGTGTGTGTGTGTGAGAGAGAGAGAGAGAGAGAGAGAGAGAGAGAGAGAGAGAGAGAGAGATGCAGATTACACACAGACCTGCTTATACCTTGCTTCCCAATTTAACAGACAATTAAAACGGAAGAACGGTAACCATTTGGAATATGTCTCAAGCTCTGACATTTTTTAAAAAAGAAAAAGAATATCCAGATCCGCCGCAGAAGGAACAAATTCAGTGAAATATATTTCACGTGGTGATGTGTGTAACACAAGAATCTGCAGCCACTTTGATTTGATGCAGTGGTGGCGATGCTAATGGTAGATGGGACTCCTTTCCACTGTTAAACTGACTGAGCTAGAGCAAGTAAATTAAGCCAATGAAATATCACCTGCCATTTCAGCACCACCTCACCCCACCCAGTGCAGTCTGCCCACCCCACACCTTGACAAGTCTCTAATTAAAGTTGACTCTCACAAGGAAATGTATGAAATGTATCAGATCCTCCATTAATTGTGAATTTTCACACCGGCCAGAATAAGGACAGCTTAGGAAAGCTTGATTCTCTTCACCACCTTAATATCATGATCAATCCCCACTACAATAATAAAAAAGGAGTGTGGTAGGGTTTTCTCTTTCCTGCTGGTGTGTAGGGCAGAGAAGAGATTGAAACAAAGAAATACTTTCTACTCTGATGCCCCCAATCCACACAGATGCAGGAATCATCATATTTTCTACACCGTTGCTCCCAGTGCAAGCACATTTGTGGATCATCAAAATACAGCGAAAGGAGGGGAAATAGTGCTTAGAGAGCTTTGCGAAGGAAGGAATGAAATAGCACTGGGCTGTGAAGCTGTGTGCCGGTCTAGCTGTAACTAGACCATAGTTAACGAAGGAGATTGGAAGCAATGGAGCTCCAGGCCAGTTAAAGAAATGGGCACTTGCTGTTTCTGAGGTTTTTGCTCACTCTTAAAGAGTCACAAGCTATATAAAACAGGGCCTTTCTATTAAACCAGGATTCCTTCGCCTCCTCTCACCCACCCTGTGTATCTCCTGCCTTTGACCTTTGTTGTTCTTCTGCTGAGTCGCCTCTGGACTGCTATTCCAGCCCCCTGATTTTCCAGAGTTTTGGAATACCCAGGGAGCCTGGGTGAGTAGACGAGGCTCCCTGCTACGGAGAGTTGCCCTCCAATTCACGGAGGGTGATGGAAAGAGAAAAGAGTGAGCACATTCGTTCCTGCTTTCTCCTTCACATTAATCATGTGGAGAAAGGAATGCCTAAAGAGGACGGAGGTTTCATTCCATCAGCCATTGGTGGGTTCTTCTGTGTTCTTTGGATGCTGCTCAACTAGATAATTAATGGTTTTAATTAATGTCATTTCTGAGCCTAAGGGAGCTTCCGCACAGGAGCATTCGCCACATCTGATTCTGTACTCCAGCCAAAAAGCAATGTTTTGAGACAAGGCATTCTTCAGAAGCCAGGGCACAGGACCACAGGGCCATCTTCAGCATATGCACCACCAGGGTGCAAAGATCCACCCAGCACCCCCAATTTTTTTTGGGGGGGATAAAAGTTGTTGAGCTTTTATGGGGGGGAACAAGTGTGGCGATCACACAGGGTCCCCGGACGTTTCACCATCTATTGATCCCTGTACCACCACTTTATTTCTCGCTGCCACCACCCAGACCCTACCTGGTACAAAACTGAGTCCAGTCAGGGTTAAATTGGAACATAAACCTCTGTTTATTGCAGTTTAACAAGCATGTGGTTTCATAAACGGTATCGGTCAATTACAATCCTGGGGTGCCTATCCAGACCTATAACTTCCACTACCTGCTCTCACTCACTAAAACTACCTCTCAGATATTTACTTGTCTTCCTAGCTCCTAACTGTTCCTGACTCAGTCTATTTCGCTACACTAACTCAACCTACCCACAGACGCTATCCCAATTTGCTCCCACTCCAACCAACGACCCAACTCCCAACGAACTTCCCTCTTCGCCCTTCCCAGAGCTGGTTTTATAGTCCCTCTGGCTCCATCCCCCTGGGTTCTGATTGGGTAACCTGTTTAACTATTTCACCTCCAGCACTCTCATATGTTAACATCAAAGCAAGTCTAAGTTGTTGAGCTTTTATGGAGGGAAGCAGCGAAAACTGCTAACATAGGGGGGGGGGAGCGGCAGCAATAACTCCATATTCCTTTTTTGCGATCATGTGAAAATGAAAGACACCACTAGGGAGTCTGCAGCTCTTCTGCAAAAGAGAACGGAAATGACCCAGCGATCGACCACGATCGACCACAACCACCCAGCGATCGACCTATCGATCCTGGTCGACTGGTTGGACATCCCTGAAGTAGATAGTTAAGAGCTTAGGCGGCTTCAGCGACGGGTGCCTGGCACCTCCCAGAATTGGGCGCCTGGGTGCCTCGCACCCCCAGATAAAGACGGCCCTGCAGAACCACATCATATGCCACCACCTAGGCCTCCTGTTGAAGACATTTCCTGTGCAAAGGGCCACATAGCAGTGTGGACCTAAGGGTGCATTCAGACATGGCGAACATTGCATTCATTCTTCTGCTTATCATGCTAGTGCTTCTGTCCCGTTTTCTAATGGAACTGTGGCTTTTTGTCCGATATACCTGTGCGTCATGCTCAGTTTCATTTATACACTGGGCATGGTATGACACAGCTGGACAAACTCTTTCTGCACATGAATGCTTCTGTTCACCCACAATTTCCCAATGAAAACAGCAGGAAATTTCATCATGTTACTCCCACGGTTTTCCAAGCTTAGGGGATTTTTTTTTTCCTGGAACCAAATAACATGGAAATGAGCATTAAACATGCACTATATTCCATTAGTTTTCCCAAAGTGGTTCTTAGACCATGTGAAAGCTATGCAGAAATTAACAGTCGGGGAAATTTCAGGGAAATGGCTTATGGATGCAACCTAAAACTCACAGGCATGGGTCCCTAGGCTTCAGTCTTTTCATAAGTAGGGCAGGACTTCAGGGCAGATGCCCAAGGCTCAACAGAATCAGTAGGAGGCTCCCCATGCACAACAGTGCTGCCTCATCACATTCTGGAACAAGTAAGGTAATGTGCATTACCATCAGAGCAAGATTTGCCAAGCTCTCTGGGCAAGTGAGCACATTTGAGAAAGTGCAGTGGGCCTATGACAAAATAGCCACCGTGAGGGCATGGTGTATGACAAAATGGCTGCTGTGGAGCACAGCATAGCACAAAATGGTTGCCACAGGGGCCTAGCAGGATGGCTTGAATGTAGGAAAGACTGAACCAGGAACTGAGTAAGCAAAGCATACTGTCTCTTGTGTATTGTGGATTTTTGAGGGGATATTTGCTGGGTTCTTTTGTGGGTGCAATAGGAGGTACTCGTGGGCACAATGGCACCATGTTGGTGACCCCTGATCAAAAGAGAGTGGGGAAGAAGAAAAAGAAGAAGAAGAAAAAGAAGAGGAGGAGGAGCTTGGATTTGATATCCATACCCTAAGGAGTCTCAAAGTGGCTAACATTCTCCTTTCCCTTCCTCCCCTACAACAAACACTCTGTGATGTGAGTGGGGCTGAGAGACTTCAGAGAAGTGTGACTAGCCCAAGGTCACCCAGCAGCTGCATGTGGAGGAGCGGAGACGCGAACCTGGTTCACCAGATCACGAGACTACCGCTCTTAACCACTGCACCGCTCTTAACCACTAGGGATCACCGTGAGACCATTAAATCCAGAGACTGAAATTACCTGACTGCACCACTGACAGGGTCCTTTTCCTGAGGCAAGGAAACCTCACACAGGAAACCTGCTCCAAAAGAATATGAACTTATGGTGTCATCTGCCAGAGTGAAGTTTATCAGATGGATGAAACAGATTAGCTGCTCCCTGTGTGTTGCTGCCTTCCCTTGATCGAAGGAATAATGGAGATGATTAGTTGTTTCCTCCTGTCTCTAGGACTGCGAGAGGAAAGTTTCTTTGACTGTTCCAGGGAATCTAATCATGCTTCTTTGCCATCATGTCTCTTTCATCCTTGGGGAAAACGCCAGTTCTGCAGGCTTTGCTCAAAAAACGTAATTTCCCATTGTGGAGGGTTTAGAAAGAGAATTTCTCAATTGTTGCTTTCCCTCCCTCTATTTTCTTATTGCATCTGGGCAAATTCTTTGCTGTCAATGTAGGCTGTGCACAAAGCCCCTGGGAATGAAGGCGTCTGTCTATCTACGGCCAGTAATTCCAAACACATTTTTATAACTTTTAGAAGGGAACAAAGAGAACATGCTGGTGCCCTCCAGGACTACAACTGCCACCATACCTGGCCATGGGCCATGCTAGCTGAGGATGATGGGAGTTGGAGTCCAACAACATCTGAAGAGCACCCAGCAGGGAAAAGGCTGAAACTGATGGATATGCTGCTGTCACAATATCCAACTAATTTTCAGTGAAGAACAGAGGCTTACTCCTTCTCCATGGTCTCAGGTTGTCGTGCTGGGTTCTCCTGTTCTCCACTCCCTTTCTTGGTTGTCCCAGGGGTCAGTTTCCCCTTCTTAATGGAGAAGTGGGCAAAAGCATGTGTTGTTGTAATACTCGATGGGCTTGGTGCAATCCTGACACATGAAACTGGCAAACTACAGGTATGGGGAAGGGAAGGTTCTTAAGCAAGATGCCTTTCATTAGCCCACCTCCTCAAGTATTGAGATTCCACCCCAGGTTGCCATACTCTGGAGGAAGATGAGGAAGGAGATGAGGAGGAATGAAGGGAGCCTGGAACATACAGAAGTGATATCTTATCCCCAATACCATCTGACTCTAATGTGGAGACAGGACTTCCAGCTCCCTTGAGGAGAAGAGACCGTTGCTGGAATAACTTCATTTTATGTTGAAGATAAATAATAAATACAGCCGTACATTGGAAGTCGAATGGAATCCATTTTGGAAGTCCGTTCGACTTCCAAAATATTCAGAAACCAAAGCGCAGCTTCTGATTGGCTGCAAGAAGCTTCTGCAGCCAACCAGAAGCCACGGAAGCCGCACCGGATGCTCGGCTCCCGAAAATCGTTCAAAAAACTGGAACACTCACTTCTGGGTTTCGATCATTTGGGAGCCAATTTGTTTGGGAGCCAAGGCGTTTGAGATCCAAGGTACGACTGTACATTAAAAAAATAATAATTCGAAAACTTAGCTTTCTTCTGATGTTTAGTGCCATAACCCATCTGAAGCCTTCTGGGGACAAAGTGGAATCAAAACTCAAGCAAGCAAGCAATTTGTCATTGTCTGTGAGGGTTGCCAAATTCTAGGAGAGGTTAGGGGGTCTTTTGCTTCCCCTGGGTTACAGAGGGGAAAACAACGTGAAGGGGGCATCCAAAAGATCTGCCATCACTTCCCAGAATTAGCTTAAGTGACAGCCGCTTTGTACACACATGTTTACAATCACAAGAGCAGATGGTGCGGCTATTGGATCGATTTCAACACCACTCCAATGCATTCAGCCGAGCCAGGGATTGGAACAAGACATGACGACAGATAAACACCCTGTATTCTGTTGCTGATCTTCTGAGATATATGTTCACTCTCAGCAAACAGGTAGGATGGGTCCCGTGCCAGCTGTCATCCTTTGTAGCTGCCTTCCTGGGTTCTTTAAAGGAAAACACTGGGGAATTTGCTGCTTTGGCAGACGAAGGGGGAGGAGGACTCCACAGATAATCAGCGAGGACATTATTTATGTTGCCAAATTATTTATAAAGAGCAGAAGGGGGAAAGAATCACAAACACACCCCATGCCCCCCATCTGAGCTCTGATCAAAGCAATCTGTACTTACTCAAACATGACATAATACAGGAGTTTAACTGACAGCAAGCAAAACATATTCCTCTATCTATCTATCTATCTATCTATCTATCTATCCACACACACATACCCCACATGCCTAATAATTGGGCCAGGTAAGTAGGTTTAGTTGTAGGAAGATTCTGAGCATGGTGAATCTGCTGTGAAGAACTGAGTCCAGGTGGGCAGAGCTGTGCGCTGGGAAATCAAGACAGCTTGGACTAGACAAAAGGGGACTCTGTCACAACAAGGCTGCACGTTTTAACTAATCTCAAAAGGCGAAACAGATTCTGTACAGTTAATGTGCTTAAAAGGCAGCCAGAGCTGCGTTGGGGATGAATCCAACAGCAGCAAACCAAGTCTTCCAGCTGGCAGTCTCTTCCCCCACAAGGGTCTTTTCTGTGGTCCAGAAAGCCCAGCCTAGCATAGCCAAGCAGCTCTATTAAGGGTCGGGTCTGTGAGTGCTGTGCCTTCCTTAAGAAAAAAAGCACCATGCAGTGCCAAGGTAAACTCCATTCTGTGCCAAGAAAAGCTGGATTCTGCAACCTGTACAAACTGGGAAAATTCAGAAAATTGGGATAGATTTGCTTGTTCCACATAACTTATTTTGCTTCTGCCACTTATGGGCGAGGGAAAGAGGCACCATGGAGGGCTATGAAGTTCTGCTGTTGACCCCGGAAACCAGGATTAGCCCTCCTACTTGCTGCACCACCTTCATTTGAGATTTCACTACAGTGGTACCTTGGGTTAAGAACTTAATTCGTTCTGGAGGTCTGTTCTTAACCTGAAACTGTTCTTAACCTGAAGCACCACTTTAGCTAATGGAGCCTCCTGCTGCCGCTGTGCCACTGCTGCACGATTTCTGTTCTCATCCTGAAGCAAAATTCTTAATCCGAGGTACTATTTCTGAGTTAGCGGAGTCTGTAACCTGAAGCGTGTGTAACCTGAAGCATATGCAACCCGAGGTACCACTGTATTAAGCATTGCCTGGAAGTGCTTCAAGACTTTCTCTGCTGCTCTAAAGAACAGAAACTTGCTTTTGAAAAGGAAAAGGAAAAGGAAAAGGAAATGAAGGTTCTTGGGATGTTGAATGTTTCACCTACATCCTAGCAAGGCCCAGCAAACTTACATAAAGGCGGCAGTGGTGCTGGTAGACTGATGCACACAGAAGAAGCAAGGTCATTACTAATGCAGGGCATGGACGAGCTGTATCTCACTGGCAGAGCACACGTACTGTTTTACTAAAGAGTTCCTATTCAATTCCTGGTATCTCCAGGTAGAGCTGGAAATGACTCCTAAACAATACAGAGCTAGATGGACCAGTGGTCTACCTTGGTCCAGGGCACTTTCCTATGTCCCTATGATGTCCTCCATCCATGTCACTGGTGGATGTTGGCGAGGAGGCAGAGTTTACGTGCTGAGATAAAAGTGATGGTTACAGAGAGGGAGTTTCCTAGCAAAGGGTCAGAGGCAGAGCAGTTCTTAGCGAGAGCGAGATCAAGAGCACTTGTCCAAAGGGGAGATGGTCCAAAAACTGAGATCAAAGGAGTAGGTTAGGAAGAGCATGTGATACGCAGCTGGGTCAGTGAGATTACCAACATGAAAGTTAGAATCACCAAGGTGCACAGTGGAGATGTTGCCAGAGGAACAGAAGGTGAGCCAACCATTAAGTTCCATGTTGAAAGTACAAAACACCAACGCAGGCAGGTGAAGAGAACCAGAGGTGTTCAGAATGAATTGCAAAGGCTGAGAAGGAGTGGGAAGGAGGAAGAGGTGGCTTGGGGCTGTAAATGGCAAACCCGCTTTTCCTTAGGACACCCCTATTTCCATTAAATAAAGGTTGGAGGTATAGAGTTATGCGACCCCCCCCCCCCCGCCGAGCCAAGGAGATAAGGAACCATACAAACTTTAGGAGACATCTGAAGGCAGTCCCGTAAAGGGAAGTTTTTAAAAAATAATAATTAATGTTTTATTATGTTTTTATATATGTTGTAAGCTGCCCAGGGGACGCGGGTGGCCCTGTGGGTTAAACCACAGAGCCTAGGACTTGCCGATCCGAAGGTCGGCAGTTCGAATCCCCGCAATGGGGTGAGATCCCGTTGCTCGGTCCCTGCTCCTGCCAACCTAGCAGTTCGAAAGCATGTCAAAGTGCAAGTTGATAACTAGGTACCACTCCAGCGGGAAGGTAAACGGCGTTTCCATGCACTGCTCTGGTTCGCCAGAAGCGGCTTAGTCATGCCGGCCACATGACCCGGAAGCTGTACGCCGGCTCCCTCGGCCAATAAAGCGAGATGAGCGCCACAACCCCAGAGTCGGTACGACTGGACCTAATGGTCAGGGGTCCCTTTACCTTTTACCTTAAGCTGCCCAGAGTGGCTGGGCAACCCAGTCAGATGGTTAGGGTATAAATAGTAAAATGATGCTGATGATGCTGATGATAGAATAGGACATCGCTATCAGAAAAATGTTGGAGGGTATGAAATGGCAGCACTGGAAATGAAGACCAACACCAGTGATTTTCAGGGGAAGGGTAAAGGAAAGGAAGGAGAAATGTCCATAAGAGAACGTAGCCATAGTGCCAAGCGGGGGGTGGGGGTGGTGTTTTGGAGAGGTCAAGTGCATGGAGGGAGCAAGAGAGGAAAAGGACTTGGAGAGAGGGGGTGGTTTCTGAGAGGGGGAGTTGCTTTTCCAGATACAGCAGGAGTGGGGGAAATGGTGGGGGCAGCAGTAAATGTAGATGAGATTTGGAAAGAGAGGGAAATGTGGGTGTTGTGATGGCAAAAGCAACCAGCAGTAGGCTGGGAGCGCTAGGGATGAGGAAGGAGCTTTGGGAAAATAGAGGAAATTGACCTGGCCAGGGTGGTGGGAGCCCTAGGATGCCCTACGGTCACTCTGCCACATTGTAGACGGAAAGCAAAGTCCTTCATTGTGGCTATCAGCCTGGGTGTTTGCTGCTGAGTTCTTCAAACATCCCTCCTCCCTGCCCTTTATTGCAATAAGGATAAACTCTTGAGTGTTTTTACTGCACACACTTGATTCTATAAGCTTGTGGGTTAAGTGTTATGCAGTTGGTCCTGGCTTTAAGGAATGTGGTATAGAGTTGTAAATACATTTATTTTCTCATTTCGAAGTGGCTGAGAGCCAGGCTATTCCAGCCAGAGGAGGTGAAAGCGGAGGATATTACAGCTGCCTGTCACCCTCCCAGAGAATGATAGCCCTTGTCAATCATTCCCTATAAGCGAGGAAGGGCTGGGAGACAGGCAAAACTCATCTCAATCTAATTCCTTCTAATGCTTCTTCTCGGACGAAAGGATTGGAGGCTCTGTTGTACGCTGCATCGAGTGGGGGAACCTGGGCTCAGTCCCTTAAACGCATACGTGATGGCGCACAGATAAAGCACTACCAGACTCAGAATATTCGCACAGGAATAGGGAAGTGAAGGGACATGGGTTAAGGAAGCCAGGTTCATAGGCCACTGGAAGAAAAGTCATACACGATGCTGAAATATGCCTTCGAGCCTCTGACTCGTGCTGCTTCTGGTTCTTGAGAATGCTGTTCATCTGGGAGAGAATGAGAAAGAGAGCCATTTTGAAACCGGGTGTAGATAAGGAGTGGAGAACTCGTGGCGCTCCAGATTTTTTTAATTGTTATTCTTACTTATTTCAGAGTGTTTTTAGCCCGCCAATAATCCACAGATCTCAGGGCAACTTGCAGATTTTTTAAAATGCAATGATGGGCAAATAATCTGACCTTGGTATAAGGCAGGTTCGTCTGAATCACCTTGGGTTGCACTCTTGCTTGGAACTCAACCAACCATGGAGCTAACTCTTGTGGAATAGAATGCATAGAATGCATAGAATTCTGGCTACTGGCTTCAAATCTGGTTTTGGAATGAGGAGATTCTGGTGTGCTAAAAGCCCCCTACAATTGTGCCAAGTGTGTAGAATGAACTTATGTAGGGAGGGAAACAGGTTCAGAGCATGCCCAACCTGTTTTCACTAGCTTATGTGCACAGTGCCTTGTGTTTGAGCAAACTGTTTGCATGTACACCTTGTGCATACCACCCAACATTTCTCCAATGAAAACAGGACTGACTCTGCGGTTGCGGCGCTCATCTCGCTTTACTGGCCAAGGGAGCTGGCATACAGCTTCCAGGTCATGTGGCCAGCATGACTAAGCCACTTCTGGCAAACCGGAGCAGCGCACGGAAACGCTGTTTACCTTCCCGTAGCTATTTATCTACTTGCACTTTGACGTGCTTTTAAACTGCTAGGTTGGCAGGAGCCAACCAATCAATGGGAGCTCATCCCGTTTTGGGGATTCGAACCTCTGACCTTCTGATCGGCAAGTCCTAGGTTCTGTGGTTTAACCCACAGCGCCACCCGCGTCCCTTGGGTCTCAGGTATACAGCTGCAAATACAACATTTTAAGTGTGTTATACAAATTTGACACTAGATGGCGATGCTGAGCTTATGGCAAATTCAATATATTTTTCAATGCTTTTTTAAAAAAGCATTTTCCACAGTGGTTGTTTTGTGTGTGTGTGTGTGTGTGTGTGTGTGTGTGTGTGTGTGTGTGTGGATTCCACCTCAGGTCGGTCCGTCCAGGATTTCTAAACTTGAATAAAGAGAACCTATTCAAATGAAGCTGACACAAAAACCTCACACATACACTAATTAAAAAAAAGAAAGTAAGTTTACCACCCACCTTCTCCCCCCACTGTCTCTCCCCAACTCTCTTCCCCCCAACCTTAAACCATATACAATATTAATGTCTCACATCAAATGCAACTAATCTGTACAAAAGATTCCACGGCAGGAAAATAGAGACAACGCAATCCAATTTTGTAATCCAAGAAAATCTTTAATACAAACTATTTAAAAGAAGAAGAAATCTTGGATGGACTTGGGTCTAATTGATTTGATTAAACACACAATAAAAGCAACACAATCCCTTTTAAACAACAATTCATTTATAAGCATTGGACTTTGTGTGTGTGTACAGGGAAGCCCCCTGTTTGAAGATGCCCTTCGTGCTCCCCAAGGGAGGGGAAAAGCCAGCCACTCTGTTTGCAAAGGAAAGGCGTATATTATATTATGCCAAACTGGAACAACCTCAAATGTGATTAGCAGCAAGCGCACCTCCTTGACTGCCTTCCTACACGAGTGAGTTCACGTCAGCTTCTTCAAGACACACCAGCTGCAGCTTCCATCCACCCAGGGAGTCAATTGCTCTTGGGGAATTTGGCTCGGTAATTGAATTCCCTTTCTCCCTCGCCATTTAGCAGATCAACTACTGTATTTTTGAGCTGCTGTTATTTGTGGCGTTTCCCAGATCCTCGGTGGGCTTCCCCCCCCCTTCCTTGTGTATTTTTGAAGTCTCTGCTAATTTGATTTCCTTGCTTCATCCCGCACTTTGGTTGTCTTCCCTGTCTTTTATTAAATGGCAGCAGGGGAAGTGAATGCTGGCGAAGGGGCGGGCATGTTTGCCTGCACGCTTATAGCAATCATCTCCCCTGTATGAAATTGGATTCCTTCTGCATTCACGCTTATTAAATTATGCCCAGTGGAAGAAAAACACATTAGTCTGCAAAAAAAAAAAAAAAGATAATCCATGGAGGGTTACTTTTAACACCTACCTTTCAGACCACTTTTCAAAGTCTCCTATGAACACTACATTAAGCTGACCCAACAGGGGAAGGAAGTGTTGGGACAAGTGACTTGGTTGCACTCTGCTATTCCATTCATTTCATGGAAGGTAAAACCTGCAGTTCTTCCTATTGAGCTCTGTGCACATGAAAGCTTGTACCCAGAACAAACTTAGTTGGTCTTTAAGGTGCTAATGGACAATTTTTTTATTTAGTACAACTATGGTTATCCTGGCATGAATGCGCAGCTTCCACGAAGATTAACAGAACAACGGGACTATTTTTTCTGTGTTTATTTATTCACAAAACAAAAAAATCTATGCTGTCAACGTTAAGAAATAACATCATAGCAGTGAACAGCATAAAATCAATAATAAAATTACATTCATAAAGCAAAAATCCTTCAAAAATCAGTAAATGAGATTAATGGATCAACATAGCTGAATCACTTATCAGGGAAAGCCTGGTAAACGGACAAGTTTTAAGCAGGCATCTAAATGCTAAACGTGGTATTAAACTAAGTTTTACTCAGAGTAGACCCATTGAAATTAACTGCCCTAATTTAGACATGTTCATTTCAGTGCGTCTACTCTGAATAAAATTTAGTCTAATACCACCCTAGTACTGTAGATAACGGACTGGTGTTAATTGGGAACGCATTCCAAGGGACAGGCAGCACCACACTAAAGGGTTTGTTTTAGTGGATGTAAGACAAAACTTCGGAGTGTACAGCACTACTAAGAGTTTGTCTGTCCTGAGAATCAAAGTGTCCGGAAAGGGTATACTAAGTCAAGGTGTTCCCAGAGGTAGCCCAGCCCAAAGTTGCCCAGGGATTTATGTGGTAATGGCAAGACTTTAACCTTGGCCCAGTAGCATATCAGTAGCCAGGTCAGCTCTTTCAACACAAGGGTTATGCCAGTGATTCCCAAAGTTGGGTCTCCAGCTGTTTTTGGACTACAAATCCCATCATCCCTAGCTAGCCAGACCAGTGGTGTTAATTGGGAACGCATTCCAAGGGACAGGCAGCACCACACTAAAGGGTTTGTTTTAGTGGATGTAAGACAAAACTTCGGAGTGTGCAGCACTACTAAGAGTTTGTCTGTCCTGAGAATCAAAGTGTCCGGAAAGGGTATACTAAGTCAAGGTGTTCCCAGAGGTAGCCCAGCCCAAAGTTGCCCAGGGATTTATGTGGTAATGGCAAGACTTTAACCTTGGCCCAGTAGCATATCAGTAGCCAGGTCAGCTCTTTCAACACAAGGGTTATGCCAGTGTTTCCCAAAGTTGGGTCTCCAGCTGTTTTTGGACTACAAATCCCATCATCCCTAGCTAGCCAGACCAGTGGTCAGGGATGTTGGGAATTGTAGTCCGAAAGCAGTTGGAGACCCATTTTGGAAAACAATGGGTTATGCCCTCTTCATATTTCACCCTCCTTCAACAGCCTTAGAACAACATTTTGCACTAGCTGCAGCTTCCAGACCAGTCTAAAGTGAAGCCCCACATCAAGTGCATTGCAGTAATCCAGTCTGGAGGTTACCAATGCCTGGACTACTGTAGCTAAGATATTCCGACCCAGAAAGAATCATAGCTATCGCACCGGCCTCATCTGGCAGAAGGCACTCCTAGCTACTCAATCCACTAGGGCTGGATCCAGGAGCACCCATAGCCTAAGAGACAGTGTAACCCTATCCTGAGCAGGCAACTGACCTATTTCACAGACCTATTTCAAGCTCAGTTTATACCTGCATGGCCCCACCTCATAGAGAAATAGAGTTGGGTCTCATCAGTGTATTTTATGTCATCGGCTCCAAATCCTGAAGTCTTCCTAGAGCTGTTAAATAGCATTAGAGAGGGGCAATTGTGTCTACAGCCCTTTGCACATTGCCATTCCACAGCGAGGCAAGACCCTTGACGAGATCGCCATCTCTATCTCCATGAAAATCCCCCGGAGCATTCAGGAAGGAACCCATCAGAATCCACCAGTCTCCAAGGGCGGACCCTCCTAATGGATCCCCCGTGCTGCAGGCAGAATGTGCCCCAACAAGTCCAAAAGCCATCAGAAATGTACATGTTGGCCAGCTGCTTTTTCATAGTGCTGTCACCTGGGTTATACAGCAATGGTGCTTCCAAGAAACAGCCTGATCCTATGTGTCAGAATCCTCTACTGAGTTCAATGAGGCTTCGTTCCGGATTTGCTTGTGCTGGATTGCAACTCAAGAGCCCATCCGCACTTCTGTTTGTCCCCGTGAATTGTAGGCACAGGTCTGAGTGGTTTTTCTTTTATCCCACCAATTCCCCTGAGAAAACCCGTTTGTTCTGATTCAGCAGTGAATACAGTGGTACCTCTGGTTACGTACTTAATTCATTCCGGAGGTCCGTACTTAACCTGAAACTGTTCTTAACCTGAAGCAAAACTTTAGCTAATGGGGCCTCCTGCTGCTGCCGCGCCGCCGGAGCACGATTTCTGTTCTCATCCTGAAGCAAAGTTCTTAACCCGAGGTACTATTTCTGGGTTAGCGGAGTCTGTAACCTGAAGTGTATGTAACCTGAGGCGTATGTAACCCGAGGTACCACTGTAGTGGGTTTTTTCCAGGGAAAGCGGTGGGATGAAAGAAAAACCTCTCCGATGTGTGCCTAGAAATTATGGACCAGGCAAAAGAAAAAGTGGGACAAGAGAACTGTGACCTCTAAGAGTCAGGGGTGAGGGAGGGATGTACAGTGGTACCTCGGGTTACGTACACTTCAGGTTACATACACTTCAGGTTACCCAGAAATAGTAGCTCGGGTTAAGACCTTTGCTTCAGGATGAGAACAGAAATCGTGCCCCGGCAGCGCGGCAGAAGCAGGAGGCCCCATTAGCTAAAGTGGTGCTTCAGGTTAAGAACAGCCCTCTGGAACGAATTAAGTACATAACCAGAGGTACCACTGCACAATTCTTCGAATGACGTGGTTGAGAGGCTTTGTCCCTTTACCGGTTGATTTCTTCACCACCAGCAGGGAATGTTAAGAGTTAACTGCAGTTACAGCTGTGCCGCCATGCATGCTTTAGACTTCTGCTTGCTGCTAAACTTGATAGCTGCTTGGCACTGTCTCTAACGGCAAGTTACAAATAGACATCCTTCCACTCTCGTGCCAAAATCAATCACTCCGAGATGGGGGACCGTCCGCTGGTGGTGCCTGCAGCACGTCAAGTGCCGCTGGGAACAGAGTGCCCTCTCTTTGCTAGCTAAAGTCACAAGTATTGCTCTTATGGTTTCCCCAAACCCACAAGGGGAGGAGCGAGGAGGAGGCCTTCTTGCAACTGCCCTTCCGGCTGCCCTTGTGATACAGCTAGCTCTCTACGTCCACTAGAGGTCATCATTGTGCTAAGAGTTCGGTTTTTGCCACTCTTCCCAACACAGTTTAGTGTGGAATCATATCACACACGCCTTATAGAAATTGTGTAATCAAATAATAGAATTGTAGATTTGAAAGGGACCACGAGGATCATCTATTCCAACTCCCTGCAGGGCAGGAATATTTTGCCCAATGTGGGGCTCAAACTCATGACCTTGAGATTAAAAGTCTCATGCTCTACTGACTGAGCTACCCTGGGGACTTCTTGAATGATCTGAGGGCCTCTAGACCTTCTCTGGCCTGTTGGAAAGGTTCTTTGAAAATCGTGTTTTGTAGGCACGTCATTTGGAGATAGACCTTAGAGGCTGAGGAACATTCCCTGCAGCTTATGTCAACTTCTCTTTGGAGATGCTTTAAATCTATATACAGTGGAACCTCGGGTTACAGACGCTTCAGGTTACAGACTCCGCTAACCCAGAAATAGTACCTCGGGTTAAGAACTTTGCTTCAGGATGAGAACAGAAATCGCGTGGCGGCAGTGGGAGGCCCCATTAGCTAAAGTGTTGCCTCAGGTTAAGGACAGTTTCAGGTTAAGAACGGACCTCCAGTGAAAAGAGTTAATATTATTAGAAATATGAACTTGGAGAACTGTTATAAATGTGATATAATGAAATTCAGTTAGAGGGGATTCGAGGAAGTCAGTTATCAATGTTATGACAATTAGGTATTAGAAGAAATAATTTCTTTTTGTGTTTAATTTTATTGTATTGTGATGTATTTTTCTTGGATGTGTGTTTTGTGTTTCTTTGTTATGTCATTTTGTGATAAATGTGGAAAATCAATTTTAAAAATTGATTAAAAAAGAAAAGAAAAAAGAATGGACCTCCGGAACGAATTAAGTTCTTAACCCGAGGTACCACTGTATATGGAAATCTCTTCTCTGCAGAGTGTCAGGCTTCCTGATAATTTACTAGCGTGAAACTTTCTATGCTCCCCCCCCCCGCCCCATACACAAACACACTTCTCTTTCTCTGCAGCTATAGCATCCATCAAGACTTCACAAGATCTTTCGATGGGTGAAAAAATGCATGTGTGCTTCTATCTGCATGTGGTTTTAACAGTTAAGCATTTCTTTATTCTTTTAGAAAATGTACGATTTGCTTTTTGAATTCTCGAAGCAGAGAATAATTTAAAAATCAAGCAAGGAAAACAGCAAAGCAATAAAAGAACAAAGCAAGAATAATAAAACAGTAACATAATCACAGTGAAAAAAGGGGGTGGCAAAAGAAATATAGGGGGGGGGCTTTTTTTAGCTGTAACTCACTAGAAGTCAGTTCTGGCACCTCTCAGGTGGGACGCCATTGACATTGTAAGGGAACAAGGGAGCCATTTGTGGTGAGTTCCAGCTCCTCTATTTCTAGAATATATATATATTCATCCTTGCAGAAATGATGCAAACTACTCACAATATTTCATTGTGTGGACCAAAGCCCCCATGGCCCCTAGGAGTTAGCTCCTGTGTTTCGCACCATGATTTCCCCCCAACACAGCACCCCAAAATGTGTGGTTTGGGGTACCGTGCTCAAAAAAGTGCTTCACAAAAGCGCATGAGAGCACAGCATCCAAAATGGCTGCCGTTCTCTCATGGGAAGATGGTGTCTGAGAAGTTGGTGTCCCGGATTTTGCTGTTGAGGTGTTGGAGGCTATGCACTTTCCTAATGCCGTAACCCCCCCTCCTAAAGAGTCAGGTTCCCATCTCCCACACCAAATCCCAGATCTACAATGGCATGCAAAACACAGACCTGGGCGACTTTCCTTCCCCTCACAGGGGACAAGAAAACAGCATCAAAGAACCACTGTTCATATTTATATATTCTGGTTCATACTGAACTCCAGGCCTTTTATTTATTTATTTATTTATTTATTTTTAATTTTTTTTTTGCAGGCAGCAACACACTCAAATTCAGTGCATTAGTTGAGGGTCACTTTGCGATGTAATTTCTTGGGGCAACTTAGTGCAGAATAATTGGACTCCTTGTTGCACACAATCCACATGTTTACACGGTACCACCCCAATGATGCCCAGACTAATTAGCAGGGTCAGAAGAATTGGCACAGCTACCACTTGTCAGACTTCGGGGAATTGGCTTCCTCCCCCCGTGGCAGCAGCTAAGCAGAACAAAGGAAAAGGTGTCTTCTTACCAGTTAGAAACTTTAATGATCACAGCAAGAGAACAAAGAACCCATCTCCAGTAGGAATGGCAGTGCTCCCAAATAAGAATTCCACCCCCTTACGTCCCTAGTCACCCACGTCACTCCTACGTCCTGCAACCTGAGCTTCTACCCTCTGTGCATTCTGTTCTGCCACTTTCTCAGCTCTTCTTGCCCTTGGGGAGAACAGACGAGTGCTTTCCAGAGACAGTGAATCTATTAACTCCCTCCCTTCCAGTGTTTCTTCTCCTAGCTGTTCCCCACCCATTATTTCCCAGCTTCTGCCTTCTGAACTATGTCCCTCTGTAAACCACTGTTCCAAATCTATACTGTCCTCCTGCTCCTGGGCAGGTTCAGGGTCCTGATCAGGAGGGGGGAAGGGGAGAGGGAGGCTCCCACCATTCCTCCTCAGTGCAACCCTCCTCAGCACGGTCCCTGACACCATTGTTGTTGTTTAGTCGTGTCCGACTCTTCCTGACCCCCATGGACCAGAGCACGCCAAGCACTCCTGTCTTCTACTGCCTCCCGCAGTTTGGTCAAACTCATGCTGGTAGCTTTGAGAACACTGTCCAACCATCTCGTCCTCTGTCGTCCCCTTCTCCTTGTGCCCTCCATCTTTCCCAGCATCAGGGTCTTTTCCAGGGAGTCTTCTCTTCTCATGAGGTGGCCAAAGTATTGGAGCCTCAGCTTCAGGATCTGTCCTTCCAGTGAGCACTCAGGGCTGGTTTCTTTAAGAATGGATAGGCTTGATCTTCTTGCAGTCCACGGGACTCTCAAGAGTCTCCTCCAGCACCATAATTCAAAAGCATCAATTCTTTGGCGATCAGCCTTCTTTATGGTCCAGCTCTCACTTCCATACATCACTACTGGGAAAACTATAGCTTTAACTATGTGGGCCTTTGTTGGCAAGGTGATATCTCTGCTTTAGACACCATTGTACCCAATCTGTAAGAGTAGCTCTATGGGAACGCAACAGGAAGTGCTCCTCCTTTGATATTTGGTACTGTAACACTACCTGGTTTGATGCCAGGAACACTAGTGTGGGAACAGTGTCTGAAAGCAGACTTAAGAGTTATTTATCCAGCTGTTCCTTGTAGCCACAGGAGTGGTGCAGCAGCCCTAATGCTCTCCTGCTTTGAAGGGCTTCCCTCGTTCCCTGCCAGAGCAGCTTTTCATATGCCCTGGAGCACCCGCAGAGCTGCACCTCCATCAAAATGATGGAAAAGCCAACATGCCCAGGACTGCCACGAGCACTTTAGATTGCACAGAAGGCCCTGAGGCATCAGGGTTGTGCTTTTTGAATTGATTCCCAAAGTATAGCACAGAGCTACGCATCATAAAAACCTAGAACAGGTCAACAGCAAGAAAATATAACTGAAAATATAAACCAGTTTCATATATTGTTTACATTGGCTGTGAAATGATACTAAATATAAGTTTTGGGCAAGTTAATCAGTATTCTCTGTTATTTTCTCTTACAAGGGCAGAAAAGGAAACCCCCTCTCTCTATAGCTTTACTTGTTTACAATATATATATAGCTTGATTGTTAAGAACTTAAATCTGTATGGAAGCCCACTCATATTTATCCTTGTTTAACTCCTTGCCCGCACACTGAGTTATATCAGCATCTTCTCTTGGTGTCCCCCCCCATCACAGCACCACCCCCGTCCCCCATGTAAATTTTAAATGATGTATAGTTTCAGCTGCCCATTCACTCTCAAACTGCTCCTGTTCCATAGCTCTTTTCTTTGCAGCATCTGGCATTGTCTATTGCTAGAGGCAAGAACACCGGACTTGGCAGGCGATTGGTTTGGCTCGCCGTGGCTGCTTATTTGCCATGGATGAATTAACCATTAGTTAATCATCAAAATGAAAGCCAGGCTCTTTTTTTTTTCCTGTTGACCATAGTATTCTTCTGGACCATCTTGGTGAGTTGGTGGCACTGTACTTCAGTCATCACACTCCTGCCTCCAGGGCTGTTTCCACAAAGTAGCACTCTCCTAGAAGGAGTAGGTCCACAGCTTGAGGGTACTTCTTGATTCAGCACTGTCATTGTCACTTCAAGTGGCTTTGGTGACCAGGTGTGCCCTTTTTCCAGTTCTGGCTGGTTAACCAGCGACAGCCCCTTATGGACGAAAACGGATAAAAATGGCTTGGCTACTGTACTCCATGCTCTGGTAACTTCCAGGCTAGATAAGTGGGAAACACTCCACGTGTTAGGATTCTTGCTCCATGTTTGCAGTCATGGGATTGTTGTCTATCACATGACAATGTATGTTTTCACTCCACAGTGTGGGAAGTGACGGAGACAGGATGTTTTGTGTTACTGTGTTCTGAAAAGTGGGACTATTGTCCTTTGTTTCTTTCTCTCTTTGCTGTCTGATGAGAAAGAGGAAGGAGCTAAGCCAGAATGCTCCGAGTTTATTATATGTAAATAAAGTAGATTAGCCAAGATGCTGAGCTATTGAGTCTGTTACGCGAACACCAATACTCTGCAGATTCCTAAGTGTGCTGATGCTTTTTGGTATTAGTCGCTGTGTTGTTCGGGAATAAGAAAGCTTTTGAAGCTCCTGAACGATTGACCAGGAGGGAGAGAACATGCCAGTCAGGCATGTGTCTCTACCAGGGTCCTACACGAGAGTAGGACGATCATAATACCACGTGCCCCTTGAGGTAACAACTCCATTGGTCCAAAATGCAGTAGCCAAATTACTGGCTGAGGTTTCATAGAGAGCTTAACATAGCCCTTGCTTTAAAACAGCTGCCCTTGTTGCCAACTTATAGCCAGAAACAGTGCTCCTGTTAGTGTTCAAAGTCCTAAGCAGATCAAGCCCCAAATATCTGAAAGACTGCCTCCTTCCCGACTGACCCCCTTGGGTGCTATGATCAGCAGGGGGGGGGTCTCTTGGTTGTTCCATCGCCCTGAGAAACTTGGGTGGTGGCAGCAACGAAGAAGAGGGCATGCTTTGTGGCAGCTCCTAAGTTGTGGAACTGCCTCCCCACAGATGTGGGTCTTGCATCTTCATTACACAGCTTTCGGAGAATGCTGAAGACGCACATCTTTGCCCTGGCTTTTTGACACCTGTGATGTGGATGAAGGACAAGTAAATAATAATAACAACAATAAAAAAAATGCAACCTCACCAGCTTGAGTGCCAGAGTTTGGAGGGAGGGATTACAATGAACTGTGCAGCACATTCCAAATAAAAATGCTCTATTTCTCTTTGTTATGTGGGCAGGCAGAATAATGTGAAGGCCTCCAGCTATTCATTTGCTAGCTCTTCAAGTGCCTGGATAAGCATTATGAGGAGGAACTGCAGTGTGGTCACCTAGCAACCTTATTTGGTTTTCAAAACAGGTGATCTGAGGGTGCTTAAAATGTAATATAATTGATGAGGGGCGGGGAGGAGGAAACCTTCGCTGGAATAGCAGAACAGCAGTCTTTCAGACATTGTCCCTTTTCAGCTTAAAGTGATAAACGAGTAGCTACTTCAAATGCCATCAGTACCTCTTTGGTGGAAATGGTGGAGATTATCCCTCTAGTGGCAGGAGCAAACCCAGTGCTGGGTTTACGTATAAGCTAAACAAGCTATAGCTTGGGGTCCCACTCTCTTGGGGCCCCCAAAAAATTCACCATTAATATACTTCTTCTTAATTGTATTTCAGTTCAACAATTACCGGTACTTTGATAAAATACATATTTTGCTATGTCCAAATGGCCAGTGTGGTGTAGTGGTTAAGAGCGGTAGACTCGTAATCTGGTGGACTGGGTTTGCTTCCCCGCTCTCCACATGCAGCTGCTGGCTGACCTTGGGCTAGTTACGCTTCTCTGAAGTCTCTCACATTCACTCACCTTACAGAGTGTTTGTTGTGGGGGAGGAAGGGAAAGGAGAATGTTAGCCACTTTGAGACTCCTTCGGGTAGTGATAAAGCGGGATATCAAATCCAAACTCTTCTTCTTCTTCTTCTTCTTTAGATACTATCAGGTTCATAAATTACCATATAGCATATATTCAACACAAAAAACAGTGACAATTTGTTGTTGACAAAGGACAGCTGGACATATAAAGGGCTCCATTACCTTCAGTAGCTTAAGGCCTCATCAAACCTAAATCCAGCCCAGAGCAGACCCCAACCCAAATGAGAGGAAATGAGGGGAGGCAGCCCCACTGCAGGCCCAGCACAGTCTAGGACCAAATGGAATCAACCTCCTCTGAGGGGCAGCCCCCTAACTCGACCCACACCTCTGCTCCCAATCCCACTACCACCACTACCTTCAGGGACGTATGCCATGCCCTGCTGTCTAGCAATGAGATGAGTCTTTGGGACACATTCAGGTAGACACAATCCACATGGGTGGCGAACGTTAGGCTTTGTGCTTTATCGATTGCTGATCCCAGCTTTGCATGTCTGCTTAAAGTCAGGGGAAATGCCATTTAAGGGTGGCCAAAAGGATGAATTCCTGTCACACACAAACACAGTATCCTTAGGTCCAGGGACACTCATGCAGTGCAGCCCATCTCTACGGGCTTTCAAGTCTTCCACATCTGCCCATCTGGACATCAGATAAGAACAACAGTAGCACCAGCATAATCCAAGGCTGATCTCACTTAATGTGGTCACAGGAGCCAATGTCAGTAGCTTTAAAAGATGAAGGCTAATAGCCCCAAACACTTAGCTCTTAACCCCCATGTTCAGAGGCAATGTTACCCAAGGTCAAGGACATGGAATGACTAACTCTACCATGTCCTACTTGAGAACTTCCAGGGGATGTCTAGCTGGTCATCACTGGAGATGCTGCTGCTGCTGCTGCTGGAGAAGACAGACTTTTGATTGAACCCGACAAGGCAATTCTTACTGTGTTGTCGGTGTGAAACTGCCCTGCTCCATTTAATCTTGGCGGAGAGGCTCCTCCTGAACATCACAACTGGAACTAAAGTGCTAAGCCAGAATTAGAAGAAGGTCTCCTGTGAGCTCGTTCTCTATAGGTGTCATGGATCCAAAGACAAACCGTGCGCAGTAGGTGGAAAGATTATGCTTTTTGGCAGTGCTTAATTAACATAATTCTATTAGAATCCTGCCCGGCACTCTGCTCCTTTATTTCTCTTGTTGTTTTTTCCTCTTTTTTTGATCATCCCCTGTGCCACTTTGAAATGGAGATAAACCAAGATGGCCCCAGGGTCTCCTTTGAAACACGACAGCGACGCCACTTGCAATAAGCCATGCTCCTGACACACCGAGACTGTTAAATCAAACTGGTTTGAGGCTTTAAGACAACTTCATTTCATGGTGTGTTTATTTTTAAAAATAATTTTTTGAAGCTCTATTGTTGGTAACATCATAAAGCAAACATACTTAAAATGATGGGATATTTCCCGCTGGGACTAAATTTACTCTTTTTATTTCCTGTGTTCTATTATTTGTCTTGACTGTGAGCAGGGAATACAGCTCAGGACGCACCAAGCTGAGGTGTTTGCTTTCCATGGAGGAACTATCCACCAATTGGGATGCTTGTATGGAGGAAGGGTGAGAGGCCGGTCTACGGGAAACAAGAAGCATCCCATTGTGTGGTTTGACTCTGCAGCAACAGGAAGAGTGCTGCCTTGAAATGCAATGAAACAAAATACAGTTCAACAGAAGAAAAGAAATGCTATAAACAAGAGTTGAATTGAATTGTAATGGGACAGCCAAATGTTCTTCATAACACGCAGCCGGACCCTAACTGTATTTACTCAGAATTAACTCCCACCAATTGCAACGGGATTTGCTTCCAGCTAGGTGCGTTCCGAATTGTTGCCCATGCCAGATACATCGAAACCAGGGGAAATCTCTGGCTGTCAGCAGTTTTTGCTCAAGTCAGTGATAATGCAGAAATGGAGTGTTGACATACTCAAGCTAACACGACAGTGTCTAGGCAGAAATATGAAAACATCAGAAAACAAATCTCAGATCAATTCATACGTCATTCAAATGTACGTCCAATTCACAAACCAACAACCTGTTAGAACCCACTTAGATACAGAGACATCATGGAGTACTAACTCTTGGAGAACAGGCATGGGAGACACTTATCACCACTTCCAAGCTCTCCTTGTAGGACTCTGTTTGACCCTTGGTATGAGTCTGACCCAGCAGAGCTCTTCTGTTCATATGCCCACAAAAACTGATCTGCTCAAGTGAGCTGTAAAACATTGGAGGAGGGGACCTAGTGACATCACAACTCATCCTCCACTGACAGCAAAATTGCAGGATGCATTCCTGCCCGCCCCCTGCTCTCAATGATGGGAAAGAAGCTGTTTTCTCATATGCAGTGGCACATATGATATGAAGACACCATTCACTAGGAAATTTAAGATACGCAAACAAGCAAATGTGGTTTTGATTTTGCAAAATAAAATAAAATAAATCCCATTGCAGAAGGGGGGAAAAATCTGGGAATGATCCAACCAAAGTGAAGCACTTCTATAGCCCGTTGATTTCAATAGGAAAATCTTTTGCCTATATCCTATATTCACATGTGAAAAAGAAAAGTATATTTTATAGCTGTTTTTAGATTCTGCATTATAGTCAATGGAGGTGAATCGGCTTTGGTTTAACAGATCACATTTGAGTCCAGTTAACGAATCAAACCAGAATGACACAAAGCAGATTCAAAACAGATCAGGCTGCTTCCAAATAATATAGATACATACCCTCCAACATTTCTCTGATGAAAATAGGGATGCTCCGTTCCACAGTGATAATTTTACTATTTATACTCCACACATCTTATTGGGTTCCCCCAGCACTTTGGGCAGCCTCCAACATATATAAAAACATAATAAAACATTAAACATTAAAAAATTTCCCTATACAGGATTGTTTTCAGACAGCTGGTGGGTTGGATAACTCCATACCCTCCAACATTTCACTAATGAAAACAGGGACATCCTAAGTGGGTGGTGCTGTGGGTTAAACCACAGAGCCTAGGACTTGCCAATCAGAAGGTCAGCGGTTCGAATCCCCACGACGGGGTGAGCTCACGTTGCTTGGTCCCTGCTCCTGCCAACCTAGCAGTTTGAACGCACATCAAAGTGCAAGTAGATAAATAGGTATCACTCCAGCAGGAAGGTAAATGGTGTTTCCGCGCACTGCTCTGGTTCACCAGAAGCAGTGGCTTAGTCATGCTGGCCACATGACCCGGAAGCTGTACGCCGACTCCCTTGGCCAGTAAAACAAGATGAGCGCCGCAACCCCAGAGTCATCCATGACTGGACCTAAAGGTCAGGGGTCCCTTTACCTTTACCTTTAAGGAAAAGTGGGACATTCCAGGATGGCTTCTCTAAACTAGGGCTGTCCCTGGGAAATAAGGACACTTGGAGGGTCTGTAGATACAAGGGGAATCTTTCAGTCACTGCACATATCAAAGTATATATGCATATATTTAGTTGCACACACTCCAAACCAAAAGCAGGGAGAAAAGGAAAAGGAAAAGGAAAAGGAAAGCAGCTTAACAGTTAACCTTTAGCTAATAAAGAATGGTGTCAACCAAAGCAGTGGGTGCCACAATTTGTTGCCACAGCAGAATAGGCCCTGTCTTGCATCCCCAAGCAGATGTACCTCAGAGGCAAGTGGGTTGCAGCCTTCAAATGTTGAGTGGAATTCCAAGTAGAATTCCAAGCCATTAACTTTTTTTTAGTCATCTGCAATTAAAACAGTCGTTGTAGGTATAACAGACAAGAGTCAGTTTCCCTAGTAATCTCATTTGGCCTGTTATTTCTAGAGATGCAGCTGAGATGTTGCTGTCCTGGTTGAGGGAGCTCCCCCCTCTAAAAAAAAAAGAAAACACGTTGTGCTATTTAAACATCTGTCAGCCCACCTCCCCAGTTTCTTTGTAATGGTAAACTTGAATGAGGAGACAGGATGTGGGCAGACAAAAGGAGTGAATGTAACAATGCCAAGTATCAGACTCAATAACCTGCTTGGACCACAAACAGTGAGATAATAAGATTCGGCAAATTTCAGTGCAGTGTTACCTAGAAGCTGATCAAATGGATGGCAGTAGGCAACATATGGACCTTTCTCAGAAATGGGAAACTAGAGGAAAAACTGCTGAGGTCACAACCTTGGCTATTTTTCTAGAAAAAGAGGAACTCACCATGAACACCTCCCTTGTTCTCTTAGAATGGCAATGGAACCCACCTGAGAGGTGTCAGAACTGAGTTCCGGTAAGTTCTAGCTGAAAATTAGCCATGATCACAACAATATACAGACCAAAAAACATGTGCAAATATCCTTTTAATCAAAATTATGTACATCTTACACATGTCTCAGATTTGAAAAAAACCCCACCACAATCACAGGTGGAATCTCATTTATTGTCAAACTCACCATTAGCCTTTTTTCAGGCACTCAAAGTCCTACATATCTTCATTGGGATGGGTGGAGATAGCCTCACGTATGGCTATAGGAACAGAGGGCTCCCTTTTCTGCATATTCTAATGGATAAAGGTAAAGGTAAAGGGACCCCTGACCATTAGGTCCAGTCATGGACGACTCTGGGGTTGCGGCGCTCATCTCGCTCTATAGGCCGAGGGTGCCGGCATTTGTCCGCAGACAGCTTCCAGGTCATGCGGCCAGCATGACTAAGCTGCTTCTGGCAAACCAGAGCAGCACACGGAAACGCCGTTTACCTTCACGCCGGAGCAGTACCTATTTATCTACTTGCACTTGACATGCTTTCGAACTGCTAGGTTGGCAGGAGCAGGGACCAAACAACGGGAGCTCACCCCATCACGGGGATTCGAACCGCCAACCTTGACTGGCAAACTCTAGGGTCTGTGGTTTAGACCACAGCGCCACCCGCGTCCCATATTCTAATGGATACATGTGGGTCAGAGTAAGGCAGAACACACTATTGTGCATTCACGGTACTCTGAGAGCATTCATAGTACTCTCTTCAAATGTCTGAAGTGGGCTGTTGGGTTTCTGGATATTCTCCATTACCTCCTTCAGTGGTCCAGATGAACATCTGAGCTTGTCTTCCCTTGCCCAAAGTCATAGAATTAAAAATATCACAACATGATTTTAAAATCCTCTGTGTGGTAAAGAAATAGACAAGTGCCTCTCCCCACTGCCTTCTCCTCCTCCTCCTCCAACACCACCACCACATAAATATAACTTAATATCTATGTGGAGATCAGAAATTTAACTTGTGTGGTTCTCCAACACCTCTCAAAAAAAGAAGCAAAAAAGGAAGGAAATACTGTATGACACAGATAAGGCTCCACATGGAGTTACTGTTTCAGATTTTATGTTATGTGACTGGAGGGAAGGGTGTTTACTCTTCCACCAGCAAACAGACTCCCAGGTGGTCAGGTAGGTGGATGAACCAGGTTCATAATTTTCAAACAGTTAGTAATTAGACGAGCTGTGTGACAGAGCCTTTAAGAGGTCGTCTAAGCCCTGTTAATTAATAGATTGTCATTACGTGTCTCATCTGAATGGAGCAGAAGCAAGATCTGTTTATCTAAAACAGAAATTGGTGTGGTGGTAGAATGACTGCCACAGTTTTAAAAATTGCATTATTTACATAGAAATAAGGAGGAAAATGACTGAGGGAGAAATTCAACATAGCGCTAATTTGATTGTTCCCGTCTGCACAAGCATTTCTGCTTGCCAGATGGAACGATTCCCTCCTCCTCCTCCTCCTCCTCCTCCTCCTCCTCCTCCTCCTCCTCCTCCCCCTCCTCCTCCTCCTCCTTCTCCTCCTCCTCCCCTTGCACACTGTTCTGGGGGTTCTTCTGACCCCCTCCCCCCCTAGTGGATTTGACAAAGGCACTGGAGGGGGAGGGGAGAAAGCCCTGTTGCCCTAGCAAGCATCCTTGTGCTGGCTTTTGCTAGGTTAGTTGCACCCGGACATGTTTTGAGTTTCCTTTTTGGAAAGAGCCTCTAATAAATATAACGAATAAACAAAACAGATCAATGAAAGACTGGCAAAGGCTGCGTAAAGAAGTTTCTTTTGGCATATTGGGTATTTATGATTCAACTGCTGTTAAACAAATGGCCCACGGTTGATTTGGGGTGAAGGCTGTTGGTCAAGTCCCAGGGGGTGGTTTGAAGGCAGATGAGCCCATCACCTTGCCAAAGCTACTTAGGTCTCAGTCTGGTCAGTACCTGGATGAGTTTGTTGGCACCCATCTGTCTTGGGAGACAATGTTGGAATGAGCCTTTGGGGCTGAAGTCAAACTGTTGGAGAGTTACAGCACCTGCTGTGGCTGTAGAGACCAATATAGGAGAGACATATTTTGTTGCAGCTGGAGCAGATGAAGGCGTACAGTTGTGCTGATGCAGGTGTAGCTGGATGAGTGACCACCTGATGTCAGGAGTCCAGGTTCCCACTTGATAACACAGCAAGCGTACTTAAATTAAAAGGATGATTTATTGTCAAAACAAACAGATAGCTCTGGACGGCTCTAACGCAGCCTCCGACACCATCAATCAAGATGACCCTTCTGAAGAATCCTTTCAATTTCTACAGAATGTATTGAACTGTCGTCCTTTGCACCTCTTGTTTTGCTTCCGATCTTGCAACCCTCCCATTCGATGCCTCCTTGGGGAGATTGAACTAGCCCCAACCTCTTCCTGCTCTGAAGACCTATCTCTCTGTGTTTTTGCGCCTAATTGAGCTCCAGGAGAGCTTTGGCTGGGTTCCCGCCCACTTTCAGTCATTCCCTTATCAGCCGGCATTCCAGTGAGCGGGGGAATCAGCACTAGCCAATGTTCATCCTGTACGACAGTTAACTCTCTCTGTTCCTGTCTGCTTTTATCAGCTGGATGCAAACCTTCACTGGGAGCTGTCTCATAGAATCATAAAATCTTAGAGTGGGATGGGGTCCAAGGGTCATCTAGTCCAACCCCCCGCAATGCAGGAATCTCAGCTAAAGCATCCTTAACAGATGGCCATCCAACCTCTGCTTTAAAAGCTCCAAGGAAGAAGAGTCCACCATCTCTCCTGGGAGTCTGTTCCATTGCTGAACAGCTCTTCCTGTCAGAAAGCTCTTCCTGATAGTTAGTCGGAATCTCCTTTCTAGCAACTTGAAGCCATTGGTTCAAGTCCTACCCTCAAGAGCAGCAGAAAACAAGCATGTTCCCTCTTCCATGTGACAGCCCTTGAGATATTTGAAGGTGGCTATCATATCTCCTCTCTGTCTGCTCTTTTCCAGGCTAAACATATCCAGCTCCTTCAAGCACTCCTCATAAGGCTTAGTTTCCCAAGGCAGAAGAAAGGTGAGATATCAATGGAGTTGGGGGGGGAAGAAGTAATGAGTATTTCTCACACTCAAATCAGGAGAGCAAAAAGACATTTCTCTGCCACAGCAAGGCTCCCCAACCCTGCAGAGAAATTCCGACCCTCTGGGGGAAGTGCTTCCCTGACCCTTAAAATGCTGTCAACCAGAAGGGACGCGGGTGGTGCTGTGGGTTAAACCACAGAGCCTAGGACTTGCCAATCAGAAGGTTGGCAGTTCGAATCCCCGTGATGGGGTGAGATCCCGTTGCTCGGTCCCTGCTCCTGCCAACCTAGCAGTTCGAAAGCACGTAAAAGTGCAAGGAGATAAATAGGTACCGCTTCGGCGGGAAGGTGAACGGCGTTTCCGTGCGCTGCTCTGGTTCGCCAGAAGTGGCTTAGTCATGCTGGCCACATGACCTGGAAGCTGTATGCCAGCTCCCTCGGCCAATAAAGCGAGATGAGCGCCGCAACCCCAGAGTCAGCCACGACTGGACCTAATGGTCAGGGGTCCCTTTACCTATTTATACACAACCAGAGTTTCAGGATACCTAAGTTCCTGCTATATACGCATTCCCACGCATGAGGCTTAATGGGACAACTCTTAGTTTGTAATGCTTAAAAGGGGGGAAGGGACTTAACATTGGCCAGAATGCTCATTTGCATCACAAACGCCTTGTTTCTGCATTAGCCATGATCAGGCATTGACGCAAGTAGCATAGGAGAGGCTCAAGGACCATTTACGGCTCATGTTAAAATGTGAAGCAAGATCTCAGAGCAAAAGGAACTCTTGGTCTCACAATGTGAGGCCCTTGGCAAAGCCCCGAATGCGCTAGGGTAGCTGCCTTTGCCAAACTGCAGTGATTACCTAAATGGCTGCACATGATTGTGTGAGGGCAAGAATGGTGGGTAATTGCTGCTTTAAAAAACAAAACAAAACAGCACCTATTATATTTGGAAATATTTTAAAGCCATTGCTTTAAATTACTTGTCGGTTTTGTGTTTGGATGGAGCCTAGGATCCCGTCTATAGTCACTTGGCAGCCGAGGACTTCAAAGCCTTTCTGGCCATCAGAGGAAGAGCCCAGAAATAATTCCACTCCTTTGAAACCAGACTTCAGGAACCTCCATTTCAAATGTTAACTCTTCCTTATTACAATGGCAATAATGCTTTCTTCAGTTCATAAAGAACACTGAGTTTGGAAGCTTGGGGCTGCTCTTCAGGCTGATTTTAGCTCCTTTCAGATATTCTCATTCATTTCCTGTCTCTGGGAAAATGAAACAGATCAGCTGCAGCATCGAAATGGTTTTCCTTTGGCTTCTTCACACATCTGTCCAGTAAGAGATGGAGGAAGGAACCTTGTGGTGGAAGAGAGGGAATGAGATTACTATTTCTTTCAACTCAGCATGAAAGCTCCTTGGAAGAACAGGGTGATGGGCCACTGCATTCCATGCACAAACGCAGCAAGGAGGGCTGGTCCTGCAGCCAGTGATTTAGGTAACAGTGGTGCCAAGACTCTGAGCAGAGGCCAAGACTCTTGACATGGAGGGAGAGGAGCCAGGTCAGGTCAAGAGACCCCAGAAATGCAAGGTCAGGTTTGAATTGGACCCCTGTTTTGTCCCAGGCAGTGGTCCCAGATCGAGGGCAGGGTCCTAGCACAAGTGGGGTAATGTACTAAGCCACCGGTGGAAAACTAGATCCAGACTGTGGACAGGATCCAAAGCTCCACCGTCTCCATGGGTCATTTTGACAGATGGGTGTGGGTGACTGCTTTCAAAGCCTTGCTTCTCCACCTATTGGCTCAACCTCCCCAGGGCTAGACAGTGACATCTTAAAATATTGGTGTGGTGGATGATGCAAACCATGGTGGCCACTGAGAAGACGCCATATATAGTCCTTCTACAGACCCTCCAAGTGTCTTTATTTTCCAGGGGCAGTCCCGGATTTATAGAAGTCGTCTCAGTTTCTGATTTGTCCCATTTTTCCTTAGGACGCTCCTATTTTCATTGGAGAAATGTTGGAGGGTAAATTGGCACCTGCCACATTAAGTTCTGCTAGTCCATGAGCCCCTGCATTTCATTCAATGAAGAGATATTTGTCCCTACGGTGGTACCTTGGGTTACAAACACTTTGGGTTATAAACACTTTGGGTTACAAACTCCGCTAACCCAGAAGTAGTTGCTCTGGGTTGCAAACTTTGTCCCAGGATAAGAACAGAAATCGTGCGGCGGTGGCGCAGTGGCAGCGGGAGGCCCCATTAGCGAAAGTGCGCCTCAGGTTAAGAACGGTTTTGGGTTAGGAACTGCCCTCCGGAATGAATTAAGTTCATAACCCGAGGTACCACTGTACCTGTCCTCTTAGGTGCTTAAACACATTTGAATAAACATCCAGATTAACTTAAAATGGATGAAGAGGCAACACCTCTTGAAAGGAGGGGGGAGTATAAATAATGAAAGGAATCTATAAGTAATTACTTTGTTATTAATTAGGAATGATGAATAGAGAACACCTAACGACTACACAGGAGTCGTTCAAGCCTTAATGTCCTTGTTCTTACCACGTTAAAATTGATTCGCCAGAAGCCAGTGAGGAAAAAATATACAGCCATCGAGAAAGGGAATCAACAGCAGTGGTGGATTATCAAGAGGGTTTTCTGCAGGAAGGAAGGAAGTGAACCTGTGCCATATTTCAGACTTAGCGCAATGTTCCTCCAAGCCTAAAACAACAACAACATTGAATAGAGTTCTCCAACTAGACATGGGGGGATAGCTTTGCTGTGGAGTGGGGTGGAGGAGATAGCCTTCAGTAAAGGGCCACAAAAGCTACCCGACACTTGAATAGTACAGCTAGCGAATGCTCAGTGCCTAGAAAATAAAATGAAAAATAGAATTAACAGTTCTTGACACCTCAAGAGGGAGAACACAGGTCTTGAGGAGAGAGACAGAGAGAGCTGCAAATAAGCAATATTTGATATGTGGGGCATGACACTTGCACAACCCCATTTGGCTCAGCGTTCACAATAACAATGGATGTAACAGCTGAGGAAAGAAGCTGCCTTTTCCTGTAACTGATACATTGTCATTTCTAGGAAAATGTGATCTTCCCTCAACAAAGGCACTGCCTTGAGGAATGAAAGCTCATTCCAGTGTAGCATAGAAGTAACCCAATATCCTTTAATTGCACACATACACAAAAAAGCCCATCTCAAAAGGAAGCAGATGAGCTTTCTCCTGTAATGTTACCTGACCACAGTGCAGAGTTAATATATAAAGATATATAATTTGTGTATTTCTGAGGCACAATCACATCTGGTCTGAAAGGTGCGAAGAAGGGTAAACAACCTCCTTTCCTTTTCTAAATGGCACCTTTGGTTTTCAGTAAATGTTACATTACGTCCACAGTGATGGAGCTGTGCAAGACGGGCATCTTTGCAAAGAACGCAGCATGTTGCTGAACCCCCTCTTGAGTCAGGGGACTCCTACTCCTTATGTGCAGCCTCTCTGACATTTTCATAATGACTGTGGATCTCAGATTACAACATACTTGGCCATTCGCTGCAATAACTGGGAGTCTTTATGGAGGCCCTTCTGTGAGTTTAAGTCACAGTTCATTAAGACTCCGGCTTATTAGAACCTTTTTCTGTTCAGCCCAGTACAATGCAAAAAACCCCAAAAAACCGACATTGTACGATTGAGGTCAGCAAAGTGTCAGGTGAGCATTTCCTCGCTTAACTGCAGAATGAAGCCTGAATGACCAAAAGACTTTATTTTCAGTTGCCCCTTCTCAGCGGAGAGTTCAGAGCACTCCTTCCTGCTGCCACCCTGCCGCATCCCTGACCTACCATTTCCTTGCCCTTACACATCCAGTGCCATTTTCCATTGTTCTCATCATCAGATCATGCGCTCAAACTCATTAATGTATAAAATTAATTAATTTGCATCAATATATCAAATTATGTGTGGTGCGGAGGAAGTAGCGAGAGAGAAGTTTTCCTCTCCCTCTCTCATCACACCAAATGCAGAGGGCATCTGTAATGAAGCTGAATTAATGGAAGAGATAAAAAGGAATTACTTTTTCACACAGGTCATGGTGGGATTTGCTGCTGTAAAATGTGGGGATGGTTTGTTTGGGGATCAGACCTATTCATGGAGGTTAAGGCTATTCATCCAGCAACAGAGGTAGTAGTAGTAGTAGTAGTAGTAGTAGTAGTAGTAGTAATTTATTATTTATACCCCACCCATCTGGCTGGGTTTTCCCAGTCACTCTGGGCAGCTTCAAACAAAATATTAAAATACAATAGTGTGTCAAACACTAAAAGCTTCCCTAAACAGGGCTGCCTTCAGATGTCTTCTAAAAGTTTGGTAGTTTGACATCTTTGACATCTGGTGGGAGGGCATTCCACAGGGCGGGTGCCACTACCGAGAAGGCCTTCTGCCTGGTTCCCTGTAACTTGGCTACTCGCAGTGAGGGAACCGGCAGAAGGCCCTCAGTGCTGGACCTCAGTGTCCAGGTGGAACAATTCCAGTTGCTCGGAATCACAAGTGAAGAAAGTGTTGTTATGTTCATGCCCTGCTTGTAGCCTTCCCTTGGACATCTGGTTGGCCACAGCAAGAACAGGATGCTTGTCAAAATAGGTCTTGGGTCAGCAGGACTTCCTTAATTTTTATTTCTTGCAGGCTGGCGTACCACATTCCTTGTCATTCCTTTCTTCTCAACACCATTGCATCAACACAGGTCTTAAGCAGTAGGTTTTGCCAAAGTTGTGCGTCCCAAAGGTAGAATCAACATGCTCTTGATTTGATCACAGTGTGCAGCAGTTCTAGATATATACAAGGAGAGAAATCCCCCCTTTTTTATCTTGCTTTTTCACTCCATCACCCCCAAAGCAGTGCAGCACAATTTAGAGCTACTCCATTTATGAGTCAATGATGCCTGCAGATCTTCCTTTGTGAAGTAGGACTTTTGTGATATTACCTTGGAGACTAATTAAGCTGAATATGAGTACCAGAACACCTTGACACCAAGAAGGTTAATGGGCCGAGCCTATCTCCCTCTCGGAGATGAGAAGCCCGCATGGAAGTCAACTTGGCGACATTAATTGTCGTATCGAGCGGAGCAGAGTGAATGCCTCTGAAGGCATTCTTTGCCATTACATTAATGGCATTGCCGTGTCTATGTTCTTTAAGTAATTGGCAGACTTTTTCCTCACAGGTCTTGTCCTCCATTTGCTTTCACAGAAGATTAGACACCATTGTGTACACTATCATCCGTGTGCATAAGTTCCATGTATAGAAAACCAGAATATAATGCGCTGACAGGAGAGAAGAGTTAAGACAGGAGCGAGAGAAAGGGTTGTGGGGGACGGAGGGAGAGAGAGAGAGAGAAGTGAAAATATGTCAGGTTTTGTCTCTTCAGCTCTTGTTGTGGTGTCTCCGTTGCAAAAGCAAAGCTTAAACCATGACAATTTCCATTATCTCCGGAGTCTGATCTGCATTTTATTTTTCATAAAAGAGCTAATTGAAGGTAGGTGGATTGCAGCTGCTTTGTTTGTAGAAAAGCAATATCTAAATGTTTTTTGGTACACAAGATCAATGAAGGTCAAAGCTAAATTCAGACTACTTAGCTTTGTATGGTTTATTCAGAGATTGCTTTGCAGGGATGCATTAGTATTCTGATTCAGCACGCAAGGGCCGATAACTCTGGGTTCCACCACATGCGAAAGGGAGTGATAATTTATCAGAACCTTGTCTAGCACCCTCCTCTTCTTTGCCTGGCCTGGCCCATATCAATTTCTCTGCAGGGTAAGCATTACAAGCAATATATTCCTGCAGTGATCAAAGTGTTTAAATGAAAAAGTGCAGAGCATGCAGGATAGGGCAGGGTGATGATTCCATATGATCTGTCTATTGGGTGATTGCCAATTACCAGTTTGCCCTGATTGGTTCACTGGCATTGCTCTGAATTTGATTGGTGCTTAACATTCATCCACACTCCTATGTCCTTTGACCAGCTGTGCATTAACTAGGTCAGCTAAGGCTGGAGAGAGAGAAATATTAATATTCTTATTATTTATTAAATTTTTATGCTGTCTTTCATCTGAGGAACACAGGGCGGTTTACAATATAAAAACACAAGAATGCATAACATAGTAGCCAGCAAACAAAATATTTTCCCCTCTTTGTTGTTGTTGTTTTGTTGTTTAGTCATTTAGTCGTGTCCGACTCTTCGTGACCCATGGACCAGAGCACGCCAGGCACTCCTGCCTTCCACTGCCTCCTGCAGTTTGGTCAAACTCATGCTGGTAGCTTCGAGAACACTGTCCAACCATCTCATCCTCTGTTGTCCCCTTCTCCTTGTGCCCTCCATCTTTCCCAACATCAGGTTCTTTTCCAGGGAGTCTTCTCTTCTCATGAGGTGGCCAAAGTATTGGAGCCTCAGCTTCAGGATCTGTCCTTCCAGTGAGCACTCAGGGCTGATTTCCTTAAGAATGGAGAGATTTGATCTTCTTGCAGTCCATAGGACTCTCAAGAGTCTCCTCCAGTGCCATAATTCAAAAGGATCAATTTTTTGGCGATCAGCCTTCTTTATGGTCCAGCTCTCACTTCCATATTTCCCCCTCACACAACAGATTAAAAGGCCATAGATTGTTTAAATAGTCAAAGGCCTGAGAGAAAAGGCTCACCAGTTAAAGCTGGAGAAAGGCACTCTGTGCCAACTCGTATCAGCCCCAGGCTGATGGTCAGGGATCATTGATGCTGTGGATCAACAATAACTGAGAGCCACAGGTTCTCAGTCCCTGCAACAGGACTTCCAGAGTTTGGCTGTCTAGAGTTCATTGGTTATTAAAATCAAAGAGGCTTAGGAAAGAGACATTCAAGAAAAGCATGGAGACTTTACAGTTTCCTTCTGGACATCACAGTCCAGGTGTGGGTTGGGAAATGGGGGGAAAATATATCCTTATGACAAGGAAGGAGACTGGTGAATAGAGAAGGGAATTTAATTCCTACTTCCAGAGTTAGACTATGGAATGGCACAGACAACAGAGTTGGGTGAAAAAAGAGGGCAGGTAGTAATAAATGATGATGAGTTTCTTCTGAAAGAAGAACTGAATGCAGTATAAATGGAGAAGGAGGAGATTCGGTCCCCAATGCGCACATGCATTTCAGATGGGATGAAGTCCTATGAATGTGGTGAATATGATTTCTGATTTCAGTAACAGATACTGTGGTGTGCATCGATTTGAGATCACCAGCTATTTGCAGGTGCTAAAAGCAACCTGGAGCAAGAGGTGGAAGGAATAAAAGGGGGGTGGACGTGTAAGCATGAAAGCGTATTTTTAATTCTTCCCCGATCACCGATTTGCCTCTTGGTTGGTCGACTTGGTTTTGCTGGTTTGTAAAATGATGGGCTCTTAGCATAATCCCAGTACCCTCGTTTAAAATGGAAATAAAGTAGCACAAAAAGGGCAACAATCTGGCATCTGTTGGGGGGAAAAGGGGGGGGAGATGAATCAATTGGATTTGGCAGCTGTGATATCCAAGACCAGAAGGAGCATATCTATCTATGATGTGAAATGTAGAATTAAGTGGAAGGCTTTAGAAACAGTTTGCTTTTGGCTGCTCGCCCTTTGCAGACACAAGAGTTCAGTGGCTGTTTCTGAGCGATGTAACACTGCGCTTTGCTACAACCGATTGATTTCATCCTACAGTTAAAATGGGTGGCCAGCCTAAAATTCTAGTGCTGCATCACTAATTATTTAAGGATAAATCAGCGGAGATTGAACCATTCTCTGGGCACTGGTGCATGACACGCTGACCATCTGAACATCATTTTTAACTCAGTTTTTGTTATGTGCATATATGCCTTCTTTCAGTGCTTGAGGAATGTTTGTTATATCAGCATCAATCTGTCACCAAAACTGAAGAAGCAGCTGCTTTGCAGATTTTGTTACACCACAGGCCTGTATAACTTGTGGTACACATAAACCCCAAGTCGGATGCAGCCCATCAGCCATCTATTATGGCATGTCAGTTGCTTGGCAACCTTTATTTTTCAGGCAGAAATGGCAAGTTTATCAAGTCTCTGATGGACCATAGTCCACATTGGGCCTGGTGGGTCACAGGTTGTGTAAATGGAAAGCGTAATGTTGGTTGTCAACAAAAGAGGTTCAAAGACTGTCTCAAGGCAAATCTTTAAAAATGTACTATAAACACCGACAACTGGGAAACACTGGCCTGCGAGCACTCCAATTGGAGAACAGCCTTTACCAAAGGTGTCATGGGCTTTGAAGACACTTAAACACAGGATGAAAGGGAGAAATGAGCTAAGAGGAAGGCACACTTGGCAGACCCTCACCATGATCAACTCCCGCCTGGAAACCTATGTTCCCACTATATTCCCACTATATACTGACCTCCACAATCACTCAAGGACTCAATGTTAAAACCATGTTTATGGAAGACAACCTTACTCGGCTACAAGTGATCGCCAAAGAAGAAGAAGGGCCTGCCATTCCATCTCCGACAATTTTGTGTTGGAGTGAGGAGCAATAGGAAATATCAAGTCCATCACTGGTCAAGGTCATTCTACACTCCTGGAAGTGTAACCTCTTGAACATCACCCCAAGATGCAAGGAGAAGACTGAAATGAGTAGGACTAATGCACTAGCCATTTCCAAAAATGGGATGGTCCAGCAGTGATACAGCATCTGCTTTGCATGCATAAGGTCCTGAGTTTAATCCCATGCATCTCCAGGTGGGGCTGAGGGACATCCCTCTCTGAAACCCTGGAGAGCCACTGCCAGTCAGTGTGGACATGGAATACTGAACTAGATGGACCAGCAGTCTGTCCTGGTGTAAGGCAACTTCCTATATTCCTATGACGTAGCTTTCAAAGGCATACATAGCTGTGTTTTTCAACATGCTTCAGGTAGGCCCAAGCCTACATGAAAAGAGTGTGGAACAAGATGTCAGGGACTGGCTAGATGAGGAGGAAAGGTGGGAGGCTACAGCTAGGAAACCCCACAGGGAAGCATCGGAGTGGGAAGGCTCTGAGCCAGAAGAATGGTGGTGGGATGCAGGAGACAGGTCAGAGGAAGAAGGGGCTGCAGACAGGTTGAAGGCTGAGTAAGCAATAGGTTTACGTGAGGCTGAGGCAGCTGAGCAGGAGGTTGAGGCTGTGACAGATCCCCATCCACCTGCCAGTTCCACTGTTTTCTTCTCCCCTTCTCCTCTGTCCCCAAGAACGAGGAGGCTGTTACATGTAGCAGAGCCATAGGCACAGAGAGGCCCTCCTCGAGGGAGTTTGTTGGGTAGGCAGCCAGCTGGGTTGGAGCCTTAGGAGGAATTGGGAGGCTCAGATCCTCAGTCCTGGCAACTGCCTCACCAAGATTGTCCTGCCCATGGAGTTCTCTGCTGGGTTTTGTTTCATCTGCATAAAGAATCAACCTTATGCTCATCTCTGAGTTTCTGTGCTGAACTGCAGCTGAACCAGCCCTGGCACTAGAGCAGTGATGGGTGTTGCCTGAGGAGAGGGGGTGTGGCTGTGGAAGAAGTGTCACATAGAGAGAGTCCCACGGGCCAAATAGAGAGGCTTGGGGGCCACATTCAAGTCCTGTATCTTCAGTTCCCCACCTCTGTTGTAGAGAGGAGATGGGCTGTCACCATATACAAAGGCACACAAAAGCACACACATTTAGTTGCGCTGAAGTAGTTTCACCTCCAGCAGTGCAAATGACAGTGGATGAGAGTTATTTCCTAGTCACAATAGGAAATTGTCAGGTTTAGTGTCCTTTTATCCAGATTCTTTAAGGCCTGCACCAAAATAAGAGAGGCAAGGCCATTGTTGTTCCCGAGATATCGTTTGGGGCTGCATACAGCTACCGATGGGTACCCCTGTAGGTGTGCTTGGTTGTTTTTTTTTTAATGCATTCACAACGTCAAGGTTTGCTTCTCCTACCCAAAGCGTTCCTCAATTTCACTCCCAGCTCCTGGCTGCATTAATATGATAATGATGAGTCATTTAACACTAAATTCCAAGGGTGAAGCCAATTACCTGTGTGCATATTGGTTAATGATGGAGATGCTAATGAGACCTTTTGCAGCTTGCATGAACTGAAATTGACCTATCAGAAGGTGTGATTCCGGCTCACCTAAACTGCCGCTTGACTGAAATTATCAGAGAGGTATTAATATCCCAGCAGCGAAGGAACAAAAGATGTAGTGCAGCTGCAGCGATTTCCCCAGATCTCACTTGGGTTCTTTTCCGATGTAATCTTAAAGACATGGGGAACTGTTGCTGTCAGTAATCCTTTCTTCGTGCATAAGGCCCTCTAGGCTTTTCGGAGGCAGCTGACCTTCCACCTTTCCTCCATGCTGGCATTGCTCTTGTTTGTAGGTAGGGTGGTGCTGAGATAGACTTGAGCCTCCTGTGTGGCCCAAATCTTCTGGTGTTTCTGGCACAGTCTAGAAGGTGTGCACATTGTAGCAACTCCCATTCCCTAAAGGAAAATGTCAAGAGGGATATCCAAGCCTGAGCATCCAAGCTGCCGATCTTCGGGAACCCTTTGGATTATATAGAGTGTTTAATTTCATTAGGTTACTACCAAGGGAGCACTTAGAATTTTCACTGTGGTAGGCTCATGCATTTCTAATGAAGATACTAGATGAATAGTTGAAAACCTCTGGCTATTGCAGCAGCTTCTACAGCCCTTGTACGTGGCCTAAGAATATGCCCCCCCCCCCATAACTACTAGCAAGAGTGCTCCTTTCAGATTACCTTGAGTTCTTTTGAGGACCAAGAATCCATAAGGAATCCTCTTGTACAAATAATACTCCTAAATACCTGTTGCTTGAATTCTGGATTGAATGGGAAAGCAGAAAGTATGTGCCCTCTCCAATGCGAGAATCTTATTCCTGACGGCATATACAATGTCAGCTGCAAAAAATAAAATAAAAAGAGAAAATAAAAGAGAGAATAAAATAAAAAGATGTTAACTTTTCTTGAACATTTCCCAATTCTACAATATCCTTTTTGAGGTGACCAGAACTGTACACGGAATACCAAAGGCAGATATATCAGAGACTTATATAATTGCATTATGGTATTTGCAGTTTTATTTTCAGCTTCTTTCCTAATGATTCCTAGCATGAAATTTGCCTTTTCACAGCTGCCACACACTAGGTCAACATCTTCACTGAAGTATATAGTAAAGCTCCAAGGTCTCGTTCCTGGTCTGTCACCACCAGTTAGGACCGCATGAGCATATATGTGAAATTAACAATTTTTGTGTGTGCCAACAAGCATCACCCAATAAGGCATCATGTAATGAAGGGAATAGTGTTGCATTGCTTTGTACCCAATCACAATGGCTACATGAGAAGAGTTTGGATTTGATATCTCACTTTATCACTACCTGAAGGAGTCTCAAAGTGGCTAACATTCTCCTTTCCCTTCCTCCCCCACAACAAACACTCTGTGAGGTGAGTGGGGCTGAGAGACTTCAGAGAAGTGTGACTAGCCCAAGGTCACCCAGCAGCTGCATGTGGAGGAGTGGAGACACAAACCCAGTTTCCCAGATTACGAGTCTACTGCTCTTAACCACTACACCACACTGGCTCTCATGAGGATGTTTATTGGGCACAGTTGTGAATGAGAATTTGCTGTCACATTGTCCAAGCTTTCAATCCTCTACACACTTGCCTGGGAGTAAGTCCCATTGAACTCAGTGGGACCTTCTTTCAAGCAGGCACATATAAGATTGCACTAGTTTTTGTCTGCACTTCTGAAAATATCCTCAAAGGAACAGTTTCTGTTCACCCCTAACAGAGACTTTCCAATAAACGAACTGTAGACATATATGTAATTGTATGAGCACTTTGTGGCAAAAGAAGACTAGGGACTTGGCCAAAGTCATTCAGGAGGTCAACATGATAAATGGGACTTAGTCACCGGACCATTTTGCCTTTGGTGATTTCTGTTCCCTCCATTGCTTTTGATTTTCTCCCAGTCTGCATCCTTGTTTTCTTTAATAAATGCTCTGGGGAAGGAGGGGTAGGGTGGGAAGGATGCACTGATGTGGTCTGTGATCTCCGCGGATGCAAATTCTGTCAAAGGATTCCTTGCAGGGAGAATAAGCACATCATCAGGGGCTTTAGAGATACCAAGAGGTAAGTGAATAAGCTCATGGGATAAATGCACTGTGTACTGTAGTTGTTTGCCCTTGAAAGAATGAAATTATAGGTTTCATTAGAGAGCGGCGCGGCACAACCACAATGCATAAATAGAGCATATTTCTCCCATTACTACCTCACCCTGCTGGGCCGCTGACACTCTGCTAATGGGAAACTTGTGGAATGTTAGGATTTACCTGGTGTATTTGGCAACCCAGCAGGTTGACTCTGTGCAGTGTGAGTAGAAGCAAGGACAGTCACATTCACAGTCCGTCCCTGGGAAGATAGCAGATATGTCAGACTTGAAATCCCCAGCTGATCTGTTCTGTGTGAATCAGTCCGCAGCACAATAGCCCTAGATGTCTGCGCTGCTATGAATTCAGACATGCAAAGGAGGCAATACCGTGATGTGATTTTGCTTACTGAATTACAGTCTGTTTATGTAGCAATGTGCAGGCTTTTGAATTACACAGAGCTGTTCATCAGTCAGGTGACATGGGAAATTATCCAGATCTCACTTTTATGTCAACAAGGGTGGTTATCAAGGCATCTCCCTTAGTGGCTTACTTACTACAGCAAGCTCTGTAGAATAGCATGTCTTTTGCATGCAGAAGGCTCTAGGTTCAACAACAACAACAACAACAACAACAACAATTTTATTTATACTCTGCTCATCTGGCTGGGTTTCCCCAGCCACTCTGGGCAGCTCAACATCTCCATTCAGTCCTCAAAATCTCCATTCAAAAAAATCTCAGGAACCTTTGCCTGACACACACACACCCCATATTGCTGTAGCTAATCAGAGGTGGAAAAAAATAGACTATTGACTTGATTCAGGTGCAGAGGGGAGGGAGCCTGTGGCCTATGCAACTGCGCCGAACAGCATGGCCAATGGACAGGGATTATGGGAGTTGTGATCCAGTAATGTCTGCAGGGCTGCAGGTTCCCCACCTAGGGATAGATGAGCATGTCACCTTTGGTTTCTCATTTTTTCCAATCTTAAACTCAGTTCTCCACATTTCCACTTCATTTTGGGAATATTATTATTTTTAAGACTCCTTCTGAGAAGTCATCAGTATTTCAGAGCCATGCTAATAAAGACATTTTTGTTTGCAGTTTTGCCTAACGGATAGAGAGAGGCATAGCAAGAGGCATGATCAGTGCAGAGCAAACATGCCAGAAGGAGTGACAGGTTGGCTCTGCCAGCACATCAGTACCATGCAAAACTTTCCTTTACCTCTCTCCAGAGGCTGGTTTAGGGCAGTTCCACTGGTTCACCTGCAATGGGCACAGAGCTGAGGAGGACATCTCCTCAAAGCCTGATAAGCGGGAAGGAGGCCTGAAGGCTCTGACAGGGTCCTGGAGTCGTTCTGCCTAGTTTGCAAGCCAGGCAAGTGCTTAGCAGGGTTTGGGAAGGTCTCCAACCCCTTCTGCTCCCTTCTCAAAGTCCGACACCTCTTACTCAGCTTTGGGAAAGCGGGGCGAGGGCTGGAGACAGTGTCAAATTTTGGCGTCACATGGGGCACCATACCACCAAGGTCTGCCCATGCTCATGCCTCCCTGAGATTCAGCCATGATGTGAGCAGCACAGCTCCACCATACTGCAACTAGTGTTGGTTGGGTTCTGATTATCCTGCTCTGTGGTGAAAATGCCATCAGGAGAATGGAAGAAGTGAGAATCTTATGGTCACCACCACGTAGCAGCAAACGACTCTGCTGGTGAAAAGCCTCCCTTTTAGCTTCCTTCGAACATATTTAATTCTGCAGTCAAGCTTTACTGAGGGTGAAGCCAATGCTGAGGTTCCTGAGACCACGCCACTGCTTAGCATTCTCTTGGTGAGCCTTGCAGGTAATTAAAGTCAGATTAAAAATGCAAGTGGAGGTGATTCTTCATCCTCTCGTAGCAAGGAGAGGCACGGAGGTGTGAACTCGGGCCTGGTGGGAATGGCAAGAAAGAGCTCTCATTTGACTTGGAAGATAAATGCCTTAGTGCAATGGGGACTCTCTTGAATGTTAGCAGTTGAAACCACAGTATTGATGGCATTCTGCATCACTCCATGGGAGCCAGGAAAGTCCGAGCCATTTTGGAAGGGCGAAGGGGTTGGAGACCGGGAAAACACTGGCATCTCAAGACCAACCAGCTGAATGAAAACCCAACATGCCTCAGAGTTCAAGTCCCCAGCATGCTATGTGTGCCTCCAACACAAGGTCAGACTCCCCCTGAAAGAGCAAGTTCATCATCTGAGAGGTTTTTCTCTGTCACTAGAGGCCTAGGTGACCTAAGCGGCTAGGAGAGCCATTTACCAGCTTTGCTTGGTAAGACAGATATGGTAACTGTTGCCCCTGAAGGACCAGGTGCTCAGCCTGGGAGTCATTTTGGACATATAGCTGTCTGTGGAGGAGCAGGTCAGTTCTGTGTCCGGGGTAGCTGTTTACCAGCTCCATCCGATAAGCAGGCTGAGACCCTACCTGCCCATGGACTGTCTCGCCAGAGAGATGCATGCCCTGGTTATCTCCCGCTTGGACTACTGCAATGCACTCTACATGGGACTACCTTTGAAGATGGCTCAGAAACTACAATGAATCCAAAATGCGGCAGCTAGTCTGGTGACTGGGAGTGGCCACTGGGACCATATAACACCAGTCCTAAAGGATCTTCACTGGCTCCCAGTACATTTCCAAGCACTATTTAAAGTGCTGGTGGAGACCTTTAAAGCCCTAAACAGCCTCAGCCCAGTATACCTGAAGGAGCATCTCCACCCCCATCGTTCTGCCCGGACACTGAGGTCCTGCTCCAAGGGTCTTCTGTTGGCTCCCTCACTGCGAGAAGTGAAGTTACAGGGAACCAGCCAGAGGGCCTTCTTGGCAGTGGCACCCGCCCTGAGAGATGCCCTCTCATCAGATGTTAAGGAAACAACTATCTGATTTTTAGAAAACATCTGAAGGCAGCCCTGTATCGGGAGATTCTTTAATGTTTGAGGTTTTACTATGTTTTTATATGTACTGTAAAGCTGCCCAGAGTGGCTGGGGGAACCCAGCCAGATGGGCGGGGTATAAATAATAAAATTATTATTATTATTATTATTATTATTATTATTATTATTATTATTATTATGTGGCTAGGAGAGCCTTTTACCAGCTTTTCCTAGTAAGAAAGGTATGGCTATTTGTGGATCAGGATGGCCTGACCACAGTTGCCCATGCACTAGTAAGCTCTAGATTGGATTTGTACAATGTGCTCTGTGTGGGGCTGCCCTTTGGGTTGGCACAGAAACTGCAGATAGTGCAAAATGTGATGACTGGACTGATCAGTGGGGCAGCCTTTCATCACCATGTTACGCTGCTGCTGAAAAAATTCACTGGCTGCTTGCTAATTAGTCAAATGAAGTTCAAGGTGCTGGTACTAGTGTGGAAAGCCGTATATCTAATATCTAAAGGGCGTAGGGCTTCCTATTCTGCAGAAATCAACAAGCGAGACCCTTTGTTGCACACGGTGGGTAAGCGTGATCACTCAGTGATATCTGCACATCGGCTTCGGTTAAAGGCACAAGGGCAGTGGCTATTGGACAAAGTTGGCAAGCCCAGCATCTCCACAGATTTTTAGAAGAACAGCTGTGTTGTTAACTGGGGGGAGGGACGAGGGAGAGACGAGGTCCCATGGATTCTTTGAAGACTAAAGATCTATCACCAAACATGAATTTTCAGAGCCAATGGCCTTTCCACATCAACTCACACCACAACAAAACCAGGCGGTCCCCTGTGCGCTACAGTGTGCTTTGTTATCTTCCTCCTCCATTACGTTTCATCTCTTTTTGAACCCACTGCAGCTAAACTGTCTAAACAAACAACAGAACAACACTTGATGTTTGAAATTCATTCACATTTTGCAATGTAAGGTGCTATTAGCCACACAGCAGAGAAAATTTGTTTTGTTCTATATTCTTTTAAAAAAAACTGTAAAAAAAATTAACCTGAGAGAGTCCCTTTAATTAAGCAATCAGGCAAGCTGGAGCGTGAATAACAACGTGCTAATTCATGCCTAACAAGTTAGGCACAAGGCCAAGAAAGAGCCTCTTACTGCAATTAAAAAAATTCATTAAAAAATGTTTTATTTTAATGCGGGCTCTCTCTCTTTTTTTTACACTTGTTAATTTAGCAAGGGGACTAATAAGTTACAAGCGAGGGAAGTACTGTTCTATTAATCTTCCAACTTTCGCAGTCCCAAGGACCAATTGGATCCCCGGTTTCTCTTTTGCATCTGGGTGATAATTCATGGCACCATTAGCGAGACAAAGAAGGAGGCAGATTAAAATGGAAGCCTTGGGAGGGCAGTTCAGGCTGAAGGAAACAGGCTCAACACCTAAACTTAAGCGTTCATTTGCCTCGCCTTTATTTTAGTTCAAAACTGTTTCATCGTCCTCCAAAGAGGGGAGGGAAAGACTGCCTAAGTAGCCATTTATTAACAGTTGTAAGTATCATTAGGAGCGATGTGGTGAAATATAGATCAGGGTAGGACAGAGCGAGAGATCAGAATGCCATTTTTCCTGTTCAGAATGCCATTACACATTCCATCGTGGCATATTACTGAGATGATTAGTGGCATCAAATGACTTCTGAAAAATGATTATGTGCCATTAAAAACATTAGTCTGTCTGAAACCAGCACAAACAAATGGCCGTGCAGGGGATGACTCATTAGTTTTAGAGGCCGGGTGATGTGACGGGACTGGCAGGGAAATAGCTCACAAATTAGCAAGTGCAACAAGTTAAAAGGGAAACGGTTGAGGCGGTTCCTTTTCATTGCTGTGCTGCAAAGGAAGGGAAGGCGCAGCTTTGGGGAATGGTACACCGGGGGCCAGCTCATGAAAAATATGGGTGAGCTCTGGGCATTGCTAAGAGATAATGCTCAGCAGTGGCAATGATGATAAAATAAATGCGTATTTATACAGGGCTATATCCCTAAGGGTTAAGCTAAAAGCTAAGCTAAGCTAAAGGACCCCTGGACAGTTAAGTCCAGTCAAAGGCAACTATGGGGTGTGGCGCTTGTCTTGCTTCCAGGCCGAGGGAGCCGCCGTTTGTCCGCAGACAGCTTTCTGGGTCATGTGGCCAGCATGACTAAAGCGCTTCTGGCGCAATAGAACACTGTGACAGAAACCAGAGTGCGCAGAAATGCCGTTTACCTTCCCGCTGCAGCAGTACCTATTTATCTATTTGCACTGGTATGCTTTCAAACTGCTAGGTTGGCAGGAGCTGGGACAGTGCAACGGGAGCTCTGTTGCGGGAATTCGAACCGCTGACCTTCTGATCGACAAGCCCAAGAGGCTCAGTGGTTTAGACCACAGCGCCACCCGCATCCCTTAGGTAGGTACACATTAGCAGCTTAAAATGTCACACAGTCATTTTCCCCACTGAGTTTCAAGTTGTGTTATTAGTAGTAGTAGTAGTAGTACACCATCCTATACCTATACCTGCAGGTCTCAGGGCAGTTCACAAGATAAAATCACAATATAAAAACATGAAATACATAATAAAAATGAAAACAAGAACAACCCAGTAATCCCCCCGCACTGCAACACATTTTAAAAGGGCTGCAGATGTCAATTAGCCAAAGGCCTAGTTGAAGAGGAAAGTTTTCGCCTGGCACCTAAAGGTGCATAAGGAAAGTGTTTTTATTATGTATTTTGTGTTCTTATCTTGTATTTTTAAGTTGTGAGCCGTCCTGATATCTACGGATGAAGGGCAGCATATGAATTTAACTAATAATGAGATAGTATTTGCAGGAGGCCCTCACCTATGGAGCACAGTGGTCAACTGGGCAGGTAAGGGATGAGACCATCTTTTAGGTATCCCTGTCCCAACCGTATAGGACTTTGTACGCCAAAACCAGCAACATAGCCCAGGTAGCTAATTGGCAGGCTATGTCTCTTGCACTGAAAGTAAAGCTAATTGAAGAGTACTTTGGAAAGCAGCTTCAGCCAATTTCATTATCCAAAAAGCAGGCTGAAGAACAATTGCTTGGAACAGTTTAAATATCAAGTGGATTTTGCAAATCTTTAATCAAGACTGGCACACACTATTAACATGTCCCACAAACAACATCCATAAGCCAACTGCCTTTTCTTTTACTTTGTTAATTCTGTTTTTATTTCATTGGTAAACACATTTGCTCGTTTCTATATTCTGCACTGTCTAACTTGATACGCCACCTGTTGTTTGGCATCTCTATGATGTGTGATTGGGGGCTTCTGCCTTCACAAGATGAATGATATCCTATGCTTGAGATGTGCAGAAGGTAGATCAAGATCTACAAGTAGATCTCTGAGTGACTTGCGGCATATCAGCAAGCGTTTCTGATTCCCAGTTGTTTAACGAAAGCAACCGCAGAATGATTTTTCCCAGCTGAACATGGCTGCTGAAATGAAGACAGTTAACCAGGTATTGAATTTTGTCTGAAAGGACTGTGAGTTCCATTCCATTCCTGAAAACAAATTCAGGAATCTCTTCTTTCATCCTAACTATATCTCTCCTGCACATGACTCTGGCTGGTAGGTCTTAGGGTTCTAGTATAAAGCAAAGAAGATCCAACAAGCCAAAAGACTGCTCACTCCATCCTATACTACTGAGAGCCCATTTGTATAGCCACGTCAGAACCTACCAGCCACGGGGAAGCATACATGGGCTTCCCGTCACTCCAGTCAGTCATAAGTATCTGCCAATACATACAGGATCCAGCTAGGCATGGTACTGCAAATATTGTATATGCCAAAAGCCCAAGTCTGCATACGGCCTTCAATGCAGGATGCAGTAGTCAGGAAAGAACCCAAACAATCCTTTCTGCTCCACCACCACCCACTTAAAAAAGAACACTTAAACTAATGAATTGAGTGTACATAGCCGTCAAATTTCTATATTTATTTGACAAGTCAAGGATAAGCTTTCAGCAGCCCTAGCCATATCTCTAGATGCAAGGAATGTAATATTATTATTATTTTTTAAGACAACAAATTTGTTTCCTTTCAAGGGAAGTTGCAATCTACATGATTAAAGACAGGAATAACTGTGTGGTGTCCGGCTAGGCAGAAGAGGTTTCAACAGTTCCACAATGGGGAATGAGCCAACAGGTAGAAACAGGTTCTTCAGGACCTTGGACAGCAAATTGGCAACTCAGACATTGACGCAGCAAAGGCTAGGGCTCAGCTAGGCCCTGAGGGTCTCCTTCATTTTTTATATCATCTGTAGCTCTCTTGAAGGGCCCTCACTTGCCACCAACATTGCTGGAATCCCTCCTTCAACCATTTTAGGTGTACATTCCCAGGGAGAGTGAAGGTCTGTTGGGCTGTTGGGAATGAGGCCTTCACCTTTCATGGTGTCATTGGTCACTGACTATGAGTGTGGGACTGGCTGCCACTTTTGTCATGGACTGGCAGGATGCAAAGGAGTGATGGGAGGCATCAGCTGGGGAACCCCCAGGGGAAGAAGGCTCAGAACCAGGGGACTGGTGGTGGGATGACAACGAGTGGTCAGAAGGAAAAGAGGGAGGAGATAAGGAGGAGGTGGTCTTGGGAGCTGAAGAGGTAACAGGGTTTCATGAGCAGGGAGAGTATATGGCAGAGAGCAGTCCAGTATCAGAGGCAGAAGCAGAGGCTGGAGAGGAGGGGAGCCAAGAGGCAGAGATGAGACAGGCTGGTGAAGAAGCCAGGGTGTCTCCCCCCTCCTGCTGCAGCCAGCTCCTCTTCCCCACACCCTGATCTCCCAGAACCAGAAGATGTATGAAGAGTGAGGAGCAAAGACAGGCACAGTGATGGAGTCTCAGATTGCTTGGAAAGGACCTAGAGGAGGAGGAGACATAGACAAGTGTCGGAAGGTCCCCACAAGATCTACTGGGACGAGTTGCTGTGCTCATTAGGTCTGGCCTCCTGAGCTTGTTTCCTTGAATAAAGAGTTAAATTCACTGACGCTGTATGATTTATTGCTGACCTGCTCCTGACACCCAGCTTCAAGGAAGTCCAATGACGATTCCTCCCCACAATACCCTGATACCACTGGGAATGGGGATTCCATGTTATCTGGGGAAACCACATTCTGACATTCATTAGTGGAGGACCCTTTCACATCTGATATATGGATCGTGATAAAGTTCTGCAGTCTCAACATTAGCAAAGCATGTCCCTTTCTTATCAATATTGAGAGAAGCTTTTCACATTGCACATATGGAACCGTTCCTAATCTTGAAGGGATGGGCACTCCTTGTTCATGTAGAGCTCCATTTGCACAGCAGACCCCAAGTGCACACATAAGAGCTTTTGAATCAGACAAAAAAATAGGAGGAAAACAGCTGAATGTAGTCTTAGTGCTAGCATGTCTTCTCTCCTTCTAACAATGTGTTTCCATGCATCTAAAGACTCAGCTGTGCCTCCCGAGAGCACTTCTGTATCTTTTTAAAATAATGTAGGAAGTGGCCTGGAGACTTCATTAAAAACTGAGTTAATTGAGGTTAACAAAGTCAAACTTTTGGTGCTGTTAATTAATTCATAGACTTGTAGAGCTTGAAGAAAACTGGAGGTAATCCAACATAACCCCTGTGTGCTGAGAAAAGATCTACTATAACAAAAAAATATTTGGAATATAATATTAATCTAGATAATAGCCTATTCTTAAGCCAAATTCTAGAATTCTTTGAGCACAAACTGGGAGGATTTAAAAATCGATGTTTGTATGTGTGTGGTTGGAAATGATTTTTTAAACGTATGAAAATTCAAATTGTGTATGTCAACTTGGGGATACGGATGCCAACAGGCCTCTACAGCAGCAGAATGCTAACCATGGGAAGTAATAAAAACAAGACAGAATTGGAGAAAATAATGATGTGGTGATGAAAACATATGGGAAGGATGTGACAAATGGCCACTTCATGCAACCATCTGGAATATAGAAATCCAACTGAAATTGCTGCAGACATTGACTTATTCCCCGTGATAAGCAAAATTATCTGTGGATCCCACTACACAAGATCAGGCCTTTTACATGCCATCACACAACACACTAAATGTGTTTTTCTGATGGCGTGCTACAATTTCAGCCCTACATGACAGTGCCTACACAAAAACAGCCCACCAAACAGCAGTGATCCAAAGTTTGCCATGTGGTGGATCAATCAACCACCTAGCCGTCCAACCATGCTATGCTTCCTGAAGTCAAATATAACTGGGGACCTTGACAGTATGAAATGTTGACATCAACACATTAACAACCCAGGACATTTCCATGGCCCAGCTCAATCTAAATGCTGGTTTATATTGCTGATTGTGATAACTGAGAGCATGTGGTCATTGACAAGATGGAACCAGCATAAGATGATGGTCAGGAACATCTCTTCTTGCACGGGTGCTAATTTAAGAAGCACGAAACAGCACACTCCATCGCTTTGTCACCACCATTTCTTTCCTCTCTGTTGAGGAATTGACCTTGCTAGTTATCTGCTAAGAACTGTTGTCTGCTAGAGGAAATGCTAACAGTGGGTGGTGGGTGGTGATGAAGATGGCGGAGGAGGAAGAAATCTTCATCTTTCCTCTGCTCCCCATTGTGCTTCTGCCATGTTCCTGGAACGGGTTGTTATGCCACACGTTCCTTTTGGATTGCATTCCAGGCTGTGTCATTCAGCCAAGCAGGGATACTTTTGTTCTCTTTGATTTGGCAAGTAAAATTACCCCTGTCCTTTTTACATGCAAATGTGAAGAGCACTCCTGATACCTTATTAAGGCTGCCTCTAGGCACCAGCTTCCCCTTAAGGCTGATTTAGTACTGTGGTGTGTGTGTGTGTGTGTGTGTGTGTGTGTGTGTGTGTGTGTAACTACTGTCACTCTTTAGGGCTCTCTCAGCCATGCTGTTCCTATTAGTCTTTGGTCTGCAGGGTGGAATAGCAGAGACTGGCACTATCTATGCGACTGTTCGAAGGCTGTGTACACAACTCCTGTTTATTCTGCATCCAGTGCACTCCCATCACAGGTTTGGGAATTGGGATAAACACAACTTTAGCTGCACTCCACATTGATTCTGTCCATTTCTTACGAAATACTGTATTTTGATGCGTATTCCCCCAAACCAACTTTGATCTGAATTGAGGGGGGAAATGCAGCCTATCTGCATTTTAAGCTGAAAATGTGCCTGCAGTCTCAAAGTCCCTGAATCAGTACGCTTGACATTTGGAAGAGCCTCTTTCCGGAAGTGGTAGTCTAATAGAAGTGGTAGTTGAGTAATTTAGAATTAAAGTATATAATGGGGGGAAAGTAATATAGCAGCTTTATAAGGTAAAGAAAGAACACCATGGAAGGCTGAATGGGAGGTCAACAGATATATGTTCTGATGGTTGTAGAAAAGAATTTGTAAAATTTGAAAAGCTAATTTTAAAAAAAAGTTTTTAAAAAGGAAGCGTCTTTAGATAGTTCATTCGTATTCCTTCAGACAGCCTTCTCCCCTCTTCTCCTGATATCAATGGAGGCACCTTAAGTGTAGCTGTGGCTCTGTTAGTTACGTATGGACATCTAAAAGAAGTCACAGGTGCTTCCTATAAAGCCCCAAAGTTAGCACGGTTGGAATTCTCTGCCCAACAGAACAACTACACTCGTACCTGAGGTTACAGAGGCTTCAGGTTACAGACGCTTCAGGTTACAGACTCCGCTAACCCAGTAAGAGTACCTCGTGTTTAGAACTTTGCTTCAGGATGAGAACAGAAATTGTGCAGCGGCGGCACGGGAGGCCCCGTTAGCTAAAGTGGTACCTCAGGTTAAGAACAGTTTCAGGTTAAGAACGGACCTCCAGAACGAATTAAGTTCTCAACCCGAGGTACCACTGTATATCAAAAAACAGCAACAACCCCAACCCACCCCCAGTGGCTTAGATCTCACTGCCCTGCAGTGAAAACATTCAAGCACTCTTCCCCCATTGCCAGCTGGCCTGCAGCCCAGCAACCAATCAGCAGGATGGCCAAGCTACCCAGAGGCTAGATTTCAGTGCCGTTTGCTGAACCGTCATCTATTTTGACCTTGGCTACCTTGTGAAATGAGTGGAGAAAGCTGTTAGACAGTATTCCCTAGCAATTGCTCCTAATCTTATGAGGTTATTACCTTCTAACTGTCCCCGCTGCGCATCCTACCAACCCATAAAAGGAGGAGAGAGGGATTGTGACTCTCTGTTCAGCTGTCGACCAACCCAGTGGAAATCCTATTCCCCCATTGCCTGTCAGAGTTAGCGTGACAGATCTCAAAAGGGCCTCTCGGACACTACATTTCGCTTTGTGACAGCAAAACACTGTTGCGGTTGTCGATGGCATCCGTCACTGCCTGATGTGTCAATGGCACAGTCCATTTTTAGGAAATAGCTTTTCAAGCATTCTTTTACAGTACTAGTTCTCCCCGTCTCCAAGGAAAGTTATATCCTTTGTGTGATTTCTGAGGCAATATTCTCCAACGCACACCTAGGGATGGGGAAGACACTTGGCTTGGTTTGCATTTCAATACAAACCTGCATAATTCACACTTCCGGAAACACGACACAAACTGAAGCGCCGCCACCCCATGGAATTCACACTTATCTGTATGTTGTGATGCAGCTCCCTAGCCACAAAAGGGTGTACAACATTGCTTACATTAAGCGGAAAGGTACATAAAAAAATACATATATTCATGAAAATAACACGCAAAAAGCATTATGTTAGGGGGAACTGCTTACAGCAGTATGTATATTAGGAAACGCCGCATACAAAAATGTGTACATTACAAGAATCAGGCACTAAACTGCTGATGAATTTTCGTGAGGGCTTGACTTCAAAGAGAAATTGCAAATTGATGTGGAAATGTGGGGAGAAATGAGAAAAACCAAAACTGATAGATTTTTGTCCATCCCTACTTTGCTCCCTGCCAATTTCTGGACTCCTTTCATTATAATATACTGTCATTTTTCTTTCAGAGATCTTAATATGCAGGACACAACTCACCCACCTAGAAGTTTCCTCTGCCCCTTCGGTGCACTGGCCTAATATTTTATTCTGGTGCCACCACTGGAGGCAATGCAAGGCTGCTGCAATCCAGCCAAATCCCAGTCAAGCTTGAATCAGCCTCATTCAGGTCAGGATTCGGCCAGATCTGGTGCACAGCCCTATCACCCCTTGTTCATCCCAACCTATATCAGATTGGTCTTTTTCTTAAAATCAAGCTATTTCCCCTCATCCCTTCATGGTGAGATCTACACACACACACACATTTTTTTGCAAAACGTTTTTGTTTGTTATTATGGTGGGTATTTCTGTGTTGTTTTTGTATTGTAAGCCACCTGTGATCTTCAGCTGAAGGGCAGTATTGAAACTTAATAAATAATGATAATGATAATGATAATAGGAAGCGACAAGTCTAAGAATGCTGACATTGGCTGGGAGGGGCAATTTTTGTAGAGCATCTCTATGAGCTGTAGCCTAGCAACAAAGGAGTAGGAGACCTGCCTGGCTCCCTCTATAGGGAGGAAATGAGCTGTGAGAATACTGGGGGGAACAGTACATTATTCCCACCTCACCCCCACCGACCCAGAGAATGCATGCTGAAAAGCCACTGTTTTTCTACCTAAGTTGACGTTCTGGCTGAAGAAAAGCCCTGCTAAGCTCTGTCCCTCGACTCTGTTCATGCCCATGCTTGCCTGGATGAAGGGTAGAAAGGGATGCAGCCTCCAGAAGGCTCCCTAGAAAGGAATGTCACTTTTAGGCTGAAAACGTTCCACCACTCCTGTCTTGGGATGGGAGATAAAGTCAATTCAGTTCACATTTGAAGGTCAGTTTGCATAATTTGCACTTTCCAAAATGATACGTCATACAGTGGAGGCAGCCATCCTTCAAGACTGGGACTTCTCCAGGTTTTGCAGTATAGTTCTCCAGGTAAGTAATGTGTACAAAATAGAACATACTGGGGTGAAGTGTGCATATAAATGCACACATTAGTGAAAATACCGTACAAAAATGTGTGTTATTACAATAACTTGTCCTGCAAAAATGTATACAGTAGTCAGAATTGCATATAGCTGTGTACATATTAGGGGAATGCTGCCCTAAAATGCTGATGAATTTTCATGAGCATTTATTTATTTTTTTAGCGCAACCTGAGGTGGAAATGTGGCAAACTAAACATAAACCTTGGGGGGAAAATGAGAGAAACTGAAACTGTCAAATTTGCCCATCCGTCCCCCTTTCTTAAGGACGCGGGTGGCGCTGTGGGTTAAACCACTGAGCCTAGGGCTTGCTGATCTGAAGGTCGGCGGTTCGAATCCCCATGACGGGGTGAGCTCCCATTGCTCGGTCCCTGCTCCTGCCAACCTAGAAGTTCAAAAGCATATCAAAGTGCAAGTAGATAAATAGGTACCACTCTGGCAGGAAGGTAAACGGCATTTCCGTGCGCTGCTCTGGTTCGCCAGAAGCGGCTTAGTCATGCTGGCCACATGACCCGGAAGCTGTACACCGACTCCCTCGGCCAATAAAGTGAGATGAGCACCGCAACCCCAGAGTCGGCCACGACTGGACCTAACGGTCAGGGGACTCTTTACCTTTACCCCCTGTCTTAGTTGGGGGGGGGGACCCAAATGGCACTATTCAATGGAAACTTTTCCTGTGCATACTTCTTTGAAATGAATGGGTGGTGCCTAGGATCATGGCGTGAGCAAGCTTAGCGCTGCCAATGTGAGGGTTAAATTTAGATTAAGGAGAGATTTCAGTTCCTTGCATAGAGGAACTTCCTGGTGGATCGTGGATCGAGAGTCAATCTCCCTTCCTCACCATCCACTGACTTTTAGGGCAACTCACCTTGATTTGCTACAGCTGCTCCTTCATTTGAGATCTGTCCCATCAGCCATGCTGTCCTGACCAACTCTTCTCCAACAGCCTCGATGCATTTATCACCCTATGGCCTTGTAAATGACAGCGCTGTTTAATCTCTCACACACAATAAATGAAGCATTTGCAGGATGGTCTACTTTTAAGCCATTGCCCATGTTAGCATGGGCTGGTCCATTTTCTCCCATTTCCTTTTCTGCCTCCTCTTTTAAGATGCCATAAATCTAGTTAATAGTTACATCCGGTGCAGAAAAATCAAAATGTCACATCAGTAGAGACGGTTCAATTGAAGGCATATTGATTGTCGCAGAGAATATTCTCACTTTATTCACCTACTTAGTCTCTTCCCCTAGGCGCATATGAATTCATCAAATATTGTCACGGCGCATAACAACACTTGTTCCTGGGTGTTGATGTAACAGCTAGAGCTTCTTACCAATTCCTCCAGTCGCAATACGCAGTTGGGATGGGAACAATGTCTTTGTGACATGAACATATCCAAGCTTGAGTTTCTGCAGCCGGAACGCTATGGCAAATGTTGCTCCCACACATGCCTCAAACCAAACAGGTGGTTGGGGAAGAAAAAACTGTGGGAGAGAGAGATCACAAACAGGTGAACTGGGAAAGCTCTTTCATTCACAAAATGTCTGCAGAACTCTCTGCCACAAAATGTGGTGAGAACAGGGCTGAAACGAATAATTGGGACGAGCCCAAATAATCACGAGAGGCAAGCATTATAAATAAAACTCACCAGAGGATTTACGGCGCAGGGGAGGCGTGCATGATTATTGATCCATTGGCTCCTTAAAGGTATTTACTTGCTCAGATGGCTGGGGGATCACCCCAATTCAAAGTCATGCCTTCCTCTCTGGAAGCTCTTGTCCACATCTCTGTTCTGTAAAGGTTGGTTGTGAGTATTTAGCAGTGAGGGGAAGTCACTCTGCATATTCTTAAAAGCATTCTCTTCCATTCTTTACTTGCTATGTCTTCAAGGGCTGTTCTCTTCAAAGTAGGGCACAGAAAGCTGCCTTTTACTGACACAAACCATTGTCTCATCAAAGAGGAGGTTTTCCCCTGTCCCACCTGGAGATGCTGGAGATTAAACCTGGAGATCTTCTGCATGCAAATAATATGTTCTGCTACGGGGTAAGCTCCCGTTGCTCGGTCCCTGCTCCTGGCAACCTAGCAGTTTGAAAGCACGTCAAAATGCAAGTAGATAAATAGGTACCGCTCTGGCGGGAAGGTAAATGGCGTTTCCGTGCGCTGCTCTGGTTCGCCAGAAGCGGCTTAGTCATGCTGGCCACATGACCCGGAAGCCAATAAAGCGAGATGAGCGCCGCAACCCCAGAGTTGGTCACGACTGGACCTAATGGTCAGGGGTCCCTTTATCTTTTACCATGCTGCAGCCAAGCCCTGGCAAACCATACCATTCCATTCCTGGAATTATTATTATTATTATTATTATTATTATTATTATTATTATTATTATTATTTATACCCCGCCCACCTGGCTGGGCTTCGCCAGCTGCTCTGGGCAGCTCCCAACAGAATTAAAAGCACAATAAAAGCACAATAAAACAATATTTATTTCATGCATGTTCCAGTTAATGGTTGGGTACAGCGCTGGGCAAGATTCACTATAATGTACCAACCGTGCATTATGGTCACCTTTCTCGAATCCAGAAACAATAGCAGTAACAATACAAAACTGATCCTTCATCTGATCCTCATTTTAATATATCTCGTTTCTCTTCCTTTGGTCTTTGTGCTCCGCGCTCACTTGCGCTGACATCCTCTCGACAAAACAACAATAAAAAGACATCAGCCAGAAAACCGACACATGACAGATTCTCTATTGAAGCAAGAGAATTAAATCCCCACTTTAATTTCACCTCCTTGCAATATCTGTTTATTTGACAATATTTTCATATCGCTAGTTGTGGGAGTTACGCCTGTAGCTGCCATAGATCAATTTTTGTTAAATTGATGTTAGAATTACCCATGGTTTTAAAAGATAAGCAAGTATTAACTCAACAGCTGTTCAAGACTTCATCAACTTCATTTATGATTTATTTCGCTTTTTTCCAAATACCTTTTTTAAAACACCATTTATTTTAATTGATTCAAACTTTTCTGTCTTCCGAGCCAATCACCAACCACTTTAAAGCGACAGGCCCTAAGCCATATAAATTAACTGTACCTACGGGCATTATTTTTTAAAGAACATACTTTTTAGCACACCAAAGCATTTTTGTCTGTGCAGGAGAGGTTTCTGCAATGACAGCTGTCAGCTGTCTATGGTTCTTTCCATCAACCAAGTAGTCCTTTATCCTTTAGAAAGGCACATCCCCCTGGGTGTTTTGGATAAAAGATCTTGTATTGCATTTCATGTAGCAACTCTCGAGGACTAACAATAATGTGAGCACACTTTTTAATACTGCTCTGTTGTTTAAATATGTTATCAAATCAAGATTGGGTCGGAATTTGGCAGTGGGTTTGTTAACCCACCCTATCCAAGCACCAACACTTAAAAAAGATATTTCAACTTATTATTTGCTACATATTCAGAGGTTGGGTATGCTTAAAAAGAAGAAGAAACACTCTATTAAATTAGAAAGTTTGGTGTGGCACACTTGATTCCTGGGAGATTTAGGGCAGGATTCAACTAAGCTGTTGCGTGTTTAGAATGGGGGCCGTTTGAGCAACAGGACAATAGGGATTTACTACAGCACTTGCCAATTTCAAAAATAAAGCAAAACTATATTTTTGCATTATATGCATGAGCAGCAGTGAGCCTTGGGAAGAATGCACACTTCCCTCCTATGAATAAGAGGCTGGGTGTGGTTGCTTCTGGTCATAGTTTCCTGTGACACCTGAATTAGGGGCAACTGTGGTTACTTAAAACTATGGTTTGCATGGTGAGGCCCCATGAGCACCCTACTCCCTAAGGTGCAAACAACTAGACAACACACGGCATATTGGTTTGGGGGTCAAATCAGGCCACAACTTTATTGGTTACAGATGTGAAGGTTTAGCCATAGAAATTTTGACTGTGTATATCTCTCCTGCCCATCTGCTGGGAGTGAAGCCAGCAGTGGGTGGGTGGAGGATGCGCTACGACCTACTTCAAATCAGGGCATTCCCCAAGCGGTCCCCGTTGGAGGAGTGGTATGGCCCTAGCCCCCATCTGGCCATCGGACAGGAGCCCCTCCTCCCGGATCCTTTTAACAGGATCCCTTTACCCATGGAGGGACAGGCAGAGGCTACAACCTCCCCTCCGAACAAGACCAGGCTTACCCAATGCCTATCCGCCTTACAAAGTTGTGACGATTGCTATGAGGTAGGCAAAAACCCAAATGGCAGAGCCAATTTTCCAGATGGGGAAAAATCCTGCCCGGCCTCTCCTCTTGGCTGTCCTAGAGGAGAGGAGAAGGGGAGAACGTGAGCTGAAGGCTTGCTATTGCTCGGTCACGTTGTGCTAAATTAGTGCCGGCAAAATATCTCCACACTTCAGGTCTTACCCACCAAATGTTCAGCAATTCTCCCTAGTCAGAATAAGGGAATTTCCCTTAAAAAAAAAGGAAAACGTTGACAGCTATGATGGGGGATGGCAGACAAGCCTCACTGGTATAGCACCTGCCTTGCACGCAGAAGGCCCTAGGTTCAAACTCTAGCATCACCAGGTAGGGCTGAGAAGGACTGCTGACTGAAACCCTGGAGAGCTGCTGCCAATGGACCCAATTGTCTTACTCAGGGCAAGGAGGTTTCTTGCACTTATATGTTCTTAACCAGTCCACAGGTTCAGGTAGTGTCAGGCTTCAGGAAACCGATCCCTCCCCCCTCATGGCAGGCTGCCAGTAACAGAGAGACAAGAAGCTCTTACCAATGTCTTTTATTCAATAGTCCCAAAGAGAGGCGTAGAAATGCAGTCTCTTGGGCAATGGCGTTGTTCCGAATAAAGCCCCACCCCCTCCATCTCTCTTCTTATACATCATCCCTATGTTGGCTGATCTGTGCTTTCTGCCTCTGAGCTTTCTGTTCTCCTACTTTCAGTGCCCGCCGGGTTCTGGGAGAAGGGGGGTCAGAAATGCTTTCCAAGGACACTGAGTCTGTCAGCTGTCTCTTCCCCGGTGCTGCTGCTTCTTCCTGCTCCTCTCCCAATATTTCTCAGCTTCTCCCCTCTGCAGCCTCTGAGCTGTGACCTTCTTCAAACCACTATTGTGGATCTATACTGTCTACCTCTTCTCTGGGAAGTGTGTGTGGGGGGGGGTCTCCACTATTCCTCCTCAGTCCAGTCCCTGACATCTAGGGGCACAGACGTTTACCATAGCAGTTTATCTTTCTTTTAGTGTTGCTAAAATAATAATAATAATAATAATAATAATAATAATAATAATAATAATAATAATCCTGCTAACCTTTGACTGTGGAATAAGGCTCATATCACTGATTGGCCACAGCCTGTTGGTATCTGAATCCTGGGGCCAGAAAGAAGATATGCAATAGGCCAGTGCTTTAATTAGGGACATGGGTGGCACTGTGGGTTAAACCACAGAGCCCAGGACTTGCCGATCAGAAGGTCGTGGTACGAATCCCCATGACGGGGTGAGCTCCCGTTGCTCGGCCCCTGTTCCTGCCAACCTAGCAGTTCGAAAGCACGTCAAAGTGCAAGTAGGTAAATAGGTACCACTCCGGCGGGAAGGTAAACGGCGTTTCCATGCGCTGCTCTGGTTTGCCAGAAGCAGCTTAGTCATGCTGGCCACATGACCCGGAAGCTGTACGCCGGCTCCCTCGACCAATAAAGCAAGATGAGTGCCGCAACCCCAAAGTCGGCCATGACTGGACCTAATGGTCAAGGGTCCCTTTACCTTTACATTTAGCGCTTTAATTGGACCCAGGTTATACTTTTTTTTCTGGTTTGTCCATCCACGTGAGCAACATAATGTTGGAGAGACTCCTAGATCAGTGTCCCAGAGCAATGATTTCTGGTTCTGGAACATGCAGCATGCTCGCAACACTTGCTTTAAAAAAAAATGAAGGGGAAAAAACTATTAATTGCATTCTGCTCCAAAGAGATCCCTTTTGGCCTTGGGTTTTTGACATTTGCTGCTCCTCTTGAAACTGTAGAGAGAACTCCAATTCCATTTTTGATCTGTTGGTCGAAATGTTGTGTCATGACATCAGTTGTGGGTCCATTGTGCCATTAAGTGCTCCCCGCCTCGACCGGGGCTCCGCGCGGCTTTTCCCCAAATGACAGTGTGCTTGCTTGAACATCACTCTGTGGCCATAAACCAAAGCTATCACATGTGACCTCGGTAAGGGAAGCCTTTGGCTTTTACAAGGGAGGAGAAATGAGTTTTCTGTGGCCTTTTAAGAGCTGGTCCAGCATGCTGTGTGCACTGAACTACAATGCCGCGGCAAGTGTGTTCGGTGACAGGCCTGGGTAGTGGGGCTTATTGAATTTTTATTTTATTTTATATATTTTTTTTGCACAGCTTCTGATTTACAATTCATAACCTGGATTATACTGCGAGTTCAGCCCTGCTGGGGTCGGTGTGTAATTTAGATCGAGGAAATATTTGCAGAGCTTTCAATTCCCTTGACATCTGAACGAGTGAAATGGATTCCTTCCCTGAAGCATTGATGCCAACCATACAAAGCAGGGTCAGGCTTGGAGATTCAAGTGAGAGAGTTAAACACTGGGCTGAAAGGGCTGCCAGAGGGGGAGGGGAGCATTTATATTCATGAAGGATGAAAGAAAAGCCAGAATGTCATGCAGCAAACACTTTGGGTGCCTTGTATGTTTGTCTTAGGACCATGTTGACGCAGCAGAGGGGACTGAGTGAGCACACAATGCACTGGTGCTTCGAGAAGATGGATTTATTTCCTTCACATGTGGACTTCTAACCCAACACATATAAGACATGTGTGGCTGCTACCACCTAAAAAGCATAAATGCCTACACACAAGACGGTTGCTGGCAGAGTGGACATGGCAATCAATTATCCGCTTGTGTTAATTTAGGTGGATTTAAAATTGCTCACTGACAGCTTGTGGGCTGGCATTTATTAGAAAGGGGGGAAAGGAAATAAAATGGCCAGGTAGTTAAATTAAACAGCTTGTGTCTGTTTAAATCTAGTCGTGAGGCGGTCCTACCTACTGTGGAGTATTAAAGGCAGTTTTCTGAGGGAACTGGCAAACCATCATGGAGTCATTATGAGGTTAACAAAAGGCAAGTCCTGTGCTAACTGACTGAAGAGGAAGCCAGCTTCAGCCCTGCCATGAGGAAGAAGGAGATAGCCAACTGCCCTAAACACTGAAGACAGCCTGCTGTCCTCAGGTGTGGTAAACAAGGCTACCACACCCCAGTGTTGATGCAACTGCCTGCCCAGTCCATTTCTTCTTCTTTTTTAATGTATTTTTATTAAAGATTTTCTTGATTTACAAAGGTATGTGCAATGTCTCCCTCACGTCCCCCCCCCCCCATGTAACATTTTTTTACAAATCGGTTTCATTTATTGAGATGTTAGGAAGAAAAGGGGGAAAGGGGGGGGATAAAACCTGCACAAGCAACACTGACACAAAACCCCAAATATATTAAGTAAAACAGAAACGTTGCCCAGTCCATTTCTGTATGTGAAATGGGAGGGACGCCATTTCATCCTCTGCTTCAGGCAGCAAAATGTCTTGATCCAGCTCTGGAAGAAGCAGTAAGGAAGTAAAATCTGAGAGAAAAACAATCTACAGGTAGTAATTCCTGAAAAACCAGTGAGGCAAGAATGTGTTGCCTTTCGGCTTATCACTGCCCCCCCCCTAAAGGCCCCTATTCCCCCTCGAGCTACAATTCCCAGAACAAATTGTAGCTCTGTGAAGAAGAAGAAGAGTTTGGCTTTGATATCCCGCCTTTCACTCCCTTTGAGTCTCAAAGCGGCTAACATTCTCCTTTCCTTTCCTCCCCCACAACAAACACTCTGTGAGGTGAGTGGGGCTGAGAGACTTCAGAGAAGTGTGACTAGCCCAAGGTCACCCAGCAGCTGCATGTGGAGGAGGGGAGATGCGAACCCGGTTCACCAGATTACGAGTCTACTGCTCTTAACCACTACACCACACTGGGGATAGGTGGGTCTCCTAACAACTCTCAGCACCCTTAATGAGCTTCGCTTTTCAAAATTGTTGGGGGAAGCCACACCTGTTTAAAGTGATATCATGGTGCTTTCACTGCCTGGTGTAAATGTGGCAAACAACATGATTGATGGCAGGGAAGAGAGGCTGCAATGGCCTCATCTCCCTGTTCAGCAGTAAGGAAGGAATCCTGCACTCGTGACTTGACAGCTCTAGGCAGGAAACTGGGAAGACGGATTTTTAAATCTATTAAATTGGTAGACTATTATGTTTGTTCACCGTGGAGTTAGGATAGCTCAGTTGGATGGAGCGTGGTGCTGATAATGCCAAGGTCGCAGGTTCAATCTCTGTATGGGACAATAGCATATTCCTGCACTGCAGGGAGCTGGACGATATGATCCTCGGGGTCCCTTCCAACTCTACAATTCCAGGGCTCAGGATTGCTCAGCTCCCACGAGAACTGAACCTTACAATGTGGGTGTTGGCTACTGAATCTGGGAATGTATTGTATCTTATATTGTAAACTGTTGCAGCAGGAACTTGTATTCTTTGAGCAGCGCTTAGTATACATTTAAGTGCATCCCCACCATCATTGCAGCAACAAGACCAAGACTGCACAAAAAACAATTGCGTTCCGGAATTTGCAAAAGCACAAAGAATTTTAACCTTTGCCTTAGAAATACAGCCCAAATCCAGCGGTGGAATAATAATAATAAAAAAAAACAATCCATTGAACTCACTATACTACTGTTTCTTCTGCCAGCTTGGACATTCTTTTTTTTTAAAATAATTTTTTATTAGATTTTCCACCGTGATAACACAAACCACAAAGCAAAATGATACACAAAAACAGAAAAGGAAAAAGAAAAAGGGAAAAGAAGAAAGAGGGAGGGGGAAAAGGGGGGAACAATAAACAAATAGACAATAATAACAAACTTAATTTTTCACAAAACCAACCTTTTAAACATCTTGGTTGACTTCCTCAAATCCCTCCCTTCTGAGTTTCCTTGTAATTAAAAGTAACAGCTTTCCAATATCATTATTAAACTAAAACAATTTCCAATTATAGTCCATTTTATTCACTTTTCTTAAAATTCTGAATCCCATTTATTTAATTATAACTTAATTTAATCCTAGGCCTACTTGTTTCTTTCAAGTAATTTCTAATTTTTTATATTACAATATTTATTCAAATAGTCCTTGAATTTCCTCCAGTCCTCTTGAAACTCCTCTTCTTTCTGGTCGCAGATTCTTCTAGTCAGGTCAGCTAGCTCCAAAAAGTCCATCATCTTCATCTGCCAATCTTCCACTGTTGGTAGTAGCTTGGACATTCTTCCATACTCATTAAACAGATAGCTGGTGATGGCAAGCACTGACCATTTTTAGGAGGAGGAAAGGGAAGAGCTGGATTCAGTCCTCCTCCTTTCCCCATTACAGGTGACCAGCAGCATTAAAGCTGACATCATTGACCATCCATGCAGCAACCAGATGCAGGATTTCCACTCACCCAGCAGGAATAGTGCCTACATAGCTATGAAGGTTGGATGCAGGGATTCCGTAATGGAAAGTACATCTGGAACAGGATTGCCACGGGATAGAGTATTTCTACCAATGGATTGGCCTTGCTAACTCAGGATGGGGTAGCCTGCCCTGTTTTGTCACCTGAGGCAAAACAGAAAGGTGCCATCTCCCCTCCTGTTGAAACCTCACTTCCTGGAGTCACACAGTGGCTTCCAGCAAGATCTTGCGCAAGCGCCACACTGTCTTAAGAGAAATTGTGAGGTCTCACTAGAAGCTGCCACCATCGCTTAGCCTTGCTTTTCTGGCAGAAGCAGCAGGGGCAGGTCGGATCTCCATAGGTAAGCCACCCCATGAGATTCCACCATCCAAGACAGCTGTGTCTGTCCGCCTCATGGCCCGACTGCATTGGCTACCAATTAGTTTCCGGGCCCAATTCAAAGTGCTGGTTTTGACCTATAAAGCCTTAAATGGCTCAGGACCCCAATACCTCAAGGACCACCTCTACCCATATGAACCTACGCAGATCCTGAGATGATCCTCTGAGGCCCTTCTTCATGTGCCTCCTCCATGAAAGGTCCAGAGGGTGGCAACATAGAACGGGCCTTTTCTGCAGTGACTCCCCATCTGTGGAATGCTCTCCCCAGGGAAGTTTGCCTGGCACCTTCATTATACACCTTTAGGCGCCAGGCAAAAACGTTCCTTTTTAACCAGGCCTTTGGTTCATTTGACTGACATCCTATGCCATTTTAAAATGTGGTGGGGGCTATTGGATTTTTAATTTTTTTATTATTATACTATGTACAGTGGTACCTCGGGTTACAGACACTTCAGGTTAAAGACGCTTCAGGTTACAGACTCTGCTAACCCAGAAACAGTACCTCGGGTTAAAAACTTTGCTTCAGGATGAGAACAGAAATCATGCTCCAGCAGCGTGGCAGCAGCAGGAGACCCCATTAGCTAAAGTGGTGCTTCAGGTTAAGAACAGTTTCAGGTTAAGAACGGACCTCCAGAACGAATTAAGTACTTAACAAGAGGTACCACTGTATTTTGTAGTGTTATATCTTGATTTTATTCTGTGAACTGCCCTGAGACCCCCGGGTATAGGGCAGTATATAAATTCAATTATTATTATTATTAATAATAATAATAATAATAATAATAATAGGCAGGCCAGCCCTGATTTGGGGCATCGCCCAACTGCATCCTTCCCCCTTCATTTAAACTCTTCTGTAGCACTTGGACAGGTCTGTCTTTGCTGCTGCCAAGATCACATAACTCTCAAAAAAGTAATCTCTGCAATTTTTTTCCAGCATGCGGGGGGTGGGGTGGGGGCAATGCCACAAGTCTTGAGGAAGCACCATGCAGCCTATTTTTAATCAAGAAACAGCATCTGGAGAGGACTTCTAAAGAGGCTCAGACATAGCAATCATAGTGATGAGATTATGAAGGTTTATTAATTTTATTCAAAGAGCACCACAGACATGTCCATGGGGAACCCAGAGGCCTGACCTTTCCATGTGAGGCACAGTGGAACAGATCATGTATGTACATCCTCATCCTGGATTTGTTTTCCTGTCATGTGCAGCACTGAGTATCAGAAGGATGCTGTGAAGCATTGTCAGACCTCTGTGGACAGTCTTAGAGGCAGCAGTAAACAGATAGGTCAGCCTGCATTGATTTGGCATATCCATATCTAAATCCTAGAACTTGCTTCATCCACTCCCACAACCTCAGTTTCATCTCTCCACTGCAGCTTTGGTTTATTCAAAACAATTTCTTAAGGATCACATCTCCCCACTTAGATCTCTTTATTACATTTTCTCACTGTGTGTTCTGGTTACAGATCCGCCCTTAACAGCCCCTAAAATGTGTGCTAGCAGAACTTTATGAAATCTGTAGGGGAATACTCACTGTGTGATCTGGGAAGAACTATTAATACAGGGAGAATTCTTGGACAGGGGATGCTACCTCGGCCCATGGAAGCAGCTTCCTGATTAAATTTGCTCATGCCATCGTCAAGATTTTTTATTTTTAAAAAAATGTTTTTAATTGCACTGAGCTGAGGTTTTACCAAAGGCATTTTTTTTCTGAGGGCATTTCTCAGATTTTCCTTTTCCTGATATGAATGAATTTATTATTACGGTCACAGACCAGTTCAGGCTCACTTACAATATCAGGGAAATCATAAAACACGATAGGGATACATTGAATTGCAATTGGTATAACAGGGACAATACAGATATAGCAGCAGTAAAAAATATATGTTAAATCTTAATCACTAAAATATAACCTAAAATTGTCATTTAAAACCTTAATCATTTTGGTAGTACAGCTTGTTCCCTAAGTTTTATGGCAGTCGCACAGAATTTGGCCACCCTTAGCGTGATCTCTAGATCCTTGTCCTCTACCAGGAGTTTCAGACACTGAAGTTTGGACCCATTTGGAGATTTTTGTACAACAGGGGTGATAAAGACCAAGCGTATATCCCCTTAGAAACGGCAGCCTAACAAGACATGAGAGACAGTTTCTACCTCCATCAAGCCGCAGGGGCAGACTCATTCCACGTATGGTTTACCCTCGAATCTGCCCTGCAATGAGGCAGCCTTTTCCTGATGGAAAAAGAAGGTCACCTTGCAAAATATTTTCCCTGAATATTATCAGGGGTCCTTTTTAAGATGTGTTATTACCTTGTCTTTTTTATCACTTCATTTTTAATCGTTTTCTGCTGCTATGTTGGTGAAACACTGCTCATGTGTCCCTATGTAGCGTTTCACCTTTTTTTTTTACTGCATTCAAATTCCACCCCTCCTCCAATGGGCAGGTAAAAAAGGACATAGGGGGAGGGAGAATTAAAGCACCAGAAGGCAGAGCGGAACAATCAGCAACCAGCAGGGAAAGAAACAGCATTTTGGAAATGGTGTGGCCGGGTATTACTTATGTAAAGGTAAAGGGATCCCTGACCATTAGGTCCAGTCGCGGATGACTCTGGGATTGCGGCGCTCATCTCGCTTTATTGGCCAAGGGAGCCGGCGTACAGCTTCCGGGTCATGTGGCCAGCATGACTAAGCCGCTTCTGGCGAACCAGAGCAGTGCATGGAAACGCCGTTTACCTTCCCACCAGAGCGGTACCTATTTATCTACTTCACTTTGACGTGCTTTCAAACTGCTAGGTTGGCAGGAGCAGGAACCGAGCAACGGGAGCTCACTCTGTCGTGGGGATTTGAACCGCCGACCTTCTGATCGGCAAGACGTAAGCTCTGTGGTTTAACCCACATTGCCACCCGCGTATTACTTACATGTATTACTTACATTTGACCAAAAGAACCAAACACACGTTAAAGAACATTTTAATAAACAAGTATGCCCTGTGATGTTTTAGAACAATATATCTAATATCATTCTAATACAGGGAAATGTCATTAAACAGGTCAATGTAGATCCAGCCATAATGTTCTGAGCACCAGAAACTGCTCACGCTGGGCACCACTTGGCAAACAGACCAATGTACGCTAGCTTCTGACCTAGGGAAATAACAAGGTTACTTTTTTGCACATTAAGCAAATAAGAGACTGAGCTAGTGGAGCATAATAGTTTGATTATTATTTTTAGTAAAGCATTATGCTTCCCTAGCTCTGTCCCATTCTCTTAATGTGCAGACTAAAGCTTTTGCCTAGGTCAGTTGCTGGAGGAAAATTATCTGTTTGTACAGTGGGGTACAATATGAGCAACTTCCTTTAACCATTGTGTTCATTTAAACCTAGTCTCTGTTGGCCTAGCCTGATTATAGCCGCTAGCAGTAGAAGGCCAGAACACCAGGGCCAACGCTAGCAGACCCTCCAAGGGTCCCCATTTTCCAGGGACAGTCCCAGATTTTCAGAAGTCATCCCAGTTTCTGATTTGATCCTGCTTTCCCCTAGGACGTCCCTATTTCCATCGGAGAAATGTTGGGAAGTATGGAGTTATGCAACCCCCCCCCAACCCAAGGAGATAAGTAACTATACAACCTTTAGAAGACATCTGAAGGCAACCCTGTACAGTGGTACCTCGGGTTAAGTACTTAATTCATTCTGGAGGTCCATTCTTAACCTGAAACTGTTCTTAACCTAAAGCACCACTTTGGCTAATAGGGCCTCCCGCTGCTGCTGCTGCTGCTGCTGCTGCTGCTGCGCTGCCGCCGCACAATTTCTGTTCTCATCCTGAAGCAAAGTTCTTAACCCGAGGTACTATTTATGGGTTAGCGGAATCTGTAACGTGAAGCGTATGTAACCTGAAGCATAGGTAACCTGAGGTATCACTGTATAGGGAAGTTTTTAAAAAAAGAAAAAAGTTTAATGTTTTATTTTGTTTTTATATGTGTTGGAAGCCACCCAGAGTGACTGAAGCAACCCAGTCAGACAGTTAGGGTATAAATAATAAAATTATGATTATTATGGAATAGGACATCCCTATTTTCATCTGAGAAATGTTGGAGGGCATGCACCAGTTCTGAGGGGGCCCTGGGCATGGAGCCTTCTGGAGCCCTCCCAACGCTGCCCTGGTTTCCCCCCATACCCACGAGCTTCCTGTGGAGAGGGGGTTGTGCAGCAGGATGTTGAAGCAGGAAGCTCTGGGTATGGGAAGAAGAAGGTAGCTGGTGCTGAGAGAGAAACAGGCTGACAGAAGCAGCTGGAGCAGCAGCCATCTTTATTTTCCCAGAATGCCTCTGGGCCCTAGGCTGGTAGTGGCAGCTGCAGCCACCTTGCCCTGCAGTTCTCTTAGGAGTGCTGGGCTGTAAGTGGGGAAAGTCAGATTTTAAAAAATAAAAAATAAAAGGATGCCAGCGTCAGGAGCTGTGAGCCCTCCAGGGCGTAGTGTTTGTCCCACCATACCAGGTGCTGACGCCAGGCTTGAACTGCATCATTCTCTTTCAAATAAAATACAATAAGCATTAGGCAATCAAGCACAGAAGTATGTGCCACTGATTTTCCTAACGCCTCCCTTTATTTTTGATTTCCCAAACAGCTCCAGGCACCTTGCATTTATCAGCCTTGATCCCTAGTCCTCCGAGCATGGAATCCTAATTACCGGGTTTCATATGGTCTCTTTCTCTCTTTCTCTCGTTCTCTTCCTCCATATCTCCCTCCCTCTCTCTCTCTTCTCTCGCCTGACTTGAAATGATTTTTTGAGGCAGCTGGCAGCAAGGGAGTACAGCTGCTGCTAACTTATCCAAATGATTTATCTTAAGATTCATACAGAATTCATTGTGTGGGGAGCCTGGGCCTGTTGGCGTTTAATATTCATGCGAATTGGGAAGCTGCGTTAATCACAGGGTCCGATCATTTGTACAGCCCCTTAATTGTGCTTACGGAAACTTGTGTCCAACCTTATTCCTGCCAGCCTCGCTCGTTCTGTTCCCTGGGCTATTTACGGCTCGGTCCTTGTGCATATTTCACGGCGATTGTATATCCATTCCATTGAGAGGCTAAGAAACATGGCTGGAGCAGTTGGCTTGTTTAAAGCGACGCATCAGTTGCAGATAACAGAGAGCCGGGCATGGTGCGCAACTCTGCCTGGGAAAATGCAGTAAGCTTCTTGTGGTCATGTTAGCGAAAGGTAAACTGCTGTGATGCAGGGGCAGATCTTAGCTTCCTAAGGGCTTGTCTGTACAACGTGTTTACTAGGGATGTATCCATGTGGGGCGGGATTTATTTATTTCTATTTAACAGATTTATGACCCGCTTTTGAAAAGACATCCTTCACAAAACAGCTTGCAAAATACACTCCGAAATGATCGCCAGTATGGAATAATTTACAGTGGTGCCCTGCAAGACGAATGCCTCGCAAGACGGAAAACTCGCTAGACGAAAGAGTTTTCCGTTTTGGAGGTGCTTCGCAAAACGAATCTCCTATGGGCTTGCTTCGCAAGACGACAATGTCTTGCGAGTTCCTGCTGGTTTTTCCCCCTTTCCCCTCCTTTTTCTAAGCCGCTAAGCCGCTTATCAGCTGATCCGATCAGCAGATAAGCCGCTAAAAGCCGCTAATAGCGCTAATAGCGCTAATCCGCTAATCCTTCAATGGGCTTGCTTCGCAAGACGAAAAAAACCGCTGGACAAAGAGAATCACAGAATGGATTCTTTTCGTCTTGCGAGGCACCACTGTAAAACTATTTCAAACATCTATTTCATAATGTTACTAAAAGCTAATGCAAAACACAACAAAGAGCCTAGCATCACTTATTAATAATAATAATAAAAACAGACCACAGCACCATTTCTATATAGGATGCCTCCAGGCATCCTTTTCATCATGCATGCATGATTATTTGTGCTCATGATGCTATCAGGGTGGTCAAACACAATATGCTTTCAATACTCTTTGCACCTGCAGAAATTATTCAGCAAGCCGTGCGCTGCTTCATTTCCAAACAGTGGATATTATTGTTGTTGCTATTAAATTGTTGGTGTAGCTGCTGCTGCTTCTGTTATTTATTCCCTGCCCTTCACCAGCAGGTAGCAGGGCAGCTTGCAGCAGTTTAAAATTCAGAATTAAAAACAGTTAAAATAGATTACAACCATCCCAGATGTCTAAAGCCAGGCTAAAGACATACGTCTTCAGCATTTGCCTTCTAACTCTCCTGTAACATGTCCTGTAATTACTATTTTGTTATTTATTACATTTGTATATTGCCCTTCATCCGAAGAGCCCTCTGAAATCCTGTAACTTTTTAGACCACAAATGTTCCGGTTTATTTTCGTCCCCCTCTTGTTGCACTCCAACCCCTCCAGACAGCAGAAATGTGGCAGCATAGCGAAAACATCCCAGAGCAAATAAAAAAGCATAATAAATCCACTACTAAGGCTCTATTATTCTGGTAGGAACGTACTGCAGAATGCACCCACCATGAAACACCAATCTGGAGAGGCCCTCAGTTCCCAGTTAGCCACTGGTGGCCATGGCAGACAGGTGGGTCTTCAGCGTGGACACGCTTAAGGGACCTGTACTGAGGTCTCAGAGATCAGGTTCACTGCAATCCATCACCATCACGGTCCATCGCTATTATTCTCATCTTATAGATGGAGAACTTAAGGCAAGGACTTGCCAGCAGCTACCAACAGATTCCACAGATAAGATGTGGTTCCCCCCCCCAAAAAAAAAGTTGAAGGTGATTGGAAAGAGAGCTTATTGCTGGACACATGCATACAACGTCTGTCTCTGGTAAGCAGATTTCTGTCCTTGTTCACAAACTTGCAAGGCCTGGGATACATGAAATGTGTATACATAGCACGCTCTGGCTAGCAGAGCTCTCGCTAACCATTTCCAGTTCTCTTAAAAACTATTGCGTGTCACCAGCCTAAGGCGAGCCTCTCACTCAAAAGCAAGTGTGCTTACAGAACAGGTGGAACAAAAGACCATTGTAGATTTCTCGTTAGCTTGAGGTGGTATGCCTCTGAAGACCTGCTGCTGTGGGAATCAGAGGCGGAGGAAGGGGGTGCAGTGGGGGTGGGTCGCCCCAGGTGTCACCACTGAGAGGGGTGACAAATGCTCGGCGGCACTCACTGTGGGGCCTGCAGTGCGCCTGAGCCACGCATTTCTCCTGGGAGTGACAAAGTGGCTTGGGCGTCCGCAGGCTCCGCGCTGCCCCAAATGGTCCGCCCGCCGCCTCCCCCTCAGCTGTAGGGTGGCTGAGTGGGAGGAGGCAGGCAGACTCCTCTGAGGCCCCACGGAGTGTCCTGCCCCAGCTCGTCCTGCCCCACAGGCGGCTGGCCCCACCCCTGGGCGCAGGGTACGTGGGCCATCTCAGGCACCCAATCAGCTTGCTTCGCCGCTGGTGGGAATGAGTGCTGTTGCGCCCAGGGCCTGCTTGCAAGCTTCCCATAGGCATTTGGTCGTTCACTGTGAGAAAAGGATGCTGGACTAGATGGGCATTTGCTGAGCCAGCAGGACTGCTCCTATGTTGTTGAACAAGCCTAAGCATCCGTTTCTGTGCGTTGCTCTGGTTTTCCAGAAGCGGCTTAGTCATGCTGTCCACATGACCCAGAAGCTGTACGCTGGCTCCCTCGGCCAATAAAGCGAGATGAGCGCCGCAACCCCAGAGTCGGTCACGACTGGACCTAATGGTCAGGGGTCCCTTTACCTTTACCTTTAAGCATGTGTAATTGAAACGAGCATATATTCTTCCCCCGCCTAACCCTGCCTTCCATTCCTTTCTTCTGCTGCTTCCCCTTGTGTCACATTTTGTTTGCTCCTTGGCAGAGGCACTGCCTTGGGCCGAAGACTGAGAAGGCCCAGTTGCGCGGTGCGCTTGCGACACCATGCGCACAAAGTGTGATGCACGCACATCATCGAGGAAAGGTGCATCATTGGAAGGAGGCCTTGCACCAGCACTGCACAGCTTCAATGGCCATGGCTCCTCCTCTCTCACACGCAGGAGCAGCCTGCTTTGGGTGTTGTGCTGTACTCAGCTCAGCACTTTCGCCTCCTCTGTCCCCACAATTGGGGGAGGGTTGAGCTTCCTGCTACTGAATATTTTAGAGTTGGCACACCTGCTCCTTGGGGTGGGGATCTTGAATTCCGAAAAGTTCCAATGAAGCTGCACTTATGGGGCAGAAGTCTTACCCAGAATTCCTCTAACCCAGAGGTAGCCAACATGGCATCTTCTAGAGGTTGCTGCAGTACAGTGGTACTTCAGGTTACATACGCTTCAGGTTACAGACCCCGCTAACCCAGAAATAGTACCTCAGGTTAAGAACTTTGCTTCAGGATGAGAACAGAAATCGTGCTCCGGCGGTGCAGCGGCAGCAGGAGGCCCCATTAGCTAAAGTGGTGTTTCAGGTTAAGAACAGTTTCAGGTTAAGAACAGGCCTCCGAAACGAATTAAGTACTTAACCCGAGGTACCACTGTACACCATCCCATCATTCCAGGCCACTGGCCAGGCTGGCTGAGGCTGATAGGAGTTTATAATCCACAACATCTAAAGAGTACCATGTTGGTCTATCCCTGATCTAACCCAGGCCATTAAAGAAGATGCAGGGTTCTATCTAAACTGGCCAATATTTATCTGGCTTAAGTTCCTCAGTGATGGAACACTGAATCTTCCTTGCATTAGCTTGTCTTCTTGCTAGAAATAAATAAATAAATTATCTCTGACCCTATTATCACAGCTATGCACTTTTTTCCTGACTGCCCTTCCTCTGTCAGGCATCAGAGGATCCAACCCCATGGTAGGTTGCCAGGACTGGATAAGACAAGTTCTTACCAATGCTTTTTATTCAATATTCACAGAGAGAGGCTTAGAAATGCAGCCCCTTGGAGTAATGGTGTTGCTCCGTGTGTCTCCACCCCTCCCTCTCTCCCATTATGCGTCATCACTACGGGTGCTGAGATGTGACCTCTTCCTCTGAGCTCTCTGCTCTCCTACTTTCAATGCCTGCTGGGTTCTGGTAGAGGGGGATCTCAAATGCTTTCTAAAGACACTGTGTCTGTCAGCTGTCCCCCCTCTGGTGCTTCTTCTTCCTCCTCTCCTATTATTTCCCAGCTTTCCTCCTCATCTGCCTCTGAGCTGTGATCTCCCTCAAACCCCTGTTGTAATTTTGAACTGTCTTCTTCTCTGGAAGGGTCAGTCTGGGGAAGCAGTTGTGACGTTAACATATGAGAGTGCTGGAGGTGAAATAGTTAAACAGGTTACCCAATCAGAACCCGGGGGGTGGAGTCAGAGGGACTATAAAACCAGCTCTGGGAGGGGCGGAGGAGAGAGTTCATTGGGAGTTGGGTGGTTGGTTAGAGTGGGAGTGAATTGGGATAGAGTCTGTGGGTAGGTTGAGTAAGTTACTAGCTGGGAAGACAAGTAAATATCTGAGAGGTGGTTTAGTGAGTGAGAGCAGGTAGCGGAAGTTATAGGTCTGGATAGGCACCCCATGAATGTGATTGACCGATACCATTTATGAAACCACATGCTTGTTAAACTGCAATAAATAAACAGAAGTTTAGGTTCCAATTTAACCCTGACTGGACTCAGTATTGTACCAGGTAGGGCCTGGGTGGTGGCAGCGAGAAATAAAGTGGTGGCACAGGGATCAATAGACGGTGAAATTCCAGGGTCCCTGTGTGATCGCCACAGCGGTCTCCACCATTCCTCCTCTGCCCAGTCCCTGACAGGATGTCTAGCTCTCTCCATCCTTCCTAGGTTGCAGGGCACATTGCTTCTAAAATTCCTGTTCAGCTTGTCCACATTCCTTTGATTCTTTCCCGCCGCTTACCCACTTCCTTCTCAAAGCATGGACGCTCTACCATTATTGTGAAGACAGGGCCTAACCAGTGCTGAGAGCAGCCGATCTATTACCTCCTGTCTGTTAGCTCCCATGACTTCATTAGCAGCAATCTGCTTTCCTGCCAGCGAGGAAGGCCGGGAGAGGCAGCCCCATGCCATGTGTATTGACATGTTAGTTTATCCATGCATGAGGACAGCTGTGCTGTGATCCGATCGGCGGCTCACTCGGTAGTTTTCCACTCCACTGGTCCACTTGTACAAAAAGGCAAGACAAGCCATCCTGCATCCCTGCCAAATCCCAGAGTCGCGAGAGAGACATGGAGCCTCTTCGAAGCTGTGAGACAGCAACGGGCAGACCCAGCAGGCTGGAAGCGACTCGCCGGACTTCTTTGCCCCTGTGCAATCAGAGGAAACGGTGGGTGAATGCCCGATTGCCCAGTGATCCAGGCCTTTTGAACAGATTTCGCTACAACCTCCTGGCTGAGCTATTCGTACCACACTTGATACATGCTATGGAAGGTTATTTGAAACACTGGCTTCATGCGGACAAGCAGCTGGCTAGCTGCAGCCAATGGACCCACGTATTCCATCACAATAAACTTTACCACGTATTAATTAATAGCTTCCAGGGCTGCAGCAATCGTATTCACAGATTCACAGCAAGACATCCTCTCTGATATTTAAAAAGACTTGGGCTTTGCTGCTATCAAGATCATCCCCGGGCTGCTTCTTTCAACTCACTGCCTCCCTATATTGGGATCTGCCCAAATTTGTTTGGGCTTTGATCACGGTGCCATTTTATCCATCACAGAGAGAGAAACCCTACTTTTTGACATATTTTCCAATGCAAATTGCAGCAGAAGCCTCATAACTAATTACAGAGAGAGGTTGAGCAGAGTCCTGCCATTTGCTCTGTCTTATAATGCACATGTTAAGAAGATTCTGATAAAACGAACAAGCACTGAAAAAGCAAGAGTAGTGCTTTTATATAGCAAAATTAATCTGTGGAACTCAAGGGGCCGTGGGACATTCCAAGCACCAATTTTGTAATGAAAAATGAAAAGGCTGCCTTTTCTGCTGCAACCTCCTGCACTTTGATCCTCTTGTTTTGCCTTGGCACAAAAAGAATATGCTGCCGAGATGCTCCATTTTGCTTATACGGTATTTACCATTGCAGTCATTGATGGACCACTACATCCTAACTCACTGTCATCTGCACAGACCAGGAGAGCCTTTCTAGGTCTTTGTGAAACCTACCACCTTTTAACTGGCATTGGGAGCAACCCAATCTATATAAGGAAGCCAAAGTCCCTTCCCTTCCCTTCTCTTTCTTTCCATCACATTCAGTGTAAATATTTTACATGTATAGCAAGCAAGGGCATTACTAAAATATCATATTGGCCTGAATATAAGCCTCACTATTTTTCCAAATTCAGACTGTGAAAAGTCAAAGTGCGACTTAAATTCGCGACCTTACAAAAATTGGCTTTTATGATATCGCTGCTGAAAAAGACATACGGTGAAACGGAATGGGTGTGAGTGCCTGCAGAATTTTAAGAAAATGGCTTATATTCAGGTATTGTCTTTTTTTCTTCCCCCCCCCCCCTGAATTTTAAAGGTACAGCTTATATTCGGGCCAATACACTAAAAGTTTACATTAGTTGTATGCCACTTTAATTCACAGGGTTTCCCTCAAAGAATTATGGAGATTGTACTTTGATGAAGCACTGAGAATTCTCTGCCTCCCCTCCAAATAAAAATGCAGTCCTGGGGATTTCTTGCATGATGCATCAAAGCCGCCCATTCTTATCTCAGCAATAAGCAAACTTGTTTCTCTGACTCCTATACAATACAGTTTTAAACTTCAGGTTTACAGCTGGCATATAACAGAATGACTTCAGCTGTTTGTGCCTTCAGTGCCTATGTATCATCGTGCCAAGAAGAATTTGGAAACAAATTCACCTTTATTTATTCATTGAGCCAAAAAAGCAAGTTTGTGGCCCTCATTGTTTCAGAGGAAAGTTTGAAAATTTGCTGCCACAAGGTAGAGTTGTAAGACATCTGGAGCACTTGATAAAATGGGGAGGCTTTTTTCTGTTATTGGTTTTGGGGACAGAAATCTCCCTTTGAGATTAGGCCAGTGTCCAAAAATGCAGGTACATTCAGACATAACGTCTGCTGAGTTTTGGTTGCAAACAAAATGTCTGCTCTTCAGCAGCTTGCTGCTCCCTGGCATGGCAGGTCCAGGCGTGTTACTATATTTTATCATTACATTTCTGCAAAAAGTGTGTGGCGCTTGGCACAGAATGGATAGGAAAGGTGAGCAATTGAAGAAGATTGCTGGCTTTGAGACAGTGGCTCAGTAGGGATAAGGGAGAAAATCAGTTACGTTTGCTTTTAAAGTTTGAATTTCAAGGTGAACTCACCTAATTCGCACTTCCAGAAACATGATGCAAACTGAAACACAGCCGTCTTTCAAAAATTCGCACTTCTTTGAATTTTGCAACATGCAAAGTGTACATATAAATTAATAAACAGTGGTGCCTTGGTTCTCAAATGCCTTGGTTCCTAAACACTGAAAACCCTGAAGTAAGTGTTCCGGTTTTTGAACGTTTTTCAGAAGCCGAACATCCGATGCAGCTGTCAGCTATTGTTTCCGGGGCACCTGCACCATTCAGAAGTCGCACCTTGGTTTTTGGACTTCCGGAATGGAATAAGTTTGGTACTTGTTTTTGCTATTTATTTTGTGTTTTTGAGGCTTTTTCGGTTCATTTGTTTTTGTGACTGTGTGGAACCCAGCTCAGCTACTGATTGATTGATTGATTGACTGCATAAATTGATAAAAGCCCCCCCCCCCCCAGGGCTATCATCAGTGAAAGTAAGAAAAAAACTTTTTTTATTTTTATCATCTACAATACTGCTACAAACATGAGACTGATCAAACTGCGGGAGGCAGTGGAAGACAGGAGTGCCTGGTGTGCTCTGGTCCATGGGGTCACAAAGAGTCAGACACGACTAAACGACTAAACAACAACAACAACAATAACAATACTGTCTTATTTATTTTATAGTACAGTACATTGATGATTGCTTTCATTTTATGGATCAGTGGTTTCGTTAGATAGTAAAATTCATGTTAAATTGCTGTTTTTAAAAGTGTGGAACGGATTAATCCATTTTGCATTACTTTCTATGGGAAAGGGTGCCTTGGTTTTAGAATGCTTTGGTTTTGGAATGGACTTCCAGAACGGATTAAGTTTGAGAACCAAGGTATCACTGTTTTAGGTAAAATAACATACAAAAATACATTATATTTGGGGGAAAAAAGGTATACTGGTAAAAATTGCATACAAAAATGTGTATATGAAGGGAAATTCACATTAAACTGCTGATGAATTTTCACAAGGATACACACACACACACACACACACACACACACATACACAGAGTGGACACTCAGGTTGCGAACGTGATCCATGTGGGATGCACGTTTGCAACCTGCGGCGGCACATCTGTGCATCCGCGGGTTGCGATTCAGCACTTCTGCACATGCACAAAGCGCGATTTAGTGCTTCTGCGCATGTGCAACCGCCGAAACACGGAAGTAACCTGTTCCAATACTTCTGGGTTTCAGCGGTCTGTAACCCGAGGTATGACTGTGTGTGTGTGTGTGTGCGTGTGTGTATGTGTGTATCTCCAAACTAATGTGGAAATGATGTGGAAGAATGAGAAAGTAGCCTATCCATTCATCCCTATGACACAGATTAACACCCTTAAAACTGAGTAAGAGGAGACAGTTGTGCTAACAAACTGCAGCCCCATTGCAAGCAGAGCAGGTCCTTCCCCACCAGCTCCCCACTGTCCAATGGGCAAGAAGGCAGGCTCACTTTATAGGCTGATACCAAGGCTATAAAAGCCATAAGCGATTATTTGGGGACTCGACTCAGGGCAAAAGAAAGTATATTTTGGCCCCGCACCTTTCTTATTTTGGGACGCGGGTGGCGCTGTGTGTTAAACCACAGAGCCTAGGACTTGCCGATCAGAAGGTTGGCGGTTCGAATCCCTGCAACGGGGTGAGCTCCCATTGCTCGGTCCCTGCTCCTGCCAACCTAGCAGTTCGAAAGCACGTCAAAGTGCAAGTAGATAAATAGGTACCGCTCTGGCGGGAAGGTAAACAGCGTTTCCGTGCGCTGCTCTGGTTTGCCAGAAGCGGCTTAGTCATGCTGGCCACATGACCCGGAAGCTGTACGCCGGCTCCCTCGGCCAATAAAGCGAGATGAGCGCCGCAACCCCAGAGTCGGCCACGACTGGACCTAATGGTCAGGGGTCCCTTTACCTTTCTTATTTATTAGCATGTCCATCATTTCCTTCCAAAGCCTTTTCCTGCCATGATGGATTGGTTATTGCTGTATAATCTTCACACCTTTGGAATGTGTGTAGAAGGGGGATCACACCCAATGTTGTCACCGCCGTCAACATCCACATGCCAACCAGCTCAGTGCTATTTTTCTCAAAAGGGCTGCCAGAACGAACCACGAACACCTCCCTTGTTCTCTTTTAATGGCAATGGTGCCCACCTGAGAGGTGTCCGAACTGAGTTCTGGCTGGGGGGAAAAGCCTTGCATCAGCTCTGCACACCCAGAGCTGGTCAACCTATCGAGGTTGAAGACAGGAGCAGCAAGTGTAATCTTCCTCCTATCCTATGTACTTGACCTAAACCAAATCTGTGTTAGGATATTTCCGTTCCACCTTAAAAGGGAGCAGGCTTTGTGAGTCACAGAGTCTGCGTATTTCCTGTTCACAGGAAGTTTATGTTTTGTCTGTTGCTTTCGTTTCTCTCTGTGTGTCTGAGACACTGAAGCAGGCAGTCATGTTTTCTCTTTGTTCTGACCAACTCTGAATAAAGTTGTAAATATGCTCTCCTGAGTGCATCTTTCGCTGTGCATTATCTGCTGATAGAGCATGCATCAGCTCTGGAATGTGGCAAGCTATTTCTGGAGCTCGTGTCACTAATTGCTGATACTGTATCTACGGGAGATCGATGGATCGTCCGGAGGCGACGTGGAGTCATGATGGACTTTGTCTCCCTGGCAGTATCCCAACAATCTGAGCATGTGCAAAGGTCCAAGGGACCTATGCTTTTTGCCTCTTTTCTGGCTCAAAATTATGCTTTGCCTCAAGGAAATCTGAACAAGCCAATGTTCTGTGAAAACACCTAGAGCTGGAAAAATCATGTCAACATCGCCCAGCCTGTTCTATGGATCCAAGCCACAATTAAGTCTGTATAATAGTTCTATGGAACTAATTATTATCGACAGACCAAAGGATTATTATGGATGAGCAGAAAGAGAGCCCATTCATCTCTTAACTGATATGCTGGGAGGGAATGCAGTGAGGCTAAACCTGAGTCCTGTGCATGCTAATTTGGGAATAAGTCCAAGCGACCTCTCTAGAACTAGTTTCTAAGATGCAGAGGGTCAGTCTTTAGGGCATAGATAGATAGATAGATAGATAGATAGATAGATAGATAGACAGATAGATATTATCACACTGTATGAAATTCCAGTCTCTCTCCCCATCTTATTATTATTCCATGCTCATGCTGAGGCAGTTGGTTGGTAGAGAGGCAGACAGACAAGCAATGACAGGTAGCACCAGCCGCTGCAAGAATGGCAGACTGAATCCCAGCAGGAGGCGCAGAGAGAGGGATGGAGCAGGGATGAAAGCTGACTGTGTAGAAGTTGCACTTCTAACTCTTTCAATCAAAAGGAGACCTACCAGCTTCTCTGTGGCAAAATCAAGGACAACCTTTCACTTCCACTTGCAACTTCACCATTATCATTCTGGCTCTGGAGAAGAAAGAAAAGTAGACGCAGCTAAACAGCTGTGTGCTGCCTTGACTCTGCAGGTTGGTTCTTTGGTACCTGGGCTGCTGGGTGCTTCACCGAGACAGGAATGACGGCTTGGCCCTGCAGCTGTGGGTGCCAAAATTTGTGGGTGCCCAGCCCTTTCATTTGGGAATTTTGTGGGTGCTCAGGAGTTGGTACCTATGACCGGAGACACTCCCATGCTGGAGAATCTGGCAATCTCATGTTCTACTCACTACATCAGATGAATTGACACTCCCTGCAGCCCTTGAGATAGCAACTAGGCCCATATGGGGTCCGAGGGGCTCAGAAGGACCCTTAACCAGGCTGGTCCAGCTGTGACACTATTCATGCCTCTCCTGGCTGGGCCCTCAGATGCCCAGTTAAGTGCTTAGATAATTAAACACAGATGGTTAGACAACAAACTTCAAGAACCTAGTAGCCAAATCAGGAATAGTGTCTGAAAGTTTGGGAATTGTGTAAAGTGGATGGCCAGTGGTGACTCGCTTCTGCCACCTGACCTACCCAAATCAATGTAGGGCATGTTGGAATCTCCGTTCGACCGAGCTGATAAAGCTCCTTTTCCGGAATTGCCTCCCAATGAAAATTAACGACTTGAGCCTTTGATGAGGCTCAGGCACATTCCCATTCAGCAGAGAATCAAAGCAGCATGAGGAAGTGATGAGATTTATGGCTACATCGCTATGCTTTATTTCTTACTAGGCAGACAGCAAAGAAAAATACATCCTCTCTCTGTGAAAGCAGAGAGCAACCGAAAAACAAAGGAACAGGAAACCAGTAACATCACATCCGTCTCCTGTCTTCCGTGAGACTTCCAACAGCCTGGAATGTCTCTGGAATGTAAACAGAGTCCTGTGACTCCAAAAGCACTGCACAGTGGCAACACACAGAAACTAACAGGGCATACATGCTAGCGAGAATGAATGTGCTGCCTTTGGCCATACTACAGGGGAGATTTCAAAAAATACCACCCACAAAGAGACTATGCCCCTGTGTACAGAGTCCTGCAGAATCAGTTGTACAGATAGCTCAGTTACTTGGAGCATGGTGCTGATAATGCCAAGGTTGCAATGTAAGGTAGCCTTCTTAATGTTTTTACTCAGGACGGGGATAAGATGAAGATAATAGCCCGGTTTCTGCAACACACAATGAGTATTTTTATTGTTCGATGCAGATTTGCTGAGTGATTTTATCGTACTGAACCTTTCGGAATCTTGCCTATATGCCAACAAAGATTCAAGACTGAAAAGTTGTGAGCAGGGTGCAGGGTCACTTTTGAATGGGAGCCAAACTTACCTCCCACCCATGGTGTCTGCTCTCTATCTTAACATGCCCAGAATGCAATTCCCAGACCTACACATCTATAGCTTTGCATTTTGGATCAATGAAGATAACAGGCAGTCGCCAAGGATGGGAGCTAAGTTTGGGTTGGAACTGCTCTAGATTTTAGTGTGCTAGGTGTAGGAACAGTGCATCCAAAATACTATGCAAAGGGTTAATGTTGTAGAACAGAATCTTGTGATGTCTCCCACATATATATAAATATACTGGTGTGTGTGTGGGTGTGGGTGTGTGTGTATACACACATACATACACCAATATATATACCGTATTTTTTGTCCCATAGGATGCTCCGTCCCATAGGACGCACCTAGTTTTTTGGGGGGGAAATAAAGGGAAAAAATTTTCCCTTTATTTCCCCCCCCCCCAAAAAAAGCAGGTGGGGAAACAGAACCAGGTCGAGGAACAGCGGGGTGGCAGCGCTGCACCTCCCTGCTGTCCCCCGAGCTTGTGGGGCTGGCCGATGTCTGCCCCGCGCGAGGGGCGCTCTGCATCAGGGCGCCCCGCCCACCGGGCGGCAGGCTGCTATCCACAGCCTAGACATCCCTGCGGGACCTCCCACAGGGCTGCCTAGGCTGCGAATGTCTTCCTGAGGCCTGGAGAGCGAGAGGGGTCGGTGCGCACCGACCCCTCTCGCTCTCCAAGCTTCAGCAAAAGCCTGCATTTGCCCCATAGGACGCACCCAGATTTCCCCTTCATTTTTGGAGGGGGAAAAGTGCGTCCTATAGGGCGAAAAATACGGTATATACATACACCAATATATACACACACACACACACACACAGAGCGAGAGAGAGAGGTTTTTCCCTGTTAGTTCAGTTGTCAACTGTGTGTGAGTTTTAACTATAAGAGCCACAAGTGTGTTGAGTTATGCTGCTGCCTGCCTCAGATCCAGTCTGTAAATATTAGTCAGTCTCAGATACAAATTCATGTAAATATGTTTCAGAAACATAAGTATTATCTACCTGTCTTGTACATTCAATCTGACAAGAGCAAATACAGCAAGTTGAAATCCCATGTTATTTTCAAACTTCAAAAGCAATTGCCGCATGGTTTTCCGGGGGGCGGGGGAGAGAACTATTGAAAAGGGTCAAACACTGCCAATAACCACCTCTGCTTCCTGCTCTCCCTTGTCCAGGTCTTCCTCTTAGTAAGGCCAAGAGAGACCTTCCTCGGAGCGAGGCATCCTAGGCCCTGCACCACTGCTATGGTTTGCCACGGTGGCTAGAAATGCTCTTTAAACCTGGCAAGGAAGGTGTAAAGTTACTTGAAACTTTCCCTCAAGGTTTAAAGAGCATCTCTAGCACATTACGGTAGCACCACAGGAACCAAATTTGGCCTCCGGACCTAAGATGTCCCCCATCCCTGGTCAAAATGGGCTAGAAGCATCACCAGTCATTCACATGGCAACTCTCTAACAATGGTTTGAGGGGGAAATGGTGGTTTTATCTCCTTTTTTTCCTGCAAAACTCAAGGGCAAGAGTCTACACTGAGTGGCTGTGATACAGTACAATCCCTAACTGAAAAAGGTTTCTTATTTATGGAGCATCTGACTTTTAAATCAGAATCACGAGCGCCCCCGCCCCCGCTTCCCTGTGTAGCTCTGTAGCGTAATTGTCCTAATTAGATAGGCTTATTTTGATGAGGGTTTAAAAATAATAATCAGTCTGTAAATGGCATTTGCTGCACCCTGTCTCTTCTTACTGAAGCATCAATGTAACTTAATCTGAAAATTATGCATGAGGGGGAGAAATTACCATAATGCTCTCTTGCAAAACTACAACAAATCTGACTCCATTTTTGTTTGTTATCTCGAGCTGCAGCAAAAAAGCTCCGGATGCTGGAGCTTGAGGTTTAGGCTGCTTGTTTGCAGGGCTGGCCCATCCATAAGGCAGACTGAAGCAGCTGCCTCAGGCAGCAGAATCCAGGGGGCGCCTCCACACCGATTTCTAGGATCCTGTGAGATCTCACAAGAGCCCCGCAAGATCTCACAAGAGTCCATTCTTCAGCACAGCCTATTCTTTTCCCTGTAGAATTCTACTCTTCCTTTATTTCCCATTGTACTTTGATAAAGCTTAAGCTACTTATCTTTAAGAGAAGAGGCGCTTTCGTAAGGCGTTTGTGGATTTATATAGCAGCTCAGCTCTTGCAATGCACAACTGCTGTCTCTCTTAGCCAACTGCATTGTTTAGAAAATCTCAGCGAAGAAACGTTGCACATTCTGGGTGTTTGTGCCTTTTCTCGTTTGCAACCCTAATGTTGATATATACGGTTCCTGTTTGTTGTTGTTGTTGTTTTTATTCTTCAGTATTAAACTTTTTGAAAAGACAAATTAAAAATAAAACAAGTTTGTCTTTGAAAGTACAAAAGGGCAAGTGTTAACATAACAAGCATAAGACAGCTCGGTAGGTATACACGTTGGTAATCTTCACACTTCCTATCTCCTTTATGTTTTCTCTTCAGGGTTTGAAAACGAAGAGAAAAGAAGTAAATAAGTCCATGATTGAAAGTACATTGAGGCAGAAAGTAGGCGTTATAATTAATATACAATTTCTATGTTGTTTCAAATGAATCCTTTGTCTTTTGTCCCCTGGTTACCTTTAATTTTTGTGTTATTTTCTCTAAAGGAGCACATTGCCAGGCTTTTTGGTACCACTGATCAAGATTTACAGTTAATATACAGTGGTACCTCGGGTTAAGAACTTAATTCGTTCTGGAGGTCCGTTCTTAACCTGAAACTGTTCTTAACCTGAGGTACCACTTTAACTAATGGGGCCTCCCGCTGCCGCGGCGCCATTTCTGTTCTCATCTTGAAGCAAAGTTCTTAACCCGAGATACTATTTCTGGGTTAGCGGAGTCTGTAACCTGAAGCGTCTGTAACTTGAAGCGTCTGTAACCCGAGGTACCATTGTATACTGTTGATTCTACTTATGCTTAACCCCCCCTCTTCATGACCACCAGTTCTACTGCACACCTTTTTTGGTGTGAGGAATTCATACCACAATGGTCAGGTAAGTAATTTCCTGAGATTCCACCACCACATTTCCTTCCTTCCTTCCTTCCTTCCTTCCTTCCTTCCTTCCTTCCTTCCTTCCTTCCTTCCTTCCCTAGCTGGAATAAATGTCCAGCTCCACAGACCCTCACAGACCTGTTGGGCAGCAGCGCCTGCGAGATACCAGTGTCAGATTGTCTTAATGTTGCCCCTGAATCTCAGAATTTGGAGACTGGGAGATGAGAGAGGAGGCACTGCTGTAACCTGTGTTCCTTGTCTAAGGCCTTTGAGGCTCATGAAACGGCGCTGAACTCTCTGCGACATGTGATCCCACTGATCCCGAGGTTCTGAAGACATCTGTTTCCCGTTATGAAGGCCACTTGTTAAGTCAGGCTTTTTGTTTACACAGCCAATAAATATAAAGGCGGATGTCTCTGAAGATAAATAACTCAGGAGACGGCAATCCATTTAAGCCCAGCCTGCATTATTAGTCAAAGGTAAATGCAATTGCCAGCCAATGAAGGGAATGGGGTGGCACTGTACTCCACGGCCCGTTCCAAGCCAAGTCTGAAGGACAATGAAGTGTGATATTGTGCCGCTCAGTGTAGCAATCAGCAGCGAAAACACAGCATAAAACGCTTCGATCCTACTTTAGCCCTTCAGGCTCTAACGAAGATAAAGCTGTTCAATTTCTCCGTCCTGCCGCAGGTGGGGAGACAGCATGCATTAGCGCGAGGGCTGCTCTGCCTAGTGCAGAAACGCCTTGCTTCGCTAGGGGATGAGGAGAGAAGGAGACAAGAGTGGCGCATGTGCTCTGCGGCTGTTTGCTTTCGAGGAAACCCATGTGTGCAAACCTCTTTTTTTTGCACCAATCCTGCTCAAGCACCTATGGAAATGTGCACATAGTGGTGCTCAAGGGCCCAGTCCTCTGCATATATGTATAAAACATGTGTAACTATGTGCAGGTGTCAACATAGCTGTGGCAGCTATATGGCTATAATCTTCATATGCACACCATCCTGTGCACACATCTATCTCTTCATAAAGCACTTTAATGTATAATTCTGGCTAGAGAAATGATAGGTGGTAGGAACTTATGGCAAGAAAGTGCTTGCCCTCATCTTGGGCCAAGCAAGCAAATGCCAACTGCTCAGTCTCACTTTCTTGACTCTGAAGCCATCTGTGGGCTTATTGGTGGTTTTCAGAAGGTTGCAAATTCGATACATATACATCTTAAATTCATCTATGTATATGTAATATTCAGAAGGTTGCAAATTTTACATCTGTGGGGTCTGCTGCCCTAGCAGGTGGCGAAGCTCATCAAACACAACTCTGTATACGAAATAAGTCTACTGTACACTAAATATCTCAATGCAACATGTACCATAACTCAAAATAGTGAGAGCTTAAAGAATTTGTATACAGTCTCAGATCAAGCTTGAAGAGATATACAGTGGTACCTCGGGTTAAGAACTTAATTCGTTCTGGAGGTCCGTTCTTAACCGGAAACTGTTCTTAACCTGAGGTACCACTTTAGCTAATGGGGTCTCCCGCGCCGCCACCACACGATTTCTTAACCCCTGGTACTATTTCTGGGTTACTGGAGTCTGTAACCTGAAGCGTCTGTAACCCGAGGTACCACTGTATGCAATCTTACAAATGTCACCGGGTTCAAGAGTTCAACTGTGATATACTGAAGAACAGAATGCCGATTCTCTGTGTTAAATCTTGTAGTTAAGAAACTGTGTATGAGGAGGCAGGGGCGTAGGGCGGGGGATGCGACTCACCCAGGGTATCACCCTGAGGGGGGGTGACACAGTGGCAGGTGGCACTCACCACGGGACCTGCAGCGCACCCAAGCCACGCGTCTCGGGTGCCCGCAGGCTCCGCGCTGTCTGCCTGCTGCCTCCCCCCCAGCTGTAGGGCGGCCGAGGGAACGTGTGCACTGTTGTTATGGGCATCTTAAGGTATACCTGGGGTGGGGAACCTGTAGCCCTCCAAATGTTTCTGAACTACAACTCCCCTCACTCCTGGCCTTTGGCTGATGGACGTGGTAGTTCATCAACATATCGAGAGCCACAGGTCAGCCCTCCTGGTTTATACCATCAAGGGGATGAAGTACAGTTATTGGGGAACAGGGGTGATACGGAGTTTGTGTGCATTAGTTCATAGGCATGCAAGATCAGCTTCATGGGGTCACAAGTGGTTTTCAAGGAACTGGGAAGGACAAGTAGATGGAGTGTGTTTCCCCGGGACATTGTGGCCTGATGGGACATTCTAAAGTTCTCTGCATCTAATGCACCAGTGGTTTGAATGTGATCATTTTCCATCTGCTGCCCAGATACATTTATACTTTCCAAACCATACTAGAGGAAAACCCTCAGTAGGAAACTCAGCAGTCCTTTGGGTACTTTGGAAAGTTTCTTCCCCCACCACCAAGTCACTAATCTCCCCAAGCCCAGAATCACATGAACACAGCCGAGACAGCTGAATTCCCTTTTATCTTTTGGGTTTAGAAGGGAAATCCCAAAACCTGGCTCAAAGCAGCATTCTCCAGAGGGAAAGTGAGCCAGACTCTGAAGAGTCTTTGCAACTGAAGCACACTAATGAAATGCAATTAAAAGAGAGCTCTCCTAATCTTCCTTTTTCTCTCTGTTGCTCCCTCCTGAATTTAATAAGAGTTTTCTTGACGATCGCTTTGGGAGCCAGCTTCTCCTTCAATGACTTCACACCTCAAGCGCCTGAAGTGCACCTGGCCCAGTTCTCGGTGGAATGCACTGAATGCATACGTTGTGGAGACTCTGGTTCCCCTTTATGGAGAAGGGCCATCACTCAGTGATGGAGAATTTGTTTTGCATGAAGAAGGTCTCAGGTTCAACCCATGGCAACTCCAGATAGGGCTGGGAAAGATTCCATGTCCGGAGAGCCACTGCCAGTCAGTGTAGACCATGGGTAGGCAAACTAAGGCCCAGGGGCTGGATCCGACCCAATTGCCTTCTAAATCCGACCCACGGACAGTCCAGAAATCAGCGTGTTTTTACATGAGTAGAATGTCCTTTTATTTAAAATGCATCTCTGGGTTACAGTGGTACCTCGGGTTAAGTACTTAATTCATTCTGGAGGTCCGTTCTTAACCTGAAACTGTTCTTAACCTGAAGCATCACTTTAGCTAATGGGGCCTTCAGCTGCCGCCATGCCACCGGAGCCCGATTTCTGTTCTCATCCTGAAACAAAGTTCTTAACCCAAGGTACTATTTCTGGGTTAGCAGAGTCTGTAACCTGAAGTGCATGTAACCTGAAGCGTCTGTAACCCAAGGTACCACTGTATTTGTGGGGCCTGCCTGGTGTTTTTACATGAGCAGAATGTGTCCTTTTATTTAAAATGCATCTCTGGGTTATTTGTGGGGCATAGGAATCCATTCATTTCACCCCCCAAAAAAAATATAGTTTGGGCCCCCACAAGGTCTGAGGGACAGTGGACCGGCCCCCTGCTGAAAAAGTTTGCTGACCCCTGGTATAGACAATACTGAGCTACAGCAGTAGCACAGTATGAAGGGGCACGGGGCAGTCACCCTGGGCGCAAAATTGTTAGGGGACACAAAATGCCATCACCCAGTGCTGCCTCAATACAGCTGCATTCTTCTGTTGCTGGGCTCTGTTGAAAACGGCTTCTCCGTGCAAACCAGGAAGTGACCTCTGCAGACAATGGAATAACTCTTCTTTTCTTATCTCTGCAGCTCCCCTCTGTGAAGCCCTGACTGCTGGCAACCCACGCTACGCCACTGAGCTACAGTAGATGGCCCCATGGTTTTCCTTTGTTTCCCCAGCAGCATGTTACTCTGCTCCTCCCATGTAGAATCATAGAGTTGGAAGGGACCCCAAGGATCATCTCCTACAACCAATATGCAGCTGGCCTGTACAGGGAATAAAACCTGCAACCTTGGTGTTAGCAGCACCACGCTCCAATCAACTGAGCTAATTGGACTATATGACTTCCATATAGTCACGTGGTGCGAATAAATGCTAACTGGCATCCAGAAAACATACACACGCCGTGTCCAAGACAGCGTTGCTGCTACCTGTTGTCTGGCGGCAGGGAGTACCAGCTGCCCCTTGTCTCATCTAAGGAGCCTTGCTGTGTTATCATGGGTTTTTTATGAGACCACCAAGGCACCTTGCAACTAGTGTTCCCTCCTGCCGAGAGCACTGGAGATATTCATCAAGATAGATTTGCTGAACAGATGTGCATGGTGGAGGCCAGAGCTGTGAAGCAGAAGTGTGAAATTGATCCATTTCCCTGACTGGCCGGTGATATTTGCCTGGATGAGCAAATTCAAAGAATAGCTTTTTCTTCTTCGAGACTCAACATCTGATGTGACTGAACTCCTCAATGAGTACTAACGGTGGCCAAAGGACTCCGACTTTGACAAAGGGACTTTGCCATTCGCAAGAACGGGACAGAGTGAAATGTGACGTAAAGGGGCCACTGCCACCACAAATGGACATCTGCCTGGATAATGGCCTTGATTTCAAAATCAATTCCTGATAATCCAGTCGATCCACAACTTGCAATATGAAGAAAGTGGGCACTGCCAAGAGGGAGGTTTCTTTCTATCACACTCGATCACAGCATCTGTCTTCACAAGGTTGTTGTTGTTGTTTAGTCTCTTCATGACCTCTTCGAGACCCCATGGAACAGAGCATGCCAGGCACTCCTGTCTTCCACTGCCTCCCGCAGTTTGGTCAAACTCATGCTGGTAGCTTCGAGAACACTATCCAACCATCTCGTCCTCTGTCATCCCCTTCTCCTTGTGCCCTCCATCTTTCCCAACATCAGGGTCTTTTCCAGGGAGTCTTCTCTTCTCATGAGGTGGCCAAAGTACTGGAGCCTCAGCTTCATGATCTGTCCTTCCAGTGAGCACTCAGGGCTGATTTCCTTCAACATGGAGAGGTTTGATCTTCTTGCAGTCCATGGGACTCTCAAGAGTCTCCTCCAGCACCATAATTCAAAAGCATCAATTCTTCACAAGGTATTTGTATGCAATGACTGCCCCACCACACACACACACACACACACACACAAACACACACCTTTCTTTAATTTTTTTTTAAAGTGCTTGAATGCTGTGGATAAAATCACCCAGTTCACACGGTGAGCTGCTGCATAGAGACAGCCACCATGTGGAGCGCTTTAAAATTACCTTCCTAATAAAACTATCTAATCATGGATAGACCTGAAACTTTGCAATATCCTCCGAAAGGAAAGGCCTTAATAGCCTGCATTTAATAGACAACTGCTGTTGTCCTACTTTCTTTTCAGCAGCTGTAATCTGCTGGCAAGAACCAAACATTTTATAAAATGTGCTTTTTGTCTTCCTCCCTCCCCTTCAGTAAGAAATGACTGGTCCTTTATCTGGTGAGCCCTGGGCTTTGTTGATGCACTTTCCCCCCTCCCCTGCCTGCCCGACTTTCATGCTTAAAGGGATGTTGCTCTATTGATTTCTGCTGGAAGCGTCAAGCACACAGATTGGAGCATATTAAATGCCACAGCGCTGGCTTTTCTATGTTTTCGGGCAATTTCACTGTGTGAAAGATGCAGAAACATCAGGAGGAAGTGCGGTGGTCAGTAGATGATCCCCGCCGCCACCGTCTGAGTTCCCGTCTCCTAATCTTCAAGATGCAATCGCCCCTTTCAGGTTTTCACTTTGCCAGTCCCCAGCATGCAGCCAAGAAAGATGACCTCTGAACATAAGAGGGTAGAACAAAGAAAATTGCACAGCAGAAGTCGGTGGCAAACCCACTATCCATGGGAGACTTCAGGCAGAGCATCCTCACCAGGGAAAAGCAAATAACTGATTGCGCCAAGCAATTACAGGTCGCTGTGGCCCAAATCATCTAATGACACAGATTGATGCAATTATGCTGAAAGTTTTCTTTCTTTGATTTCCATTGCAGTTGTCCATACTGTGGCCATGTGAGCTGGCAAGATTTCATAGGAGCACAGGAAAACTCTACAGATGTCAAGGTGACCCAAGGTCAATGCTACCTTGTTCTGATGGTCAGATGGGTGATGTGAAATCAGAAGTTGCCTAACGGGCTAACCTCAGTAAGATGTCCTGTGGTCCTTCAAGAGCTGAGCATTTCCTTGCAATAAATATGAAACAAATGGACAAACATTCACATCTCTGTAGAATAGTGTTGTTGTTTTAAACGCAACCTGCTTTATTTTACCAGATTTGTGGCATGTTTCAACCATTCAGAACTTGGAAATAAGTGGAATTTTGCCAAACACCAAACTCTTCCAAAACGAAAACCCAGAATAGTTGAGACACAGGCTGTCTGTGAAAGCAGGTTTGATAAATCTGTACATAATGGATCCCTCAAGAACAAAACCAGTTGAACTGGTTTCTAGTAAATGTAATGTGAATACAACAAACCACAAGAAAGCAATGCAATGCCACGTGGTTCCTTCAGTATATAAGCCCAAAATCTAACATTAAGGGTCACTATGAGAACTTGATGGAAGCATTTTATCCTACGTTTGGCTGCCCCATCTGACAAGGAGCTTCTTGCTGTCTATTCAAGGACATCAGGCATTCTGTATTTTCCAAATACAAGGCTCCTCATTCAGTAGCCCTCTCAAATGCACGATACACATTCACCATTTCTTTGTCTAACACAAGCATGACAAATAGCAGTGCTAGTAATCTGGAGGCAACGAGGAACAGATAGTCTATGGGCAGCTCTAACTTACGAGCCAAATCAATCAGCATCTGTCCAAGAGAATTCCCTTCAGGCCCCTCCAAAGAATTATTCATTCATCACTTGATCTCTGCAGAAGTGAACATTGCAATACCACCTTCCAGCCAGCAGGGATCAGGCCAGCCAACTCCAACAAGGTGCTATGTGGGTGCAGAGAGGAAAGCACATTGGTCATGCAGCTAGAGTTCCTGGTTCAAGGCCCCTGTTCGCTTGTAAGGTAAAGCTGCTGAATAATGCAATAGGACTTCTTAAATATACTTTAGAGAATGGTTTTCTTCAAAATGAGTTGCCTTCTCTTTTCCGTACTGTCTTCCTGTGGTCAATAAACCAGAGGCAAGAAGCAACAAGTAGATTGAGTTCTGTTGGAAGATCTCATAGATTTGGAAGGGACCACGAGGGTCATGTCGTCCAAGCCCCTGCAATGCAGGAATCTTTTTGCCCAACATAGGCCTTGAACCCACAACCCTAAGATGAAGAGTCTCATGCTCTACCAACTGAGCTACGTGGGTGTCTCTTGGTTCCAAAGGGCAGCTCAGAGTGATTTGAAGTAGATACTAACAACAGCAGCAACAAAAATGCTCCTTCCTGAAAAGGAAGCATGGGGCAAGGTGTTCCTCTATTTGAAGGGCTGTCTGATCCAAATATAAAAAGGACCGTAAGATGGGAGAGCATTATCACCTGGATGGGGACAGAGCAGGCACACAGAACAGAATCTTCCAAATTATGTTGAAATGCATAATTTGATTTCTGATTCAGTTATAGTTCTTATATTTGCATCTGTACATATAAAATAATACATGCAATTTTTTGGTGATTCTGTGCTCCACTTTGTTGTTGTTGTTTTATGTTTTTCCTCTTTTTTTGGCAACGCATAAGTGGCCACCCTATTGCGGGAGAAAACCAGAAGAGGAAGAGGAAGAAGAAGAGGAGGAGGAGGAGGAGGAGGAGGCGTTTGGATTTGATATCCCACTTTATCACTACAGGAGGAGTCTCAAAGCGGCTTACATTCTCCTTTCCCTTCCTCCCTCACAACAAACACTCTGTGAGGTGAGTGGGGCTGAGAGATTTCAGAGAAGTGTGACTAGTCCAAGGTCACCCAGCAGCTGCATGTGGAGGAGCGGAGACGTGAGCCAGATTACGAGTCTACCGCTTTTAACCTCTACACCACACTGGCCCATGATTGAATGAAAAGACAGTTGCGGAACAGAAAACATAGCTGCACTGGGTATGTGTGCTCAGAATTAGCCTGCTTATTTATTTTACATCTGCCCCCTTGAAGCTGGTGGATCTTGGGATTCTTACAAAAAAATAATAATAATCCTAAAAATCGGAAGTCCTTCTACTTCTATGGAGCTATAGCCAAGCAAACAGCATCTAAAAGTTAAGTAGCTGAAGGGAAAGGCTGTGCCCGGAAAGCAATTTAATTAATCGGCATAAATGGGGAAGTTCACAGTGTGAAGAGTTCTGAGTGGTTGAGCAGTTAACTATGTCACCTAGGCAGAAGGTATAAAAGGGAAAAGGGGAAAAGCAATTGGTGCCCTTTTCTACTAAGCACCCCTCCACACCCACACAAATTAACACCAATGAAGAAGCATTGCAGGATGGAGGGAAAGGCTCTGGGGCATTTATTTGTGGAGATTAGGACTGCATTTCCTGTTCCATTTTTCAGGACTCTTGCTAACCAGAATTCTGTAGGAAGTGAGAAATCCCATTTGTGCATCAGCCGTTGGCCAATATTAGCTGATAGAGAAATAAAATGATAAATTGAACTCACCTGTGGCAGGTATATATTGTCCAAGTTGCTAATAATAACAAACGATCAGTGAATCTTGGAAGCTTTCCTGCTCCCTGGAGTGAACACTGCCACTTCTACTTATTTTGCTAAGCCTTTGCACAACAAGCATTCTAAAGCGATCCATTTGCTACAGTTGTACTAGCAGCTCAGAGAAGGGGGGAGGGAGAGAGAGAGAGAGAGAAGAGAGAGAGAGAGAATTGCTCCCCTGTATGCCACGCGGGTGGCGCTGTGGGTTAAACCACAGAGCCTAGGACTTGCCGATCAGAAGGTCGGCGGTTCGAATCCCCGCCACGGGGTGAGCTCCCATTGCTTGGTCCCTGCTCCTGCCAACCTAGCAGTTCGAAAGCACGTTAAAGTGCAAGTAGATAAATAGGTACCGCTCCGACGGGAAGGTAAACGGCGTTTCCGTGCGCTGCCCTGGTTTGCCAGAAGCGGCTTAGTCATGCTGGCCACATGACCCGGAAGCTGTACGCCGGCTCCCTCAGCCAGTAAAGCAAGATGAGCACCGCAACCCCAGAGTCAGTCACGACTGGACCTAATGGTCAGGGGTCCCTTTACCTTTACCTTTATGTCAAGTTACATGCAACATTCTACTGCGGGCAGGAAGATAAGGGGACACAACGATGCTCTTGAGACACCCCCAAAACATTTCTCTCTTCCCTGGAATTGTCCAAGTGTGAGTGTAGAGCCCACGCTCAAGCCAAATCACAGGTAATATGGGGCGCATAAGAAAGTGCTCGGCCAATAGCCTATGGTTTAATCATATACTTGGCTTGCATTAGGCCTAGTGACAGCATCTCTATATATCAGTGGTCAGCACTGACTGTACCACAGGGTAGCTTCTGGTGGGTTTGGTTCCATGCTAGCCAGTGCCTTCTAGAAAAAGGGGTACAGGAACTCAACATGAACACCTCCCTCATTCTCTTAGAACAGCAGTGGCGCCCACCTGAGAGGTGCCGGAACTGTGTTCCTGAGATTTCCCCCTGGAAAAACTGCCCTGGTACTAGCACAGGAAACTGGGAATATTGGAAATGAGGAGGTGGGCATCTTGGAAAGATAGCCTTTACATTTATAGGTGAAATGTGTATCACCTGTGATGACTAACTCCTACTGTTCCTGCATTTACTGCTGCTTATAACCCAGCCAGATGGGCGGGGTATAAATAATAAATTATGATGAGGAGGAGGATGAGGAGGATGAGGAGGATGATGCAGACCAAAGAGGGGACAACTGATGGAATCAGATTGTGGACCAATCTTCCTCCTTTCCCCCTTCAAAACAGCTATGTGGCTGTCCCCCTCTATTCGTTGGGATGGCAGACTTATTCCATGTCCCACATTTCAAGGAAGAAGAAGCCCATGACCAAATATGAATCAGATAATGAAGCATGCTGGTATTCTTTTTTAAAAAGTATTAAATTCTGGGAGAACAGTCTTAGAGATTAAACTCTCAATACTGGCTCTGTTGATGGCTGTTTAAAATAAAATAAAATAAAATGTAAGTTCCCTTTGAGACGGACTCTGCTTTCAGTTTATTCCCGTGGAAGGGAGGATGGGGAAGAGGAACAGGTTAACTCTACTGATTTCCATAAAGCATCTCTGGATTCTCAGCGCCGTAATTGAGATCAGAATCCAACTCTAATTTCAAAATAAAATGTGAGTTCTTCAAACAGCTTCCAGTGCCTGGGGGGCGGACTTTGAACATCATTTTATGCTCCTTTTATCCTATAAGAGGCTGTGTTCTGGTCTCTGCAACACCCATGAAATTCAGCATGGATGCAAGAGGGAATAGGATTGAGCTGTTTTTTATTCCCTCCTCCCGCCCCCCTCCCCACCGCATCCATTCTGACTTTCCAACCATCTGCACAAATCCAGGATCTTTGTTCCTCATGGCTGAATCTGACTGTTCTCCAACCTGGAAGCAGTTCCTTTCATTGTCTTCAGTCAAAGGAAGAACAAAAGGCAAAGAGGCAGAAAAGATGATCTCGTCTCAGAATTTGTTGTATAGTGAGCTTATGCTCTCCCCCCCCCCCCCGGCACTCCCCCGTTTTCTCCCAAACACTACTCTGGGCCTCGGCTGCGGTGTGAGTTGATGAATGATAGGGCATCTCGCTTGACATTCAGGATGAATTGATTGGCCCTCAACCACCTTGTTTAGGAGGACAGGTTTCTTTTCTTTTTTTTCCCCCTCCCTTCCGTTTTTTCAGGAGGGGGGGCAGGAATCAGAAAAGAAAATACAGTGTGATTGCGAATCGTTTTCAGTCGCCGGTAATAATAATAAATGCATCCAGCAAATTGCACTCTCTCTCTCTCTCTTTGGAGGAGCTAATCTCTATGCAAAGCCTTTCTTCTAAGCACCAGAGGGGGAAAAGAAACCATAGCAAACCAGGGTGTGTGTGGAAGGGAGGGGGTGGAAATCAATTTCTAATGCACTTTGTTCATTGAATAGGAGAAGTTCAATCCCAACCTGTCTTTTCATGTCTTCTATTAGCTCTGTCAATTTCCCACCTCCTCTTAAGTTTCCGGGATGAACACATTTCCACAGAAGGGTCTGCAGTTTAGTCAGAACAAACTTCACGGAGTTATTGCTTCCCAGGGGCATCTGATGTGTTTCCTTCCAGCAGAGCTGCCTGAAGAAGAAGGGGTCAGGAGATGGATGCCAACCTTTTAGCAAATGGCAAGGGGGCGTGTTTTCACAATGCACAACTGACCAAACTCAGCAGGGGCTCTCTGGCTGTTCGACTTTATCAGGGACAACACCTGCTCTCTGGCACCCGTCTCCAGGAAAATTACATCCTTCCATTGTGCCTTTTTCAAATTTGGTTAGTGTGCGTATACATGAAACAGACTGCAGGGTTTGGAGGACGTCAGCAGGCGCAGTTCCATGTCTTATACAAGCACTCGCACTCAATGTCTGTGACCCTGAAATATACTCGGAGTTAAGAGTGGATTTCATGCTCTTTATTCAGCTCATAGTGGTGAGGAGGAATGGAAGTTCCCCCAGAATGTCTGCTTTATATACATTATTTACACAATGGTGCCCAAGTGATTGGCTAATTCCGGGATTCACCTGTAGGCCAATCAGGTTGAGGATTCACTTCCACCTGCTGCTGGATTGGGTGGCTCCTGTGGACCAATCAGACTGCTGCATTCTGAATCCTATTGTTCTAGGACCAATCAGATTGCTGCATTCCGAATCCTATTCAACTCAGTACATAACAGACCCCAAGGTGGACAGACAGCAGGAGGCTCACCAAAGCACCGGCCAATTCTGAGAACGGGTGACATACTCTCTGTATGCAGTGCTCCAGGGGTCTCCAAACATTTTGGGTCTGGGGACGTATTTGGAAGCCTAAGGAACTATCACGGGCACCACAAAATATCCATTTCATAGAAGTAAAACTGGTGATGTTCAGAACCCTGCTACAAACACACACACCCAATGAAACACAGGAAAATAAGCAGACACCACCTCCCTCCTTCCCAAATAGACCAACTTTATTTTTAAAAATTGGAAGAGAGCATTGGCAGTCCCATTTGGGGGGGTGAAGGTATCATGGGGGCCACAAGCACCAAATTGGAGAGCCTAGCTGTGCTCAATTCTAGCGAACAGCTGGCCCCATAAGTCTTCTCTTCTCTGCTGCCTCACAAAGGTATGCCCTGTGGGAAGGTGGGAGTTTTGCCCCTGTGATGCCTCTAAGCAATGTTATCTAGGTCATGTATCAACTTCTTGCCCTCCTGACAGGTCTTCATACTCTCTCTTCTTATACATCATCCCTATGCCGGCTGATCTGAGCTTTCTGCCTCTGAGCTTTCTGTTTTCCTACTCTCAATGCATGCCAGGACCTGCGGGGGCGGGGTCTGGCAAGCTTTCCAAAGGCACTGAGTCTGTCAGCTGTCTCTCCCCTGGTGCTGCTGCTTCTTCCCCCTGCCCCCCTCTCAATATTTCCCAGCTTCTCCCATCTGCAGCCTCTGAGCTATGACCTTCTGCAAACCACTGTTCTAAATCTATACTGTCCCCCTCTTTTCTGGGAAGTGCAGGAGATGTGGGGAGCGGTCCTCACCATTCCTCCTCAGTCCAGTCCCTGACACCATCACAGCTAGTTGCCATTGATAGCCTCAACCTCAATGAATTTGTCCTATCCTCTCTTAAAGCCATCCACGTGGGGGGGGGGGAGGCAAGTTCCATGAGCTGTGTGAAGAAGTACTTTCTTTTTACCTATCCTGAATCTTTCATGATGCATTTTTTAACGCATATACATTCAGCTCCCTTCCCCTGGTCTATATAAACTAATTGTCTAAGCACACCTTAACTTTAAAATCAAATAACTAGGTCCCGGGTGAGGCTGAGGGCACCTCCAGAATGTCACTATTTCACAGGAGCAGTTCATGTGGGGCGAACAAAGGGGGAGACGTGTAAACACCCTACAGGAAAAATCAGTAAGATCGCAAGGTGAATTTTCATTCCCATGTTACCTTTCTGCAAAAACAGCAGAACAAGTCTTCAGTGTAGGCTGAGTATAATTTTACCACATGGGAATCGGTGAATCTGTGAGTTTCAGTTCCTCGTTTTTCCAATCTTAAATTCAGTTCTCCACATTTCCACAACAGTTTGCAATTTCTGATATATATTTTTTAAAAATTGCTCATGAAATTTCATCAGCATTTTAGTGAGGATTTCTCCCAGTTTACACATGTTTGTATGCAATCTTGTCTAACATGGACCTTTTAAAATTCATTTACTTCCCCACCTAAGATAATGCATTCTGTATCTTATTTTCACCATTAAATGCGTTTTTACGGAGAACTGCGCTGCAAAATGTGAAGGCGTTCTGATCTGTAAAGATGCCTGTTGTTTCGGTCCTCGCATCGTTTCAGGAAGCGCAAATTAGCTAGGCTCGTGTTTAAATGTAAACTGATTCAATTTCCTCTGCCTTCCCTACCTCCACTTAAGCTTTGTGCAAGCAAATCAGGATGGATGCTCAATAAATAGGTCGGCCGGAGGAGCTGTAGTTCATTCTTAGTTACTGTTACCAAACACAAAATCCCAGTGCTTTCCCTAAACACACACACGTTCTCCCCTTTCCCCACCCCAACACTCTCATGACCTTTATATATCTATCTAGATAATAAATGATGCACAGTGTGGTTGTGTTGCAGGGTATAACTGGAGACATCAGGTTTTTTTAAAAAAAAAAAAGTTTTTCCCTTACTGCTGAGCAAGCTGCTCTGTGAAAATAAAGGCATTTGAAGGTTTCTCTAAATTGGAGGTTTAAACAATGGAGGCAGCCAAGATCTCTGGTTGCTGTGTGTGTGTGTGTGTGTGTGTGTGTGTGTGTGTGTGTGTGTGTGTGTTGAGAGTACTTTAGAGCTTTAATGCTTCTGCACCATGACAACCTAGATCATGCTGACCTGGGTCACAGCCTGAATAACTGTGACCTCTTAATAAAGCAAAAGGAAACTGTGTTGGTCCATGAAGGAGGGGGGGAAATGCCCCAATCTTTCTCCAGCCTTCAGCAACACTGGTTCATTGTTAGGTAAAGAATAGAAGAAACATGGCTACTTTGTGTGTATGTTGCAGAATACTGAATTTACACATTCAGGACCATGATCTTCAGACTGGAAGAAGGTGACTACCTCTACAATTCTATGAGTCTATGGAACCTGAAGATGAGACTTAGGGTTTTTTTGAGGGTTAGCTTCCACCCAACCTCAAGGCCAGAACTAGGGAACCTGTGGCCATTGATTGGCCATGCTGGCTGGGGATGATGAGACCTGGGTTCCAACATCTGTGGAGCCACATTTTCCACCATAGGAGCCAGCTCCTTAGGGGCTGAGGTCCCTTCAGCTCCCCAGTAACATATTTGAGGGGGCCAGGCTTCCCCTCAAAGTTGATGGGCATTGTCATTCAAATGGTGTGTGTGGACAGCATCTTGAGATCAATTAGGTGGGGGGAGACTCACCTGGGCTCCACCAATATTTTATTCAAGTTGACACCCCGGGTTCCACATCCCTGCACTAGGCCCTACAACTCAATGTGGCCTTCGTTAGCTGCATAAAATTAACATCCACCAAACAGATATGGCCTATGGAGCATCTACCACTTGGTTATGCTCCCCATCCAAAATCCTGACTCCCAGCTTGGATACATCAATGTGCTGGTTGATATCTCAGACCTTGCACTGCCGGTCAAAGTGGACACTCCTGGGCTGGATAGACATACTGTAAATTGCTGGAGGAGATTCTTGAGAGTCCCCTGGACTGCAAGAAGATCAAACCTATCCATTCTTAAAGAAATCAGCCCTTAATTAAAATTAAGGGGGGGAAACACCTGGATGTACATTTCCAAAATCTAGGATAAAAAACAAAATAAAACCTACCTATGGCAACAGTGTTTTGTGTTGTGTAGGCTCCTATGATGTGCATAATGGGGCCCCCGCCTGCTAGCCTGCTCCCTAAAATATCACTGGTTTGCTCATGTCCATATAGCATATATTCAACACAAAAGAACAGCGACAAATTGTTGTTGACAAAGGACAGACAGCTGGACATATAAATGGCCCCATTAACCTTCAGTTGCTTAGGGCCTCATCAAACCTAAATCCAGCCCTGCTCCCCAAGGAGATGTAAATTACAGCGACAAGGAGGGACCCCCCCCCCGGGGCCTGTCTGGCCTGTTGCTCAGCAACGTGCAAGGCTCCTCATGACATCAGAGGTGAAGGAGAGCCTGCTGCAGAAGGACTTGTCCACTGCTGTGAAACTGAGGCAGCTCATGGGTAGGCAACCTAAGGCCCGGGGGCCATATCTGGCCCAATCGCCTTCTAAATCCGACCCACGGACAGTCTGGGAATCAGCATGTTTTTACATGAATAGAATGTGTCCTTTTATTTAAAATGCATCTCTGGGTTATTTGTGGGGCATTAGAAATCGTTTATTTATTTATTTTTCAAAATATAGGCCGTCTGCCCCACAAGGTCTGAGGGATAGTGGACCGGCTCCCTGCTGAAAAAGTTTACTGACCCCTGGTCTGGCTCCTCTCTCTCAGAGTCTGTACTCAAACTGAGACCCTCGGTCCTCAGCCCTGTCCTCTGATTCCCCATGTTTGTTCAAGCCTCCTGCTTCTTCTGACCTGTCCCTGGTGTCCCACCACCACTGCCCTGGGTCTAAGTCTTCTTCCTCTGTGTCATTCCCTGGGGTATCCTTGAGCTGGCACCATCCACCATCTTTCGCCATCCAGCCAGTCCCTGACACCTTAGCAAAAGCGATGAATGCGAAAGGAGGGAAAGTGCTTTGCCTCTGAGCAAGCTCCACCCGTGTGGCTCTGGCTGCTGATAAGTGGCCCACTCAGGTTGGCTGGAGGGCAACAAGCTGGAAGCAAAGCATTGTGTGGTAATAATAATTGCCCCCTTGCAAGTCAGATACCGAGTTAAGAGCTCATCTGTCAATAGCTGATGGGGTCGCTTTGCTGTAATGGAGCCCTAAGCATTCATATATTCCGATTTAATGGTGATTATAATGACTGTAGATTCTCCCGGCAGAACGGCTGCTTTGCTAATGCGGGCTCTCATAGTGATAGGTAGAAAGATATTTATGGGTATATGAGTTAGATACACACACACAGAGAGAGAGAGATTTAATAGGGTAAAAGCTAATATTAATATGTATTGCTAAACAGTTATTTTCTTCCCCCTCTTATGTGCTATGCATCTTCCCTTGCTTTTTTTTTTTAAGTAAAAGCAAAACAAAAGCAAAATCCAGTGCAACTACATTAAGGAGAATATAATTATGCATAATAAAAAGTACGCCTGCCCTTGTATATGTAAACACAGATATGACTGAGTACCCTTTCGCAAACAGCCCTTCTGGCTTTCACAGCTTGACAATAAACCATGTTAAACATATGGCCAGTTTCCAAGCAGCTGAGGGTGACTCTTTAGCTTGCAATGGCTGGCAGCAGAAGGACCAGTGCCTGCCTGAGAGGGAAATGGGGCTGGTGGGAGTGGGAGGCTCATGGAACAAAATCTCGCTGACATATTGTGTCAGGAACATATTTTGTGTGGCTATCCGATATTGATTCGGAGCTTTGAAAGGCTGGGGAGAAGAAGAAGAAGAAGAAGAAGAAGAAGAAGAAGAAGAAGAAGAAGAAGAAGAAGAAGAAGAAGAAGAAGAAGAAGAAGAAGCAGCAGCAGCAGCAGCAGCAGCACACCAAGATCTTGATTTTCCTGGTCCCCCTCCTATCTCATTGTTAAGTTGTGAGTGAACATATCAGACAACACAGCGATTCTTCAAACAGCTCTTGTTTATTCACAGGCCAGAACAGAACTGAACTGAAGGGTTCAACCAGCCTGCTTATATAGAGCTCCAGTACAACACAACTGTAACAACTTTCTGTAACTATCCAATCACTGAAGATCACTTTCAATCCCTTATTTGCATATGTGGACCTGAGTGAAAACTATCTACAGTATCCCCCTGCTGGCCCAGGGTGAGAACTTCAGTACATAACACACATCTCTGACTCTTTTGGCTCTCCAGGGTGTTTTAAATGACCTTGATGCTGCTGCATTTACATAAAATGATGCTCTCATCCTCCTAGGTTGCTAAGTACAGTGGTCAAATGTATTATTGCAGGCAGAATATGGTCAGAAGGTTGAGAGGAGGAGGAGCTTTCTGGCTGGATTCCGCCCTAACAAGAAACCAAATTCTGTGCTAGGAAGAGTGCCATTTGGCAACCCAGGGCCCTTCCAGACACACTGTTTGTAATGCTATTGCAGCAGAAGGGGGAGTGTTTGGATTCTTCAGCATGCTTCCACATGACATCGCTATCATTCCATTGCTATTCTGGAATATTGCAGTCATCAAACCACTTGTTCTTCTACTGCTAAAAAAAACCCCCAAAACCCAACATTTGTGAAAGATTTGGAATGGTTTAGTAATATTTTCACAGTGTGGAAAGTGTTTTGTGACATTTCCTGCAATTTCTTCACAGAATTCTTCACAGAACTCTAGCCCAATGCTTGCCATTAATTTGATTTGAACTGATTTTATAATGAATTGATTTTAGAATGCTGTTTTACTTTACTGTTGTTAGCCACTCTGAGCCCGGCTTCGGCTTCGGAGGGCGAGATATAAATAAATTATTATTATTATTATTATTATTATTATTATTATTATTATTATTATTTTGTGTGGCATTCAAGGTAAATGACTTGGACAACTTGCTATGCTCCTCCCCTCTCGCCACCAGCCTCTTTTGACAGGAGGTTATCCACAGCTCACACCAGAAGTTTCTGCCATGTTGTTTCCTAATTTCTTTTGTGAAACACAAAAAAACCCTCCGCTGGTTGAAGGAACAAGGAAGCAGAAGAGGTGCGACTCCAGCCGCAGAACTTTTCTCGTCTTTGACAGGAATGGGAGAAAGCACAATCACTCTCCAAAAAATACAGACAGTCTGCTTCAATTTCTCTACAAAGAATGTCAGAGCAAATAGCAGCTCTAGCACTATAAGTAGTATGTCTCTAAGGAACCTTACATGATGCAAAGGTGCTCAGAGTTCCTTGGCTGGCATCACCCCCTCTTTTTTTCCAGGCGCTGACTTGTGCAAGTCACTGAGGGTTTCTCCACAACCAAAACCAAACATCAAAAATCCTGCTGAATCCACTTTTGAAGATTAAACCAGGTGTTGTCCACATCTGTCTTTGTAACCAGATTATTTTGGGTTCTGTGGCCAGAAAAGAGCAGTGTGGAGTATGTGGTGCCAACTAGGGTTAGACATGGAGAAAGGCTCTGGTAGAGGAAAGGCCCCAGGTTTAATCTGTGGCAGATATTAATATTGCACAGTTTGAAGCAACTGGAAGCATTAAAATGGACCTCTTTTGAAACCCATGAAAATATTATTAAAATTTTACTGGCAGAACCATCCAAAAATATCCATACAATGTAGGCTGAGCATCTTAGAAATAAAAGATAACTTCAAAAATCCAAACTGTGTCTCTCTCCCATTACAGCCTGGTTTAACCTACCTGTAGCTCCAGGTTATTAAAGCTCTTGGAGAGCCATTTGCATGCATTGTTCTCCCTGTAGCGTTCAGAGAGACTCTGAAACAGGCAACTCCTTTCACAATGGAGATTAGCAACTCAATTCCTTTATCACATGATCTAAGGTTACAACACTCACAATCATTTATTTAATCATAGCAAGAGCTCAGAGTCCTTAGAAAACCTACTTTGGGGAAACCCCAATGTTAGCAATACACATACACATTTAGCCATTTTCCATTTTAAACCATTAATAAACACACATATTTCATTTCTGTGTGAATTAAACCAATTATACTTAACAGAATCTGCAACCTTTCTGGGTAGGGTTGGGAAGGACTCCTGTCTGAAACCCTGAAGAGACACAGCCAGTCAGTGAAGACAATTCTAAGTTAGATAGACTACTGGCCCACTCAGCATAAAGTTTCTTTCAGACTGTCACTATTTTGTGGGAGGAATTCAAGCGCATATCTGAAATTTAGGTTTATGCAGCTACAGTGGACAAAAATGGTCCGTCACCCTAGCACAACAAATCCCCTATTTATTTTTATTTATTTTTAATGGAATCTGTGGATTAAGGAACATGATGGTGAAGTACACTGAAAAGTATAGGGTGAAGAAATGATAAATAGGAAAGCATATGAACACCACAGAAGTAAATCAGGCTGAATGCTCGATAAAGTCCGGCCACAGTCAAACCTCTGCATCAGCTTTGCGTAAGCAAATCAGTATGAGTGGTCAATAAACAGGCTTTCTGGGTGAGCCCCAAGGCAGCTTCGTATGCTCCAATGACTGTGTTAGGTGCAAAAAAGATTTCCAATCTCAGCGCAGGCTACTAAGGAAATGAGCAGCATGTCCTTGAGCAAGAAAGCTGATGGTGCAAGGCTGGGTTTAAAGGTAATGTATGTCTACTCAGAAGTAAGATCTGCTTAGTTCAGTGGAACTAATTCTCAGGTAAGTGGATGCAGAAGTGCAACCTGAAATATGGCTCTCAGTTATATTTGCTGCAGTTGTTTGCTTTTGCCATATTTTATGCTTATTGCTTTTTTGAAAAATATGATTATATTGATAGAAAGGTTTGCATATTTTAATGCTTTTATAAGCGTGAGCTTCGTTGAGCTCAGCACTGTTGTTGGAAAAGCGGGGTACAAATGTCAAATAAATAAATAAATCCCAAGGATGTAGTAGAGTATTTCTCAGCTTTTTAACTAGGTGAGAGAATAACTTTAATGTGAACGGTTCAATTTCATGTTGGCTTTCTCCAAATATACCTTTGATCAGTACATGACCTGACAAAAGGTTTCCACTCTGTCACAGCAGCAGCTTCTGCAAGAAAAACCAGAAAAAATATCCAGCTAACAGTGTCTTTAGCTAAAGTAAACTTTGATTATAGAGACAACAGACGCTTGTTTGCTTGTGAGAAACTCCAAATTCAGCATCCGGTAAGCCTTTTCCTTGATAGGGTTGGGGTAGTTTTTGAGTCCCACTGAGGCCATCCCAGTCAAGAGATCACAGGCTCATAATATCACCTATTCAAACATACAGCAATGGGGTATCAATCCAAATCCCACCCCCTCACAAATCCCAGCTCATACAACTTTTTCAGCAAACAAGAAAGTTGATTTGAGAAGCATTCTACACTGGTGCAAGAAAACGGCCGTGGTTGAGATCACATGGCATAGTCTTCGAGGGTCTCCAAATCTGAGTAGAGAGGGGGTAGATGTGAGCACTATTACCACAATGCCCATGCAGTCACTTACACTCCTAGATGCCCAACCAAGACCCAAGGAGGTGGTGGTATACCAACAAGTCTTGAGAAATATAATACAGTATTTTCCAAATAAGCGTGCAGAATTAAGCCTGCACAAAGTGGCTGGTGCAGGCACCATTTTGTATGTGTGGATCGTACAGAAGAAGAAGAGTTTGGATTTGATATCCCGCCTTTCACTCCCTTTAAGGAGTCTCAAAGCGGCTAACATTCTCCTTTCCCTTCCTCCCCCACAACAAACACTCTGTGAGGTGAGTGAGGCTGAGAGATTTCAAAGAAGTATGACTGGCCCAAGGTCACCCAGCAGCTGCATGTGGAGGAGCGGAGACTCAAACCCGGTTCCCCAGATTGCGAGACTACCGCTCTTAACCACTACACCACACTGGCTCTCAGTCGTACCTTGGAAGTTGAATGGAAACCGTTCCAGAAGTCCGTTCGATTTCCAAAACATTCGGAAACCAAAGTGCAGCTTCCAATTGGCTGTTCCTGCAGCCAATCAGAAGCCCCGCCAAATATTCGGTTTCCAAAAATAGTTCACAAACTGGAACAGTCACTTCCGGGTTTGTGGCGTTTGGGAGCCAAAACATTAGAGAACTAAGCTGTTTGAAAACAAGGTATGTCTGTACTAAGAACACAAACTGAGTCCTGCTGGATCAGAATTTTTGTTATTTTGTTGTTTAGTCGTTTAGTCGTGTCCGACTCTTTGTGACCCCATGGACCAGAGCACGCCAGGCACTCCTGTCTTCCACTGCCTCCCACAGTTTGGCCAGACTCATGCTGGTAGCTTCAAGAACACTGTCCAACCATCTCGTCCTCTGTCATCCCCTTCTCCTTGTGCCCTCCATCTTTCCCAACATCAGGGTCTTTTCCAGGGAGTCTTCCCTTCTCATGAGGTGGCCAAAGTATTGGAGCCTCAGTTTCAAGACCTGTCCTTCCAGTAAGCACTCAGGGCTGATTTCCTTAAGAATGGATAGGTTTGATCTTCTTGCAGTCCGTGGGACTCTCAAGAGTCTCCTCCAGCACCATAATTCAAAAGCATCAATTCTTCGGCGATCAGCCTTCTTTATGGTCCAGCTCTCACTACCATACATCACTACTGGGAAAACCATAGCTTTAACTATACAGACCTTTGTTGGCAAGGTGATGTCTCTGCTTTTTATTCTGCTGGGTCAGAATAAGGCCTATCTAATCCAGCAGCCTGCATTTACACTGGCTAACCAGCTGCCTATGGGAACGCTATAAACTGGACCTGAGTGCACTAACTCTCAGTTACTAAATGGGTAGGAAGCCCTATGTTCACAAAGCATGTGCCAGCCTACTTTTATAGGGGGAGGCAATGCTCTCCTTTGTAGTGCAAATAGAGGTATGCTTTTGCTGAATTGCACCACAACAGATGCTTCCCCATCCATCCTGTGGCCCTAATCCAGTCATCCAGAAGTTTTGGACTACAAACTCCATCATCTTTGACTATTGCACCCGGCCCACCTAAATCAAGGTGCAATAGTAGCTAAGGCCAGTCAAGTTGTTTTGGCACCTGAAGCAAAAAATAAATAAACACCACCATTCCTTCTCCTTGGCAGCAAAAACGTAACAACAACAACAATAATGGTAAATGAAGTAACTAATAATTTGCTATGGAAAGAGATAATGAATGTTGGAGGGTATGGAATGCCATGCTAGGGATCATTAGGAAACGGGCTGAAAACAAAACTGCAAATATCATAATGCCAATATACAAATGTATGGCACAACCGCACTTGGAATATGGTACAGTGGTACCTTGGGTTAAGAACTTAATTCGTTCCGGAGGTCCGTTCTTAACCTGAAACTGTTCTTAACCTGAGACACCACTTTAGCTAATGGGGCCTCCCGCTGCCACCGCAGCGCAATTTCTGTTCTCATCCTGAAGCTAAGTTCTTAACCTGAGGTACTATTTCTGGGTTAGCGGAGTCTGTAACTGGAAGCGTCTGTAACCTGAGGTACCACTGTATACAGTTCTGATTGCTGCACCTCAGAAAAGATGTGGAGCTGGAAAAGATGTAAGAATGGGGAAAGGTTACAAGAGTTGGGCATTTTATATTCTTGGGGTGTCTTCTGTTTGAAGGGGTCCTCTGCTAGAAGGGCTATTTGGCCCAAGTCGGGTTTAATGTATCCTAACAAGGGAAAGTAGATGCCTTGAAATTGCCCATCTACAGTTAGCATGTCGCCTGGTTGCAGAATTCCCCCACTGTGGTGAGATCTATTTATGTAACAGCTATTATTTCTAAATTTGCATCTTACCTATAAATTAGCATATGCAGGAAGACACAAGACCTACCCACTTTGGAAGAATGGCAGATGAAGCTGATTGACTGTATGGGGCTGGCAGAAATGACTAGCAGAATCCGTGACCAGGGAGAAGAGTCGGCAGAAGAAGACTGGAAAAAATTTAAGGACTATTTACAAAAATATTGTAAAATTAAGGAATGTTGAATGATGTTGGATTGAAATTAAGTGGTTTCAAGCTGTAATTATGATAAAATGGTTTTCTTTTTGTAAGCAAGAATTTGAAGTTATAACAATCTAAGATGTTGGAGAGAAAATAAGGTGTTTCTTTTTCTTTTTTCTTTTTTTAAAGCTGTAATGCTTTGAGATAAGGATTTGCTGTATAAACAATTTGAACTGGACATACAAGAAGGGGAGGTATGAGGAGGTCGGGGAAATAAGTTATGAGAAAATAAGTTGTGAAAGTTATGTGTTTTTTAATGTTTTTATGTTTGCGTTTTGTGTAAAAAATTGGAAACTCTAATAAATATTTTTAAAAAAATAAAAATAAATTAGCCTATGCAGATTTGTGCCACTTTTGTTCTCCATTTCCAGCATTGGAGGCCTGGCACAAATCAAGATGGAGGTGGAGTCTGCTATGCCTGGCAGAGGGGAATAGCGATGACGGTGTCAAAGGCTCTCCCACCACCACCTCCCCACCACCCCACCCTGCCTCATCAGAGCAATCTTCTTTCTGATTGTTAATTATTCATTTCCTAATGAGATTTTTAGCACATTTCCCCTCCTTTCCCTGGTAATTAGAAAAATCCTCTTTCAGCGCTGCTGCTGTGGGTTTCCCCCCCCCCCTCCTCCTCTTGAAGGCCCCAGCAGGTTGGATTTTAAAACTAATCAAGGAGTCGAATCTCTAGCGCTGGTGTCAAGCCCCTTGTTTTCATTCCTGCTCTCGCTTTCCAGTCACCTAGAGAAGCTCATGCATCAAGTCGCAGAGCGATCCTCTTAATATTCTACACCTCTCTCGGCCGCTCTGCCTGCTGCCGCCTGAGACAGGTGGGAGCACAAGGCTGGTTTTACGGGAGACCACCAGCAGGAGTGGTCCACAGAGCTGGCTATTGCCGTCTCCATGAGTCCAGGGTGCTTTGAAACTGGAGCAAATGGCTCATGGCTTGCCTAGAAAGATGGCTTGCCTAAAAAGCAGAGCTCCACTTCCCTACCACACTCCTTGTGTCACCTTGGGGCTCAGACAGACAAGTGCGTTAAGAGAGCACTCCAGTCCACTGCTCATTGACATCACTGGCATTTTCCCTCAGCAGTAAATCCCACTCTGTCCAATAGGACCTGCACCCAAGCACGGGTGCTGAGGACTGTAGCCGTAGAGCTGTGGTTACCTGACTTTCCCCTTCTATGGACCACTTGAAAATTACTGTGGGTCTTAGCAGACTATGTAATGTTGTTGCTGTTTCTCTGCTTGTTGTAGCGCCGGATGCTTTTTAGTTGTGTTTTTACAGACCACCTAAATCGGTGTTTCCCAAACTTGGGTCTTCAGCTGTTTTTAGGCTACAATTCCCATCATCCCTGACCACTGGTCCTGCTAGTTAGGGATGATGGGAGTTGTAGTCAAGCTGGAGACCCAACACTGGCCTAAATGAAGCTCGCGGGACCCTGCCTTAGAGTCTCATTGCACCAAGAGTGAATTGTTCTCTGTTAATGCAGTTCTGGAGATGGCTGGGAGGAATGCTATGAGCCAAGATGGCTACGCTGTTCATGATTGGAAGCAGCAATGCTTCTGAATACCACTTGCTGAAAACTGCAACGGGAGAGATTGCTCTTGTGCTCAGGTTGTGCTTGAGGGGGCCCTTACAGGCATTTGATTTGCCACTTTGAGACCAGGATACCTGACTAGAAGGGCCTTTGGCCTGATCCAATAGGTTCTTCTTATAGGTTCATCTGATCAGCCCCTCCTCTTGAAGTTATAGCCAGAATAAATGCCCTGGGTGCTACCACCGCTCTCATGCTTGTGGGCTGCCCCACTTCCAATGTTATATTTTTTAAAAAGCATCAAAAGATGATCTGGGAGGGTCACGCAAATATGCTGCAGCTTTTCCCCCACGTGGCATCTAGAGAGGGAATTCACAAGGCAAATGGAAAGCATCGTTGTTTATTTTACAGTCAAGAGCAACAGCCCTACTGCCCTACACAGCACAGCTCCAGGTCTTGCTAGACTACAGCTCTCGTCATGCCTGGCCACTAGCCATGCGGGCTGAGGGGTTGATGGAAGCTCTGGATTTCACCAAGCTGGCATTTCCTGCTATTGCCCATAATGAGCAGGAAGGAAGATGAATTCTGCATGCAGCGTCTGTGTACACTCTGCCCTCTGCTGCTGCAATAGGTTGATAATGGTCCCTGTGGTTATTTGCCTTTCAAGATATATATATATATCTCTCTCTATATATATGTGTGTATATGTATATGTATATGTATATGTATATGTATATGTATATGTATATGTATATGTATATGTATATGTATATGTATATGTATATGTATATGTATATCCTGTAGAAGCTTAAAAGCTACATTTTTGCACAAAGAAAGTATCGCATTACAGGAAGGTGAATTTAAGTAAAATAAAAGGAACTATGTTCTAAATTTGAAACGAACAATTCATGCAGATTATTGAATGCCTATAATTTCATAGAATAATAGAATTAATTGTAGAGTCAGAAGGGACCCGAGGGTCATCTGTTCCAACCCCCTGCAATGCAGGAATCTCAGCTAAAGCATCCATGACAGATGGCCATCCAACCTCTGCTTAAAAACCTCCAAGGAAGGAGAGTCCTCCTGGGGGAGACCGTTGCTGAGCAGCTGAACAGCTCTTACTGTCAGAAAGTTCTTCCTGGTGTTTAGTTGGGATTTCCTTTCTTGTAACTTGAAGCCATTGGTTCAAGTCCTACCTTCCAGAGCAGGAGACAACGAGATTGCTCCATCCTCCATGTGACAGCCTTTTAGATATTTGAAGGTGGCTCTCGTATCTTCTCTCGGTCTCCTCTTTTCCAGGTCTCTTTCTATTGGGTATCAGGCTCCATAAATTGTGGGGTGGAGATGAGATACTGCACGCCTGCAATGTGCTTTAACAGCCTGTCTTCAGCTACACCTCTGCTTGCCCCATCCACCCATCACAGTTTTAACTACAGCCAACTGCAATTCTTTCAGGCTTGCTGCACCAGGTTGCTGCCCAGCTCCATCCTACATGCTACTAATGCCCATCTTTGAGAGGGGCAGCGGCAGACCAAGCTGATCGGGTGCCAGGGGCCCTGCATCCAGGGGTGGGGCCAGCAGCCCACAGGGTGGGACCAGCCTGGGCAGGACGCTCCACAAGGCCTCCAAGGAGTCTGCCTGCCTCCTCCCACTCAGAAGAAGAAGAAGAAGAAAAGGAAGAGGAGGGGGGAGGAGTTTGGATTTGATATCCCGATTTACCACTACCCTAAGGAGTCTCTAAACGGCTAACATTCTCCTTTTCCCTTCCTCCCCCACAACAAACACTCTGTGAGGCGAGTGAGCCTGAGAGACTTCAGAGAAGTGTGACTAGCCCAAGGTCACCCAGCAGCTGCATGTGGAGGAGCACGGACACGAACCCAGTTCACCAGATTACAAGACTACCGCTCTTAACCACTACACCACACTGGCTGCCTGCCATCCTACAGCTGAGGGGGAGGTGGCAGGCAGACGGTTTGGGGGCAGCGCAGAGCCTGTGTTCGCCCAAGCCACTGTGTCACTCCCAGGAGAGACGTGTGGCTCAGGTGCACTGCAGGCCCTGGGGTGAGTGCTGCCTGGCATTTTGTCACCCCCCTGAATCATGACACCCGGGGCGGACCACCCCCACCGCACCCTCCATCCTCCGCCCCTGGAGAGGGGGTCCCCTCCTTTGCGATTAGATTAATAATTTTGTTCATTTTAAGTCATGGTCCTACTTTGCAGCCCTTTTTTTGCAGGCACCCCAGATTTGAAGATACACAGGTCACCTGTTCACATTCTTCCCCACTGTGGCGAGAGGGATTCTATTCCTATTTAAATCATAACAATGGTTTCTAATTGAACCTCTACATATAAATTGGCATATGCATTTTTCATTTCATTTTTGCAGATCTGTGACCTCTTTTGTCCTGTTTTGTTTTGTTTTTTTGGCACTGCTTAAGCGGCTGCCCTGTTGAAGGGCTGGCTTTCGTGACCTCCTGAGAAACTTCCCAGGTCTGCAATTCTAGCAGGGCCCTTTGCTAAAGAGGCAATTGAGTTACAAGCGGCAGATATTGGGCAGGGGGGGGAAACGCACTGCGGTAACTAGGTCCTGCATCCAAAATAAAAGGTTACAATGAGCCAAGAATGAATAAGAGTGAGGGTGGGGGGAATCTATCTTTGTAACCTGCTAAGTGGTCCAGATGTCCTGGAATAGTCAACGCTCACCCCTTTTCCGCCCTGTTCCCTGACTCAGGTTTGCAGGTGCTCCAAGCCCACGTTTTTATTACTAAAGCGCCTTGTTGCTTTTTTTTTTACTGGCAAGACCTCGCCTGAGCAAATTTAGATTCTGCGGCTTGCTGTATATTTATCATCATCACTGCAAAAGACATCCAGGGGTGACCAGGAACTCTGGAAGGCATTCAGAAAGTTACTAACAAACTTCAAGCAGGGAAGGGAGAGAGATGCAGCTTGTTTTTCATTTTACTATTCAAAATGGCAGTCTTCTGGCTCCTAGGCCCAAGCAGACCTTCCTGGAGATGTGAGGGCTTACTGCTCTGAGACTGGACACCTTCTGCTTTTAAGAAGGAGCTATGAAGGCCCCACCAGTAGTCCACAGTATTAGCCATATTCCCGGGCCTAACTACACCTTTTCCCCAAGCCCAGGTACAGTTTTTCAAACAGGTCTTCTCCACACAAGAGGGAAAAACTGATGAGCTTTCATTAATGGTTGAGAGGTGGGTCACTCGCACTCCTTGGCCTGCGCTCTTTCCTTTATTTAATCAGATTAATCAATTTAAACCCTTTTCTAACCAAATAAAAAGGCATTCTCTCGTGAACTGGGCAACACCTTAAAAATGTTAACTATTTTTATTATTTTTTTATTATTTTTATTTTTTTAAAAATGGTAGCAATAGCAAGTTCCACAATAGACAAGGCACTGCCTGTCACTCTCACACAAGTAAGAGGGTGAGATAGAGATGGGTCATATCCGCACCAAGCACTTAAAACCCATTTAACTTGAAAGCATACAACTTCCTCCAAAGTTTCCTAAGGGTGCTGGGAATTGTAGCTCTATCAGGGGCAAATTACAGTTCTCATGATTCATTGGGCAAAGCCATGTACTTTAAATATGTGTTAAATGTGTTTTGCATGTATGGTAGGGACGCGGGTGGCGCTGTGGTCTAAACCACTGAGCTTCTTGGGCTTACCGATCAGAAGATCGGCGGTTCGAATCCCCACAACAGCATGAGCTCCCTTTGCTCTGTCCCAGGCAACCTAGCAGTTCAAAAGCACACCAGTGCAAGTAGATAAATAGGTACCACCACCATGGTGGGAAGGTAAACAGCGTTTCCATGCACTCTGGCTTCTGTCACAGTGTTCTGTTGCGCCAGAAGTGGTTTAGCCGTCTGTGGACAAATACTGGCTCCCTCGACCTCAAAAGCGAGATGAGCACCGTAACCCCATAATCGCCTTTGACTGGACTTAACCGTCCAGGGGTCCTGTACCTTACTTTACATTTACATGTATGGTGTGACCATGTGCATCAACACAAAGATAGTATTTCTTTTTTTGAAAAAAACTATTGTTTTAATAATCTGCAAATTTATTCAGATTTAATTGATTATTCATCAGTTAACTGATCATTCATTTTGATAAGCCAGGTGACAGTCAGCTCTGCACAAATAGCCCACTCCTGTTTCTGGTTCACAAGCATCTGGGGTGAGGAGGAGTCCGTGCCCCCCTTTGCCACTTTATCGCCTAGGATGCAGAGATGCCAGCATGCACAAACCTCACCTAATCAGACTATTACAAGGAGTGCTTGTTTGCTTGGGACTCCAGCTGTTTTGCTGTGCTAAATGCTTTGCCTGCCCCGTCCTTCAAAAGTGAGGAACAGGAGGCATGTCACTGTTTGGTTCAATGTCTTAGATTTCTCTTAGCCATGCCTTTGACCTCTCTTGTAACCACTGATCTTTCCAACCTGTAACTTGTATTATGTGCCATTTTAATCTGGAAGCAAAAGCCTTTGGCAAAGCCCAGCTCATGAATTCCAGTTCTTCGTCTGCCAGGGAGAGCCATGATACCATGTTTTCAAAGCTCAACCCATCCAGCAACTATTGTTCAGTTTTCTCTAGCTGCTGCTAGGGAAAGGCTTTTAGTCAGACAGCAAATTTTCAAGTTTCCAGAACGCTGCAACGGAGAGGACAGGTCCAGGAGTATTGCACAGTTAAAAATCCCAGCATCTTCTTTACGTTAATGCGTTCATTAAACAAAGCAGCGCTACCTCTCTAGTACTGCACAGAAGCAAACAGATTATTACACTCAGCATGCAAAATAATTATGTAGCGGGTGAATCAAACTGTGCCGAGTTAAAAAAATTAGTCGACCTGGCGTGCAGATATGGCTGAGGCCCCAATGAGCACTAATCCATCCTAGTGGGCTCATGGTTCTCCAAAGAAAAAGAGGGAAGGAGACAACAAAGCTTTTCCAGGCAATGAAATAAAATAATTCTCCAGTGTTTCTGTCTTGCTTGGAGATATGTTCAGTGAAGTTGGCAAATTACATGTAAGGCTGACAGCACAGGATCCAGAGACCACACCTTGAGCCCTCCAAACAGTAGCAGGAAGTGGGCCAACACAGATGGGGCTTCATTGCTCTCCTGGCTTCCCAGCCACACGGATCGCTGCTGCTTACTGGGAGTCCATCACTCCTGCCACACCACACACCACATTGCACTGAGCTCGCCATGCCTCATGTAACGATCTCAGGCAGGCAAGCAAGCTCCGATAAGAATTACTGAGTCTCTGGCAGTTTTATGGTACATTTATTTACAATGAACATCCAGAGAGCAGCTCCGAGCCTGCCACTTTTAGCTACAAGTTGGTCACTCTGAGTCTCCGCCCCTTTCGCAGCACGAAGGCCACCAAAGTCCAGTCCTTCCTCTCTTGTACTTCCATTGCATTTTGACCCTTTCAGCTCTTCTGGTTCGGGGAGGCGGTGGGTAAACTCCATTCTCCCCACTTTCAAACAAAGAGCCCTCTATACGCTGCCTCCCTCCTGGTTGCATAGTGACCCCCTCAATGCCACCTATCCCCTCCCTCTGCCTGCGAGCTTTCCGAGCCCGCTGCTCTATCTGAGTCTGTGAACCCTTGATGAAGGGGGCCCAAACTAACCGACTCCTGCTCTGTCTGCATTCTCTTTTCTCCAGAGTCAGACTCTGGCTCCTTCTGTACTGGCATTCCTTCATCTCCAGAGCTGGACTCTTCCCAGGCATTCGATTCAGCCACGTTCCTGACAGCTCGCCACTCCTCTTCTCCTTCTCGGTAAATGACAGCGACCTGCAGTGTTGGGAAGCTGGGAGACCAATGGAACTCCCAGCAGCACTGCCCCACTGAAGAGTACAGCCTCTAACTATTAAACAACACAGAGGCAGGAGAACCTGCCACCCTGCAGGTGTTGCTGAACTACAGCTCCCATCATCCTTGAACATTTGCCATGCTGGCTGAGGCTGATGGGAGTTGGAGTCCAGTGCATAGCTGTCAACTTTCAGATTTGAAAATAAAGAATCAGCAGCCTTGAAAATAAGGGATCAGCAGCCTCACCTGTCCCGGGGACAATCTATGGGATATCTAACAATCCGGGATAGCAGCAGGAAACCGTGCTGGAATAAGGGAATTTCCTGCCAAAAAAAGGGGAAGGTTGACGGCTATGGTCCAGTGACACTTGCACGGTGGCAGGTTCCCCTGCCTCTGTATTATTTAATAGTTCCAGGGTAACCAAACATTATTCAGACCTGTGCAGGGAGAAGGAGGATGGGAGAACAGGCTACAGTAGCATGGGGGGGGGGAGCCAGTGACCTGACTAGTATCTTAAAATAATTTTATTTTTAAAAGAAAACCTCTTTCCAGGTCAGGAGCTGCCAATCCCAGCTCAATCATCCCAGTCTGCTGGGGGGGGGGGGAGAGGGAAGGAGACAACAAAGGCTTTTCCACGCAGTGAAAGAAAATAATTCTCCAGTGTTTTTGTCTTGCTTGGAGATATGTTCAGTAAAGCAAACCACAAATGGGTGGGGAGCAGGGCAAAGGCATCCAAACCCATCCATGCACATTTTTCAACTTGAAAGCATGTCTCCAAAAGAAAAAAAGAAAGGAAAAAATCTGAAGTCCCAGGGCACCATGAGGTTAAACGCCCTGTGATTCCAGCACGAAGTGGAACCGAGAAAGGCTTTTTAAATATAAAACCAGTAGCCGTAGGGTAAATTAAAGATGCTAATTTAATTTCATTAGATACACAGAGCGGCAAGTTGTGGGAGGCAGGAAATGCATTTGATGTATTTTAAAAGCTGCACTTGCGTACGTCCTATTTTTCACCATTTTCTGTAAGAAACCCCCCCCCCCCCAGCTCTGGCTGTAAAAGATACTGACTTTGAGGAGCTAATGACTCTCATGAATTATTTTTGTTGATTTATACGCCCACTCTGACTTTAAACAACATTAATATATATAAAAAAGCAAATTCATTTCCTGAGTGGAAAGAGGGCTGCCTCGTTAACAGGGCCTGATATTCACTCGCCGTATTAATTGCTCACGATGTGGCAACCTATCCTTAGCCTCTTGCAACCGGTCGCCTTTCTACCACCTAACGAGCCGTATCAGCAACATTCACAGAAATTAGACCGGGGTAGCAGTTTTAAATGCTTCTAAAATCTGCTCTGAATGCATTACGAAAACTGTGTTGTTTTCGATGGAACCACAACATGCTTAAATTATCCTAGGAAGTTTAAATGCTTTGGACCACATTAGGCCATTAGGCCACATAATTTAGTAATGTCTACACCAGGGGTGGGGGAAACTCAGGTCTAGGAGCCAATTGCAAGCCTTCAGGACCCTCTTTCTCCTCAGGACACGCCTCTCACTGGCTTTGCTCCACCCCCTTCTTGGCTGCTTTCGCCTGTCTGCAATGTGTGCTTGAGCTGCAATGATAATGCCTATTGCATTGTCTCTCTTGATCAAAATAGCACCCAATCCTCTTCCTATGATAAACATCAGTTCGCCTATAGGAGAAATAGGTCAACAGATAATGCCATAGCTACAGCCTTTCACCTTGCAGCGAGTCATCTGGAGAGGCCAGGGAATTACGTTAGAATGTTGTTTATTGATTATAGCTCGGCTTTTAATACCATCCTTCCGGACATTCTTATCAAAAAGCTGATGGAACTAGACCTTTCTTCTACCATCTGTGACTGGATCAAAGACTTTCTGAGGGATCAGACACAAACAGTGAGGATTGGGCCTGTTACATCTACCTCCCTGAAGCTCAGCACTGGCACCCCACAGGGATGTGTGCTGAGTCCCTACCTGTACTCGTTGTATACATATGACTGTATTTCATCTGATCCATCCACTGTAATTATTAAGTTTGCAGATGATACTACCATAATGGGTCTAATTATAGGTGGAGATGAATCAGCGTACGGGGGGGGGGGCTCAAAAAGTATCTACATGGTGCCTAGAGAGTAACTTGCACCTAAATATTAGCAAGACAAAGGAGATGGTGTTGGACTTTCGGAGGAAGAGAAGTCCCGTTGTATATCGGGGGGGTTGTGTGGAGAGAGTCTCTTCCTTTAAATTCCTGGAAGTTTACCTTAGTGAAGACCTCACTTGGAAAAACAATATAACTCAGGTGGTTAGGAAGGCCCAACAGAGACTCCACTTTCTCAGGGTCTTGCGAAAGAACAATGTTAAACAACAATTGATTCCCTCCTTCTACTGGTCCATAACAGAATGTGTCCTCTTATATTGTATCACAGTGGGGTATGTTGGCTTGACAGCTATGGACAGAAAGTCTTTACAGAGGGTGGTGAACACAGCACATGATATCATGGGCTGTCCTCTGAACCCGCTAGATGACATCACAAAGGATCGATACCTTAGGAGAGTGAGAAAGATTCTCAGGGATGATTCACACCCCGGCCAGCACCTCTTTAATCTTCTACCCTCGGGCAGGAGATATAGAAGTATAATCAGTCGTACCAACAGGCTAAAAAACAGTTTCTATCTGTGGGCTGTTAGGCTGCTGAACAGAAAATAATATAGTGCAACTGACTTTTGGGGTTGGGTGTGTTGTGCAACAAGCACACAGAGTGCAATGAGATTGAGTGTTTGTGGGGGGGGAGGCTCAGTTAATTTCATTGTACACAGGTTGTACATTGACAAGAAAGGTATTAATTAATTAATTAATTAATTAATTAATTAATATATTATATTTGCCTCTAGTCCAGGGGTCAGCAACCTTTTTCAGCCATGGGTCGGTCCACCATCCCTCAGACCATGTGGTGGGCCAGACTATATTCTGGAAAAAAAATATATGAACGAATTCCTATGCCCCACAAATAACCCAGAGATGCATTTTAGATAAAAGCACACATTCTACTCAAGTAAAAACACCAGGCAGGCCCCACAAATAACCCAGAGATGCATTTTAAATAAAAGGACACATTCTACTCATGTAAAAACATGCTGATTGCCAGACTGTCCGTGGGCCAGATTGAGAAGGCAATTGGGCCGTGTCTGGCCCCTGGGCCTTAGGTTGTCTACCCCTGCTCTAGTCTCACGCAACACACTGGTTCCCTGAAAATTGCACATGAAGAAATGTGCCCCTTGGACTGAGACTGAACACAAATACACAAACAGGATAGCATGTCTTTTTCTCTCCTCCTGAAACTGCTGTAGACAAGGGGGGTCAAAACTGCAGGCCTGGCCAGGACACAGTTTTATACTCTGGGCTTTCCGAGGCATCTCACCCTCACCTGAGCCTACTCCAGCTGAGGCCTCACACACCTACTTCCCAAGCTAACAAGCCCCACCTGGGCTATTTCACTATTTAGATCAACTTTGCAAGGTTTCCTTTCCTCTCACCACACCTTTTTTTGGCAGCTCTCCTATAATCCTGACTCCGGAGCAAAGCACACAAGCCCTCCCAACAGATCCGTTATTTTCAAAATCTTGTGCGTACAAAACACCATCTTTGGCAACTGCACATTTGTTGTGATTCAAATTTACATTATAACTACACTTGTTTCAGGGTTTGCATACTCAGTAAACTGTCTGTTAATTTGGGCAAGTAAACTACTTTACATCTCTCACTTCATTACAGTTTTTCTACTTGCAACACACTTGAGCGAACCTGCACCTTTCCCTTGCACAGATGATTTTTTTTTATTATTTTTTTTGCCATTTGCAACTGGAACTGTCTCTCATGAGTTTTCACTTAACTCTGACGTCATCTGATTCGCTCCAAAGTGCCTGCAAACGTCAGCACAAGTCCCACTGGAACGTTTGCAATGACCTTGAAATCCTTCCAACTCTGGGGAGGAAACGTTCATTCTCTTCTATGTGGCCGGCTATCTTCTTTCCTCAAAAATAAAGCAAGCCAGCTGTGTCCAAGATGTTCCTTTTCTCATACTGATGCCATAGAAAGACTTCCTCCAATCTGCAGCCCTATAAAGAGACTATTTTCCAATGTGGATGACATTGGCCATCCATGGCAAACACCAGCAACAAGAAGCTGCCTTTGGCTGAAGTTGTCACCTTAGTGGTAGCAGAACATTACAAGTGGCTGGAAGAAAAGCTTGAGGGCTTAGTCCTCTCGTTTTCAGAGAGGAAAAGGAAGGGACAGAGAAGCAGCAATTACTTCTGTCATGTCCCATGCCACCCTGGCCGAATGAAGACAAATAGCACTGGAAGACTCAGTTTGTTTCATTTGTAAATGTGTCTGCACATAAATTTTCTTAGGAGAAGGGTCCATGTAATTGTGCTGGGCAGGTGAGGTGAAATGTGGCTCTAGAGAACCAAATACCTCCGAAGTTTGAAAGCAGGAGGAGGAGAAAAAAGAACTTGGGGACCCAAGAAAACCTATCTGCTCATCTGTTTTCATTTATGCCATGTTCTTTTAAAGGTTGCTATTACTATTTTAAAGTAGTTATTTGCTTGGCTATGGATATATTACCTGATGCTCCTCTATGATGTTCCTCTATAGAGGAACCTGATGTTCCTCTATGGTGTCACCGGGATTGGATGTTTTGACCACCTTGCACTTTTGGGAGGAAGCAGGGGATAAGTAAGTACCGTATTTTTTGCACCATAACACTCACTTTTTTCCTCCTAGAAAGTAAGGGGAAATGTCTGTGCGTGTTATGGAGCGAATGCCTGCGGGTGGCGGGGGGGATCTGCTGCAGTCGTGAGCAGAGGATCCATGGTTCCCCTTCCTTCCCTCCTCCGTGGTTACAAAGCATGGATCCACATGGATCCTCAGGATTTTTGCATTGGGCTACTCCAAACTCACTGTCAGATCACATGTCTGTGGCCACAGCACGAACCACAAAAATCATATATCCACTATTTCGTTTAGAATATTTTTTTCTTGTTTTCCTCCTCTAAAAACTACGTGCGTGTTATGGTCTGGTGCGTGTTATAGAGCGAAAAATACGGTAATTCACATAGGAAACTGCCTTATGCCAAGTCAAACCTATGTTTTTGTGCACACTTTCTCCTAATGGAAGTATTTTAGTACATATTGGTGGGTTGGAGAACTGCATCACAAAATTCAGAGAAGGGCAAATACTGAAGGATTCCTGTGTTTTGGTTCATACGTCGTTTCAGAAAGTGAGTGTCAGAGAGGTTCACGTTAGAATGCAGTACATGCATTTGAAATTAAACAAATTCGTCCCATCCTGAGGGCTCCTCTCTCTGTTTCATGTCTGCACTGGAATTTGAACTACAGATCCCCAATCTGGTATTTTTCTTTATAAGGAGTGAAGATCTCGTAATCTACCATACCTAAATGCCTGTGCTTGCTTTTTAATTATTATTATTATTATTATTTATTTATTTATTTATTTATTTTAAAACCACAACCCAAAGTCTTGGATATCTGGAATACATGTGCTAGGCTGCAAAACTCGCAAACAGGGCAATCTTACACATGGCTACTCAAAAGTAAGCCTCACTAATCACACTCCCTGGCATAGAATTGCAGTCTTAATGTTCCTCCACCTCAGTTCTCACCTCTGTAAGAGTCAGGCCTCTCCCTTACTGAATTCACTGCTGCTGGAGAAGTGTGCCAAAGGAGAATGTAGGTTGAAGTTAACAGCCTCAAGTGCATTTGAATAGAGCCATCATTTGCCAAGCATATATTCAACCATCCACAAAGACATTGAACTGATTTTTAAGTGCTAAAAGGGGGAGGGGGAGCCGAGGGGCTCCATCAGAAAACCCATTACTTTCACCTCAAATGCCAAGCCCTAAATTGCATGATTTATGTCACAGCGTATTCAAATGGTCTTGTGGCTGCTCATCAGCAGAGAATATTGCCCTCTGCTTGATCAGGGATGATGGGGGGAGGTGTTGATTGTCCTTCATATCAAAGACTACAAACAGCAGTGAGATATGTATATGGTACTTTGTCAGGCATAGCAAAGATGTGGAACGGGTGGCCCGCCTGCTGTTTTTGGATGGCAGCTTCAAAACCAGCCCCAGCTAGCATGACCAGTGGGAACAATTAGAGATTCCTGGGTTCCCCAACCATGATCGCTAGCATTCTCCCCTTCCCACTACTAAGCATTCAGCCTAGGAAATGGTCTCCATCAGTAAAAGTAATTCTCCTTTAGTGAATGTACCATAAAACATGCACTCAAAAAAAGCTGCTCCATGATGTTTTGAGCCACTGATTGCCCCAGTCTCGTGGCAGATTTACTCTTCAGTGCCAGTGAACAATGGGATTGCAGATTAGGCATGGAGAGGCAGGGAACAGAGGTTGTTCCCACTATAAGAAACATAGGCCAGTCCTTAGCTTGCCAGCTCTAGAGGGGAAATACCCATCACACCTTGGCCAATGTTTACCACTCCCTAATTCACTGCAACTTTTTGCCTTCCCTGCCCCTTTGATGTATTTACATGATGTATACAGGGTCCTGGACCGACTAGCCTATGAGCACAAAAAAACCATAAAGTGTCACTGTAATTATGCATAGTAAAAGCTAAAAGGTAAAGGACCCCAGGATGGTTAGGTCCAATCAAAGGTGACCATGGGGTTGCAGCATTCATCTCTCTTTCAGGCCAAGGAAGCCAGCGTTTGTCCACAGACAGCTTTCCGGGTCATGTGGCCAGCATGACTAAACCCATTCTGGCGCAACAGAACACTGTGACGGAAACCAGAGCACACGGAAACACCATTTAACTTTCCACCACAGCAGTACCTATTTATCTACTAGCACTGGTGTGCTTTTGAACTACTGGGCTGGCAGGAGAATTATGCATAGTAAACAGAAGGAGCACATGCCATAATCTGGGGCCAGTATCAGCACCTTGGACAGCAGCAAAGGCCAGCCACCCTGGCCAGCTCCCTCTGCTTCTGCCTTCACTGCTCTCTTGCTTAATTTCCCTGCCTTCCCCCTTACGTTTTTTTCTAGCCTTAACTTTTTCCAAGCAGTACCAGGTGCTGGATGTAGCCAGTTTTTTTAATCCCCCACAATGCCCCTGATGCAGCATTACTCTAAGGCATTGTGGGAGTTTTGAAGAGTGGCTAGACCCAGCTGCCCAGTGTTGCTCAGAGCACTCCCATCACAGCCAGGTAAGCTCATTAGGGCCCATTAGCAGAGGAGGTGTCCCACCAGAGAGAACTTTGCCTGGAGATGCTGAAGTTTGATCCTAGGACCTTCTGCACATAGAGGATGTGCTCCACCACTGACTTACAACTCATCTCCACCCTGTTCTTGCTTTACCCATGCACTTATCCGACTGAACTTCTGCCTTCCGTAAAACAATATTAAATCCAAATAGTGATAAGTGGTGATTAGACTCACTGACAGGCAAGAGCGGTAGAATATACCCAAGGCAAAGAAGTGAACTTAAACAATGAAGAAAAATATTCAAGCGGGGGAAGAGAATAGGACCTGCAATCAGGCAGGTATGGGAAATATGCAAGGGCCTTTTGTCACTTAGCTGGAGAAAGAAAATGCCACATCAGAAAAAGATACTTGAAAAAGAGTTGGTGTAGATTACCAGCCAGAAGCCATTTCGTATGGGGATGACTGGCAGGGTGGGAATAAAATCCTCTAGACACTCTTTTGCAGACCTATTTCAGCTGCCCCCAGCCTATGCAAGATTGGCCTATCAACATTCCTCATATTTGAACTAAATACACAGAGGAGACATTTAAATGTCACTCCAACCATGCGGATTGCTTGCATGGGAAAAATGCTTTAACCACAGGCAATGAGTAATAGCTAAACTGGCCCTCAATTAAAAGGGGTCTTAAAGGTGCTACTCCACTGGAGGTCAGCACTGATACAGTGGTACCTCGGGTTAAGAACTTAATTCATTCTGGAGGTCCGTTCTTAACCTGAAACTGTTCTTAACCTGAGGTACCACTTTAGCTAATGGGGCCTCCTGCTGCCGCCATGCCACCACCGCACGATTTCTGTTCTCATCCTGAAGCAAAGTTCTTAACCCAAGGTACTATTTCTGGGTTAGCGGAGTCTGTAACCTGAAGCGTCTGTAACCCAAGGTACCACTGTATTGGCGTCAGCTTGAATGTTAAAGGAGCCTTCACCAAAGTGTCGTTGGCAAAAGTCTGTCCTACAACATAAGCCCCAGCTGTGGTCTTACTGTTCGTACCACAGGATGACTGGGAAGCTGCCATTTTGAATTCCCCACAATGACCAAAATCAGTGCTATGTCAGTACTCTGGGGCATTGTAAGAATTTTAAAACAGTGGTTTCCTAGAGCCAGAGCCAAACAAGGGGAGTCCAGGACAGGCACCAGCATCAGAGGACCCTGACAGGATGTTGAAACCCTGATAGTTGCTTAGTGATGCTCAATACAAATTGTAATTGTAATGTTCAGATTGCAGAACAAGCCACACTTGGTCAAATCTATAAGGTTTTCTCTCATGTTGCTGCTTACAAAGGAAATAAAATGCTAATCCTTTGTTTTCCAGAACTGGTAGCAGCCTCAACCGGCTTTGGACTAACCCAGAATCATTTCAGTTACATTTGAAATTGGACAGAAATTTCTATTCGGCATGCAGATTTTATTCTTTCTCAGATCCAGCAGAGGAGAAATGGAAAGGGAGAGCCCAGGGGTCTTCTGTGGTCCTCTCTGCCAGGAAATGCTAAACTGTGAATGGCTTTTCTCACACATTCTAGAGGAATTATTGTTTCCGTCTAAAAAGCTTAACCTTTATATCCAGCAAGCCTATTATACAAAATTACTATACTTTGGTCAAAAGAGGAACCGGAGCATCCATATACAGGCCAGAAATGTTTCTGTTCCTGCTTCTTTCCCACTCAGCAGTCTCACCCATTTAAACATGAAAATCGGGGAAAGAGTGATAGATATGGCTTAGGGAGAGGGAGCCACAGTTGGAGATTCCTGTAGACCCATGGCGTGAGAGGGACAAACAGCACTTGCTATAAAGTGAAGAAAAGTAAGAGAGGAACAATTAGGTATGTGGGTTAATGGTGATGGGGGCTTTCAGGAGAAGGTTTTATCAGTCTGAGCCCATGATATCAGCAGCTGCAAAAAACAGTGCAGGCCTCTGCACTGGGGCAACATGGCTGCCATACGCTCAAGATGGCTGCCGCGCACTCCACCCTTCATGAACCACCTTATGAGCCATTGCTTTACTTTGTCATAGCAATATAGATCAAATTTTGGCCACTCCCCGGATTTTGTTCCCCATAACCATCTTGTCACAGAAATTTTCATTATTATTATTATTATTATTATTATTATTATTATTATTATTAACAAGATGAAATCAGCTCTGTGCAGCTAAGCTGTGCGGCCTGCACTGTGCCACATGTCAGCTGCACTAATTCCTACTGAGTCTGACTTCCGATGATCAGATCAGCAATTTCTTCTGCAACTGACTGAACGGCTGACCTTCCACCCCTGTACTAAAAGTCGTCAGAGCTAACGACGGCTCAGGCAAGCAGCCAATCATGTGAATAATGTAACATGGAAGCAACCAGTTCTCATGTCTGTGTTTCCATTTAGTAAACTGAAAAACCACAAACTGCAACTTTTCAGATTGATAGAAGGGGGACTGCGATCTTGTGAGCTCATCGCTCCAACGTCACATTGCTTACACGGCCAGTCCACTAGCGTGAAAGCTTAGGTAGCACAGAAGAGCCAGGAGTTGACCAGCGGTGTGCAGTCAGTGGACTAGGCTAGTCCCCTAAATGTTCCCCTGGAGCCTCCTTCCCAAAGCCCAGGAAGCTTCTGCCTGGCTTAGTGAGGGAGGCGCGATGACAACACACACACACTGAAAATCGCCCTTGCAAGCTGGCATCTCTGGCTTTAACTGTTCCCCTATGAAAAAATTCACCACACGCTACTGGAGTTGACCATCAAAACTGTCTCTCTTACTCTGACCCACAACACAGAGATGCATTTCTTGTGTTGGCATCTACAAGATGACAGGAGTGGTGCTGACACCAAGTCTTCATGCACCACCCTGTTCCAGTATTGGTGGCAGCTTGCCTCTGAGTACCAGGAGCTGGATGTCCTGAGTGGGAGATAATTATTATTATTATTATTATTATTATTATTATTATTATTATTATTATTATTATTTTATTATTTGCACCCTGCCCATCTGGCTGGGTCTCCCTAGCCATTCTGGGCAGCTTCCAACAAGATTAAAAATACATTAAAATGTCACACATTAAAAATTTCCCTGAACAGGGCTTCCTTCAGATGTCTTCTAAATGTCAGTTGTTTATGTCTTTGACATCTGATGGGAGGGCGTTCCACAGGGCGGGCACCACTACCGAGAAGGCCCTCTGCCTGGTTCCCTGTAGCTTTGCTTCTCACAGTGAGGGAACCGCCAGAAGGCCCTCGGCACTGGACCTCATGCCTATTTCATGTTCCTGTCCAGCTGCATGGACCTCCCACGGGCATTCCAGAGTTGGTCGCTACGAGAACAAAATGGAGGACTAAATGTGGTCTGATCCAGCTGGGCTCTTCTTACGTTATTTATGAGGTACAATGTGTGCCTTGAGGCTTTCTCCAGCTTCCTCTGGTCCTGTGTCAGCTGCTGTCAGTGGTTCAAACAATGGGCCACAGATCTGAGAGCAGCTGCAAAGCATCCAGACTGAGATGCCTGTGTCAGCAACATTCTGCCGGACCGAAAAGATTCAGCTGTGTGGCTCATCTACCCAAGTCTGGCACTCTGTGCTTGGGGTGAACTTCAAGCCTCTTCAGTTTTCCCCGTAACCAGTATTTCGTAAGTGCTCCTCACTTAATTGAGCACTGGTCAGCTTGTGCTTGTTTACGTTTTCTTTATCACCGAAAGTTCAGATGAGTTCAATAAGCAATTGGATTAGCATGCTTTATTTTCAGCCTGAAAGCTGTAGCTGGCTTGGACTGTGGCACAAGAAGGGGGCAATATATACAACCCCAAGGATATTTCCAGTTTTATGGATCATCTTAAGTGCCCAATAATCCATGGTAAAGGATTCTTATTTCAGTGCATTAATGTACAGCCTTGCTTTTGTCCTATTGTAGTTCCATTAGGCTAGTTATATGGTGTCAATCGATGCCAGTTATCGCAGCCTGGATAGAGGACAATGTGAAAGGTTAAGAAACTGCATAAAAGCACCTAAATGAACTGTTCGGAGTGGGGCTGACTTATGACTTCTTAATAATATAAATGTGCAAGCATTATAAAGTCCTTATTGATCCAACATATCTAAGCGATCCATCACCGGGCAGGGTAATAAGGTGTTATAAATATGCAAAATAATAGTGCATTAGCCTAAATTACATCGATAAAGTGCAAACCCTAACAAAAAAAAACAAGTCCCTGGCGGGACCGAATGTTTGCATAATGTGCCTGCTGTAGAAGCCAATGTTGCTTTAAATTCTAGCCTGATTTTTATACCCTGCGCAAGCTGTGTTTCTTGACTAGGCTATCATGTTGCATCTTACTTCTCTCTTTTTCAGGCCCAAAACTTTTCAACCCTTCCTCATAGGACTTGGACACAAAGCCCCTTACCGTCTTTGTCACCCCTTCTCTGGACATATTCCAGTTTGTCTTTATCCTTCTTAAACTACAGTGCCCAAGAGAGGTCTGACCAAAGCAGAATACATGTGATCATTTTCCTTGATGCAGCCTAGATTGCAGCCTATAATTGCAACTAAAAACCCTAGAACCTTTTCACATATACTACTGTTAAACCACCCACCCCTATGTATGTACCTTTGCTTTCCCCTCAAACACTCTTGGGATCCTTCACTACAGGCTAGTCTAGGAGCTTCCTGCAGTGAAGAAATCACAGAGGAGAGAGAGAGCTGTAGTTAGTGGGCAAGGCATGTTCAGAATCTGTATTCTGCTTTCAGTGTGGGAAGGCCCTTAGCAGCCTGGTTAGCAATTATATTTGTAGAAGGGCTGCTTTGAGGGTGGGGTGGAGGGTGACAGGCCAGAGCAACCACTCATTGATTCCAAGGTGGACTGCCAGCCCAGTCCATTGTCACATTTACTGTTTCCTCCATACAATGTCTTTGAATAAATGCACATATTTCTCAACCTGCAGCGTAGCTCTGTGCTTTTTGTCAGTCGGGGCGCGGTTCCAGCACCTCTCAGGTGGGCTCCCCACACCTGCTTGCCTTTATGTACTTCTGAGAAGCCCAAAATGAACATCTTGTGGGAATGTTAGGGATGCGGGGGAGGATATATTGTTTAAGATATCCTATCCCAACTTGTCTTTACAAGTTCAACAAAATCAGCAGAGTTAACATTCTCCTTTTTTAAAAACACATGCAAAGCAGATAGCTTGCTCAGACTCGTTAGAGTCTCTGTAAATATTTCCTGGTATTTCCCCCATTTAATCCCTCCTAAAATAAGACGCTACACAGTCTTCTGTAATGTATAAAACGTTTACTCTCAAGTAATCATCTGTTCACACAAAGGTTCCCAGAAGGCAGACATAAAAGGTTAGAACATAGTTTAAATGTGGTGACTATCACCTTATGGGAGAAAGCCCCCCTTTTCTTCTCTTGGCCTGGAGCCAAGGGTACATCTTAGTAGTGCTGTTGTTAAGATGGCATCCATAGAGTCAAGAGAGAGAAGATGGGCGCCAGCCTGTGGTTCTGGGTCTTTCTACTTCAGGAGAGGCCACACCCATCTCAAGTTACACATAGGAAGTTTTGTCTCGGTCCTGGAAAGTAGGAAGTTCCAGCTGGAGGACTGAGACAACCTTCATGTCTACTCTAGCAATGTTGTGTTTGGCTGCACCTGATTCTTACATCCCACACATCTTATTGCAGGATAAATCAGAAGCTGCCCAGCATGTGCAAGTCTACACTTTTTTTTCTTAGATCTATGATTCCTAGCCATGATTCGTCAAGCTAAGGGGCGGGGTCAATTCATATGTCGTTTTCTTCCATTTTTCTCCTTTGTGGCGGTGGCGGGCTTTAAGCTTTCCAGCCAGACTTCTACCACTGTACCCACACATATTTGCGTGAGAGCCCTTCCGAGCCGCCCTAACCATCCACCTGAATTTAAGAGAGCAAGGGAGGCAGGGGCACATTTATTTGACTTGTGCCAGAACCAGGGGTGACTCCCAAACCAGCCTGATGTAGTTTTCAGCAGCTGCACAGACGGTGAACGCAGCTGTTTTCAAACTGGCATTTGTTCAGGGCTGCCCTGCATTGCCCGGCAACTTACTGTAACAACTTCATTGTGAGTTCCATCATATTCCAGCATCACGAAAGGTTGGACTAGATGAGTCCCTTCCAACTCTTCAATTCTATTATCTATGAGCTATTTTTCTTGAAAAAAAGCACTGGCGTAACTACAGATCTACCCGGTACTCCTTAAAGAGTTTCTGATTCTGTGTTACTACTATCAAGGAGACATGAACATTTGTGCGCATTAAGGCTGTGTACATGTTGTCATTTCTCTGGGGCAAAAGGAGTCGCTTCATCCTTACCAGCTGCAATAGAAGCAATAACCCTAATATCAGTAGCTTAATATCTGAACCAACGCAGTGGATTAAAGGAGCGAGCCCTTCTGCAAGGAGAAAAGCCTGTTGATCGCTTTCTCTGCTTTCAAACTGCAGTGACTTCAACAAGCTGCTTCACCGTGACCCTTGCGTGTGGGTAGTATGGTGAGATCTGGAAGAGACCGGATTGAAAGTAGCCTCCAGTCTAGTTAATTTCACATACAAAAAGAACAAACACAGGAAGTTATGCATATTTTACTCCTACGGGTCTAGATAAAAGCGTATGTGGATATGCTCTCAGTGGCGTAGCGTGGGGGTGCAGGGGGGGCCAACCGCACTGGGCGCAACATCTGGGGGTTAGGGTTAGGGGGCGCAAATCCACGGGATAGGGGCGCAAATTACTTGCCTTGCCCCGGGTGCTGACAACCCACGCTACGCCACTGTATGCTCTCATCCCGCCTAACAGCCTTCCAAAGTAATTTTTAAAACCAGGTCCCAGCAGCACTCTGTTGAAAGGTTGCTCATGATGGAAACTGTCCAATAGGCCCACGAAAATGTACACACATTTGTTTCAGCAGTTCTGATCGTAGTTCTGCAGAACTTCTTCCAGCTTTTGCAAAAGACAGTGGTACCTCGGGCTACATACGCTTCAGGTTACATACGCTTCAGGTTACAGACTCCACTAACCCAGAAATAGTACCTTGGGTTAAGAACTTTGCTTCAGGATGAGAACAGAAATCGTGCCACAGCGGCACGGCGGCAGCGGGAGGCCCCATTAGCTAAAGTGGTGCTTCAGGATAAGAACAGTTTCAGGTTAAGAATGGACCTCCAGAACGAATTACGTTCTTAACCCGAGGTACCACTGTATGTATGTATTGAGACGCTGCAAAACCACTTTGACTGGAGGTCAACATGTCTTATAATGTTATACACCTTTTCAGGGTATATACCCCATTTCTTTCAGCTCTCTGGGGGACAGTGATGCCATAAGAAGAAGCAAGGAATTCTTGCTACAGTGGGAGGGGAGGGGTCAAGTTGGGTTAATTTTGCTGACCTTGCTGATTCAGCCCTATGTGAGCTGCCCCTGGTCCCACCATATTACTACGTCCCTCCCAAACAAATGTCCCACATCACTGGAAATATTCCACAAAGGAGCTTCTGAAGTCCTTAGGCACCCAAAACCTTTGGTAGTTCATCTGCTTCTAATTTTCAGCATAAGCTTCTCTTTCCACCACCTAGTGCCTGACCTTCACATTAATCAGTATAATATTTTTTAAAGCACTCTGCAGATGAAAGTGATCTATAAGTAGCAGAATCTTTATTATTTTAACAGCCTTGGCAATATATCACAGATATACCCTCTATCTATGGACTCTGCCCAGGCACTGGAGATGTACTTGATGGCCATTCTTAAGAATGATTTTTTTTTCCAGGGGGCTTTGAAATAAGGAGGAGACCTTTGGTTCAGGGGCTGTCAGGTACGTCAGTGCTAAAGGCTCTGTTCCTCTCATACTGCTTCCCACAAAACAGGGGTCATATAGGATATAAACGAAGCATGCGCACAACGCACAGAAAAATCTGTGGCTATTGGCATATTAGGGCAATGCAGTGGCTGAAAGGTTTCATCGAAGCAGAATAGTGTCCAGATTGTGAGAAGTTATAGGACTCTCTTCTGCTTTGGTCAAAGCTCACCTGGAGCATGGTGTCCAGTTCTTTCCTTTTTTAAATTTATTTAATCAGTTTTTTGATACAAACATCAACCGCAGAAGACACATACAACAAAAACCATAATAACAGTAATAACACAATTTGACAATTCAGATTTGGATACACTGATATACCTATGACTACGCCTTTTTTAACAATATCTTCCCACCTCTCTCTCCTCCCTCTACTTCCCACCGCTATCCGCCTAATTGCTTAAATATTCATTCCAGATTTCTTCATATTTATCCATTCTTATTTGCGTCGACATGCAATTCGTTCATATGTAGCTAATCTCTCCATATCATCAATTCATGTGCTCAATGGAATCTTTTTGTGGCTCTTCCAATTCATCAAAGCAAAATTTTTTGCTTCTAATATAGCACACTATATTGAAATCTCCCACATTTCCTGAATATAATTAGAATTAAATTCAGTTCCCCTAAATAACAATTTCTTTTTATTATTCTTGCTATAAATATCCTCACCTCTCACTAAAATGATCTTACCAGTTCTAGGCACCAAAATTTATGGATACTTGACCAACCGGAATGTGTCTGGAGAAGGGCAACAAAGGTGGTGGCACAGGGCCTTGTGTTCTGATGGTACAAGAGGGCCACATATCATGGATGTGTAACAGCAGGTTCCTGCATCAGCAGGTGATTGGACTGGATAATTTTATAATTATAAACCCTGCAGAATGGGATGCTGCAAAGAATCAGTTGTCATCCAAGGAAACGGGCCTATCCGTGATGCTCTCCAGTGGGGCTGCTATCTGCTACAAAATTTGGAGTGCAAGAAACTGTACCTGGTGGAGGAATAAGAATAGGGATGCAGGTGGGGCTGTGGGTTAAACCACAGAGCCTAGGGCTTGCCGATCAGAAGGTCAGCAGTTCGAATCTCCGCAATGGGGTGAGCTCCCGTTGCTCGGCCCCTGCTCCTGCCAACCTAGCAGTTTGAAAGCACGTCAAAGTGCAAGTAGATAAATAGTTACCACTCCGGCGGGAAGGTAAAAGGCATTTTCGTGCGCTGCTCTGGTTCGCCAGAAGCGGCTTAGTCATGCTGGCCACATGACCTGGAAGCTGCACACCGGCTCCCTCAACCAATAAAGCAAGATGAGTGCCGCAACCCCAGAGTGGGTCACGACTGGACCTAATGGTCAGGGGTCCCTTTACCTTTACCTTTTAAGAATAAGAATATGCCACCTATTGTGACCTTTGGTTATTAGCCGTGACCCCCGCTAATTGATTTACGAACCTCGATTAGCGATTTATGACTTCCCGGTCCAGCGCACTTCCCTCAGCTGCGCCACTCAGTCACGGCTCAGCAGAGCTTCCCACAGCGGTGTAAAACTGTCACGTTCCAGACAAACACACACAGCACCGGTTTGTCTATTTACAGCATTTATTCCAATATTTCTCAGGAATTTCCAGGACTATTTGCAGCCATGCCAGACTTACGTCTTTTCCCCACGGAGTACAGAGTGGGACTGGCTAACTCCTCCCAAACTCCTCCCAGCTTCTAAAAGCTGACGTCAGAATGGTGTGGCATCATGGGAGAAACTTAACTCGTTAAGTTCCAACTCCAACACCCTCCCTTGCCGCACCTTCTGACAAGACCCTTTTGAGTTCAACACCTTCCCTTTTGCCTTGTGTTCCTTCCCAGCATCTTTCCCAGGCACCTGTTGAACCCCTTCAACACTCCCAGAATCACACTGTGCGAACCAGGCCCACGCACTTGTTGCTTGGTACCTTTCCGGCGGAATGCCCTTCGTTGAGCGACTGGACCTCCTGGGCACAAACTCAGATGTTTCCTCTGACTCACTGCCCTCAGGACCTGTGTCCTCAGCCTCACGGGATTCCCCCTCTGACTTAAAACGCTTTCGAACCCTCTCCATTACACTCACCGGAGAACTGGGCTCGCTTTTGGGTGTTCTCTTAACCTGAGGAGAAATTACAGATACCTCCTCCTGTTCCTGACTTTGGTCAGTTACCTGATCGTCATCATCATCAGACTCAGTTTCTTCCTCCCCCTCAGAATCTTCCTGTTCTGAATCAGAAAGACATTCTGAAAGAACATCACGCTTTGAAGCAGGTTTTGACTTTTCATCCTGCTCATAGAACTCAGCGTGCTTGCTGATCAGTAACTTACTCTGATCACCTGATGGAAATGCAAACCTCCACGCATTCGCTGTTGGCTCATACCCACAGAAGATCATTTTCCGGAACTTGGATCCATCTGGCCCCTGCAACGCAGCAGGTACTGACACAGACGCACTTGACCCAAACATACGCAAAAAATGAATCTGGGGTTTCCTGCCATGCAACAGCCCAAACGGTGTGTCCCCTACCATGGAATTGTAGGTGCGATTCCAGGTGAAGCTCACATACCTGATTGCCTCCAGCCAAAACCTTGGAGGTAACCCAGAATCTTTCAGCAACACCTGTGCAGTTTTAACCAGAGCCTGACACTTCAGCTCTGCCTGCCCCCTCTGATTGGGTGAAGTCACTGTGTGACGTATCCCTTTCTTGCGAAAGTACTTCTGCAAAGCAGAACCTGTAAACTCAGCTCCCCTGTCACTTGTGACAGCTTGCACTTTGGTGGAAAACTTTACTTCCACCTCCTCAATCCAACGTTTGAGCAGCTGTGCTGCATCATCCTTGGATTTGAGACCGTGTGTCCAGGAATTCTGTGTAAAATTATCCTGCATCGAGAGCAGATACCTTGACCCTCCCAGACTTGGTTCTTTTACAGGACCCCACAAATCTACGTGAATTTGTTCAAAAGGCCTAGTGGTTGTCCTCTCAACTTTTGGATAACAGCATCCTTTTATCTTTGCCAGCTTGCAAGTTTTACAACTTACAGCATGTCCACATTCTAAAATCTCACACCCTTTAGAAACCTCCGGCAGCACCTGTAGTTCTTCTACTGAACTATGTGCCGTCCTAGCATGCCAAATGTGGACACATTCATCATGTTTGGGAATTGTAGCACGCAGTGCTTGTGCTTTCTTAACCTTCCCATCACCCTCCAGAGACGTTTTAAGAATGAAGAGATCATTCTGCCCCTTTTTAACCTTGGCAAGCACCCTCCCTTCTTTGGAGATTGTGCACACATCATCCTGAAAACAAACCGTGAATCCCTTTTTCAGTAGATACGGCACAGATAAAAGACAGTGGTTCATCCCAGGAACGGTACAACACTCTAGCGTTTCCTGTAAAATACGAAAATGCAGATTTACAAAGTTAGTTAGATTTCCTTTCTGTCCATTTGCAAACAGTACAGATTTCCCGGCAGGAATTGCCGTGCAGTTCCACCTCGTGACAGCAGGTGTCTCTGGAATCAAATTGCGATTAGCTGCCGAGTCAATAACAAAACTCAGCTCCTCTGTCCTTGTCCCACGGCTGTCTTCATCCAACGCCAGACTAGCCGTGATCTGATAAGTCCCTTCCTGGCACCTGGCACGTCCACCAGCCTCAGTCCCATGCCTGGCTGCTCTCCCAGGCTGGTTGCCATGGAAACCCGACTGGTTCCCATGAAAAGTGTCCTTGACAACATCCTGTCTTGCCTCTCTGCTCCGGTGGGGGCAATCACGCCGCAAATGTCCCGGAGTTTTACACACGTAGCAAAGACGAACTCCAGTGGAAAAACACTGCCTGGGGCTCCCAGCTGGCTTGGCCTTCCTTCTTCTGGAACGGCGCCTCCCACCAGCCTCGCCCTCCCTGAAGCTGCTCTTCATTCCAGCAGGTTCAGTGGAAAACTTTTCAAACTCGCCTTTGGAACTTTCCGCCCCCCCGACTTGCTCACTAGCACTCCTTGAGGCTAAATCATCAGGAACAGGGGCTTCTAGTCCAGCGTCTGCAGGGCTCTGGCCTCCCGCTGAAGCTTGACACAAACCCTTCAGCATAGGCGCCGACTCCATGGGGCTTGAGGGGGCCCGAGCCCCCTCAAAAATTCGTTTGGGGGGGCTCAGCCCCCCCAATAATCTCGGGCGGCGGGAGGGCCATCCCCCCGCGCCGCCGATCGCCAACACCGCCGACGCTGTGGCTGCCCGAGCCCGAGCCTGAGCCTGAGCCTGAGCCCGACCCGGAGCCCGAGCCTGAGCCCGACCCGGAGCCCGAGCCCGAGCCCGAGCCCGACCCGGAGCCCGAGCCTGAGGCCGAGCCTGAGCCCGAGCCCAAGCCCGTCAGTCAGGAAGGAAGGAGAAATGGGGAGGGAGACGAGGGAGGAAAATTGCGCGCAGGGTGAAGAAAGGAGAAGGGCGAACGAGACGAGCTTCCAACCCAAAAAAGGGCTGGAAGACTGGGAGGATGCAGGATCGGGAAAGAAAGCGACGCCTTCCCCGCCCGCGACGTCGCCCGCTTGTCATTGGCAGCGCAGCGGGCGCCCAGAGGGGCTGGGCACTGGCGCAGGGCCGCTCCGCAGCCGCGGAGGACAGCTGTGCGGCTAGCAAGGTGTGCCGCGTAGAGCGCGGCCCTTGTGTGGCCCGGTGGCCAGGCAAGCTCGGGCAGGGACCCCCATGCAAATCTAAGACGGGAGAAGAGGGCAGAGCAAAGGGGGTCCCTTCCCCAACCTCCGGCTCTGAGACTTCCCTGAGCCCCAGAAAAGCGAAAGGATTTTCTCTTCTTCTTTTTTTATAAATATTTTATTAAGTTTTCAAATACAAAGTTAGAAACATACACTGAAGAAAAAAGTAAAAGAACAAGAAAAAGAAAAAAAGAAAAAGAAGAAAAGAAAACCAACCATTCAACACATTTTTTATATAACTAACTGGACTTCCTCGCATCTCCCTTACCCTGCATTCTTTATAATAAAGATATCAGCAAATTATTACCTTGTTTCGTACCTTATTTTGTACTTTTCAAATACTATACCTCTAAATTTAACATACTTTTCATCAGTTACTTATATCTTAAATTAAACATAGTATTACCTTAGATTTTGACCTTTTCTTACTTAAAATATAATTTCCTGTTTCCCAAATCTAATTGCTGAAGCTATAGTTTCCGAATCGTGTAAATTTTTAACATTCATACAACTTATATTGTTTTTGTAAATAGTCCTTAAATTTTTTCCAGTCCTCTTCCGTTGTTTCTTCTCCCAAATCTCGGATTCTGCCAGTCATTTCAGCCAGTTCCATGTAGTCCATCAATTGCGTCTGCCACTCTTCCAGTGTGGGCAAATCTTGTGTCTTCCAATATTTTGCGATAAGTATTCTTGCTGCTGTAGTTGCATACATAAAGAAAGTTCTATCCTTCTTTAACACTTTCTGGCCAACAATGCCCAAGAGGAAGGCCTCTGGTTTCTTGGGAAAGGTATACTTAAATACCTTTTTTAACTCATTATAGATCATTTCCCAGAAGGCCTTCACTTTTGGACAAGTCCACCAGAGGTGAAAGAACGTCCCTTCAGCCTCCTTACATTTCCAACATTTATTATCAGACAGGTGATATATTTTTGCAAGCTTGACTGGGGTCATGTACCACCTATAAATCATTTTCATAATATTTTCCTTCAAGGCATTACATGCCGTGAATTTCATTCCGGTGGTCCATAACCTTTCCCAGTCCTCAAACATGATGTTATACCCAATATCCTGAGCCCATTTTATCATGGCTGATTTGACTGTCTCATCCTGAGTGATTTTCTCTTCAACCTGCCCTCCATCCTCTTGCAGAAAACTCTTTGCCTGCCCTGCCCGTATCTCGTTTTTGCTTTTTAATTCCACACACGCACCCTTCGGACTTCGTGGCAATCGGGCGCGCGGGTGCGTTTCCTAAGAGAGTGAGGACCCCCGCCTCCTCCCCACCTGCTCCCTCGCCAGCCAGCCAGCCGCGCGCCCTAGCCGGAGAGCCCCGGCCGTCCCGGTCGCGCAATCGGCTGGATCTCCCTTCAGCAGGCCGTGCTCACAACTCGGCCCAGGGACCCCCAGCAGCGGATCTCCGGCTCAGCTGAAGAATCCGGCAACAAGCCCCCTCCTCCCCAATCGCTCCGCCGAAATACGCTCCAAAACCCCCCAGATAGGCCGCCGGCCGCCAAGTCTAGTGGCGCCCTGAGCGAGGGTCTCTCCCCAACACCACCACCTCGAACTGCGTTCTCCCGGCTACCCGAGCGAACCAGCGGCAGGACCCCGGTATGGGCCCCCCCAATATTTTTTATAAGTCGGCGCCCCTGCCCTTCAGTATATTCCAGGCAGCCCACGCTGATTTCACACCCTCTAAGTGGGGTCTCAGTGATGCATCAACGCATGCCTTGAGCATCTCCAGCTCTCTTTGCATTTTCTGCTGGCTATCTTCAGGCAACGCAGCCTCACAGCCTGCAACGTCTCCAGCCGCTTTAGCGCTGGGTGGTGGTGGTAGTGGCTCCCTCTGGCTTGCTTCCCAAAGCCCATGGACCAGGAACCACCCCTTTATTCTTTGCCTCCAGGTTGCCCAACTCTTTAGAGTGAGCTTTTCCACCGGTACATCCTGGCTCTCTGCCATCTCCTTCCGTTCTCCCAAGGGGGCCCCAAGCTGTACTTACAATCACGTCAGCTCCACTGGCTTTTCTCCCTGGAGAAACGATACCTCAGCTCTGCGCAGTTCTCAGCAACCCAGGCACTTTTCTGCGTCTCGCAGCTTGCTTGTTTGCCTCTGCCTGCTCTTCCTGCCGTCTCTGCTCGACACCTCAGATTTTACAGCTCCCGGCAGTATCTTCCGTGACAGTTTTACAAGCGATGATTTATGGACCCATAACCTGTGACCTTTGGTTATTAGCCGTGACCCCCGCTAATTGATTTACGAACCTCGATTAGCGATTTATGACTTCCCGGTCCAGCGCGCTTCCCTCAGCTGCGCCACTCAGTCACGGCTCAGCAGAGCTTCCCACAGCGGTGTAAAACTGTCACGTTCCAGACAAACACACACAGCACCGGTTTGTCTATTTACAGCATTTATTCCAATATTTCTCAGGAATTTCCAGGACTATTTGCAGCCATGCCAGACTTACGTCTTTTCCCCACGGAGTACAGAGTGGGACTGGCTAACTCCTCCCAAACTCCTCCCAGCTTCTAAAAGCTGACGTCAGAATGGTGTGGCATCATGGGAGAAACTTAACTCGTTAAGTTCCAACTCCAACACCTATTTGACTGGTTTGCTCCACCCCCTCTGGGCAGCTTCCATAAAAGTTCAAAACTAGCAATAGTTAGAGGTGCCCACCAAGAGAAGCAGGAAGGCAGGGGATCCAGGGAGGGTATTGGGCTCTGGGGAAAAGAGGGGTGCTATGAGCTGCATTGTTACATAAAAAGGGTAACAATGATGGTCAGTTGCGTTTTCCTTTAAAAATGTCAACAATTTTGGGGGTGTCTGGATTTTAATTTTTGAAATATGGCGAGCCTACTTGAAGGAGTCACAGGGTTAGGAGACTCGGGTTACAATCCTATGCTCACTTACCTGGGAGTAAGTCCTAATGAACTCAGCAGAACTCACATCAAAGGATACTATATATATATAGGATTGCTCTTGAAAGCACTGCTCAGAGACACTTTAGCCTTTGAAATGTAATTTGCTCCGCAAATATTTTTGAGAACTTAATGTGGGGAGGCGGATAACGTAGGCAGAATTTTTATTTGCAGTCTTGTATCATGCAAGAATTGGGATTTATCTGACTAAATTAACAGGCAGTGAAATAAAATTAATTCTGTTAAGTGTAGTGAAGCTTCGCAAGTGAAGGCTTTGGTATGAACGGTTTCACCCATTGCACCACTAATCTACGGAACTAATTGCCATGAGGAGTTATTAATGCCAGCAGCCTAAACTAGATTTTTCTTTTTTTTCTTTTTTAAAGGTTGGAAAAGCAGAGGTAGGAAGACCCATAAACAGCTGACAGGAGTAATGCCAGGTGCTGAAATGTCACACCCTGAGGCCTAAGCTGCATACCACTTTGAATATGCATTAAAGCATATTCAAAGCATGTTTTCCCCCTCAAAGGATTCTGGGCACTGTAGTTTATCCCCAACAGAGCTACAATTTCAAGCAACCCTTAACAAAGCCACTTCCGCCTTCAGAGGAGGTGGGATTGCGGGCTGCACGCCCCCACCACACGCGCGGTGGCTGGCTCTCAGCTTCTGCATGATTGAGGGAATCCCTGGCCGCGTCATCCCCTGGACAGGCAATCAGCTGGCTCAGGGTGTGTGGCCTGCCCAATTTAACGCAGGGATGGCCAGGTATCTCCCTCTTTTGCCGCTGCTCCAACTGCTCACATCTAATAAGCCTGGCATAGGCAAACTCGGCCCTCCAGATGTTTTGGGACTACAACTCCCATCATCCCTAGCTAACAAGAACAGTGGTCAGGGATGATGGGAGTTGTAGTCCCAAGACATCTGGAGGGCTGAGTTTGCCTATGCCTGTAATAAGCTAACATGGGCCATTTGTAGTCAGACCTCAGAGTCATTTGGAGGACAGAAGAGAAGTGAAATATCAGTGTCTCCGATTGGCCAGCTGTATGAAGCCTCTGGATTGGCTAGCTAGGCCTGGTATTAGAAGCAATACCTTCGGTCAGCTGCCCTTCAAGCTCCACCTTCCACGACTCAAGCCTCTTAATTACAGGAACAGACCTCAGAACGAAACTAGGGCTGAGATAGGCTGGGATGCAGCTACTTTCAGCCTTGACTACCATCCAGTTTTGATCAATATTTCTTCTTTGCTGTCGTTGAGCTTCTGGCTGCTAGGGGCTACTGGTAGATAATTGGGGGGAATGAATGGATTGGTCTCTGGCCGCCCTGTGGCTTTCCATTCATTTACTGGGAGGCAGTGGCCACTATCTGAGAAAGGAAATTTGGCTAGACTGAGCCACCGGCCCACCCTGGCAGCTCTCAGGTTCTTACTCATTCTTCCGAGCGACTCCGCCGGCAGGGAGAGACTTCATCGATATTGAACCTAAATCTAACTAATTGCCTCTTCAGCCCATTCCTTCTTGATGAGGCTGCGGTGTCCTCCAAAGTACACAGCGGCTGAACAGCAGGGAACGGGGCTTTTGCCGCCACCTCCCCCCATCCAATTTTCTGCAGCATCTGGACCCCAGCATGCCAGAGAAGCGATTCCACAACCCAACACAAGCCCTAATTAAAAGCAATTTCTATGTCATATCCTGTTCGCCACCATATGCTGTCGCCATTTGCTAACTTTCACAACAGATAAGCTTCTGCTGCTCAGCTCCTGTGCGCAAGCCACCAGGAACAGGCTTGACTGCCACGCTGCCGGTGGGGTCTTCGTAACGTTCCCTCTCATCTCGCTCTACCTCCACCTCCTGCCTGCCAAACTTGGGAGCATTAGTATTCAGTATCTCTTCTCTAATGGGCCCTTTTCATGCCGGTTTGATTTTATTATTATGCCAAGAAGCTCGCTTAATTCTCTGCTGTCTTTCTTCTGCACTGTTGATTTACACTGTTAGTGTTTTAATTATACAATTCAGCACTCCTTAAAACATGAAAAACTGCTCAACTTTTCGAGCAATTAAAAAGCAGCAGAGTATATCAGGCGATCTCAGACGAGATAAGTAAATCAAGCAATTAAAAAACTCGTTTAGTTATATAAAAAAAAGAAAAGCATCCTGCAAAATATACTCTCCTTTGTGTTTTTTTTAAAAAAGGAGAAAAGTGCTCACAAACAGCAAATTCGTTTCGTTTGGTGACCTTTTCAAAGTATCATTTTGGGTCCTCAACAGTAAACTGTAAAACATGCATTACTCCTCTGCAGAGCTATTTTTCTAGAAAAAGACGTGCCAGAGCTCACCATGAACGTCTCCCTTGCTCTCTTGCAATGGCAATGGCGCCCACCTGAGAGGCGCTGGAGTTGAGTTCTGGTGAGCTCCAGCTGAAAAGAAAAAAAGCCCTGCTCCTCTGCCTATCCATACATAAGAGCACCTGCAAAACCATGGCATGTTCTCACAAGCCAGCACCCCCAAAACATGAGGCCATGGTCATTTACCGCAGCAGCACATAGTTCATTAAGTGCCATCCTTGCGTAAGCTTGTATCCTCCGATTTATTTATTTTTTAATTTTATTGAAATTTTCAACATAACAGTTTATCCAACACATATCATCCTCAATTTTTTATTCCCCCCCCCCTATTTTTCCCTCCCACCTCCCCAGAAAAAAGAAATAACTGCCTCCCACTCACTCCTCCAGAGACTTCCCTCAGCTCCTCTCCCTGGTTTTTCAGCACATGTTAATCTCTGCATATTATTAAATTGTAAAGCTCCTTAATTTATCTATCTGTATGTTACCCATAATAAATTTGTGTATGTTTATTCAAAACCTGCCAAGGAGTCCAGTTCATTTTGTTGTTTCTTTAAGTATTTTGTGAAAGGTTCCCATTCTTCTTTAAAGTCACAGCTGTCCTTATCACGTAGTTTATGTGTCAGTTTCACCAACTCCATATAATCCATCAGTTTCTCTTGCCACAGTTCTTCATTCTTCATTATTCCATCCCTGTGCTATTAAGACTCTTGCCCCTGTTGTCGCATACATGAAAATGTTTTTCAGTTTCCTTGGCAGGTCTTTTCCTACAATTCCTAACAAAAAGGCTTCAGGGTTTTTTTACAAATGTTAATTGGAGCATTTTCTTCAACTCATTATATATCATTTCCCAGATTTTTTAAATTTTACAACAATCCCACCACATATGGTAAAAGGTCCCTTCTTTTTCCTTACATTTCCAGCATATGTTTGAAGCTGTTTTGTACATTCTTCCTATCTGCACTGGTGTAATAGCATCCTCCGATATGTTAACTTAACAAAGTTCACAAAAGTTTTCCTTTCCCTTCTTCCCCCTCAGCCACCTGCAACCCCTTGAAAGTCTCTTTGGACGGTTGGGAACAGCTGGTTGATGTGAGATGGTGAGTAGGAGTCTGCTGGAGGAAGAGAGGATGGGAAGCTTTCCTTCCATGAACTTCCTTAAGATAACTCATCTTCAAATCCATGCTATCATCATGTACACCACAGACAGGGAGCCTGTGGTCCTCAACATGCTGTTGGATCAGCAACTCCCATCATCCCAGGTGTTATCTACTGAAGTTCTCACCCTGGGCCAGCAGGGGAATACTGTAGATAGTTATGCAAATGAAGGATTGAAAGTGACGTTCAGTGATTGGATAGTTTTTATGCAAATGAAAGATCAAAAGTGACGTTCAGTGATTGGATAGTTTTAGAAAGTTGCTACAGTAACATTGTACTGGAGTTCTATATAAGCAGGCTGACTGAGCCCTTCAGTTCAGTTCAGTTCTGTTCTGGCCTCTGAATAAACAAGAGCTGTTTGAAGAACTGATGTGTCGTCTGATATGTTCACCCACAACTTAACACCAGGTCATTGGCCACATGCTGACTGGGGCTGATGGGAGTCTTAACAACATCTGGAGGGTTACTCATCCCTGGTGAGATATAGATGTAGGTGTGGAGATATGTGAACCACAATTTCAAAATCAGGAAGGTGGATTGGTTGTGGATTTTGCGCTTCTGCTTCTCACACCTCCTGATGGTCATATGTCACGCTCTAATGCAAATCTTATTCTCATAAGGATGAGGAACTACCACTATGGAGAGGAAATACTCAAGCATGCAAACCTCGTAATGAAGAGTCCTCCACACCATAAAGTTTACAGGCTAGATGGAAGCCTTCATTTACAGAAAGGAGATGAGTTTTAGCCACTCAGGTAGGCATAAGGAAAAGGCATTAATACTAGTTGACAGAGGTAAAGAATGTGGATGGCAGATGCTTCCCCCCCCAAAAAAAATCCAGAAATAAAAGAGGTACACCAGTTCATCATACACACACGAGGAAAATATTTAATTGTGCTAGAAAGGACTAATTTTATTCTTAAAACCTTAACATGGAGTCAGGGCAGGAGAGCCAGAAAAAAAGCAAAACTTTATTAAGTGGGCACCAGCAAAAAAATAAAAATAAATGTGCCAGGCTGGAAGATCACTGTTATCACTAGTATTGGAAAAACTTGTAAATATATATTTACATAAATTCAACAATCTATCCATATTCCATGTGCATGAATCTGGATATAGGCAAATCGCCTCAGGACAGACAAAGTACTTCTTCATAGCAAGCATGTCAATTAACTTACGGAATTCCCTGCCACAAAAGGGTAAAGCTTTCAACAGCTGATAACCACGGCTACCATTTCAAATAAAGTTTTTGGGGGATTATATTATTATTATTATTATTATTATTATTATTATTATTATTATTATTATTATCATCATCATCAACAACAACAACATCGTCATTTACACTTTATACCTCTTTGGACTAATTCCATTAGATAGCAATGAAACCATTATGTTCTTCCAATGGTCATTGGCAGAGGCAACGCAAGGGTATTTCTGTACACAGGAAAATGTCCTGTACAGAACGTGGGAAGCTAAGCACTCTCCATCCATCATGCTTACTGAACGAAAGGTCAATCTGCCACCTACACCGTGGGACAAGGCATTTTTGAGGAGTCTATTTAGCTACAAATGGAACATAATGTGAAGAAGACAGAAGCAGCAATCGTCTACCATGCGCTGTCAGAGGCCACAGAACCTGGACCAGGAGATGACCAGTTGAGGCACTGATCTGTATTCTCAGCATCACTGGACTTGCTGGTCAGATGATGGTGTTCCACCTAAGATGCTAAAGCAGAATCCTCTTGGTCCTGGGCCTCAGGTGATCCTAGAGGGCCTGTCCCATAGTAGTACAGCATTCCATCAGCTTGAGTGACTGACAGGTGCCTCCAAGTTGCCTGCCTCATTTCCCTGCTTCTCCTCCAGGAAATTGTTGGGTCAGCTCAGAAACCAAGGCCTTCTGACATCCCTGTTCAGGTAGCAGATGTTTGGGAGTGGGTGCTATCTGGCCTGGCCCACAGGAGCAACTGTTAACAGAAATGCCCCATTCCCCATTGGATGGGCAGGGCCTGCCTCCAGCTGGGCCAATTCGCCTGAACATTTTTCCTTGCAATGTTGCCCATGTTGTCATTAGCAAATGGATGTCCTGGTGAGTGAACAATAGCGCCAGAGGCTTATCAGGGGACACCCGGCAGGGTGGCGGGGCAGCTCAAAGGAGAGGGAAGGAAGCATTCTGCAGCTTTGTTTCCCCACCTTGGGGAATTTAAAGTCCAGCGGAGAGGGTAATTTGGCCCTTTATCCTTGCTTTTAAGCCTGCTTTAAATAATGCAGAGAGCTCTCCTCTCCCGAAAGCTCATTTAGGCAATTGTAACAGGAACTATATTTAATGTAAATGGAACAAGCAAAACCAGAAGGATTTATGATAATAATAACCCAAGTGTAATAATGTGGAGTAGGTCACATACCCAAGGAGCAATGGATTAAAAGGGGAAAGAGAATTCAGCTGCAGGATAGGAGCCAAGAGCAGAAGCAGTTTGCAAGCTTATTAAACACAACGGCCTTGCCTGTATTGTTGCCGTAGCTTGCGGTCCTTTAGAAGTGGCTGGAGGCTGTGAGAGTCAATGCATTTAGGTTTTCCATCCACCAGCACTTCGTTGTAGCATTTCAGGCTTCCTGAACCATAACCCCGCTATAGTCGAATCCTAGGGACTTAAAACTTTGCACCGCATGTATAAATGTCGCAAATGAAGTGTGCAAAGTTATTGCAAAAAAGCATTCATTTATTGAACATAATTTTATAATATAAGTACTTACTAATCCCGTAACTGCTATTTTGTCAGCTTTCGATTGGTTGGCAGGGATCACACGATGAGAAGCACGTCAGCTGGCTGAGCAACGTTTAATATTCTAAAGACCAGGCTCTTCAAACTGGCTGAGCAAATCAGCCATAAGACTTGGCTTCATTATGAATCAAACTGACCCAATCTAATTATATCAGAGATCATAAACATCTTCAATTCATTTTCAAACCAAGATAGGTTTGTGTATAAATGCACATCCTGGAATCTGTGGCTGGGGAAAACATTATCTGAGTCAGTCACAGAGACACAAAGCAGACACTGATTACCTTTCCCTAAGGCCGTTAGTTCTCCACCCATCCAGCTCTCCCTCCTTCTACCATTCTAATAATCTCTTTAGATAATTAGAAACCATCTTCTCAACCTCTGGCAGATGAAGGAGAGGAAAAATGATGGATCAGTGAAACTACCTTCACAGCACCACAACAGGCAATGTTGTCTACTGCTCCTCATTCTCACCTGCACCATCGTCTGGGCCAGTGTGAGAGCCGGGTATCCAGGGTCATTGCAGTGGTGAAGAAGAAGGAGGAGGAGGAGGAGGAGGCCCAGCGTAGTGCCTGTCATGTGGACTCTTGTTTCTGCCCCTGTATGGTTGTTTCACCTTTCAGACTGTCTTACAAGGCAGTTAACAAGAAGGAATACATACATACATACATACATACATACATACATACATACATACATACGTACAAGAAAGGGGTAAAGAGACCCCTGACCGTTAAGTCCAGTTGCAGACGACTCTGGGGTTGCGGCACTCATCTCGCTTTACTGGCCGAGGGAGCCGGCGTTTGTCCGCAGACAGCTTCCGGGCCATGTGGCCAGCATAACTAAGCCACTTCTGGTGAACCAGAGCAGCGCACAGAAATGACGTATACCTTCCCACCGGAGTGGTACCTATTTATCTATTTGCACTTGACATGCTTTTGAACTGCTAGGTTGGCAGGAGCAGGGACCAAACAATGGGCGCTCACCCCATCGGGGGATTTGAACAGCCAACCATCTGATCAGCAAGCCCTAGGCTCTGTGGTTTAGACCACAGTGCCACCCGCGTCCCACATACATACATACATACATACATACATACATCATTTTATTTGTTTGCCACCTTTTCCTACTTAAAGACATGCTCAAGGTGGCTTACATCATGAAAACATCATGTTAACTCTAAATATAACAAAAACAGTAATAAACAATAAATGAAACACTTTGAAAAAGTACACAACCCAAATGCAATGATCACCATGAGATCTAAAAATAAAGATACAAAAGTAATATCAATAACAGCAACAACCCACCCCCCTTTAAAAAAAACACCACCCTAAACAATACTACAACCCAAAAGTCTGTTCAACAGCCTCAGCTTTTGTAGCTGGAGTCAGTCAAGGCCAAGTGTGAAAAGGCTAGCAAGGCAGGGAGCAGGTGTTCTGGGCAGTAGCATAGCGTGGGTTGCCAGTGCCCAGAGCTATGCAGAGGGGTGGGTGGAAGGGAGGGAAACAGACAGAGTATGCATGTGTATTTAACTGCCTTATGGTGTCTGCTTCACCCGGAAAATCACAGCTGCAGAGATGAGACAAGAAAAGTTGTTCCGTTGTCTGGAGAGGTCACTTCCTGGTTCGCATGGAGAAGCTGTTTTCAACGGAGGCCAGCAAAGGAAGCATGCAGCTGTATTGAGGCAGCACCAGGTATTGAAATTTTGCACCCCCTAACCATTTTGTACCCAGGGCAACCGCCTCTGTGCATAGCTCTGGGCACTAGCAATCCACGCTATGCTACTGCCCATTCCCCCTTTACACTACGCTACTTCTTCCGATACTCACAGCCAAGATGAAATAAAAACAACAAACTCTAACAGAATAGATGGGTAAAACAGAAAAGTTAATAATTGACTAAAAATGAATCAGCATGCATAAAGCTACTCACAACAGGCCTCCTTGAATCAAATATTTTCAACAAGTATTTTAAAAATGCAGAGAGAGGGGTGGGTTTTGCTGAATATCCCCAAGGAAGAAATTCCATAAGTTTTGGGTATTGCTGCAGATGTCCAATTCTGCAAATCATGTTCAGGAAGGTTGTGAACAAGCCCACATGTTGGAGGGCTCACTCAAGCCAAAGTTTCTTGGGTGGACACAACGGCAAGCTGTGGGTTGATACAACTAGTAGTTCATTAAGCCAACTGTGGTTTCAAGGGGCAGAAATGTTACATGTCAATGCAGTCAGTGGCTTCTCTTGGCTCAGCTTCTCTTGGCTGAAGTGTGTCAGTTTCTGACCTTCAAAAAAATCTCTTGCTTCAATTGAGAATGAAAGGAGGCAGTGCATGCACTCAAGAACGTGTACAGCAGCCCCACCCTGCCCTGATATAATTTGCTTCTGACACCCACGATGCACCGATCTGGTGACAACCTGATTCTGAAACCCATGTCTGCTGACATCAGATCTGGCTTGAGTAACTTTTGTTGGAATAAACAGCTTGACGGGCCTGCGGATGAGGCTCGCATGCCAAAGATGAAATCCCTTTGCTCACATTGACAGCTTTTAATGAGATAACGAGTTTTGACATAATGTATAAGCACGCCGAGCACCCTAAAGCACTTTATCAAAACCAACGCTAAATATTTTACGAGGCTTTCAACACTTTCCTACGGTGCGTTGTTATTTACTTTCATTCATTTAAAACACTTCTATGCCACCTTTTCATTGAGAATCCCAAGGCTACTCACGATAGTGAAGTTAAACAATTCAGCAAAATCAACATGGAAACAAGAGGAGAACAATATCCAGAATAAAATATTGAAAGCGATGGCAGTAATTATCTTAAGATGCACAGACTGTTTCTGCCGCTTGATTGCGGTGATATACAGGAGGGAGACTTTAACCTTCCTAAGAATGCATATACAGAGAGAGAGAGAAATCTGAAATCCCACCAGCACTCACCACATTGCAACTAGATGGAGGCGGTGTGGGTCTTGTTAAGTTGTGAGCGAACATATCAGACAACACAGCGATTCTTCCAAAGCAGCTCTTTATTTGTAAGCTGGAACAGAACTGAACTGAGGAGCTCAGTCAGCCTGCTTAAATAGAGCTCCACTAGAATGCAACAGTAACCATTTTCTGTAACTAGCCAATCACTGAACGTCACTTTCGATCCTTCATTTGCATAACTATCCACAGTATCCCCCTGCTGGCCCAGGGTGAAAACTTCAGTACATAACAGGTCTCATGTCCAAGAAATTGGTCAGTTGCCTCCCCTGGATGGGATTGCACTGCCCCTGAAGGAGAAGGTTCACAGCGTGAAGGTGCTTCTGAATCCAGCTTTGTGTCCCGGAGCTAAAATTGCTGCAACTGGTACAAAGCAATGACCATTCGCGGACCAAGAAAGCTTGGCTGCAGTAGTTTGTGCATTGGTTACTTCACTATTGGATCCCTGTAACTCACTGCGCTTGACCCAGAAGCTGCAGATGATGCAGAATGCTGCAGTGCGGTTGCTGACAGGAGTGAGACCACATCAGCATATAAGCGCCTGTGCTCAGAGACCTGCACCGCTGCATGCCCATTTGCTACCGGGCCAAGTTCGAGGTGTCGCTATTGGTACAGCTTGGGACCCAGGTTTAAGGTGCTGATTTTCACTTTCAAAGCCCTATACGGCCTAGAACCCTCATACCTATGGGACCGCCTCCTCTGGTATGCCCCACGGAGGACCTTACAATCTGCAAACAATAACACTCTGAAGATCCCGGGCCTCAGGGAAATTAGACTGGCCTGGACCAGAGCCAGGGCCTTTTCGGCCATGGCCCCGGCCTGGTGGAACGGTCTCCCACAAGAGACTAGGGACCTGTGGGATTTGACATCTTTCCACAGGGCTTGCAAGACGGAGATGTTCCGCCAGGCCCTTGGCCAGGGTGCAGTCTGACCTATTTTCCTTTGTATAAGAACAAGCGTGAATGAGCCTCCCATCCTGTTCACAGGTCCTTATATCAATGAATCATCAATGAATCAATGAAAACAGTTGGTCCTGGCAAGTATTAACCGCTCTCAGTCTTAACCTGATAACTGCCATTTGTCAGGATTTTAATTTGTCTGAATTAATTTTAAGATGTGTTTTAATTAATTGATGCCAGTTTTTATGTATACTGTGTTATTTATATGAGGTTAGCTGCTCTGAGCCCGGCTCCGGCCGGGGAGGGCAGGGTACAAATAAAATTTATTATTGTTGTTATTGTTATTGTTATTGTTATTGTTATTAGCAAGGTCACCTTACCCCCATATATGCCCACTCAAGAGATTCAGTCTGTGCAACCCATTCTTTTGATGCAGCAGCACCCAGATTTTGAAACTCCCTGCTTATTCACATCAGGCCTTTGCTGTACCCTTTTTTTCAGCACCTGCTAAAAACATTTTCATTCAGGCAAGTCTATCCAGACATGTAGATTGTTGACATATGGCTGTTCATCTGGATTTTAACTTACCATTGATTTTCGGAAGGTTTTAAATAGTTGTTTTCAACTGTATTTTACTGATTATTTTATTGCTTCATTTTTTTTTTCCATTGACCACATTGAGGTTTTATTACAATCATGGAGCGCATACATCTTGTGAAATACATAATAAGCTAGCCAAAGCTTAAAAGGGCCCTTTAAATGCCCTTGGGCTCATTTCTTGTAATTCTACACAATGCTCCTTTGAAAGAAGGTTGCTCCAACTGCCTTTCTTCTAGCACTGACAGGGATCCCCCTGATTTTTCTGCGACACTTTGCAAGCTTCTCCTTTTATATCCCTGATTTCCCAGCAGTGTGACATTTAATTTAAGTATAAACACGCCTAACCTCAGGCAATTTAAAAGGGTGGGGGGAGAGAGAAGGAAGGAAAGAAGCACCCTTCCTATTGTTGCAACTTAAACCCCATCCCTTTCCTCAGCTTCATGTGTAAAGCCGGAAGATCACAGAGACTGAATTAAAATCAATAGCGTACAATTTCGCGAGCGATCCTCTTGGTGGCACATGATGTGGGGCTTGAGGGAGGGGGTCACTCTGCCGGCACAGCGGCAGGGGGGAGGGAACAGAAAGAAAGAGTTGCGTCTCATCCTGGGAGCGGTAGGCTTTCTTAGGCAAATTGCACCTTTTAATCTAAATTTGATGAAACAAGTGTTGCCGCAGGGCACGGATGCATAGCTGAGATGTTTGTGTGTGGCTTATATATATACTGAGCTCTTGTAGGAGAGAAACAGAGATCACGTGGCATGGGGGGGGGGGAGGAAGGAACCTTCAAACACCAGGGGAAGAGTGCCAGCAGATTCTCCCTGGAGTGCAAAGTCTCTTGTTTTGAAATTTTTAATTTTCAAATATGTGTCGGAGCTGCCATGTGCAAGTAATGAAGAAGGAAGCTGTTGTTTTATTTAGAACCTGGGGTTATTTGCTTGCTGTAGATCCCTCTCTACCACCTCTTTGTTTCTTGCGTGCCTTGGCGTAATTTAGAGGAAGGTTCGGGCTCAGGGAAAAATCTTTGGCTAGAACTCAGGCTAGGGGGGAAATATCTGGTTGAGTTTGCATTTGAAGCCGAATCTTTCAAATTCAACATGAGAATAAAATGTGAAGAGAGAAATACCGCCATCCTTCAAAATCCTCACTTTGTCCAAATGTTGCAATGCAGTTCAAGCTTTTTCAACTGAGAGCCAGTGTGGTGTAGTGGTTAAGAGCGGTAGTCTCGTAATCTGGTGAACCGGGTTCGCATCCCCGCTCCTCCACATGCAGCTGCTGGGTGACCTTGGGCCAGTCACACTTCTCTGAAGTCTCTCAGCCCCACTCACCTCACAGAGTGTTTGTTGTGCGGGAGGAAGGGAAAGGAGGATGTTAGCCGCTTTGAGACTCCTTAAAGGGAGTGAAAGGCAGGATATCAAATCCAAACTCTTCTCTTCTTCTTCTTTTTAAAATAAAAAATAAAAAGGCTTCCTGGCCTGCGTCCTGGTCAAGTATGCACATAAGTTCACTCCGCGTGATTGAGAGACCTGTTGTTTCGGCAGGTTTCCTGGTCTCGCATGCAGAACCTCTGTGCACACAAGCTATTTGCCCGCTGGCTCTGCCTAGACATTGATCCGAATCCACAAAGGTCAGCACTGGGGCTGTCGTCCCAATCTTGCTCTTCTCCACATACTCGGGGCATCCTGTTTGTTCTATGAACAAATATAGTAAGTCACATGCATGGGAAGTGCAGCTGGATTTTTGAAATTTGAAACTTTGGGGCTTAAGTCCTTTTGGAACGTAAATGCTTTAGGGCAAGAATGTCAAGTGTTAGCCGCAAAAAATTGGCTAGTTACTTCAAACCAATGAGAAACTCAACCTCCGGCCCCTTCACTGCTCCTTTCTGTCCCCTTGGAGACTGTAGAAACTGTGTACATAAAGGGAGCAGTGATACTATATTGGACACAGGGTATCAATATAATAGAGCAAATCACAGTATTTTAGACATTGCATGCTTTGCAACATGTATTTGAAGTAGAGGGGGATTTGTCTTGCTGGCTATGAATTTCAGATGGGGAATATCAACTTAAACGTGTGCACACAATGAATGAAGTCTCTGTAGAATTTCTCTGTTTTCAGTGAAATCTATCTTTTCTGACAAAGCCAATGTTCAAGCTGGGATACGGACACAGAATTGTGTCCTGAGCATACATGCCAAATTTCATTCCGATCTCAATATTCAAGGAAGGTTATTCTGCTTCATATAAATGGAGAATGACAAGCTGGTATTTCACTCAGCCAATAAATAAATTTAATATTTTGCATTGGGAACCTAAATACTTAAGATCAGCTCAAAGCGCATCTATCGGAAAGATGATACTTTTGATAAGCCAGATTAACTATGACTCTCAGGTGTAGCTCCATAGCTGTGCATGCCTGTGTGTTACCAGCAGCAAAGGATAGCAAACAAATCCTTCAATCAATTTATTTAATAAATGCCTGACTTCCAATTCACACCCCTTAAGAACTTTTTGCATAAGTTGCATAATACACTTTCCTCATCATCCTTCAATTGCACTGTGTGTGGATGTTTGATTAACTCCTAATGCGCTCGCAGCAGAAACATCCGTTATTCAGATATCACAGTGGCAAAGTATTATTCACAGAGTCCTAAAGTTACAAAATATTTTGCAGCTTACAATGAATGACATTGATTTAGACTGCAGGTGGTCTCCCGGTACTGACCCTGAGGTCAGGACAATAAATTACTTTCCCTGATACTTCCTCTGGTGGTGCCAGTATGTTGATTTTTTCCAACATGGGCTGTTTACTGTGGGAAGGCAGGTACTGACTCTAGGGTTGCCATAGATCCGGAATGCTCCTGTCTCTAGCAGTTCCCGGGAGGAAATCGGCAAAGTGCCCGGGAAAATCCAGATGTATGGATGTATGGCAGCCCATGGCAGTAGTGTCATTTTTGCAAACAACAACAGCAACAACTTTGCCAAAAAAGCTCAACAACTTTTCTGTCCAGATTTTCACTGTTTGAAATATGGCAACCCTAAAACATGTGTTTTCTTTCATGTCTATTGCTGCTGTTTTGGTTTTGATTATATTTTTCAGCTACAATTCTCTGAGTGGTTTAAAAGTCATTCCCTCTGGGAATTGTCGCTCTGTGAAGGGAATAGGGGGCTCTCCTAACAACTCTCAGTGCCCTTAACAAACTAATAATAATAATAATAATAATAATAATAATAATAATAATAATTTTTATTTATACCCCACCCTCCCCAGCCAAGACCAGGCTCAGGGCGGCTAACATCCAATTTAAAATAAATTGATTGAAATGCAACTTAAAAACAAGATTAAAATACATTAAAATATTAAAATACAGCCTCATTTCAATGGAAACTCAAATCAAAAACTTTTTGGGGGATGAAAACAAATCCTCAACAGGGCTAACTTTCCAGACTGGTCCTACATGGGCCAGAAAAAGCCAGGGAAGTCCCCAAATAGGAGTGCCATCACAGAAGGAGAAAGGAAAAAAGAAGAGGGGGAGGGAATCAGATTGATTCCAAGCTGAAGACCAGGCTGAAGAACTCTGTCTTACAGGCCCTGCGGAAAGAAATCAGATCCCACAGGGCCCTGGTCACATGAGAAAGAGCGTTCCACCAGGCCGGAGCCAGTGTTGAAAAGGCCCTGGCTCTGGTTGAGGCTAATCTGACTTCCTTAGGGCCTGGGACCTCTAAGGTGTTGCTATTTATGGACCTTAAGGTCCTCCGTGGGGCATACCGGGAGAGGCGGTCCCATAGGTACAAGGGTCCTAGACTTCCCAGAATTCTTTGGGAGAAGCCATTATGGTTTAAAGTGGTATGGTACTGCTTTAAATGTACAGTGTAAATGGGGCCACTCTGGCTGCAAATCTGAATGTTACAAATGTCACACAGAAGTTGCTGGAATGAAAGCAGCAGGAAGAGAAGACAAGAACTCAGGTTATCGTTAACTAATATTGCCAACTAATGCTAGGAACCAAACAGGAAATACTGTGAGATAAGAGGTAGTAACTTTTCATCTGAAAATGGCCTTGGAATGTTGCTTCCCCCCACTCCCCCAACCAGAAACGTGCCAATAATATCCTATCTAATACCCTTCTCTGATTACCTTCCTGCAATTTTACTGACTAATAATAGTTTTGAAAAGAAAATGTAAAGTACCTGAAGCTAAAAGGGGGGATCAGGTCCCAATGGGGGAATTAAAAATATGCTTAAATAACTTCCATTGAAAGCAAAAGGGCTTACAAGAGTTTATCTTTGGTTAGATTCTTGTCTGTGTGAGAGAGGGAGGAAGGCAAAAAAGGGGGGGTGTAAGGGCTTTTTCTTTACTGGATTTCGTGTTAGTGAGGATTCATTTTGTTCTGCGCAGGGCAAACTAAACATAGAATCATAGAGTTGGAAGAACCCCAAGGGTTATCCAGTCCAACCCCCTGCAGTGCAGGATACACCTCATCACATGCTTGAGAAGGGATACAGCAATATGTAAAATTTGGCTCTCTTAGTTTCTCCTTTTTCCGCATTTCTTCAAGGAGTTGTAGAATTTGTAAGATGTGAATTTAGTAGATTCGGTTTTAAATGCGAACAGGATCGAATTTCTCCTCCGTCCCTAATCTTGAGTGAAGATCATATTTGTGTCTTCTGGATTTCTGGATTTTCTGGTGGAGTAGTATTGTAAATGTTGTATCTAATCCCATTCCATCCTTGGAAGCCGTGAACTGTACTTCTGTGTGAGGGAGGCAGAGATCTCTGTTACAGATATTAATTTTGCACAGTTTGAAGCTACTGGAAGAATAAGAACTGACTCCTTTTGGAAATGAAGAATTGTCCAGGCCTATAAAAAAGATTGTTCGAACTTGTACTGGCAGAACTCTTTAAAAAAAGAACATAAGCATCAAAGATACATCCAAAATATCCATACAGTGTCTTGTGCTGTCCAGCACAGGCTCAGCATCTTAGAAAATATGAACTAATCCAAACAGACCTAGAAGCAGAGGTCTGTCTCTCCCCACTGCCTCCATGGGCCTTAGGAAGCTTAATTTACATCCTCACTCCATGGAGTTTGAGAGGCAAAGACTCAAAGGCAACTCACTTCAAAATGGAGATTTGCAACCCAATACTTTCATCACATGATCTAAGGTTACAACACTCATGTGTTAGCGACCAAAGAACAACAATCAGTTAGTTAATTATCAACTCAGCAAGAGCTCAGAGTCCACTGTGGAAAAACCCCAATGCTAGCAACAGACATTTAGCCACCATTTTAAACCTTCATTAATACACATACATTAATTAAACCAATTATACTTAACATCTCTAACACTTTTGCCCTTACCAAATTACATCTCCCAACATGCTTTGGAGGATGCCATGGCAAAAGTTATTTCAAAGGCATTCCAAAGATTTGCAGTGCATATAGCACCACCCTTCCTTATGGAGCATGAGGTGCCATATATCGTTTTATCCTCCCATCAGTCCTAACAGGTAAGTAGTGTATCAGAAAAAGAGAATGACCAACCAAAGTCACCCAGTGAGCTTCATGCATCTGTGGGAATCTGAACCCAGGACTCCCCAGCCTTAGTCCAACACTCTAACCACTACACTGCACAGCTGCCTGAAATATAGCTGAACTTCTTCTTTTTCTTCTTCTTCTTCTTCTTCTTGCCTAAAATGAAAAATTTCAAAAAAAAAAAATTTTTATCGAAAACTCACTACGAATAATGCTTTTTTAAAAAAATGAAGAACTGAAATTCTGTTGATAAATCTGAAGGGAATCACATCATCAGTACATTAAACGCCACACCATTACCTTTGTTTCCTTGTCCTAAATTCAGCAACATCCATAACAGGGAACGTTAAGAGGAGGCAAACACATGAGAATATGAACTTTAATTTACAGCACAGTTTAAAATCCAGTGGTAAGCCATCCATTTGTTTGGACGCAGGTGTGAGTGACCAGTATGAAGGAGAGAATTCCCCGGAACTCAGCAATGTCAAAAGCGAATCCATTAATCAGGAGGTAATTAGCAGATTGGCTTTGGCACAGAGTCAGTTTTCCCCATGAAAAACAGTTTCTCTTCATGGTAGATGGATAATATTTCTTTTCTAAACACACAAGTACGTGCACACACAGAGGATTTTCTGGGCGTAAATTTGAGGCTCGGTCAATAGTTTTTTACTTCCAGAATGGCTAATTAATGGCTAATGACAACTTGTCAACCCCTCCACCCATGTGCTGCATCCCCTCCTCCGGAAACACTAACAACAAGTCCGGTGGCTGCATCTGACAATCTAGATAACCATTTCACAGTCCAATAAAGACAAAGACAATGAAGAATCCCGACTCTGAGCCAGTGAAAAATAATCATAGTATTTACCGGTCGTGGTATGAGAGAGTGCCTTGCTCTTAAGCTTCCTCATAGTGATTAAAACAAGACATTTCTTTAACCAGGGGGACATTTTCAGTTAAAAGATGCATTTAACAATTGCGGCAGAGAGCAGATGCACTCACAGGCCAGACACAAACCCCTAATTCCAAGTCACCGCTTCAAAGATTAATGATATGAGTGACCATCAAGAAGGTTATTGCTGTTTCATTACAGCTACACCAAAGCAGGGGAACTGCCTCTTCCTTCCATTCACCGATAATGGAAGCAAGTTGTTCTAAGCTAAAAGCAATATCAGTTGCTTGAACATCTATGATTTCAGAGCCTCCAAGTGTCCCTATTTTCCAGGGACAGTCCTGGTAATTTTACTACCTCAAAGGGTTATATCATAAACCAGGCATAGGCAAACTCCGGCCCTCCAGATGTTTAGGTCTACAATTCCCATCATCCCTAGCTAACAGGACCAGTGGTCAGGGTTGATGGAAATTGTAGTCCCAAACATCTAGAGGGCAGGAGTTTGCCTATGCCTGTGATAAACTGAAATGAAACCTGTTGACTCTGATTCCATAAACTATACAAAATCGAAATCAACCAATTTAGCATCGGCTTTTATGTGCCCAATTTGATTTCTGATCTCCTGTCACTAGCATGATTCCTTATTTTAATTATCACATAATTTGTCTCTTTTATTACTTGTTTATGATATCAGCCTGCTATCTCTACCACACAAATTGTGCTGAAGCGTTCATGGAACATTTTGTCCAAAAGAATATTTTAAAGGGAAGTGTGGTTGTTTTTAAAGCCTTAATGCGGTTTTAGTTGAAGCCTGCCCTTCTCGCTACGAATTCTTCTTTGAATAATATGACTATGAATTCATAAAGAATATGAATTAGAACAAGTCAAAATATGTAATTATCTGGGATTTGAGGGGAAATGCTTATGGTAGTGCCATCTGCCTGCTGGAACCAAGCTGGGAGCTGTTAACACCAGCCAAGGCAGCAGTGGATTTTTTCCTGTCCTAAAGAAAGGAACTAATTTTACCATCACTTAAGGGTTTCTTGGATAAAGTCCTTCCATAAAAGGGGATTACCCAACATTCCTCTGGAGCCCATGAGATCTGGGAACTGAAGTTGCCAGTTGCACTGTTGCTATGACATTGATCCCCAGAATTTAGGATTGGTGACTTTTGCCCCAATTCAAAGTTATCTTAAAAAAAGAAGCTTTGTGAACATTGTGGGCAATCTGATCTTCAGTTTTCCATGCATATTACCCCGTTATAAAAACAACTAAAGAGTTCTTAAGGCTGCAATTCTAAGCATACTTACCTGGAAGTAAATCCCACTGAACTTAAGGGGGCTAACTTCAAAAAGTACAAAACATTTCAACCCGGTGTCCTATAGATGTTTCGGACTACAACTCCCATCGTCCAGTGGTCATGGCAGCATCTGGCAGACACCATGTGAGGGAAGACTGATGTAAATGATTACACTGTTATATGCTTGACCTTCTAGCTGGCTCCGTTGGACATTTTTGACCCTAAGGTTGGAAGCAAGGCCACCTCATCTTGAGGGATGATATTAAAATATGCCTTCGGCATCATGGCTCTACAATTGTGGCTCACCTTGCGTGAAAAGTATAGGCTCTTCTTTGCCTTAATGTACAACAAACTATGATCTAAGGGCCCATCCAGATGTGGTTTTTACTGTGCATTCATGATGATCTGTGCTCATGATGGTATCGGGGCAGTTATACCACTTTTAATACTATTTATGCCTGGATAAGTTTCAGGGCATGCATACTGCCTTGTTTCCTGTCAGTGCGTGTCCCATAACATCTTGCTGAAATGCTATCACTTTTTATACCACAAGTGTTTCAGGTTAGTTTAGTTTTTATGTCCCACTTTTGTTGCGCTACAGTGCAAAAGTGCCCCTCTGGATAGCAATAATGCAGTAAAGCAAAATGATGTGTGGACAGTCCAGTACAGTGGAATTTTGTGTTACGGACAAGATCCATTCCGGAGACCCATTCATAACACAGAACTGACGGAAGCTGAGGCGCTGCATATTCGCATGCGCATGGCGTGATTTAGCAATTCTGTGCATGTGCGAAGTGCGTTTTAACGCTTCTGCACATGCACGAACGGTGAAACCCAGAGGTAACCCATTCCGGTACTTCCAGGTTGCCGTGGGACGCAAGATAAAAATACGCAACCTGAAGCGGACGCAACATGAGGTATGACTGTATAAATCCGCCGCTAATGCACTATTACTGTGTCAATGACATATTGCAGAATCTCCTTGGGGGGTGGAAAACCCAGAGTGGAGGCGCCCTAAGAAAGAAATATTTTTTGGATTGTCAAAACATATTCAAAATGAAGATGAACAGTAAAGCTGAAATATGTGATTTGTACAAATACGTTAGCTTCAGGGTAGCTAGATTTTTCAGTTGCAGCATATTTAGAAAGAATCAGGTGATTTATGGAAATCAGTGCCATAGAGTCTGTAAATTATCTTTCTCTTGAGCATTTGGTTACCACATTTCCTGTTTAGGAAGTTATTTTTTATTGCGACGCTGCTTTTAACAAAATGTTTTATGCTACCAGTTTTTCCGTGTTTTTTATAGTAATGTTATTGTTATAACCTCTCTGGTTAAACAGTATTGTTGATTGATTGCTATTTTCCATATATAAAAGTGTGTGTGTGTGTTAGGTAAAAGTCTTTTTTTAAAAAAAAACCCTCACAACTTCTCTGAAAAGGCATAATTGCACTGAAAAACATACATACTGGGAGAAAGTCAAGCCAGAGGATCTTGCAACTTTGCTGGAAGAGAAATGCCACGTGAGTGTAGAGGAGCAAAGATCACATGCTGCGTGGCAGGTATTTCTGCAATCAGTTTATTGCTGCCCACACTCCTGGATTTGCCGCATCACATTTGTCATAAGAATGACACACCAAAGGCCTGGGAAAAAAGCCTGTCCCACTTTCTGATTGATGCATATGGCTGTCATAGCTGTCAAACCTGCATGTAAAGGATCATGCAGTCCCATGCCACTTTTAGTAGGGCGGGCACACACAAGGGACCAGGAGAGAGAACTGTCAAGGTATTTTTGACTGATGGATTCAAACTTGTCAAATGTTCGCACTGCTAAAAAGGTACAGGCAACAACAACACTGATCCCAGGTTAAAGGAGGGGGGTCTTCTGAATCTCTTTGTGCAAATGGACCTTCCTTTTAAAATCAGTAGTGGTGGTATGAGAGTCCCGTGTGAAGAAAAGAGAGCCCCAAAGAAGGCTGCATTAGGACATAGGATTTTATCAGGCAAACTGCTTCTCTTTCCCCCACACCCTTTAATTAGGCGTTTCTGGTACTTCTTGCATTGGCAAGAAGGGACAACTGAGTTATCATCTCTGCATTTTCTTCCAGATGGGTAGCAACTGTACACACCATATAATTAAGGCACAGCCACCCCAAAGAATCTTGGGGACTGTATTTTATTAAGGGTGCTGAGAACTGTAACTCTGTCAGTTCCCAGGATGATTGAGGAGGAGCAGGGTAATGTGCTTACACAGCCTAATGCCACGAGAGGAGGTTTTGAGTTCCTTCCATGAAACTGTGGGGCATCTGTACAACAATAGTAGTTGACGTTTGCTTTCCAGATGTTGGATTGCCATCTGTCTTCCAGTGGTTAGTCTACAGACCAGACCAGTGAAGGCTCTTCACTTGCCCACCAAGACTGCAGTGAAAGCCACACACACCACTCCCCATGTGGAACTAAGAGTCGTAGCATAGCATGGGTTGCCAGTACCCGGGGCCAGGATGGAGAGAATGGGTGGAAGGGAGGGAAATGGACGTAAGTACGCATGCGCATTCAACTGCCTAACACAGGATGCCCCAACTTTTCCCAAAGAGGGTCAGATTTGATGAAGTGAACATGTGTGAGGGCCAACCAAAGTTGCTGAGCTTTTTTTACGATTTTACCCCAGGACATATACTACCACGGGGGCCAAATTAAATTGACCGGCAGGCCAGATTAGGCCCCCGAAACGGACTTTGGACATACCTGGCCTAACAGCATCTGCACTGCCCAGAAGATCACAGCTGCAGAGATAAGAAAAGAAGAGTCGTTCCATTGTCTGGAGAGGTCACTTCCTGGTTCTCATCAAGAAGCCATTTTCAACAGAGCCCAGAGACAGAAGTGATGCAGCATTGACTGTTGAAATTTTGTGCCCCTAACAATTTTGCGCCTGGGGCAAGAGCCCCTGTGCCCCACCCCACGGTATGCCCCTGGCTCAGAGCCATAGGGAGGAAAGTCCCTATTGGTGCCATTGAGTTGTTGTTGTTGTTATGGCTTTTCACTGAGGGGGTCTATATTCATTTGGATCTTAAAGGACAATGAGGAGATCAGCCTCCCCTTCTCAGAAGCTTCATTTACAGTCAGAATGGAGTTGATCCTTCCATTTAAAATCAGTAGGGTAGCCTTGTGGTGTAAGAGACCCTTGTGAAGGAAAGAGAGCCCAAAAGAAGTCTGACGCTATGAGAAAAACCAGGATGTGTGGCTGCCTGCCTGCTTTGTCTTCAAGCGTGGGTCTAGTTTGATGCTAAGAGGTGAAGCTCCTTGGGTTCAGCCCATAATTAAATGTTCTGTTTGCTCACTTGCTTGTAAATTCTGAGGACAGCCTTCCATCCAGATTGGTGTACAATGATCACAACTGCAAATTGCAGCCAAAGCAAAGCATAATCCATCATTATCATGTAAAATAGTTTTAGACAGCTTCACGTGGGAGGTCTATTAACTTTTATTAGTCTTTATAGCGGGGGGGGGGGAATAAGAATCTCCATTTTCAGTGACAGAGTACCCTCTGAGTACCAGATGTGGGAGGAGTAATAGAGAGGATGGCTCAGTAAGGCAAGTGGAATTTCCTTTACCTGAAAGTCGGAGTTACATCCAACCATGTCATCTCGATCCTGCTAATAATCCTGCTTGCGCAATGAAAATTTCCCTCCTCTCCCTCCACACGCCCCCCAAATCTGTTCTGAGGCTTTCCCCAAGTCTACAGAGCAGACTGAGAAGAAGAAGAGTTTGGATTTGATATCCTGCTTTATCACTACCCTAAGGAGTCTCAAAGCGGCTAACATTCTCCTTTCCCTTCCTCTCCCACAACAAATACTCTGTGAGGTGAGTGGGGATGAGATACTTCAGAGAAGTGTGACTAGCCCAAGGTCACCCAGCAGCTGCATGTGGAGGAGCGGGGAAGCGAACCCTGTTCACCAGATTACGAGTCCACCGCTCTTAACCACTACACCACACTGGCTCATTGCGGGGGCATAGGGGGAGAGGAAAGGAAGGGGAAATCCCACTGTGCAAGTGGAACTCCTTGCACAATCAGGACAACATCATTGGATGTAGCCCCGCACCTTCACTATCTTAGAAAGGTCTATCCTACAGCTGGGACTTCTCACACTCATCTATATAAATCATCCAAGCTGCAAGACACCCAACTTGGGCTTCATAGAGGCAACCCATTTCTGTAGGTGCCAGGTGCAAAGCAGAGCTGAATTTTAGCTAAGGGAGGGCTGCGGTGATAGGCCATGTCAAATGGTTATCTCAACATGCCACCTTCTTGGTTCTTGTCTAGCTACGTATTTGTATTGTCTTGTTTGCCTGTTAGGTGGCTTTCTTCTGGAAAGAGAACCAGCCTTCCTGACAAGCTTGGATTTAATTTAACATGTGGGGAGAGAAAGACTTCCTTCAAAGCAATGCACAAAGGAGGCTCAAGAGATTGCCTCCTTGTAAAATGTGGGGTTTTTTTAATTAAAAAAACAGTAGCGATTTGCTAAACCCACTTACTGGGAAGTAAGATTCTTCAACTCAAGGAGATGAATTTATTTGACCCTATCTATCTAAATCAGGCTATGCTCTATCTTTGTCACTAAAGTCCGAGTATAAATTGCACACTGTATTAATTGACATTGTTTTTTGATATATTAGTGGCCATGTGATGATTTTAGCTTATGACTTTTATTGTTTAGTGTCTTGATTTGTATATTAGGGTACTTTTATAGCTCTGTTTAGAGTACGTTATGTTTTGATAATATAAATGTTTTAAGTCTTTTCTATCAATCCAGTATATTTTCTTTTAATTGTCGAATGAGTCTGTGTTCATTGCGGCAGCCTTTGGCTATGTGCAATAAAACTGACTGACAATGCAATGCAAACAAACAGCAAAAGGTAATCTGTAAAACTGTTTCCAGACCATGCTACTTCAGAGCTGAATTGTTCGAAATTCTCTATGAACAAAAACTAGTATATCAGTTATAGGGGAGAGCCAGTACAGTAGTAGAGCACATAGATTGTAACTAAAAGGTCCCGTGTTCAATTTCCAGGGAAAAGGACCAGGTAGCAGGTGTTGTGAGACCTTGGACAACAGCTGTCAGTCAGAGCAGTGAATTCTTGGATGGTGGCTCAGTGTTCTAACCCCATGTAATGCAGTTTTGTATGCTTAAGGATAAACTAGAACACTCTCCCCCAAGCTGTTTTAGACTGCAACTCCCATCGGCTCCAACCAGCTTGAGGATTGTAGTTCTGAATATCTGGAGGGCACCAGGTTGGGGAAAGTAGGGATAAAACCTTTTACTCCAGCATCTATTTTTCTAGAGACACTGGACTGTTTATATGGAGGAGCACTTAAGCATTCAAGTGCCTGTCTAGCAATCTGAAGTGATAGTAATTAACACACACCTGCACATGGAGAGCAGGAACCAAATAATTAAAGAATGGATTCAAATTACTGGCGTGCTTCGCTGGGCAGGAAGCAATTAAAGGCACAAGCTGCGAATGGGAAACTTCTAATTAAAAGCACAGCAGCCCTGAAAATCCTCAAGAGTATTCTGCCAGTCAACAGCAGAGAAGCCGACACTGCAATTGCACTTTATGTGGGGAGATAAATTAATTCACAAATTAGGTCTGGAAAAAAGACAGGAGAATGATAAAGCAAACAAAAGATGCCACAGGTCAGAGCAACCAAATCTAGATTCTCCATGAAAGCTGTTGCATGCCTCCAGTCAGTAGAGGGCAGTGTAGAGACAAACAGATTGTCTGGGAAAATATACTTTGTGGTTTTCCACTAAACGGCTGTGCTCCGACCTTTCCTTTCGCTCGCTCGCTCTTTCTTCTCCATCCTTCTCGCACAAGGATGCTGCGGAGGTAGCTCCAGTCATGTAGTGTAGAATCTGAAGCCGTCTTTGCAAATATATAGTACAGTGGTACCTTGGAAGTTGAACGGAATCTGTTCCGGAACTTCCAAAACGTTCGAAAACCAAATCGCAGCTTCTGATTGGCTGCAGGAAGCTCCTGCAGCCAATCAGAAGCCACGGAAGCCCTGTTGGATGTTCAGCTTCCAAACATAGTTCGCAAACCAGAACAGTCACTTCCGGGTTTACGACGTTCAGGAACTAAGCTGTTTGAAAATCAAGGTACGACTGTGTCTTTAAGTAAAGAAGCTTTTTATTTCTTTTTTTCTTTCCCAGCATGAATCCTTTGTAGTTTATTTTATCTTTTTAAATGGTGATGTGTGAATGAAACAGACAATGGGTGATGGAGTAACTCCAACTTCCAAGCTTTTGAACTCTGCTACATATATATAGTATTCTATCTCTATTCTAAGACAACCAATTTTATTTCTGAAAAACCCATCACAGTCTGAGTAGATGGCCATTACAGTCTAACTGTCTAGTCTGAAATCAACCATGGGCAGCAATATGGGGAAACTGTAAGACAAGAACAACTTGATGCTGCAAGCTGGAAATAACTTATGTGTCTGTGCGAGGAACTCAGGCCTGGGTGAGAACTAGGCTTCGGGCTAGACTTGAATTGCTGGAGCTCTTGAGCAATGTATCAGAGTTACATTTATGGGCATGGTAAATAAGATTATGCTAATCTGTCTCCTTTCCTGGTTATCATAAAAAAAATATGAGGAGAGAAAATGTCTGTTCATGCATGTGCTAACCTTGGCCTGACTTTCAGCTGAAGTGCGACACACACACACACACACACGCACACACACACACAGTCATACCTCGGGTTAGAGACGCTTCAGGTTGCGCGTTTTCGGGTTGCGCACTGTGCTAAACCCGGAAGTACCAGAATGGGTTACTTCCGTTTTCAGCGCTCATGCATGCGCAGGAGTGCAAAATTGTGCCTTGCGCATGCGCAGAAGCACGGAATTGCGACCCGCGCATGCACAGACATGGTGCTGCTTGTTGCGAACACTGCGGGTTGCGAACACTGCGGGTTGCAAATGTGTCTCCTGCATGGATTACATTCACAACCCGAGCGTCCACTGTATATATAACCCCCACATTGAGCAATGGTATGGTCACACAGTGCACTTGAAATTGCTGAGACAGCTTATTGAGCAATGCACTAGGAAGAAAGGAATGGACCAGATAGTTTATTTGGTTTTCTGGTTATCTTGGCAGAGCATTAGAAAGAGCAGCTGGAAATCTTCAGTTTACAAATGGCTTCCTTTCCTTTCTGCTTTAGTTCCCACATTTCAAAGCGCAAAAGCCAGCTGTCTCCAGCTGAGCAAGGACTTTGCAAGAGTCGGCCGGTGTGTGTAGGACTGAGCCCATGACAGTTCTTGAGATCCCAGCTGTGTGCCTCCCTGGGCCCTTCCCGGATAGCTCTGTGAAACATTCTGTGTTGCTCGCACATCAAACCAGCACTCCAGTATCAGAGGGGGGCTGGGCTCGTCATCTAAAGGGGAAAATGAGTGTTTTGAAACAAGGAGGCATTCACATTGGTATTGGTAGGGAGCAATCAGAACAACATCTGGTATGCCTTGGAATGATGACATTGGCATCATCCAATAGGAGCTGTGCAAAACACATTCCACAGAGCATGAAAAGGACAAGAAGAGCAATGGATTTCGTGTTTGGATTACCAGGAAATTGCCATCTCTCCCAGAATGGAAGCACTAGTTGAGACAACATGATTTGGGTTGTTTAGTGGCCGCTGGGCTGCTATCTCTCGCCAGGAAAAGTCTCCCCAGACAGCTAGGCTAGTTCAGAAATGCTGGGGCAGCCAGGATCCATATCTCAGTGGCACAGAACAGCACACACCTTGCCTTCAGAAGATCCTAAGTCCACCCCTTGACGTTTCTGGTTAAAAGCATTTGCTACCTGATCCTTTTGGCTGGAGATGCTGGTGGCTGAATCGAAAGGATTCTGCCTGTAGTGCACACACTCTTCCCCCCCTGCTCTATGGTCCCTCCCAGCTGGGATAGACAAGGGGAGCTAAATCTCTGCCTTAGATCCTGGAGAGCCACTGCCAGCCGGAGTAGCCAGTGCTGGCCTGAAGAGACCAATCATCTGATTATCTATGGGCACTTCCAGGGGAGTCCATAGGGCTGCATACACACTACCAGCTGAAAACCAGCTAGCTTGTTCTTTTTCTCCATTCAGATCAATGCTGCCAAACGCTGTATTTGGTAAGAAACAGCAAGGTAGCTACAGGATAGGTATGAATACATCACTACGGTGTGCATACACTACTTCCCAAACCATTGGATGTACACACTGAATGTGTGCACAGCCTAGATCACCAGCTGACCTGCTCTAAAATAGTTGAATGAATAACAATCACCCCTGCAGACAACATTACTGGGAGATGTTTGCAACCCACCTTTTCCTTTATTGCAGCACTTTGGTAACTTGCTGCAGCAACGTAGTATATGCATAGTCTAAAGCAGAGCCCTTTTTCTGGTGATGCAGTACTGTCACCTTTCCCCACCCCACCCCCCAAATCAGAGCCTCATACCTCCTTCCCAAAGCCCAGGAAGCTTCTTCCTGTTAGAATTCCTGCTCCATGATTGCAGTCATGGGATTTTTGTCTTATCACATGAAGGTATATGTTTTGACTCCACAAAGTGGGAAGTGACGGAGACAGGATGTTTGTGTTACTGTGTTCCATGAAGTGGGATTATTGTCCTTTGTTCTTTCTCTCTTTGCTGTCTGGTGTTAGAGAGAGAGGGAGCCATGTTGCAGTGCTCCGTGTGTGTTTATATGTAAATAAAGTAGATTAGCCAAAATGCTGTGTTGCTGAGGTCTGTTACGCAAACTGCGCAAACTCTGTGGATCCCTAAGTGTGCCAGTGTTGGTTGGCATCGGTTGCTTTGATGTTCGGGCAGAAGAAAGCTTATGAAGCTCCCGAACGATCAACCAGGAGGGAAGGAACATGCCAGTCGGGCATGTGTCTCTGCCAGGGTCCTACTCAAGTGTAGGCTGAACTCCTTACACTTCCCGGCTTAGGGAGGGAACTAAGCATGATGCTCTGTCAGAATCTGAGAGTCCTTCCTTGCATGGTGAGCACTGGTCTAAAGAAATAATAAACATGTCACAATATGCTTTCAACCACTGTCAAGTTCCTGTGAAATTGTGTCGTATCTCTGCTAGAGGTCAACTTATGCTCCCCTGGCATTGAACTGCTACTCCTTGTTGGCCGTGAATCGTGTTGTTAGAAACGTCGCCCCTGTGGAAATTCCCTCTTCTGCCCAGTGATTACAGGCAAGTACTGTATAGGAGACCTGGGCCTTGCTGAAATATGCCAGCCTAGATGTGTTTCGAATCAGCCCATGTGTACTATTTCGTAAGCAAGAGAGGGCAAGGACTCAAGAGAGATTTGGGAGACTGGAAGGCAGCACCAGAGACTGCCTGCAGATGCCTTTCTTGCCCCCAGATGAAACCTGAAAGAGAAATTGTGCTTCAGGGTGGATGAAGAGTGAAGCTTCTGAGAGGCACTGAGGTCTGGGGAATGACTGCTCAACCCTCTCTGTTTCCCTCCCCCCCCCTTTTGAGTCACTTCTAACAAGGCTTTCATTAACTTATTCCTATAAGGCCAGATGTCAAAGGCAGAGCTCTGCACAAACTAAAGAGAGAGTCCGTTCCTGAAGGACTTGGCTATTGTCAGCCTGCTCACACGGAAGAAGCAGCTCAATTACTCTGCTGACAGGTGGCAAGCAAAGCCTGAGAGACAGGCTGAAGGCCAGGCCTGGTGACAGAACCGTGGGGCTGCTAAGTAAGCAAGGCAGGAATAGGCAAATTTGGTGTGTGTGTGTGCATGTGCGTCTGTTCAGCTTGACACTCTCCCCATACTTTCAGGAATATCCCTTAATCTCAACGTCTTAAGTATCTGGCATTCTGGAAAATTGCAGCTGCATTGATTTGAATAAGAACTACAAGTGTCAATATTGTCTTCAATATTTTGAAAATCCCTAACCCAAACGTTGCTTTATGTAAACTGCAGCTTTGAAGTTGGTTTTTTTGTTGGTGTGTGTGTATGTGTTTACAATTAAGCAGATGTTTTATCGTGTTTTTAATATTATGTTGGGGGCCGCCCAGAGTGGCTGGGGAAACCCAGCCGGATGGGCGGGGTATAAATAATAAATTATTAGATTATTATTAGATCATGTAATTCAATCAATATTTCTTCCCAGCATGGGGTTGATGGGTGGGCACCCGAGGAAAGGACACACTACGATACCTTGCAAATGTCCCGGGGGGGGTGGGGAACAGGACATCCCATTTTTCCCCCCGCAAGAGCACAGTGGACATTTTGGCTGCCGTGCTCTAGTGAGATTTCATGCCAATATCTCACCCCAAAAAAGCATGTCTTTGGGGCTCCGTGAGCTTGAATGGGAGCACGGACGGGAAGATATGTGCCCCAGTTTGGGGACTCAGCAAGTTGGAGGGTGTGCACCACTAGCCACAATGGCTGTGAGTCAATGTGCTCTTCCACAGTTCATAATGCTCTTGCATTCATGCTTCTCATAGGCATGGCTACTGTGGGAAAAGGATTCTGGAGGGTGGGCCATTGAATTGATCCAGAGGGGATCTTCTTATGTTCTGGGGCTGGGGTATTGTTCATTGGGATGGGGTTATTGCTGTTGTTGATGCATTTTTTTGTATTTTATTTTGGATCTTCTGATATATGTGGAAGTTGTTCAATTTGGTCATGTGCTTTTTGAAGTTCTGTTTGTTTGTTGAATTTAATACCGCCCTATACCCGGAGGTCTCAGGGCGGATCACAATACAGTCATACCTCGGATTGAATGTGCTTCAGGTTGAGCGCTTTTGGGTTGCGCTCCACAGCAACCCGGAAGTAACGGAGCACGTTACTTCCGGGTTTTGCCACTCGTGCATGCGTAGATGCTCAAAATGATGTCTCGCACACGCGTGGAAGCAGCAGAACTCGACCCGCGCACGCACAGACGCAGCGTCACGTCTTACGTTCCATTCAGGATGCGAACAGGGCTCCGGAATGGATCCCGTTCGCATCCCGAGGTACCATTGTATATAAAATAAAAACAATAACAATAACAATAACCCAATAACACCCCTCCCCCCCCCAAAAAAGAGAGTCACATTTTTAAAGGGTATAAGATGTTGATCAGGTCAACCAAAGGCCTGGTTTAAAAGGGACGTTTTTGCCTGGCGCCTAAAGGTGCGTAATGAAGATGACAGGCAAACTTCCCTGGGGAGAGCATTTCACAGATGGGGAGCCACTGCAGAGAAGGCCCTTTCTCGTGTTGCCACCCTCTGGACCGCTCATGGAGGAGGCACACGAAGAAGGGCCTCAGAGGGTGATCTTAGGGTCCGGGTAGGTTCATATGGAAAGAGGCGGTCCTTGAGGTATTGGGGTCCTGAACCGTTTAAGGCTTTATAGGTCAAAACCAGCACTTTGAATTGGGCCCAGAAACTAATTGGTAGCCAGTGCAGTCGGACCAGGATCGGCGTAATATGCTCAAACTGCCTTGCTCCGGTGAGCAACCAGGCCGCTGAATTCTGCACTAGCTGAAGTTTCTGAACCATCTTCACAGGCAGCCCTACGTATAATGCATTGCAGTAATCTATTGTTTATTGTTTATAACTGCTTTTCCTATGTCTGTAGTTACATAATTTTCTGCCTGTTGCAAGCTGCCTTGAGCATGGCTTTAACTTTAGAAAGGCAGCATATACATAAAATGATTGATTGATTGATTGATTGATTGATTGATGTTCTCATGTGCTTCAGCCTGGGTTTCGCTCGGCTGCAGCCTTCTCCTACCTGAAAACTTCCAGAATGACCGCTCCCCACATTAAATGGGGGGCACCCTTTGTGTGGTCGCACACAGCCCCCTGGACCCTATGCGGCACCATTAGCACAGGCTTGGCTTCACCTTCCCCAGGTGGGATACCTGGAGGTCTCCGCCTACCTCAGCCAGTTGCCCAATCCCGCCTGGGGAGGCTTTGCCAAGGTGAACAGGCCAGGTAGGGGGAGGGACCACTTGACCACACAATAGGGGGAGGATCTTACCTGGGAATCGTCAGTTGGCTCCAGAGCTTCTCCCACTCTACCCACCATCAGTTGAGACTTCTTTTGCAGGTTAGCCTTTTCTCCACAGGTACGCGGGCGCTGCTACATCAAGGTCGCTGTTGAAGGAATTCTCCTGCATTGGCAGGTTTGCCTTTCCCGTAGCAAAACATCACAACTTTGGCGGTATCAGGCCTTGGGCGGAATCCTTTAGTCTATCTTCCCTACATGGGGGAGGGCGTGCAGCCGTGACCCATGCCCCCTCCTCTTTGCGGTGGCGATACCAGGGTTCCCCTTTAAAGGGGTTGTTTTGAGAGGAGGCTTTGGCCGTAGAGGTTGTCATTGCTCTCCCCCGCGATAGCGGTGTAACGAGGGCAGGCTCCCTCTGCTTGAACATATGTTCTCCAGAGCCAGCCAAACCATCCACAACACACACTGGATAACCCTGATGTTCCCCAGATCCCCGGCAGGGGACTGGGAGGGATAAACGCCCAATGCCTGAGCCAAGGTCTACCCACATATGAAACATAATAAAGTTGTGGCCAATTTTAATCCCATAGCACGTTGTTTTGAGTCGTTATTCCACATGGGGGCCTCCCAGGGTTTGGGGGACTCCGCCTGTCCACGCAATGTTGTTGGACTCCCAATTCGCATCATTCCCAGTGGTCAGGGTGACAGGATTTGTTGTTCAACGACATCTAGAGGAAGCTGGATTGGGAAAGGCTGTTCTGATGCGACGTAAACCACGTGAGAAATCTCTTACAAGGGCACATGCAAGGGGATTTCTTTCCCTAAAATAAACCTGGCTGGGAGGGGAGGGAACACACTTGGCAATGGCATTGCCGTGGTCAAAGCGGAACATGCAAACAGAGCCTCACAGCTTTTGCAGCGTTGTTGTGCAACTGAAAAACGAGCCAAGGATTTATTGGCGCCTCTGCCTTGAAACGCTTCACAAAGAGCAGGCGAAGGATGGTGAATGCCTGGCATCATCGCTGCTGGGCTTCAGAATTGCCTGGGCTTGTTGATGAATCTGCGCTCTTTCTCTTTCGCCAATTCTCTTCCTCTCTAACAAGGTAGAGAGAGAATAGCAGGCAGCTTTGAAGGCAAAGATGGACTCCGTGGGGAAGCTCATTGTAGCTTTCTTCATCTCTCCTTGCACCAGTAGCAGCCTGAGCATCAGGATACAGAAGGGTTGCTCAGAAGGGAAGACGGGCTTCTCAACAGAGCTGGTGATGAGTGATTGCTCAGCCAGCGTCAGCTCCTGTTCTTTTACACCACTTCTCTCACTTGAATCCTTCTGAGATTCATTCGCAAAGGCCTTTTTCGGAACGCGAGATTGTCGCCCGGTGCAGATCCAGGGGCAAAGGAGATTTCGCAAATAGAAGTGTTTGCATGTCATCAGCGCACAACATAATACTAACGTTGCTTGTTATAATCCTACATACAAATTAAGTAATTATTGGCACACTTGTATGTGTGTATATACACCATCTAAAATCACAAAAGTATAAAAATAAAAGGGAACCACACGACCCAGATATCTGTACCTTCATGCTTTGTATGAAGGAATATAAGCAGGAATGTTGCTAGAATATGGACAATTAAGATAACTGTAAATATGAGAGTGTTGTGAGTTTGGGCAGGGGGGGGTAGGCTGTATGCCTGAGCCCCTTCTAATTCCTGGATCCAGCATTAATTCCTTGGTGAATTAAAGGGACCCCGGACCATTAGGTCCAGTCGTGACTGACTCTGGGGTTGCGGCACTCATCTCACTTTATGGGCGGAGGGAGCTGGCGTACAGCTTCCGGGCCATGTGGCCAGCATGACTAAGCTGCTTCTGGCGAACCAAAGCAGCGCACAAAAACGCCATTTACCTTCCCGCTGGAGCGGTACCTATTTATCTACTTGCACTTTGGCGTGCTTTCGGCCTGCTAGGTGGGCAGGAACAGGGACCAAGCGACGGGAGCTTACCCCGTCGCGGGGATTCGAACCGCCGACCTTCTGATCGGCAAGCCCTAGGCTCTGTGGTTTAACCCACAGCGCCACCCGCGTCCCGTATGGTGAATTAATGGCTCCCTAATATGGGTCATTAGGGTAACAAAGGAAGTGGCTTTGTGCCAGAGAGCAAATGGGTGGGCTCTTCTCCCTCACCTGACTGTCGGTGAGAAGGACAAGGGCCAAAGGTGTGAGAGAGAGCTGGGCTAGAAGCAGGCTGCCGGCAGAAGCCTGAGAGGGAGAGACATGTTTGGTTTCTGCTTGAATCCAAGGCTGTGGCTATGGGAGGAGAAAGACTTTAATGCTGTGAGCCCCTCCATCATAGGCTCAGATTGTATATACCATATTTTTTGCTCCATAAGACATACTTTTTTTCTTCCTAAAAAGTAAGGGGAAATGTCTGTGCATCTTATGGAGCGAATGCGTGGTCGCTGGAGCCAAATTGCCCAGGGGCTAAAAGCAGATCATGCTTTTTTATTTTTTATTTTTGGAAGAGTGAAGTGGGTGCTGAAACAAAGCCGCTGATCGGCAAGTGATCGGGAGCGAGATAAGGGACGCTAGCAATAAAGGAGGCTGCCTGGGAGGGGGGAGGTAAAGATAGTGAACTTGCAAGGAGAGGAGACAGGAAGACTAAAGCAATGAGGAGAGAAATTAGAAGAAAAGGAGGAGCAAAAAAAACGCTCCAGCTAAGGAAAAGACACAAGAGGGAAGGGAGTGTTGAAAGGAACCATATAAAGTGGTACCTCGGGTTACAAACACCTCGGGTTACAAACACTTCGGGTTACAGACTTCGCTAACCCGGAAGTAGTACCTTGGGTTAAGAACTTTACCTCAGGATGAGAACAGAAACTGGGGCACAGCAGGCCCCATTAGTTAAAGTGGTACCTCAGGTTAAGAACAGTTTCTGGTTAAGAACGGACCTCCGAACGAATTAAGTTCATAACCAGAGGTACCACTATATCATAAAGACACCACTGTCTCCGCTGTCCCTCATTCTAAGGAGACTGAGCCCTGGAATCTTGCAGCTCTCGGAGACTGGGGTGGCATGCAGCAATATGTTTCGAGCTACAGGTTTGAAAGTGCCTTTCCTGTGTTCAGTATGAATGTAGCCTTTTCACCCCAATTGCTCTTGCAACACACTTCTACAAGTTAGCAGTGTGGGCATTCTGGGCTGGGTGGAAAGGAACAGCTGAATTGGCTAGTACCTGTGACATCACAAACACATCTCCTTCACCCAGCCGCCCCAGCCAATCATCAAAGAGGTTCTGCCTCTTTTATGTCTGTTGATGCTTATCTATTTAGGTTTTTACAAGATGAATAACAGACCTGTAAACAAATAAACATACTAGTGCTGTTTTTATTTTTAAAAAATTGTAAAAAGGCAGACATTTTGTCCAATGCATGAAGGGAAAGGGATGAAGTGACAGCTGAAACACCCTACAAATCGTTGGAGTGTAGATTTCTAATGCAATTTGCAAATCTGGGCTTAAACCACTTGCAAAGAACCTGCTGTGTTTGCTCTTAAAAGCCCTCGTTAAATCACCCTAAGTGATAAGTAATGATGCAAATTAGCTTTTGCCCCTTGACTAAGAGCTCTGCTCAAAACATGCAGGGGCGCCTAACTCCTGAATCAAGAAATTAAGAGTATTCTGTGGCCTTTGTCCTCCTGGAGCCATAGTGAAACCACATTCCATATAGCATATCCACTCATTATTGTTGTGGTTTTCTCAGGATGTGTGCATCACACTTCGCCATGCAATATAATGTGGGGCAGGTGAGGGGGAATTTTCTTTTCATTTCACGTTTAATTTGTATACCACCTTTCTATATTACTATATACAGTGGTACCTCGGGTTAAGTACTTAATTCGTTCCGGAGGTCCGTACTTAACCTGAAACTGAAGCGCCACTTTAGCTAATGGGGCCTCCTGCTGCTGCCTCGCCGCCGGAGCCCAATTTCTGTTCTCATCCTGAAGCAAAGTTCTTAACCTGAAGCACTATTTCTGGGTTAGTGGAGTCTGTAACCTGAAGCGTATGTAACTTGAAGTGTATGTAACCTGAGGTACCACTGTATAAGGCAATTTACAAGCTGAAGAAACCACAAACTAGAAAGCAAAGATAATAACAATCTGATCCAATGCAAAAAAAAGTCTCAATAACTTTAAAATAAACAACTTATATCAAATAAAACAATATTCAACAATCCATTGGAATATAAAACAGTAAAATTAAATATCAGCAAATAATCATTAAATGGTTTACACTTATCAGTTACAATAAAGAATTGCTAAGGTATAATCAATAAAAGTAATGGCAAGTCGCAGTGCATAAAATACCACAAAGCCATGTAAAAGGATCAAATGGAGAAACAAGGTTGCATAACTTATAATTTTTAAAAATAATAATGCACCCCTGAACTCCTCTTCTCTCTTCCCAGCTGCCTCTGCTGTTCTCAAAGTCTTGGTCTGGGAAAGGCTCCTAGGGCTGGATGTGTGTAATGTGATGCCTCTTTCTCAGAATAGATACCTTTAGGAAAAGCCTCTTGCAGCAAATGAAAACCAACAGGGTGACAAAACCCAAACCCAATAAAAATGATTATCAGGTGAGACTGAAAGTCACTTGGTGCTGGGCATGTTTTATCCGCCCAGATCCATCCATCATAGGCCACAGCTCTTCCCCACATCAGCCACTTGATCCTCCCTGATTTAATTATCCCCAATATAGAATTACTGTTTGTTTCATTCTGCATTTATTTTGCAAAGGGAAAATGCCTTCTGACCCCAAAACTCCTTCCCCAAACAAGGATTTGCAGGAGCTCAGCTAGGACTTTAGCGATGCAAGGAGGTGACCCCATCTATGTTCAGAGGCACTCTTTTCATTGCTCCTTGGCTGGATCTACACTGATATGTAAAAACGTTATTAACTATAATGTTATATAACTCTCGGTGCAGTTTTTCCATCGTCGAAGGCTCGCTGCTCTGCAGCTCCCTCTAGTGTCACATTTTTATAATGCATTTCTAATGTTCTAACCAACGAGTGTAGATGAGCCCTGACTTATGGTCTCAGGATGAACTGCACTCTCATGTCTAGACGTTATGTGATGCAGGAAGGCAGCCTGTAAAATAGTGACCTGCAGTCCGCAACAGGTACTGTTGGACTAGAATGCCCATCAGTTCCAATTGTCAGTCATGAGAGTTAATATACAGTTAAGAACTTAATTCATTCCGGAGGTCCGTTCTTAACCTGAAACTGTTCTTAACCTGAAACACCATTTTGGTTAATGGGGCCTCCTGCTGCCACTGCGCGATTTCTGTTCTCATCCTGAAGCAAAGTTCTTAACCCGAGGTACTATTTCTGGGTTAGCAGAGTCTGTAATCTGAAGCATCTGTAACCCGAGGTACCACTTTATTATATTTATACCTCACCCATCTGACTGGGTTGCCCCAGCCACTCTGGATGGCTTCCAACATATATAAAAACATAACAAAACATTGAAAAACTTCCCTATACAGTCGTACCTCAGAAGTCAAACAGCATCCGTTCCAGAAGTCCATTCGACCTCCAAAACGTTCAGAAACCAAAGCACAGCTTCTGATTGATTTCCAATTGCACAGGCTCGCCGGAAACAATAGCAGAAGCTGCACAGGACATTTGGCTTCCAAAAAAACATGTTCGAAAACCAGAACACTCACTTCTGGTTTTCAATCGTTCGGGAGCCAGAACGTTTGACTCCCAAGGCATTCAGGAGCTGAGGTACAACTGTATAGGGCTGCCTTCAGATGTCTTCTAAAGGTTGCATAGTTCCTTATCGCCTTAGCTCGGCGGTCACATAACATATGCTCCAACATTTCTCAGATGAAAATAGGAATGCCTAAAGGAAAAGCAGGGCATTCTGGGATCCAATCAGAAACCGGGACGGCTTCTGTAAATCTGGGACTGTCCCAGGAAAATAGGAGGGTCTGCCATCTCAGTGTGTGCCAAATTGAGATGTGCATTGATTCCACCTTTGGTATCTGCAAAGTGGCCCAGAGCAGAGACTGCTTTGAGCATTTCACACGACCCAAGCCCAGCGCTCAAGCCACTGATCCAAGCTGCCCCCACTGTTTTGGCTACGTTTTCTTTTGGTCTACATTTTTCCTCTGCTTGGGTCGCCCGACATTGGAAGGGCAATGTTGGATCTTTTCACTCACAAAGGGGGCGGGCTTCTTTTATCTGTTTTCACAGCCAGAGCGCACAAATGGACCCCAGTTCTCCAGGGTACATTAATATCCTGAGACATTATTGACGTGCTCACACAGGCTTGTCCTGAGGAGCCTAATTTGGTTCCTTTCCCCATCCATTAATACACACTGCCACCTAGCGGCCACATGGAGGCTCATCAGCCTATTGCCATCCACTGTAGCTCACCTGAATTTTGGGATGTGGCGCAACATCCCAATTCATCCTTGATCCTCTCAAAACTTTTCCGACCCTCTTTCTTAAAAAACAAAACAAGGACAGCAAACCTGCTAGCCCACTGGCATCCACCCTCTTTGATTAAAGTAAGAAGCTTAGACAATGCTGGTGCCAATCACAGTCTCTAGGACCAGCAGGCCTCTGGCAGAAAACAACGTTCTACAGAGGCGTCATTCTAAAGCTGTGCACACACAAACATGAGATTTCCACTTACAAACTGGAGGCCACTGTATCTGAAGAAAAACTGAAGTACAATAGCATGACTATTCCTGCACTGCAGGGAGTGGGAGAAGATGAACTTTGTGGTCCCTTTCAACTCTGCAATCCTATGACTAATTGTCTGTCATCCCAAAGGTAACATTAAAAAGAGTTATTTCCCACCTTGAGTAAGATTAACCCTTTTGGATAGGGATAGCCAGCATAATGCTCTCCAGACTAAAAATGTCATCATCCCTGACCACTGGCAATGCCATTGGGGGCTGATGGGAGTTTTAATCTGCAAGATCTGGAATAATAATAATAATAATAATAATAATAATAATAATAATAATAATTTATTATTTATATCCCGTCCATCTGGCTGAGTTTCCCCAGCCACTCTGGGTGGCTCCCAACAGAATATTAAAAACACAATAAAACATCATGCCTTCAGATGCCTTCTAAAAGTCAGATATTTGTGTATTTCCTTGACATCTGATGGGAGGGCGTTCCACAGGGCGGGTGCCACTAACAAGAAGGCCCTCTGCCTAGTTCCCTGTAACCTCTCTTCTTGCAATGAGGGAACCACCAGAAGGCCCTCAGAGCTGGACCTCAGTGTCCAGGTTGAACGATGCGGGTGGAGACGCTCCTTCAGGTATACTGGGCCGAGGCCATTTAGGGCTTTAAAGGTCAACACCAACACTTTGAGTTGTGCTCAGAAACACATTGGCTATCACCATCAAGGATGGGTTGTGATCTTCTGACAAGGCAGCAGCCCTATCAAAGCATAAGATTGTCCGCATGTGTGGAAGACTGCAGGCCACAAGGCAAGGGTGTGTCCTTTCTGCAACCAGCTAGCACCTCTATATTTGAGAAAACACATCTCTGGAACTTGTGGACAAGCCTTTGCCTTTTAAATACATGTGCGATCCATCTATGAAAAGAGAAATGACTACAAAACAGAAGAAGCTGAATTTCAACAACAACAACAACAAAATCTGTATTTTGCTTGGATGTTCCCCCACATTGTAAATGAGATTTCACTGTATCTAAATTTGAACCATTTAGTCTAATCATTAACCTATAGCAAAAACATGGTTTTTCTAAATCTGGAATTCTTCGTGCTTTCCCCCAGCAAATTGCTTCCAATCTAGATATATTCTATATCCTGGCGTCTACAAGGATGGGTGTAGCTGCTTATTATACTTTTGAAAACCCTCTCCTTGATTCATGCCTTTTCTTCCCTGCATGTGCCTTGGGTGAATGAAGAAGGAAGGGGTGGCTAACAAAGTTAGTATACACCCACCGACAACATTATCGGGCAGAGGTGGCTAGACCCCTTCCCCATTGCTGGGACCACCTACATCCATTTTCAGGTGGACACAATGCAAGGTCTCAAGAGTCACTTTTCAGGGGGCCAAAAATATGTAATCCAATGCTCCGGTGCAGAGTGCTGGACCATAAGATGCTCGTTTTCTGGCCTCGTGCTGTGGCGCAAATCAGCTGGCTCCCGCAAGAGCTTGGAGGACCCCCCCTCCAAAAAAAGAGTATCCCAATTTTGATCAGCGGGACTTTGGAGGTTATGTGCTCTGCAACCTACTGAATATGAGCAGGTGTTGCAAAAATTAACAACTTACGATACAATAATCTTTATTGTCATTGTCCCATACAGAACAACAAAATTGAAAAATCTACATCAGACATTCAAAAACCAACAAGCCTGCTATCCCAACTATCCCAGCCTGGTTAGCCCCTAAAAACACTGATACCCCATAACTGAATACAATATACAGTAGTACCTTAGGTTAAGAACTAAATTCGTTCCGGAGGTCCGTTCTTAACCTGAAACTGTTCTTAACCTGAAGCACCACTTTAGCTAATGGGGCCTCCTGCTGCCACTGTGCCAACGCTGCACGATTTCTGTTCTCATCCTGAAGCAATGTTCTTAACCCGAGGTACTATTTCTGAGTTAGCGGAGTCTGTAACCTGAAGCGTATGTAACCTGAAGCGTATGTAACCCAAGGTACTCACTACCTTACGCTGCGTTTAAAACCAAAATTGCATTTTGATAGAAACTGTTTTTCAGGTGGCTAGTCCTAGTCTTTATAACCCTGTACCTTCTTCCAGAAGGCAGAAGCTGAAAGAGATCATTTCCGGGGTGTGAACTATCCTGCACTATCTCTGCAGCTTTCTTATGTCACCTGGAAGCATAGATTTGATCCAAGGTGAGAAGAGTGCACCCAATTATTCTCTCCACAGTCTTTACAACCTTGGACAGCATTTGAGACAACTTTGAGAAGAAGAGTGGCAGAGTGGAAATAGCCTGGAGGATATTCCGCCTGGGAGAGTTGCACTTAGAGAGTAGCCCTCTGGTGCATCTTCTGGCATCACTCAGGTGGGGACTCACATAGTGTATCAAGAGCCCCAAGATATTTGGCTGGGGAACTTCCTGGAGCGTTGGCTAGGCTACACACTCCAGGGATCAGGTTTCAGCCTTGATGGATTGTTTTGCCCAGACCTCTTTTTCCCCAGGAATCCAAGACCTCTTCACCTTCCGAGTGGATTTTGGCTTTGCCTGAAGCACACAGTACCTTTGGATCTCCTTCATTGGGATAGACCAGGGGTCCTCAAACTAAGGCCTGCGGGCCAGATAAGGCCCAAGGGACTCTTTTATCCAGCCCGTGGCGACCCCCGCAGCCCGCTGCCACCGCCCACTCTTACTGGCGCTGTGCGGCTGCCCACTTCCGGGTTGGAGGAGCACCGGAAATAGCTTGTGCACATGCGCAAGCGTTATTTCCAGTGCACATCCGGGTCGGAAGAGGCCTGTGCACATGCGCACAAGCTATTTCCGTGCTTCTCCAACCCGGAAGTACGCCGGAAATAGCATGTGCGCACGCGTATGGGCATGTGCTCCCCCACCCTCTGGCCCGCTGTGCAATTGGCGCTGGAGACACTGGGCCGAAGTGTGGTAAGTTTGCTGACCCCTGGGATAGACTCTTGTGTGAGGTCAAGTAGAAAAGCCTCACTCAGGTGGGTGTTGTGCAAGCGTGTGTGTACTCCAATACATGTGGGCAGAGTACGATGGGTCTGCCTACCTTTTTCTCCTGTTCCAGCCACATGGCCTGAATTATTCATCAAAAAGCCACTCATTAGATTCCACCATGCAAAAGGAAAAGTTTCCTCTGGCTGGGATGGTGCTTTTTTAATGTTTATTTTATTTCTTTTCATTTTGCTTATGAACCTTCCCAGGCTCTGATTTATAGCTTCTTTGTGCTAAAATCACATCCATTAGCGAGCATTTAAATGCAGTCTTAGCCAAGAAAATGTGCAGCGAGGCAGGGCAAGTACCAGCGTGTGTGTGCTTTTTGCGGGGTGGAGGGGAGCAAAGAAGCAGGGATATATGGGCTTTTTTCCCCCATCTACCTTTGCATTACCAATATCCACAGATCCCTGGTGGCACCAGCGTGATAGGGTGGCCTTTTGCAATTAGCTAAACTGTGTGTCTGTGTACAGTACACACACACACACACAGCACAACCAGATTCTCCACCCACCCCAGCATACTTAGCCTCATCAAGAAGAAATTCTGAGCCATTAAAATACAATAAAAGATAAATTAAAGGTAATCGCTCTGTAAATTATAACTAATGGAAATATCAATTGTGGCTTTTATGATCAGCATGAGTGATATCCAGAACAGGGATCCACCGCTACAGGAGAGGCACCAGCAAGGCAAAGAACATAAACAAAGGCTAATCACCGGCAGATAACTGACGCGAGCTGCCAGCCTCCTGGTTTATAATACCCAGAGCATCCAAAGAAGCTGCCAACGTCAGGCACTCAACTGCATTCACACATGCATAAAGGGTGGCAGGGGTGCCAACTTGAATAAAATATTTGAGGGAGGCAGGTAAGCCCCACCCTGCAAAATCAATTACAAGATGTGGCGCACACACTGTGTTTGAGCCCCCTCAAATATTTTATGGGGGTGTGTAGCTGTATTAAGGCAGTGCCAGGTGTTGAAATTTTGTGCCCCTAAGAATTTTTTGCCTGGGGCAACCACCCCCACGCAACACCACTGACCCTACCTGTCTCAGTGGACACCAGCCACCACTGTTCCAGAGACCCAAAGCTGAAATTTGATTCACACTTAGTCCAAGACATCACCACTGCTATTTACTCACTAGGGGGTTCTCATGTCAAATCAGTAAACATGACATTTTGTTGTCTTAATGATTGAAACTTGGAATGTACAGGGTGCATCGAAAAAGCACAAAACCAAGCCTTGCCTGGGCTGAATGTGTATACACAACCAGAGTTCCCACATCATGTGCTTTGTCCACCCTCAGACTAGAGGATGGGAAATTGCAGTGGCAGCTCATAATGTTTACGGCGTAATACATGCCTGCCAAAGCAGTGCATGTAACGTAATGGAGGGCATGGGAGCACCCCCTTCACTCACTTTAATAAAACGTGGATTGAGAGAAGTGATCTCCAGCAGCAGTCAGGAATGATCTGTGCTTACAGAAAGCCAGCTGTGTGTGTGTGTGTGTGTGTGTGTGTGTGTATAGCATATAACAGCCTTAAAAGTCACCTGTCTTAGCCATTGGCTGAGCTTCCATGATATCATGGAATGTTCATAAATATTCTAACTGCTCAAGATTGCTGCTGTCAGGAACAGCTGCCTGGACTGGCAAGGGACTGGAGTCAAGAAGGAAGAGGGACTGGGAAAATCTCAAATTGGACCACAAAATAGGAGAGCCTGGGTTCTCTGAGAAGAAGAAAGTGGGTGACAAGGGAGATTTGGGATGTAAGGGGAATGCAGGTTGGGGAGCCACGGAGGCAATGAGAGCAAATGGGAGCATCTAAAACCCAGGTGCTGATCTAAACTCATCTTGGGCTAAATGTCCTGAAGGAGCGTCTCCACACCCATCGTTCAGCCCAGACACTGAGATCCAGCACCGAAGGCCTTCTGGCGGTTCCCTCACTGCGAGAAGTGAGGTTACAGGGAACCAGACAGAGGGCCTTCTCGGTAGTGGCGCCCACCCTGTGGAACGCCCTCCCTTCAGATGTCAAAGAGATAAACAACTACCTGACATTCAGAAGACATCTGAAGGCAGCCCTGTTCAGGGAAGTTTTTTATGTGTGACATTTCAGTGTATTTTTGGTCTCTGTGGAAGCCGCCCAGAGTGGCTGGGGAAACCCAGCCAGATGGGCGGGGTGCAAATAATAAATTATTATTAATTATTATTATTATTTAGAGCTGACAAACAGCACGGCAGAGAAGACACTTCACTTGCCAAACAGAGGCCACTGCTCATAGCTCCCTCAACACAAGTCACTCTATCAGTTGCTGAAGCAATGCATATTGATAGGATGAAGATGCCCATGTAGTGCTTAAAAAGAAGCTGTGAGCTGAGGCTCTGAAAAGCTGGAATTATATGGACTAACTGGAGAGATTTCTTGCCACTCCCCCAGGAAAGGAAACAAGGGAGTCAAGATCCAAAGGCTTTCCTGCCATACGAACAGCAAAACGGAAGGGTCCCAGAGGAGCTGTAATTCCTTGTTCTCTGTTAAACAGCTTTGTTTAATAGGTTTGCAACGACAACAAAAGGTAGATTTTAGTGAGTTATAAACGTCTCCCCCAGGTACACAGCCATAATTACTGCTGCACACCAGCAATCTGTCTTTCTGAGCATGCCCCTCCACAGATTACTCTGGGTTATGAGAAATTTGGGTTTTATATCCTGGGGGTGCTTTGGAATCTACAGCTGGGCCTTTAGAAAGTCGGGTCGCGCTGGTGGCCAAGGACACATCCGGCCACCCTAGCTGTGGCCCTCCCTAGCTGATGAGGATCTGGCAATCATCATTCATGCTACCATCCCATCAAGACAAGACCATTGCGGTGCACTCACCTTGAGGCCACCCTAGAAAACTGTTCCAATAGTGCAGAAGATTGTGGCAGCCCTCTTCCCAATAAGCCACTCATAAACTTCCAGGCAGAGAGTGTTATGTACTGAAGTTCTCACCCTGGGCCAGCAGGGGGATACTGTAGATAGTTATGCAAATAAGGGATCGAAAGTGACGTTCAGTGATTGGATAGTTTTAGAAAATTGTTACAGTTACGTTGTACTGGAGCTCTATATAAGCAGGCTGACTGAACCCTTGAGTTCAGTTCTGTCCTGGCCTGTGAATAAACAAGAGCTGTTTGAAGAATCGCTGTGTCGTCTGATATGTTCACCCACAACTTAACAGAGAGTTTTCTGAGCTTCTTTTGAAATCGCTTGGGATTCGAGACAGTGGCAGAATCTGCAACCCTCCTGCAAAATTCCAAATGTGGCCATGGGCCCAAAAAGGTTGAGGACTTTTCCCTATGCTAACCTTTGACTTGAAAGACTCCCTATCACCTCATTTGTTTGCCAGAGTGTGGCTCAATTGCCCTGGCATTCCAGCATTCCATCATCACTCCTACTCTGAAAAAAAAGTTCTCGAATTGTGTGCTCACACACACACATTCACCATTCACTGGCTATAGATATGACTATAGTTTAGGCTAAGCAATTGGCCTAAGATCACAAGCAGAAGATATGGCAGGAGTAGCCTTCCGGATATTGTTGGACAGTACTTCCTGGCCATGATGGGAGAGGTAAGAGCCCACTGACCAGCAACAGTTGGAAGGTATCAAATTGGCTACCTCTGAAATGTAACATAGCCCAGGATAAAACCTAGATCAGTTCGGGAGTGCTACCCTCTTTCCCTTGGAAAGTGAAAACCATGTTTTGCATCTTCACAATATGTCACATTTGGATCTGTGTCTGGACCTATCTATTCCATGCGCCTAATCTGAGTACCAGAGTACCAGATGGCTGGTTTGATCTTCTTGCAGTCCATGGGACTCTCAAGAGTCTCCTCCAGCACCATAATTCAGAAGAATTGATGCTTTTGAATTCTGGTGCTGGAGGAGACTCTTGAGAGTCCCATGGACTGCAAGAAGATCAAACCTCTCCATTCTGAAGGAAATCAGCCCTGAGTGCTCACTGGAAGGACAGATCGTGAAGCTGAGGCTCCAATACTTTGGCCACCTCATGAGAAGAGAAGACTCCCTGGAAAAGACCCTGATGTTGGGAAAGATGGAGGACACAAGGAGAAGGGGACGACAGAGGATGAGATTGTTGGACAGTATTCTCAAAGCTACAAACATGAGTCTGACCAAACTGCGGGAGGCAGTGGAAGACAGGAGTGCCTGACGTGCTCTGGTCCATGGGGTCACGAAGAGTCGGACACGACTAAACAACTAAACAACAACAATCTGAGTACCATGAAATCTGATGGTGCAGCAGTTTATATAATATGCAAGCGTGCTGGCTCTTTAAAAATTGTTGGTAGCACATGAGAATTTTCATGCCTCTCTAGAGCGATTCCCATGTCTTGGTCATTAAGATCTGTACAGGACAGAGGTCAGCAAACTTTTTCAGCAGGTGGCCGGTCCACTGTCTCTTAGACCTTGTGGGGGGCTGGACTATATGGGGGGGGGGAATGAACGAATTCCTATGCCCCACAAATAACCCAGAGATGCATTTTAAATAAAAGCACACATTCTACTCATGTAAAAACACGCTAATTCCCGGACCGTCCGTGGGCCGGATTGAGAAGGCGATTGGGCCGCATCCAGCCCACAGGCCTTAGGTTGCCTACCCCTGGTATAGGACAACTGCTAAAGCTTGGCAACTCCATGGAGAGACAGAGTGATGCATTAAACAGAGTGCAGACAGGCCTAGTGACACAATGAAAAGCATTTAATGAGCCAATCTCATTAAAACTCTCTGCTCTCCCATTGAGCTTCCTTTGTAATCTTGGGCCAGTCACTATCTCTCAGCCAAACCTTCCTTACATGGTTATAGTGGTGACGGAATAGGGAAAGCCAATACGTACACTGCCCTCAATTCCTTGTAAGAAATGTGAGGTAGAAATGGAATAAGTTGTCCCTGATTACCTCTTCCATTTGCTGAGATTTTTTTTTCAATAAAAAAAAATCTTTTCAAACTTCGTGAATCATCCAATTTTCTCTATCTAACCCTTTTAATATCTGCTCTTGACTACGGGAACATCAAATCCAATTGCCTTCCGTAAGAACAGATCAGCTGAATGCCCCGCACCCCCTCCCCCTTGTCTGGAATTGGATTTCAGTTAAAATTATCGCTCGTTTTATTAGGACACCTGACATCTCCCTCCCCCCCCCCAATTTATTGCAACGCAGTTTGGACGGACTGAGGCTTTCTCTCTGCTATTTCATCCAAAGTCCTTCTGTAATTACACTATTGGAGGCTTTCTGTGGAAAGCAATCGATAAAAAGGGAAACCAAAATACTTCTGTTTTGCAGAGATTACATTTGAAAAATCATTCCGTCTCTGCTTTTAATTTTCTCTTTTGCCTGAAGCTGAGAAACTGAGATCAAAAGCTGAATAGGGGAATAGATTGCATAGGTTCTTTGATGTGGGACCTATAGGCAGAAGCTGGACATCAATGATCAATAAATGCAGGGACAACCAAAATGATCAAATGGGTCAGCAATGGATCTTTCTCCCTACCGATTTTTGCGGGACATGGCCTTCAAACGGATCAAAGTTTGCCTTGTGGATTTTTGAAATTTGCATTTATGTTCTTGCACATATACGGTAATAAGATAAACTGGCTTCCACAGTTTAAAGACATTAACATCCTGGAAAGGATTCATGGAAGAGCTACAACGATTTGGGGGGGGGGGATAAGCTGTTTTTCCACTTGGACCATGCCCACTTCGACCACACCATTATTTACACTGGCCGTGCCCATTTTAATATGTGGCCTCAGGAAGGTTGATCAGGACTCAGTGCAGCACTCAACTCCAATAACATTGAGCTACCCCTAACCCAAATGATGGGTTAACCAGCCATGGCAGACTGGTTAAAAACCACTGGTCTAGAGAAAAGAAGAAGCATCTTAATTCTTTAAAAAGAAGAGAAAGGACCATTGTGCACCCAGTCAACTGAGAACAGTACCAACAGCAATGAATTTAAACTACAGATAAATGTTCTAAGTTGTGAGCGGAGCCCATGGAAGTGTTAGAAATCCTGCTCCGTGACTGCAGTCATGGGATTTTTGTCTATCACATGACGGCGTATGTTTTGACTCCACAGAGTGGGAAGTGACGGAGGCAGGATGTTTGTGTTACTGTGTTCTGTGAAGTAGGACTATTGTCCTTTGTTCTTTTTCTCTTTGCTGTCTGATGCTAGAGAGAGAGAGGGAGCCATGTTGCAATGCTCCGTGTGTGTTTCTATGTGTAAATAAAGTAGATTAGCCAAAATGCTGATTTGCTGAGGTCTGTTACGCAAGCTGCGAAGACTCTGCGGATCCCTAAGTGTGTCGATGTCGGTTGGCATCGGTCGCTGTGATGTTCGGGCAGAAGAAAGCTTTTGAAGCTCCCGAACGATCGACCAGGAGGGCGTGAACATGCCAGTCGGGCATCTTTCTCTGCCAGGGTCCTACTCGAGAGGAGGGTGAGCTCCTGACAGGAAGAAGATATACTGACTTGCGGAGAACATTTAAGAATCTCTTTTCTTGGATATTCAGAGTGGGATATGTCAGGGATGTCTTCAGTGTGAGATATCCCATTTTTGGATAGGCGAACAAAGTCTAGGAGGGGTGGGAATGGCAATTTTACTGGCCACTACTAAAAAAACCCAAAAACAACTTGATAGGGTTTTAATTAGCTGGCTCCGTTCAAAGAATGCTTCGTGTCCTGCCCCAGCTAATAGCTTGGTATTAAGGCTGCCAACATCTGGGCTTAATTAAAGGGTGCTCCTTCACTTTTAATAGCAGTGTGAAGCCACGGGAGTTATTTCTCTTTCACAGCACTATTTGTCATAGGAGAAGTTGCGCCCCTGAACTTTTCCCATGCAAAAAAAGCCCCTCAGTCATTTGCTATCAGAAGGTGGCCACTGATGTCTAACCTTCTTTATGTTCCCTTTATGTTCCGCATCTGGAACCAGCTCAATGACTTCATTTCCTCCCCCCTACCAAGTTCCAATATGTATTACTGCATGGAAGAATTCCCCCCAAGAAAATCACTTTTATGTGGATGGCATATATCTGCTATTGCATTCCAGCTTCTGGAGCTGTTTACCCAATCCGACTGAAGGAAGATGATTCACCCCACTGATCTCTGAGCATCTACCATGGTGGGTCTCATCATATGAGGCCACTGACATTCCCGGTGTCTGCCTTTAGGTGGGATCTGGGTCTCTTTGGGAACGCTGGCGTCCCGTAGCGATGGTCTCGGTGCCTTGCTTGCTCCCCTATAGCAGGTGTTTTGCACAGCCTTGTCCTTATATTAAAGCAGGCTTTCATTTGAAAGCCAGCCACTATATATATAAAAAGATATTTTTAATCTCCTCACCTTGGGGACTGCACTGACGCTCCAGTAATTACTTTTGGAATATATGGCCATTGCTTTTAATTACTCGGACCTGTTGCCTGAGTCGGTTGTAATACACTGAAGACATCACTCTGTTAATCTCTTCCTGGGTTCTTTCTTTCTTTCTTTCTTTCTTTCTTTCTTTCTTTATTGAGAGGTGTGTGTTTGCACTGAGAAACAGGAATTCCGCCTGTGAGGAAGCAAACCAGAAGCCTAGGAAGATAGACTGCAGGGACACTAGCTGATTAGAGCTTCTTTTAGTTGATTAACTTTAAATGCTTAATCAATGGGAAAAGTCTACTAGGGGATCTATAAGAATAGCTCCAAGAGGGCTCTTTAATAGAATGTGGATGCCCCACAGTGGCCTTTAGCTCTTCACTCCTGGCCCTGGAGCAATCCATCAATGGCTTTTACAGGCAGCCCTATATATGGGGCTTTTTAATGTTTGTTGTTTTATTATGTTTTTATATGTGTTGGAAGCCACCCAGAGTGTGGCTGTGGCAACCCAGCCAGATGGGCGGGGTATTATTATTATTATTATTATTATTATTATTATTATTATTATTATTTTGAAGAGTGCAAACCTCATACCAAGAGGTTCCTGTGCAGACCTACAGAACTCTTGCCGCAAATCTCACATCCAGGGCTCAAGAAATGGGGAAACAACACATTTTGCTTGAGAGGCAACCTGTAAACTACTTTGCAGTGATAGTAGATTCCACACCAGATTCCTTCCCATACTGAACAAACATCATTTCTTTGGAGATACGTACTTTTGAAAGATACGCAGTATGAGATTTCAAGAAAGATTCCTCCAGTTTGCCGATCGTAGCAACAAAAGAGGCAAATAAAATGCTCCGTTGATAACTCAAACATTGAAAAGAACATACTTCCTCCCAGCGATTGTAGCGCTCAAGCCTACATAATGGGGCAAATATAACCTGAAAATACAACAGCACACCAGCAAAAATACAAAAGCAATGCTCAACAGTAATTGTTTCATCTTGCGGCTGTCAAACACTCAACTTACGTGGAAGTGATGTTGCTAAATGCATATCTGAAGCAATAACCTATTTTCGGAACAATTCAAGGTGTGTACTACCTGTTCATTTCCAGTCCTAAGCAATGGGAATTACTACAAAAAAAACACCCGTATTGGTTGTTCTCTTCATGGTATTTCTGAAACAAGATGGTTAGGTTGTGTGATGGCACTAGGCTCAAGAGGGCAAGGCATCATGAAAACAGCATACCTGGTTGCAACTTGGAAGAAATGAATGGCAGAAATGATACTCCAAAAGAAGCCTACTTCAGAAAGTGTGTTTTATGTTTTGTAGACAATGTTATAGCAGGATTAACTCTCTGCTTCAATGCTGTTAGCAGCTGGGGGGGGGGGGAGAGATTTCCTGTGGAAATATCTCACCATGTGGAGCAAATAGAAAACCTTTGTCTATCAGAGCAATATCCTGCTGACCTTAATGGTGATGATTTCTAGAAAAGAAAAAGCAAATTTTGTAAATGCACAGTTAAAGCCATTAGATTTGTTGAACTTGTTAACAGAGTACAGACTTGGTAGCCTGTTTCCAAATGTTTGTGTTAGTTTAAGAATGCTGTTAACAATTTCAGCTACAGTAGCTTCTGCAGACAGGTCATTTAGCAAACTTAAGCTAAATAAGATTTTTTTTAAGGTCTACAATATCTCAGGAATGCCTTCTGGATTTGGCCGGACTAAGTATTGAATCAAATATTGCGGGAACAATTGGTTTTCATGCTGTGAATTGTATTTTTTCACAAAAAAGGGCAGAAAAGCTCTGTTTTAAAAGTAAATAGTAAGTTTATCTACCCTTTTTTTTTTTACTAATACTAATGTATTCTGGTGATCTAATCTGCATTGCCATATAAAAGGATGTTTCAGTGTGAATTTTTTCTCCTTATCTGTACTGTAGAATAAACAATGATGTTCAAGTCAAATATGCTTCCTTATCTCTGATCCTCTTCTATTTTATTTGTATGTATTTATATTTATCATGGAGGAAGTATAAGAGCATAAGGCCTCAAATGCAGAAAATTAACAGAGCACTCTGCTCCATCCCTATCTCATCTTCCATGCCCTTTTTGACCTGTCAGGCTACAGCATACTTTCAACATTTCTCCAATGAAAACAGGGATGTCCTATTCCATCATCATCGTCATCATACCCCACCCATTTGACTGGTAAAGGTAAAGGGACCCCTGACCATTAGGGCCAGTCATGACCGACTCTGGGGTTGCGGCGCTCATCTCGCTTTACTGGCCGAGGGAGCCAGCATACAACTGCCGGGTCATGTGGCCAGCATGACTAAGCTGCTTCTGGCGAACCAGAGCAGCGCACGGAAACGCCGTTTACCTTCCCGCTGTAGTGGTACCTATTGATTTACTTGCACTTTGACGTGCTTTGGAACTGCTAGGTTGGCAGGAGCTGGGACTGAAGAACAGGAGCTCACCCCATCGCAGGGATTCGAACCGCCGACCTTCTGATCGGCAAGCTCTAGCTCTGTGGTTTAACCCACAGTGCCACCCGCGTCCCATATTTATCATGGAGGAAGTATAAGAGCATAAGGCCTTAAATGCAGAAAATTAACAGAGCACTCTGCTCCATCCCTATCTCGTCTTCCATGCCCTTTTTGACCTGTCAGGCTACAGCATACTTTCAACATTTCTCCAATGAAAATAGGGACCTCCTATTCCATCATCATACCCCACCCATTTGACTGGGTTGCCCCAGTCACTCTAGATGGCTTCCAAGATATACAAAAACATAGCAAAGCATTAAACAACTTCCCTATACAGGGCTGCCTTCAGATGTCTTCTAAAGGTTGTATCTCCTTATCTCCTTGGCTTATCTCCTTGTCTCGGTGGTTGCATAACTCCATACCCTCCAAAATTTCTCCGATGAAAATAGGGACGTCCTAAGGGAAGTGGGACATTCAAGGATCAAATCCGAAACCGGGACGGCTTCTGTACATCCGGGACTGTCCATGGAAAACAGGGACACTTGGGTGGGTCTGCTGCAGCTCATGGCATGAAACTACGGTGGATAAAAACAGAATGACTAATGGAGAATGGAAGGGGCCCAAAAGGAACTTTGTACCCCCTGATAAATTCCCTCTGAAATCTCATGTGATGACTGGTGAACCTTTTCATACCCCTCAACCGTCCCGATTTAAGCTGCGTCAATAGATTCCCCAGAATAGCGGGTGGTAGGGGGAAAGGGAAGGTTGCTCCATCGGGCAAAGACAAATGCTTCTGCTAATGCAGCAATTCCCTCAGCTATGGTTGCCATCCATCCGGATTTTCCTGGACATGTCCTCTTTTTCAGAGGTAAAATCACCATCCGGGCAGATTTTTAAAATTTTGCAAAATGCCCGGGTTTATTATTACTTTGTACCATTGTTTATGACACCTGTAGCCAGCGGAGTGAGTGACACAGAGTGAGTGACTGGGGCGACCTTCCCGGGGCCACTCTAGGACTCATGCCTTCTCCAGCAGTGGTGAGGCCTCATGTGTCCTTCCAAGGGCCACTCCAGGGCTTGCGCTGTCCCCAGCGGCCACCAAGCCTGGTGTAGCCTTCCCAGGGCCACTCTAGGCTTTAGGTCCTCTTTTTTGCTCTTCAAAATATGGCAACCCTACCTTAAAAAGGTAAAGGGACCCCTGAGCATTAGGTCCAGTCGTGGCCGACTCTGGGGTTGCGGCGCTCATCTCGCTTTATAGGCCGAGGGAGCCGGCGTACAGCTTCTGGGTCATGTGGCCAGCATGACTAAGCCACTTCTGGCGAACCACAGCAGTGCACGGAAACGCCGTTTACCTTCCCGCCAGAGTGGTACCTATTTATCTACTTGCACTTTGACGTGCTTTTGAACTGCTAGGTTGGCAGGAGCAGGGACTGAGCAACAGGAGCTCACCCCGTCGCGGAGATTCGAACCGCCAGCCTTCTGATCGGCAAGCCCTAGGCTCTGTGGTTTAACCCACAGCGCCACCTGCGTCCCTGACCCTACCTTAGTGCTACTTTTAATTGCACCTGAACCTAGAGAAGTTAAGCACAATGTGCATGGTTTATTTGGGGCAGACTGTTTGGGTCTCCTTGGCACAAGCAAGTTCGGTTTGGTTTGAGTTCCCTGAACCTTGCTGAGTATGGTGATGTCTGTCAGTAAACTATTCCAAAATAGCGGCTGTCATCCAATGGTCAGCTGGTGGGGGGAGGGGATGACTTCTCCCTGGCTCTGAATGGTCTCTCTGCTGCCTCCTCCTCAGCCTGGAGCCACCACTTCAAAATAGTCCTTTATGCTGACATGTAAGCCCCAGCAAAGCAGCGACAGCGACGCTAATGCAATCCCTCCCTCTTTTTTTAAAATTTAAAGGGACTGCTCTGTCAGTAACTTGTTCTGGATTTTGCGCAGGTCGCTGTGATTTATGGTCTTTAATTTTCTCCGGCACTTGCTCTTCTTCCTGTCTTCCCCCTCCAGCATGTCAGATGCTTATCTCCCCTTCTCTCTCTCTCTCTCTCTCTTTTTAATTTGAAACATCCATCTGGCGATTGCCATGATTGGAGAGTTTGCAATACTGAATGCATTAATGGCCTGACAGCTCTATCGATTTCCTCTCTCCCGCCGCAGAATGCGAGATATATACAAGCCGATAGGCTGCCCCCTTGTCCCTTACTCTCTGAAGGGCTGGTACACTTCTCTGTAGCTAATGTTCCCTTTCTCCGTCACATTTTTGATAGATTGGGAGATGCCATCTCTCTTTTAGACCGAAGATGGATGCTTCCCTGCTCCAAAATCATTTCCCTAGATGCGCGGAAATGTCCTCATTTCCTTTCTCACGGCAGATATGGCATGGGTGGTTCAGAGCTTTGGAGTCTTGGGAGACAAGAGATATCTTTGCTGTCCCCTATTCAGAACTTGGTGGAACAGTTCCCATTTAGATCCCATTAAGATTAGTATTTTCGAAAAGAAGATTAATCTCCACTTTAAAGGTTGCAAGTGATGGCGTGCCTCCTGCCTCTGATACCCTCTAGGTCAAAATTCATGTGCTCCAATTGCACAAAACAGGCGCTTCTTGCACAGAGGTGAGGAACCTGCAGCACGTCAGACACTGTTGGACTCCAACTCCCATGATCCCTAGCCATTGGCTATACTGACTGAGGCTGATGGGAGTTGGAGTCCAACAACATCTGGAGGGCCACAGGCTTTCTAGCCCACTTGTAGCTGCACTTATTTTCAGGTGGTACTTGATACCCACACAGAAACTATAATAATGCCCATGTTGGTTCCTACTGGTCCAAACAGCAGACATGGGAATCAATGAGATCAACATGTGTAGCACACAGCAAAAGTGAAAAAATGTCCGGTCATTGTAGCACAAAGCCCTTTTGAAGCTTTGCACCTCTCCCCCCCCCCCTTTCCGGGCTTCCTCCATTTCTGATTAAGCATTAGGTTGTTGAACTACTACTGAACTATTACACCGGTCTTGAAAGACCTACATTGGCTCCCAGTACGTTTCCGAGCACAATTCAAAGTGTTGGTGTTGACCTTTAAAGCCCTAAACAGCCTTGGCCCAGTATAACTGAAGCATCTCCACCCCCATCGTTCTGCCCGGACACTGAGGTCCAGCGCCGAGGGCCTTCTGGTGGTTCCCTCATTGCGAGAAGCAAAGCTACAGGGAACCAGGCAGAGGGCCTTCTCGGTAGTGGCGCCCGCCCTGTGGATAAACAACTACCTAACATTTAGAAGACATCTGAAGGCAGCCCTGTTCAGGGAAGTTTTTAATGTGTGACACTTTAATGTATTTTTAATCTTTGTTGTGACACTTTAATGTATTTTTAATCTTTGTTGGAAGCCACCCAGAATGTCTGGGGAGGCCCAGCCAGATGGGTGGGTGTCAGGGAACTGACATCGGAGCTAGAGGCGGAGGGAAGGCTCTCAAATGATGCTGGAGAAGGGCCCAGCAGGGAGAGAGGCAGCTCAACAGATGGGGAAGCAAATCAGCGCAACACCAGGGATAAAGGGGGGCAGATGGGGGAATTGGCGAGAGGGCTCCAGGACTCTTCGCCGGACACCAGCGGGGAGAGCCCGGGTCCTCCGCTACCCACGCCCACCCTGCGCAGAAGACTTCCACGCAGAGAGAGTAGGAGGAGACTTGGCGTCAAACAACCTTTATGTTGGAAAAGGTTTAAGAAACGCCCACTGGCGGATTCTGCTAGCGACTGAGGCAGCCACAAAGTGAAGGGCTGTCCAGACAGAAAGGTTTAACCAGGCAACATAGCCAGGAGAGGCGGCAACTTACGCACGAGCAACCCATACTCATTACAGTGGGGTACAAATAAGTTATTATAATAATTGCTCGCTTTTATGCAGCCAAAGAGCACTGCACATACATTTTACCACTCCTCCTTTGGAAGAAGCTATGCAGATTGTCATGGGTGAGATGCTGTGCAGCTGTTTATATGGGCACAAGCTGCTTTTGAGCCTGTATAATCACAGCATAGACAGTATTTCTACATTGCTTTGCCAAGAACAGCTTTCAGGAATGACCCCAGATTTGATTTGATTTTTGGTCCCCATGATGCCAGTGAGTCCCATTCCCAGCTCCGCCCTCTCCCGTTTCCCAAGACCAATGTTATAAGAATTCTAAGGTCCAAATATAAAATAAGAATTCATAAATTTACAAGGCAAACAATACATGTGTCTGAAACAGTACAGGAGAACAATCCTGAAGTCATCTTGACTCTGCCAGTGACCTCAAATATTTCTCTGCAAGGAGGAAGGAAATGGGGAAGCCTCTCCCTTGTTTTTTGCTTACTGTCTTAAGGGCATACATGTGTATGAATAGGGTGAGTCTGTGACCTGGATTGAGGAATTAATTTAGCATCGCAAAAGAATGGCCAGGCTGCCCAGGTAATGCAATCAGTGACCATTATCAAGTATCCTGGCAGACAGGATTTCTGCTGGAGACCGCTTCTTTCTGTGATGTATGTATGATGTTTTGGGGGGTGGTTTGAGCTACAGGGTGGGCAATTTCAAAAGTCTATATAAGAGCTTGTACACCATTGTTCTGGGTTCCTCTCCTCCCTCTGTGGCAGTGAGCACCCTGTTGCAACAGTTAATAAAGATCAGGCTTACCAGCTGCCTTGCTTCTCAATATTCTCTGGTTGGCCTCTGTTATTTTCTCCTTCCAATAATGTACCTACTTAAGGACTTTATATGGGCCCTTGGATACCCCATAAGGGAAAAGGAGCTGTGGTTGGACCACAGATAGGATTGTGTGTTGGTTTGTGTATGTTGGATCCTGAGTTCTAGCAGTTCCTGCTTCTCCTGTTGCAATAAATTGGAACCATTTTCTCTTTCAAGCAGATAATTGTTTGTACCAGTGAACCTACTGAGACCGTATCATAGCCAGAGAGTTGCCAAGGAAGGACTGTCTAACACCAACGTTATGTCTATGGTTGCGTACACATAAGCAGTCTGAAACATAAGGTCATTTCCTCCCTGCTGCAAACATCCAAGTCACATTCTCAAGAAGTTACGGTGTGCCTACAGATGGTGACTAATGCCACATGTAAAGGTAAAGGTAAAGGGATCCCTGACCATTAGGTCCAGTCGTGGCCGACTCTGGGGTTGCAGTGCTCATCTCGCTTTATTGGCCGAGGGAGCCGGCATACATGTGGCCACCATGACTAAGCCGCTTCTGGCTAACCAAAGCAGCGCACGGAAATGCCGTTTACCTTCCCGCTGGAGCAGTACCTATTTATCTACTTGCACTTTGACATGCTTTTGAACTGCTAGGTTGGCAGGAGCAGGGACCGAGCAACGGGAGCTCACCCCATTGCGGGGATTCAAACCGCCAACCTTCTGATCAGCAAGTCCTAGGCTCTGTGGTTTAACCCACAGCGCCACCCGCATCCCATAATGTCACACATACCTGGCTTCAAACACCGGTGGTGGGAGTGCACAGGAGCCAGAGTAAGCTGTCATGTATATGTAGCATATGTCTCTCAGTGTCTTTTGCAAATGATTTTACAGTGCACTAGCTCAAGTTCAATGAGGTTTACCCCTGCATAATAGGTTTGCGGCTTTCATTCCATAAAACACCAGCTATGCCCCAGTCCATTTGTGGACACAGAATGTTCCTGATACCTAATGAGAGAGAGGGCCATAGCTGTGCTCTGCATGCAAGAAGTCGCACATTAAATTCCTGGCATCTCCAGATAGGGAGAGATGCTAGGGATTCCTGACAGAGAGCCACTGCCCTACCAGTGTTTACAAAACTGAGGTGGGTGACTTAAGCATCTGACAAGGTACAAGGCAACTTCTTATGTTCCTAATAGGCAACTAACAGAATGAACCGTTTTCTGTGCAGACAGGGCAAACTACTCTACAGGTATGATTACTTTCACTGCTGGGTGTGTTTGTTTGCTTTTTAATTTTCCCAGTTTATTTAAAAATTGTAATCGAACTGCCCTCTTGTGCCTTGCTTGTGTTATTACATACACTTCTAAAATGGAATAGGGCTACACATCAGTTGCACTCCTCTTTCTGCTCTGCTGCATAAATGAAGTACCCCATCACCACCACAATCTCCACCTGGGTCCCTGCTGTACTGTCTGGATGCAACTTTTTGAGGTGTCCCATTAACTGTTAAGAATGGATTTCTGTTTAATCTTGAAATGCTGATATTTAATATTCTATGGTATATTATTTTAATGAATGTTGAACGTTGTTTTATTTGTATATTGTACTATGCATATTGTCCGATTTATATGATGTTAGCTGCTCTGAGCCTGACTTTGGCCGGGGAGGGCGGGATACAAATAAAAGTTATTATTATCATTATGGGTCACTCGAAACACAGCTATTGTTGAGAGCTAAGGTGTTGTAGTGGCTAGTGTGATGGGCCATGGGTTCAAATCCTCCCTGGGTGATTATGGTTTTGGCTTTGGTTCTTTCAGCACCACCTGCTTTACAAGTTTATGAGTACTGAAGGGAGAGAGGACGACAGACCATGCATATTGCCCTAAATAAGTTTTCCCAATGATTAGGACCTATTTAAGGGAAAGCTGGCATGATTTCTTAGTTAAAGCTATGTGCACATTACCGGCTTAAAATGCATCTAGGTTGTTCTTACTCTCAATTTGGACCAAAAGCGGGCTTGAAGGTAAAATACATTAAAAACACGAAGTATTTGACAAGGAACAAGAAGAAACAACAGGATAGGTGTGGATTGTGGCTAATGTCGTGTGCACACTGCTTCCCTGGAGGTTGAGCAAACAGGTGTGTGTGTGCATAGCCTAAAAATGTGAACTGGCAAGTTCCTGGTTCCAGCATCACCCCAACCATGCAGGTCACGGGTGGGGAACCTCTGGCCCTCCAGGTGTTGCTAGACTCCAAACAGCTGGAGCTCATGGGGGCTCACTTTGGATGCCTCCCCCTCTGCTCGGCTAATTGGGTGGAGAAAAGCCAATTGTTTGGGATGCAGAGGGCTGCCAAACAGCGCCCTAAGAGCTGCCCTGCTGCTGTGAAATAAGCGGCAGATAACCAAACACCCCATCGATCCAAAGAACCGTGGTTGCCGGTGGAATAAGATCGCTGTTGCCATTGGAATCCTCAGGACTCCCATTCTAAAAAAAAACCCCCATCGCGGTCTGAGCCAGCTTTGCCCTTCTTTAAGAATTCTGACCCTCTTCTGTTTCCGTAGCCCAGCCCACCCACCTCACGTAAGCTGGGTTCAATTACCCGGATGCGGAAGTGCTTGCTCTTTTCTTTCTCGGGTGCTGCGGCCGCGAAGTTCAGCATCTCGGTAAGAGGCGTTTGAGATCCGGCGCCATCCGCGGTAAAGCTAGATTTGGGGAGCCGGTAAGAGGGTGGTGATGGGGCGCGGGGGTCTTGAGGGCCTGGCGGCGGGGGAATTGGGGGAGGGCCTAGCAGAGATCCGGCGGCCAAGACTGTTTAGCGCGCAGCGTCCGAGTAGCCTCTTCTGCCATTTTGATTTCTTTCTTGCAGGTAACCCTCGCCAGAAGCCGTCGCCATGGTGAGTGAAGCGGGAGAAGCGTCTCTCTCCTCCCCCCCCCGTCTATTTCCCTCACGATTCGGGCGGAGGTCTTAGAAGTAGGGAAGGCAGCCGGTTGTAGAGAGACTTCTCTGTTTAATAGGGTTGGGGGGACACGTGTGTTTTGCAGCAAGCATGACTATCATTCATACGGAAGAGGGGACACAGTATACGTGTCCCGGTAGCTGGACATGTTTGCTGTTGCCCTTTTTGAATAATAATAATTAATACAGTAATTTGTTATTTATACCCAGCCCATCTGGCTGCTCTGGGCGGCTTCCAACAAAATATTAAAAATACATTAAAACATCAGTCACTAAAAACTTCCCTAAACATTGTTGTTGTTTAGTTGTGTCCGACTCTTCGTGACCCCATGGACCAGAGCACGCCAGGCACTCCTGTCTTCCACTGTCTCCCGCAGTTTGGTCAAACTTATGTTGGTAGCTTCGAGAACACTGTCCAACCATCTTGTCCTCTGTCGTCCCCTTATCCTTGTGCCCTCAATCTTTCCCAACATCAGGGTCTTTTCTTCTCATGAGGTAGCCAAAGTATTGGAGCCTCAGCTTCACGATCTGTCCTTCCAGTGAGCACTCAGGGCTGATTTCCATAAGAATGGATAGATTTGATCTTCTTGCAGTCCATGGGACTCTCAAGAGTCCTCCAGCACCATAATTCAAAAGCATCAATTCTTCGGCGATCAGCCTTCTTTATGGTCCAGCTCTCACTTCCATTCTCTAAACATAGAGCCTGGCCTTTAGATAGTGTCCTCTTCAAAGGGCTTTGGAGCCCTTTTGAATGAAACCAAGAGTGCCTCTAGCCCAGCTTCTTATTCCTAGCAGTGGCCAGCCAGGTGCCCACCAGCAGGTCTCTGAAGATGTCTTTTTAGGGAGCCTTACTCCTCCCCAGTTCTTCTGCAGGCTTGAAATCGGGAAGGCTCTTGAAAAGAAAAAAAATTGTGTTTGCAGTTCATCAAATTCTGCACGCTTGCAAGCTATTGTGGGTATTTGTTTGAGATGGGTTTAAGTGCCAAAGGAAAAGGTATCTAGGCTGCGGAACTAAGAATTGAAGATACCGTATATTTGTGCGAGGCATCCAGCTCATATTTAACGTTGTATTTACTTAATTACAGCCTCGCAAAATCGAAGAGATCAAAGATTTTCTATTGACAGCCAGAAGGAAGGATGCAAAATGTAAGTAGCTGTTTATGACTTAACTGTTTTGTCCCTATTTCTTGATCTTTTCCTGGAGGGTTTTCCTGTCTAGATTCCTTCTTTATTTTGGCTGGTGCTAAAAATGTAGCACAAATTACTTGGAGTTGCATTATTTATTATGAAGTGGCAGCACTGTGCATTCTGCCCTTTACTTCCTACCATTTCCAAGTCTTGGGCAAAGATACTGTTCTTGCCCAAGACTTGGAAATGGTACAGAGGATTAACGATTAAAGTTACTAGCCTGCAAGAAATAGTGCTATCTTGTTGGACTAGTAGAAAAGGGAGTCTCCCACCCCTTTCTATGTTGGGCATGGAGAAGGAAGGTTCTCTCCACTGGCAGCTGTTTGGTTTTTATGCCAAGCATAGCGGAGGGTTGCAATTAATAATAATAATAATAATAATAGCATACTGACCTATATCCATAGGTCTCAGGGTGTTTCACAGGATAAAATTACAACATAAAAGCAAAATACATAATCAAAAGTGAAACACAAACAGCCCAATAACCCCCCAACACATTTTAAAGGGGCATTGGATGACAATCAACCAAAGGCCTGGTTAAAGAGGAGCATTTTTGCCTGGTGCCTAAAAGTGTATAATGAAGGCACCAGGCAAACTTCCCTGGGGGGAGCATTCCACAAGACTTCTCCAAGTCCACCATCCTGCTCACTCATATCCATTACTAGAAAAGGACTTTAAAATTCAAGGGTCATCTAAACCCTGCAGCTAATATACCTAGAATTTCCCAGTATGGGTGTACCACATATACAAAGAGAAAAGAATATAGGGAGCGTCCCAGCAGCAGGCTGGCTTACCAGCTGCACTACAGCTTGCCAGAAGAGGTGATATCTGCATGGTACAAACACACCGGTGGACCAAGTCTGGTGCTGTCACTGGTGCATTTGCAACTTGTCCTCTTCCAGTAAGCTGCACTGCAAATCAAAATACAGTGGTATCTCAGGTTAAGAACTTAATTCGTTCTGGAGGTCTGTTCTTAACCTGAGGTACCACTTTAACTAATGGGGCCTCCAACGCTGCCGCCACGCGATTTCCGTTCTCATCCTGAAGCAAAGTTCTTAATCCGAGGTACTATTTCAGGGTTAGCGGAGTCTGTAACCTGAAGCGTCTGTAACCCGAGGTACCACTGTACCAGACAGACTCATAATATTACTATGTGCAATTATGAGGGTGGGAGAAAAGTAACATAAATCTGACCAAGTCAAACATTTTAATCTATTGTAATCTATTGTCATGTCATGTCGTGAATGCGCTTTCTGGATAGAATAATTCAAGTTCTAATTCAATACCTAAAATAGAGCATAACTTTGAACTTTTTAAAATGTAAAATGATTGGTAATATGAATGAGGGCGTATCTGTTCCATAAAAGCAGATTGTTTTGACATGGCTCCCCTAACTCCCCAGACTTGGAGGTGTTAGCAGGATTTGGGTTATGGTGAATACGAGGTGCACAGTTTTTTTGAAGAAGAGAAACCAAGGTGTTTTTAAACAACAAACTTTTCTATAACATCATAATTGTAACATTTTTGCATTTTAAAAAATCCCAGTGATATTTGTGGTGAAGCCAATGGTAGTTGAAGTGCCTTTATACTAGCAATATTTTGAGTTTCTTAAAACAAACTCTTACAAACAGCTTACAATATAAATTGTTTTTATTTTACCCATTTGTACCCATGAATTATTACAGTCTGGATTAACTGCTACATGACTAACTGAAGCAAGGGAAGTTAAATTCCAAGTTGTTAATGCACATAGAAAAAAAGTTTTTCTTCTCTAATAATCCTAGAACATCCAACGAGGCAGAACATTTGAAGATTCAGGACAGGCAAACAAAACTACTTCTTCACACAGAGCATAGTTAAACTATGGAATTTGATAGTGATGGCCACCAACTTTGATGGCCTCAAAAGAAATTGGACAAATTTGTGGAGGTTTATCAATGGCAACTAGCCATGATTGCTGTAGCCTTTCTCCCCTGTTGGAGGCAGTATGCCTCTGAATACCAGTTGCTCAGAATCACAAGTAGGGAAATGCTATTGTCCCCAGGTTCTTCTTGAGGGCCTCCCATAGGCTTCTGGTTGGCATTGTAAGATCAGGATGCTGGAGTAGATGGGCTATTCGCCTGATTCAGCAGACACTTCTATTGTTATGCTAGCTAGTTTATCCAAACTAGAGCCTTTAAGCTGTGAAGTTTTCCCCAGTAGTAGATAATTGAAGTTCTAAATTATTGTAGCTATTATGGATTCTCTGTATTTCTCCTAATGCTGGCTCTGAAATCATGTGGCCTGATAATATATATAGTTTGCGCAGAACTGAGTTTTTAACTGTTCATCTTGCGTAAAAAAAATCAGGAGTAATGTATGCAAAAGTGTTCCATTCTGATGGCATAGCACATTGCTTTGTATTCTGTTAAACTAATGCTTAGTAGTTCTTTGCTAAATAGCATCAAAAAGACTTTCATGTCAAGCTTAAAGAACAACACAATTTTCTAAAGTGTGTGTAACCTCTGGTTTTAAAAGCAGCACTTAACAATTACTTGAATTGCAAGCAAAGCAAGAAGGTTGTACAAGTGCCTAATTAACTATGAATGTGCTTCAGTTTTCACACTTCTGAAATTAATGTAAATTGGATTTTTCGCTGTTCAGGTGGGCTTTATATATGGCATGGAATTGAAAATAACCCCTCTGGTGTCAGTGCATAAGAGTCAGGTAGATAGATATCATTGCTTGTGAAAGATATGTGAGAATTATAAGCAGTTTATGCTTTTGGAAGTTTAATGAAACTTGACACCCTAGCCAATTTGCAAGATAGTTTTAGTTAGTATCTTTTGAAGTGATGCATTCAAACCCATACAACTTTATGTACCCAAAGAGCCGCTCAGGACACCGAAATCTGATTATAAATGTTCCATGAAGATCATTTCTAGAAAGAAACTTAAATTCACATTATGTCCAACTATGCACCTTTATACAATTACTCACACTGGTCTTGCTACCTACTTCTTTAGTAGATAGGTAGCCGTGTTGGTCTGCCATAGTCAAAATAAAAAATTCCTTCCAGTAGCACCTTAAAGACCAACTAAGTTAGTTCTTGGTATGAGCTTTCGTGTGCATGCACACTTCTTCAGATACACAGTGTATCTGAAGAAGTGTGCATGCACACGAAAGCTCATACCAAGAACTAACTTAGTTGGTCTTTAAGGTGCTACTGGAAGGAATTTTTTATTTTACCTACTTCTTTGTAATAGATTTGGAGAGCAGAAATAACAAAGCAAAGCTGCATAAGTCTGTGAACATTCATAATTATTATCATTAAGTCAAAACTTAATGGATCAAATAATAGCACCAGTCTGGAATTTGGTTAGCTTTTGTGTATTTTTTATGTATGTGTCTTTTTAGAAAAGCTTTCCCCTGATAAACAAGTTCGTTTCAATATTAATATAGTGAGGGGCATTGTCGTGGCGGGAGACTACATGCATAGGAACAAAATAAATGGCAAAATGGCACTGATGTCACTCGCTTGTACTCATTATGGGATAAAGCAGGATTTAATCAAATTGTTTGTCTTTAAAGGAGAGTGTATCGTACTAGTCTCTGATTCTGGACAGCCTATTGCTTAATATATTGAGGGTATGTTGCTAACTTCAGTGATCTTACATTGTAGCCGTCAAGATCAAGAAGAACAAAGATAATGTGAAGTTCAAGGTCCGTTGCAGCCGGTATCTGTATACGCTGGTCATCACAGACAAGGAAAAGGCTGAAAAACTGAAGCAGTCTCTTCCACCAGGTAATTGAACCATGCAGGAGATTGTTAGTCATGGGAGAAGACTTGGGTGGTGGCAGAGTAGCACCTGGTGCTTCCTGATAGTAACAGAAAGTGGTGGGTATTCTCATGTGTATTATATAAGAAGATCCCCCTTTGAAAGCAACCATGTATGTGATGGTATCCTGTAAAGCAGGGGTCAGGAACCTTTTCTGACCAGCAAGATAGAGATCTCCAACCCTGATGGGACAAATCTAACAGAGTAGGGCTGCCCACCTGTTAGTCACTATGATGTCAGGTGATGCTGTGCTTTGAAGTCCCAATAGTCAGAACTTCAAACCGCAGCATGGGGCCTGGTCCAGCTCAGCCCCTCCCTGTCTCAAGAACCCTGTTTTGTAGTGTTATGGGTACCACCAATGTGAAACCCGGTGGTGGCACTTGCACCCATTTGGAAAATTCTGGTACAGCTAGGTAAAGTAACATATTCAAACCCCTTTCCCCCTAGCCTGGTGTGAGAGGAGGGTTGAATCATTACTAATTCTGTTTCAGTTGTGCCCTGAATAGCTACGCTTTGTGGTTAACAAATCCACATTTTTCTTTGTGCCGCATTCTTGTACATGTAAAAACAAGCTGTAGTTTGAAGTGTTTGATAGACACGGATTCAAGAGTTGCATCAGTTGGGGGCAGGAATTCAAAGTACAGAAAAGGGAACACCATTCCCTCAGTCGTGCATTCAGCAGGAAGTGTTGGCCTAATAAGGTTGGCTTTTAAAGACTTGTCTAAATGTCACTGGCTTACAAGGAAAACTACTGGACAGAGTAAAGACACTTTGGATATTCAGTGACATTTCATACTAAGCCACAGTAGCAGTTCACGTATGAAAAGCCCTGTGAGTGTTCAGGTCACCTGGTTCACAAGCCTGAAAGTCATGCTTCTTTGCACGCTCAGACCTGCTAATAAGCTTCGCCAGCTTGTATCTGGGATATAGATGAAAACCTCTGAGGGTTTGCCAGCCTGATGAGCAGAAGTAATGAGATCAGAATCTGTCTCTTCAGTTTCTCAGCCTCTTTTTCTCCCTTCTCTTTAGGTTTGGCTGTGAAAGAGCTGAAATGAACCAGTCATGCTTGAAATCTTGGCCGTGGATTGTAATAAAGGACTGAACTGTTCTTTCTTCTTGGTGTCCTCTTTTTTTCCAAAGGGAAGCATGGGCAGGCTACTGTTTAAGCAGCATTGTTCCTTAGAGGGGAGCAGCTACCTGTCTTCTGCAGGGACTGTGTGCTCTTCTCGAGAGAGGAGGTGTTGTGATCTTCAGTCAGCTTGCTGGTCGCCTCTTCATCAATCTCCAATTGAATCCAAAAAAATAATGGGGTGCTTTCAGTAATCACTAATAGCTATTCTGGATACCAGTAGAATATATGGCCAACAGTTTGAAGATTTAACAAGCTGATAAACTTGATGCACTGCTCTTTAAAATTCCAGAGTTTAAAGATCTGCAGAAAAACACAAGAACTAGCACCCAAATTCAATATGTTTCACAAAACAGGCCCCAGGACATTTGCAGAATCTCCAGTGTGAAATCCATAAGCTTAATGGAGGAAGAGAGAATGTTCATTGCTAACTTGGGAGTTGGGTTAATTGGGACTGTTCCATGTACAATCTGACCCTGCTGCTCTCATTACAGCGACAGAGTTGAAGAAACACTCTAATGCGGTTGACATGTTTTATCAAGCATATGGAATAGAGGCATCCTATGTAGATTCTGCTGGAATAAGTAGCATGTGATCCTTGGCATCACATACTGATTCTGATATCACACTCTATTTCGGTGGCGTCTGCTATCTAAAGAGACTTGCAATCTACCAGGGAGGAAAACATTAAACTCTAGCATGGCTCATTCTAAATGGCCAGAAAGTATAAAGTGTTACTAAGACCACACTAAGGTTGATGTGGCTGGTTTTTGTTTTTTTAAAAGAGTTTTAAACGCTAATTTCATTGGCTCCAGTTCTCTTGCAAGCCCCTTTCGGGCCACATATCTGTTGCACCTGGGAACAGAGACAAAAGTAGCAGAGCAACAAGTAAATTTTACTTCTGTACAGTAGCCTAGTTTCTGCATACACTTGTACGCTCCTTTCTATTCTCCATCCAGGCAAAAATGAAGGGCATAGCATGGGGAAGATTGCATGACATCCAGAGGGCTAACAGTGACTGGTTGGTTTGTATACCTCCCCTCATCTGTAAATATCAGGGAGGTACACAACATAAAACTAAAATGGGAAAACCACAACATACTTAGTAAAAATAAGAACAACCACAACCAAATATAACAACGCCTTTCAAATGGCATTAGATGTCAATTAGCTAAGGGCCTGTTTGAAAAGAAATGTTTTTCCTTGGTACCTAAAAATATATAACGAAGGCTCCAGTGGAACCCTGGGGAGAGCATTCCACAAAACGGGAGCCACTGCAGAAAAGGCCCCGTCTCAGGCTGCCACCCTCCCAACCTCTCATGGAGGAGGTACAAGAAGAAGGGCCTCGGAGGATGACCTCAGTTCCCGGGCTGCTTCATATGGGGAAAGGCAGTCCTGAGCAGTTTAAGGACTTAGAGGTCAAAACTCAGATGTTGCATAGTGCCAAATACAACTTGCAGTAGAGTTTTGGTTTCTGTCTCATCTGCAGCTGGGAAACAGAACAGGCCTGTTTTAAGACTGGATTTATCCAAGAATGCCTGAGAGCTCATTTTGAAAGACCTAGTTAACCCTAGAAGTTGTTAATAGATAAGCACATCGGTGCTCCAGAGCATATAAAAAAAACCATTTCCAGCAACACTCCGGATGTGCAATTTGATGCCAGATCTCTGTTTACCAGGTGTGTGTTCTGAGTCATTGCTAGTGGGGAACCCTATTCACTCCAGGAGATACATTTCCTCATGGGTAATGGCGGGGGGGGGGGCTGCATGCCAGGGGCAAAATGCTTTGGTCAGGCTACACCGTGCTTCATCCATGCAAGCAAGATGCCTCAGCACAGTTTAAGGCCTCGCTCCAACAAGGTAAAATCTCTAGAAGGCAAAAAGGAGGGTGAGTGATGGGTATGGCAGGGGCAGGGAAACGTTCTCAGCCAAGGGAAAAAAATGAGAAGTAATTGGGCAGTTTATAAAGATCTATTGGAAGAAAAAGAAAACAACACTAAAAATTTTTTGAAGAAATTAGGACACATCTGACTGACTGGTTGCAGTATTTTCAGCTAAATGAAACATTTCGAAAGGATAAACAGGATTCTCCAGGGAACTCTCAAAGATTAGAAAAAGACAATACAAATAAAACACTCATATGTATAAACTTCTTGACTGGGAGGTCAAGGAGGAAGAAGTGAAATCTGTTATGGTGCAATGGACTAGAGACTTTGGCTACAACATCCAGATGGAATCATGGGAGAGGCTGTAGAGGGAGAACCTTAAATTTACAGCTTGCTACGATTTGAAGGAGAACTGCATGAAGATGCTTTACAGATGGTATTTAACATCTGTAAAACTCGTTAAAATGTATAAAGCTAAATCAAACATCTGTTGGGAAGGCGGAAGGCACCATGATCCATATGTGGTGGAACTGTTAAAAAATTAGGGATTTTTGTGAAATAACTTACAATGAACTTTAAAAAAAAATGTTTAAATACTCCTTCCCAAAGAAGCCTGAAGGCTTCCTACTAGGCATAATGAATAATGAAATCCCAAAAAGATTAAGGAAAATATTCATGTATGCGACAGTAGCAGCTAGGGTAGTAATTGCTAAAATATGGAAAAGGAACTCCGCGCCCACAAAACTAGATGTTAGAATATGCTGAACTAGCAAGATTAAGAGCAAAATTCCAAGACCCTACAGATCAAATATTCAACAGAGAGTGGAATATTTATTTAATTTTTTATTTTAAAAGAGATTATTAAAAAGAGATTATTTAAAAGAACATTGTAATATTACCAGTTCTTTGGCAGGCTTGGATTGATTTTCTGCATGAAATAAGAGATTGTTATAGATTTGAAATGATAGAGAATTTAGGAGAGATAAAATTAAATGAGCAGTGAAAGGAAACTTAGGAACAGTGGGGAGACCAGAAGTCATATTAGAATTAGCGACGGATGGACTTAATTTTGTGTCTCTTTTTGGTACTTAATGAGTGTTAATTTTGAATTGAGCCAGTGTGGTGTAGTGGTTAAGAGCAGTAGTCTCGTAATCTGGGAAACCGGGTTCGTGTCTCCGCTCCTCCACATGCAGCTGCTGGGTGACCTTGGGCCAGTCACACTTCTGTGAAGTCTCTCAGCCCCACTCACCTCACAGAGTATTTGTTGTGGGGGAGGAAGGGAAAGGAGAATGTTAGCCGCTTTGAGACTCCTTAAAGGGAGTGAAAGGAGGGATATCAAATCCAAACTCTTCTGAATTGCCTTTTGTTGATTGCTATATATTGTTTGATTTGGTCTTTTGTTTTGTTATTTTTTTTAAACCAATAAAGCATTTTTTTAAAGGAATTCTTCCTTCCAAAAATTGTGTTAAACAAATTATTAGATTTACTGAGAAGCAAAAGAAAATACCTCATTTACAGCTCTGAATAAGAGATAACAATAGAATTTAAGGACATTTGTTAAAACTATTGATCAAGGAAGGCTCTAAGTGTCAATTTAAGAAGCATCACATAAAAACCATGTTATGCTCCAAGGTATTTGAAGAAAGTTAGGATTTTGCTTGTTACAGTAGAGGTTGTAGAATCTGATAAGATTCCATGTACAGTGGTACCTTGGTTCCATGTACAGTGGTACCTCAAACTTAATCCATTCTGGACGTCTGTTCCAAAACCAAAGTGTTCTAAAACCAAGGCTCGCTTTCCCATAGAAAGTAATGCAAAATGGATTAATCCGTTCCAGACTTTTAAAAACAACCCCTAAAATAGCAATTTAACATGAATTTTACTATCTAACGAGACCATTGATCCATAAAATGAAAGCAATAAACAATGTACTGCAGTCACACAATCAATCAATCAATCAGTAGCTGAACTGGGTTCCACACAGTCACAAAAACAAACAAAAAAAAGAGCAAAAACAAAAACAAAATAAATAGCAAAAACAGACAGACCTCAGTGTAATACTCAAAATGGAAGTGTGGCACTCAAATCGGAAGCATAACACTCAAAACTGAGCACGTTCAGCTTCTGAAAAATGTTCACAAACCAGAACACTTGCTTTCGGGTTTGCAGTGTTTGAGTTCCAAGTTGTTTGAGTACCAAGACGTTTGAGAACCAAGGTACCACTGTATAGAATAAGCCTAGTATTCAACCCTTTTTATTCCTCTTACCCACAAATATATGTGTGCAACTTAAAAGTTTTTGTATTGGTCATTTCCAATTGCACTCACCGTTTTTCTCCCTTATTTGGCAAATCCTCCATCCGGCGTAAAATGTTACGTGCAATAGCTGCCAGCCAGGAAACGTCTGTGGTTGGAGAGTGATGGGACCATGTGGCTGAGGTGTGAAAGTTGCTGTTTCTGAAATAGCACAGAGCGAGTCACTCATTTTTATTTTTATTTTTTCCAGACATCTTTATTGAAAGTTTAAAAGTACATAATTATATGTGCACTAAACACGGTGAGACGTAAAGAAAAGACAGAAAAGGAAAAAGAGAAACAGCACCCACGTAGAAGGGAAAATAAAGGGGGGAGGGGAAAACCCAAAACCATACTATACAAAGTTGTTACAGTGGTACCTCGGGTTAAGAACTTAATTCATTCTGGAGGTCCATTCTTAACCTGAAACTGTTCTTAACCTGAGGTACGACTTAAGCTAATGGGATCTCCTGCTGCCGCATGATTTCTGTTCTCATCCTGAGGTAAAGTTCTTAACCCGAGGTACTATTTCTGGGTTAGCAGAGTCTGTAACCTGAAGCGTCTGTAACCCAAGGTACCACTGTATTGTACTTCACCAGATCTTAACCTGTTACAGTATTTGTAAGAATGGATTCCAAATATCATTGAATTTGTCCATGGTAAGTCTGCGTTTATATGCATGTTGTTCACATGTTGCGAGTTTTTATTTTTCCAATTCATCAGTATCAGTCTTTTTGCTGTGGTAAGGGCATGGGGAGTCCACTCATATTGTCCTTTTGTAAGATTTCATATGCTGGGTATATAATTCAAAAGGATATTTTGCTCTGTAAATGTAAGCTTGTTCCATACAGTTCTGTTGATAGTTTCAGTTACCTTCTGCCAAAAAACTTTCAATATAGGACAATGAAAAACATACATTTTAGAGAAGTACTATCCCTATTGCATCTCCAACAGTTAGATACCTTAGATAGCCTTTTTTAAACAAACATAATGGGGTCTAGTATATTCTAATTATTTTTTTTTGTTTGTTTGTTTAAGCTTCAATTTAAGGTCCTGAAACACCTATGTTATGACACTTAAAACAGTTTCCCACTGTGTGGTTGAAACTGAGATATCTAATTCTTTATTCCATTCCTCTCTCATTACCTGTATATCAAATAGATTTGCTAGTAACAAATCACTGCAGATGGTGACAGCAGTCACGAAATTAAAAGATGCCTGCTCCTTGGGAGAAAGGCGATGGCAAACCTAGACAGCATCTTAAAAAGCAGAGACATCACCTTACCAACAAAGGTCCGTATAGTTAAAGCTATGGTTTTCCCGGTAGTGATGTATGGAAGTGAGAGCTGGACCATAAAGAAGGCTGATCGCCGAAGAATTGATGCTTTTGAATTATGGTGCTGGAGGAGACTCTTGAGAGTCCCGTGGACTGCAAGAAGATCAAACATATCCATTCTGAAGGAAATCAGCCCTGAGTGCTCACTGGAAGGACAGATCCTGAAGCTGAGGCTCCAATACTTTGGCCACCTCATGAGAAGAGAAGACTCCCTGGAAAAGACCCTGATGTTGGGAAAGATTGAGGGCACATGGAGAAGGGGACGACAGAGGACGAGATGGTTGGACTGTGTCCTCCAAGCTACAAATGTGAGTCTGACCAAACTGCGGGAGGCAGTGGAGTGCCTGGCGTGCTCTGGTCCATGGGGTCACGGAGAGTCGGACACGACTAAACGACTAAACAACAACAACAGTAACAAAGGTGTATATATATTGATGGCCGGTTTTTTGTTGTGTAAGAATTAATTAACTGCTTCAATATCTCTGGAGCCTCTGAGGTTGTAAAAGCTGCTGGTCTGTAGATGGTGGTTAGCAAGTATTTTATCTGGAGTCACCTATTTTTAAGCTTCTTGTGGAAATTCCCCACCAAATATTTACTCACTGGAAGCGTATAGCAGCTTTCCCAAAATGGCAGCTACTTGTCTGTGGCTTCAGCCAATACTTTCTCAAGGCATTCAAATTAGTCACTAATGATTATTTGAACAGAAGGCAGATGGGGACTCTATTGATTGCACGAAGAACCAAGTTGCAATATTAAATACAGTACTGTAAACTCACAGTGAATGCTATTCAAAATCGTGCCTTTAGATGGTGCTGTATGTTAAGAAGAATGTTTGATTTATATCATAGAACCACATAGGACCAGAAGACAGATAGGTAGCCGTGTTGGTCTGCCATAGTCAAAATAAAAAAATTCCTTCCAGTAGCACCTTAAAGACCAACTAAGTGTGTATCTGAAGAAGTGTGCATGCACACGAAAGCTCATACCAAGAACTAACTTAGTTGGTCTTTAAGGTGCTACTGGAAGGAATTTTTTTATTTTGAATAGGACCAGAAGGATCGTCTAGTTCAGTGTTTCCCCAACTTGGGTCTCCAGCTGGTTTTGGACTACAACTCCCATCAGCTGTTGCTAGCAGAACCTGTATCATGGGATTATGGGAACTGTAGTGTGAGACAATAGATGAAAAGTTGTGTTGGTTATTGTGAGGGTTTGATTAGCTGCTTGTGCGTGAAAACGTGCTCCCTCAGAGTTTGTGCGACCCCACAAACCTCCGTGTGTGACGGAGCTCCTCAGACATGTCTGCTCTAGTCACTAGTAGAGTCCGACAGTGGCTGTCTGCGGAAGCGTTTCCAGCAAAGAAGTTCCTTAACGGAAACGCGTCTCCTGGACTCACGGCGTGACAGTTTCCTGCGAGGTGTGGGTCTCCCTATGGGAGACTCCGATACCTCCCCACTGTTCTCGCTGGAAGCCTCCCTGAGCCCTCCCTCCTGCTCGCATTCCCTCAGAGACCCACTCCTCCCCCTGCTGGTCCCTGCTTCAGCAGTTGAGTCTCTTTCATCCTGCCTGAGTCCCTCCACCACCTGATGCTCTGATGGCAGTTCCCTGACATCCACCTCCCCTCCAGGGCCCCCCTCACCCCCTCCCAATTCCTCCCCCCTGGGAGGTGAAGGGCTAAAACCCCGAAACGAATCTTCCTCATCTTCTGACGTCTCGAACAATTCTCTCCATCGATCGTCGTCCTGGCCAGCTGAATCCTCCTCCTCTTCAAAATCTGGGAACCCCTCCAACTCCTCTTCCTCGTCGGTGGTGGCAAAGTATTCCCTTCGGAACCTCGCTACAGGCTGAGGTTTACGTGGGAACCTCTGATGAAAAGTCTCTATTAAAACCTCGTCATTGACATCCTCTGCCCTAACCCAGGTGTTTTCCGACTCCGGTTCCCCTTCCCACATTACCAAATACTCTACCTGATCTCCCTTCCACCTGGAATCGAGGATCTCCGCTACATGGTAGCTGTGTTCCTTCTCCTCCATTGCTGGTCCCCTAGTGACCCTCCCCTCACTGTCTCCTCTATACGGTGACAGCAACGACCTGTGAAAAACTGGGTGCAGCTTCATGTGGTTCGGTAACCGGAGCCTGAAAGCCACTGGATTGACCTGCTGTATGACTTCAAACGGACCCAGCCTTTTGGGTCTTAATTTCTTACAACCTCCTTTGAATGGCAACCCTTGGGTTGACAGCCACACCTGGTCCCCCACCCTGATGCTTTCACCTTCCCTTCTGTTTTTGTCTGCCTGCCTCTTATATTCCTCCTTAGCCCTGTTTAAGTTGAGTTGGAGCTGGCGATGGATCGCTTCCATTTCTTCCACGAACTGTTCTGCAGCTGGAACGCTCCAGTTCTCCCCCTCCCCCCCTGGGAAGGCTCTGGGATGGCACCCGTGATTAGCCAAAAAGGGGCTCATCCCCGTGGACACGTTCTCTGCATTGTTGTAGGCAAATTCTGCCAACGCCAGCTTCTCCACCCAATCATTCTCTCTGTCATTAACATAACACCTCAAATATTGTTGGAGAACCCCATTTGCTCTTTCCGCCTGCCCGTTGGTTTCAGGATGACGGGCCGTCGAGAAATTAACCTCTACATGCAGTAAGCTCATGAGCTTCCTCCAGAACCTGGAAGTAAATTGTTTCCCTCGGTCTGAAACCACCCTCAAGGGGGCGCCATGCAACCTAAACACATTCTCTACAAACAATTTGGCGGTTTCTTCTGCTGTAACCGCATGTGAGCAGGCTATGAAGTGGGCCATTTTAGTTAACAGGTCTACTACAACCATGATGGCTGTTTTCCCTCTAGACCTTGGCAGATCAGTCATGAAATCTATTGCCACTGCTTCCCACGGTCTCTCAGGTGTGGGCTGTGGTTCTAATAAACCAGCCGGCGCCTGCCTCTCCCCCTTGGCTCTTTGGCATTGTTCACACCCTCTCACATACTCCCGCACATCTTCCCTGACCTTGGGCCACCAAAATTCCCTGGTAACCAGCCACATGGTTTTGTGTTGCCCAAAGTGCCCTGCTGTGGGGCTATCGTGCAGCTGCTTGAGTACTTTCTCCCTCAATTCCCCTTCAGGGATATATAACGCTCCCTTATAATACAATGCCCCATTTCTCTCCTCAAAACCACCGGATTTGTCTTCCTCCCCTCTGAGATCCCTGAGTTTCCCCTGGGCGTATGCATCCTGCACCGTACCCTCTACCAATTCCCTTTGCCCCACCAAAGTCGCCCCACACACCCAGCGGTCCTCTGGAATGATATGGGTTTCTTCGGGTGCTCCCTCCCCCTCCAAATATTCAGGTTTGCGTGAGAGAGCGTCCGCCCTAACATTCTCTGGGCCTGGCACATAACAAATCTCAAAGTTAAATTTGGAGAACTCTTGGGCCCATCTCAACTGCCTTTGGTTGAGCACTCGCGCCGTTCTCCAGTACTCTAGATTTTTATGGTCCGTGCACACTTGCACTTTATGTTGTGCACCAACTAGCAGATGCCTCCATCTCCGGAACGCCTCATGAATAGCAAGCAGTTCTCGGTCGTACACCGTGTAGTTCCTCTCGGATTTGTTCAGCTTCCGCGAGAAGAAGGCACACGGACGCCACTCTGACTCCTCCTTCCCCGGCTGCAGAAGAAGCACCGCCCCTATGGCTCTGTCAGATGCGTCTGTTTCAACCCTTAGCTTCTTTCGTAAATCCACATGCAGAAGTTGTTCTTCAGAGGCGAAGGCCCTTTTCAGTTCCTCAAACGCTCGCTCCGCCTCCGCCGTCCATACAAACTTCTTTTTACTGCTGAGACAGTCAGTGATGGGCGCCGTCAGATGGGCGAAGTTGCGGATGAACTTACGATAAAAGTTTCCAAACCCTAGGAACCTCTGCACATCCTTCTTGGTTTTGGGTGTTTTCCATTCCAGCACTGCCTGTACCTTGCCGGGATCCATGGCCAATCCCTTGTCTGACAGGCGGTACCCCAGGAATTCCACCTCCTTGGTATGGAACCGACACTTCTCCAGTTTGACCCACAGCCTGTTGGCTTGCAGTCTGCTCAACACTTCTCTGACGTCTCTCACATGTTGCTCCTCATTCTCAGAATACACCAACACATCATCTAGAAAGGCAACGCAATTCTTGTAGAGCAAAGGGCCCAGCACGTGGTTCATAAAAGATTGAAAACACGCGGAGCCTGCTTGTAATCCAAATGGCATAACGAGGTATTCAAACGCCCCCAAAGGGGTAAACATGGTGGTTTTCCATTCATCCCCTTTCCTTATGCGTATCAGGTTGTACGCCCCCCTTAGATCCAGCTTTGTGAAAATCTTTCCCTTCCTCACCCTGGTCAAAATATCATCAATTCTGGGCATAGGGAACGCCACCGGTTCAGTCACTGCATTCAGCCGCCTAAAATCACATACAAGTCTCGGCTTGTCCGCATTTTTTTTGTCCACAAAGAACACTGGGCTCCCCCCTGCTGCTTTGGACTCTCTGATGAAGCCTCTCTTCAGGTTTTTGTCAATGAACCCTCGCAACTCCTGCATTTCCCTGTCTGACATGGCATACAACTTGCCCACGGGAAGCTGTGCTCCAGGGAGTAAATTGATCTGACAATCAAAGGGTCTATGAGGTGGTAGTTGGTCAGCTTCCTTCTCGCTGAACACGTCGCTGAGATCTGCATACTGTGGTGGTACCTTCACCTTCCCCATTACTTCAGTCCCTGCTAGGGTGGCTTGGGCCCCTGCTGAACCCTTCTCCCCTTTGCAGTGTTCTAGGCAATGTGCTGAACCAAAGGACACCACTCTTTGATGCCAGCCAACCAGCGGATCATGTAGAGCTAGCCAGCTCATTCCCAAAATAATGGGAGCGCCTCCCAGGGTGGCCACATTAAACGCTATCAGTTCTGTGTGCCTTGCCACCCTCATTATCATTGGGACAGTCTGCAAGCGGACTCCTCCTCCCAACAACTCCCTGCCATCAATCGTGGTCACCTGCAGGGGGTTGCTTAAAGGGATGGTCTGTATCTGGTGTTCAGCAGCAAACTCCTTGCTCATAAAATTGCAGGAGCTGCCTGAGTCCAATAGCGCCTTTATTTTTAGGGGGTGCCCATTCTGCAGCTCTAGCGACACTTCAATCACTAGAGCAGGTCGAGGAGCTTCTGGCACGGGCACTTTCACTGCTCTTTGGCCTGGCTGCAGTGCCCCAATTGTGGCAACCAGGCGTTGGCTTTTACCTGCTCCGCTCTCCCTTCTTCTCCCCCCTCAACAGCTCCCACCATCCCTTGCCATTCCTTCCTCTGGGGGCAGACTCTGGCAAAGTGGCCTGGCTGTTGGCAGAGATAGCATTTCCGGGGGCCCTTTCCCTCCTTCTTAGCTCCCTCGCTGGTTTTTGAAAATGCGCGCGCGCGCGCTGTTCCGATTTCCATCGGCTCTGCCGGCGGGAAAGCTGGCTCAGGAATGTCTGGAATGCGGAACTCCTTCCAACGTTCCCCTCTCCCTTCCCGCCTCTCCAAGGCTCTTGCCTCCTGCCGAGCTCCTATGGTCAGCGCAGATTTGGTCAGCTGATCCATAGACTCCGCCCTGGGGCTCCGTGCCAGCTCGTCTTTCACCCCCGAAGAAAGACCTTCTTCAAATAGCATTTGAACGGGTGCCGCCGATAAATCCCAACTCAGTCTGTGAATCAGCATGGTAAACTCAGTCCAATATTCACGGACAGATCGACTCCCCTGCTTACAAGCCATTAGCTGTCTGCGCACCACCCCTTCCTCAATATCGCTGGAAAACATGATATCCATTGCACGAAAGAACTTCATTGTGTCCTTTAGTATGTCATTGTGCGTTGCCATTAGGGGTCGAACCCAGTCTCTAGCCCCTTTCTCAAGATGCCCAATTACAAAAGCAACTCGCGATTCCTCATCAGGGAACTCATCGAACTGCACATTAAGGGCATATTGCATCTCTGTCCTAAAAGCATGGTAGTCCTTGGGGTCCCCCCCAAATTTCTGCACCAATCCTGGTACCTTTCTGGGGAATTGAGTGGCTCTCCCCTTCTTGTCTGCATCCTGAGCCCTTCTCTCCTCCAGCCTCGCCGTCAGCAGGGCCAGTTGAACCTCCAACGCTCGGTATCTATCTTCCAAGCTTGGACCAGCTCCAGCCCCTGCTCCTCCGGTTCCGGTTGGTTCGCTCATGATGCCTTCTCTTGCACAGGCAGCGTACAAAGACTGTCGGACTGCTGTGAGGGTTTGATTAGCTGCTTGTGCGTGAAAACGTGCTCCCTCAGAGTTTGTGCGACCCCACAAACCTCCGTGTGTGACGGAGCTCCTCAGACATGTCTGCTCTAGTCACTAGTAGAGTCCGACAGTGGCTGTCTGCGGAAGCGTTTCCAGCAAAGAAGTTCCTTAACGGAAACGCGTCTCCTGGACTCACGGCGTGACAGTTTCCTGCGAGGTGTGGGTCTCCCTATGGGAGACTCCGATACCTCCCCACTGTTCTCGCTGGAAGCCTCCCTGAGCCCTCCCACCTGCTCGCATTCCCTCAGAGACCCACTCCTCCCCCTGCTGGTCCCTGCTTCAGCAGTTGAGTCTCTTTCATCCTGCCTGAGTCCCTCCACCACCTGATGCTCTGATGGCAGTTCCCTGACAGTTATAATGGGTTTCGGGGTGGGATGGGAGAATCAAATTTGCCAAATCACAATGCATGCTTGGGTTTTGCTTGCCTTTTGCTGGATATAGCTGAACATTAACTGCAATGGAAGGAGAGGCAATCTGTGTGAAGCTCTAGCTTAAACTACTGTTTCATATCCCAAAATGTTTCACACTGATATCTAATAATAGACGCCTAGCTCTTCCTCTGGCACAAAGCAGGCCTTCCCATTGTGTATTGTTTCACGCTGGGGAAACATTTGTTAGATAACATTTGCTCCAGAGGCTTTTTAATTCGCCTGCAGGAATTAATGCTTATTGTTTCTGTTCATTGTGCCGCTTGTCGAAATGAAGGAGCATAAGCAAATTCTGCATGAGAGAAAAGCAGAAGCAGAGTGTGACCCTGGGGTTCACCAGCAGCACATGAGAGATTTTAATCCAAATGTGAACTTTGCCTCTCATTTCCTCTAGAATGGTGCTTTTAAATATAGCTTGATTCACATCATAGAAAACCATCCTCTCCCCCCTTGTGTTTTCCAGTACACTCTGGTATACATAATACTGGTGGGGGTTTTTTTGGGGGGGGGGTTGCAATAGCCATGAATCTCATTCGCTAACTAGCAGTTAATCATTCCCGTCTACTGAGTGTGGGAACAGCTTTTGTAGGATTGAGCTGCCTTGCAGTGGTAAATGGGTGGTTTCTTAATCATTTCCGAAAGCAGGATCCTGTTTGCCTCCAAAAATCACAACACCAGATCACCATAGATTGTGAGTGTGTGTGTGTGCGCGTGTTTGTATTTTTTCCAATTTCGGTTGATTCTCATAAAATCTTATACCTTTCTGAAATTTGACTCCTACCTCCCCCCTGGCTGTAGTTACTGCTGCAGGTTGTTAACACATGCTTGGAAGAAATTCTGTTTGCACTTGAGGAATGAATACAAACAGGAAGCGATAATACAGAATCAAAAGACATCGTGCTGCTGAGAAGTCAAACTATTTTTCACAAGCTATCTCAGGTGTACAGACCATGGCTTGGATCCAGACTTGTTCTTGCGTGTGGTGGTAAGAGCTCCTTCCAACCACAGAAAAGTACAGTATCTGATTGAGCAGGGGACTCTGTAGGTGGAAGGGAGTTTTCAGAGATTTCACCCTACAACATCACCTGGTGTTGGGTGATGTACATTTGCAGGGTGCTGCAATGGAGGGGGGAAATAGTAAATATAATCAGCCATCTCAACAGCAGAGGCACTGCATATCTGGACCCAAGTTTATGTTGATAAAACCAGGAAGCCCAAATCTTTTGAAACATTTCATGGGGAAGTTCAACATGCTTAGGAAGTTGTCCAGGTATATCATAAATACACGCTATTCTTAAGAGAACATCTGGTTTTGCTAGGATAACTCAGGCTGATGGGTCAAGGTAAAGGTAAAGGGACCCCTGACCGTTAGGTCCAGTCGCGGATTACTGGGGTTGCGGCTCTCATCTCGCTTTACTGGCCGAGGAAGCCGACGTACAACTTCTGGGTTATGTAGCCAGCAAGACTAAGCCGCTTCTGGTGAACCAGAGCAGCACACGGAAACACCATTTACCTTCCCACCAGAGCAGTACCTATTTATCTACTTGCACTTTGACGTGCTTTTGAACTGCTAGGTCGGCAGGAGCAGGGACCGAGCCACGGGAGCTCACCCCGTCGCGGGGATTCGAACTACTGACCTTCTGATCGGCAAGCCCTTGGCTCTGTGGTTTTACCCACAGCGCCGCCCACATCCCAATGGGTCAATGTAGCCATTACCTTTTCATCACAGATTCTAGGATTCCATGTGGTTGTGTATATAAGGTCTGGAAATTGCTTGGCTAGTTCCATATGGCTTGGCAGGAACACAGTAATAAATAAATGTATTGAAACAGGTGACTTTTTATGGTAGGCTTGTGAAGGCAGCGTAAGTGGTATAAGAAGATTAGTGAAAATAAACAAGTTGATCCTCTGAAGTATGTCTATATCTGTTATAAAGGTACCATCAAGACCATTGGTAGTTTAATAAGGGGCATTTAGATGTAGCATGAAAACATCTGATGCCTAGTCTTCGAAGTAGGGAAAGATTGTTGTTTATTCATGCAAATATCACTTGTGTTTAGCACAATCCTGGAGTTGTCGAGAGGGCCATCTCAATGGCAGTGTGATAATTACCATTCCCTATAAAGAAGCCTTGAGTTGGGACAGTGTGAAAGATTCATTGCATCAGGCTGGAGGTCATGACATCATGCTGAAAAAGCTTTGGGATTTATACACTCTATTAACCAAAGGCGTAGGAAGCTATAAATACAGCTCACGGCTTCTGTGATTCATAGAGGCTACAAAGCCGGATGGGCTATTATGTAGTCTGGCTAATTTCCTGCTGAGCCACTGCTCAATATTTTCCTCCAAATGTAGGTTTTTCAAGAGCTTTTTCACAAATACGGCTTGTTTTAAGAAAGTGTATAAATGTCAGGTAAAGTTCAATCCTCAAATGGGCTGTGTGCAGAGATGGAACAGATTGTCACAACATTAGGGGAAAGAAACAAGGACGGAACTGCGGCCATCACTCAGTGGCAGAGTGTCTGTGTCGCAAGCAGAAAATCTCAGGGTTCAATTCCCAGCATCTCTAGGTAGAGTTGAGACATCCTTTGTCTGAAATCCTGGAGAGCTGTTGCTAAGTGTAGATAATATTGAACTTGATGGAACAGTGGTCTGACCCACTTAAGACAGGCAGTTCATTTTGTGATGTTGAAGGGGGAAGCATGTGGCAAGGTTGCAAAATAAATGCTTTTTCTCCTTAAGACTGGGTGAAGTATCAGGTATGGCTACAACTGGGTCTGAGATGATGTCAGAAGAAGCAAATGGTTGTTAAAATACTGGAAGCATTTTATTGGGATCGGGGCAAAAAAATTATTTGTATTAAACATTATATACACACACACAACACACACACACATTATACAAAACATCAAAGCCTTAAACTGTGCAGTCACTATATGTACTGAAGTCTTACATTTTAAAAGGAGTCGAATCTTATTATTTTAAAGTGAACTAAAATGTGTGATTCCACAGCTTACTTCTAAAACAGCAGAACTTGTAGTACCATCCAACATCATAAGTGCTCTAGGTACATATTTTCAGTTTTCCCTTTGCACTTTATATAATAGATGAGTACTGCATTCCACAAGTGTGTTTTAACAAATATAAAAACAGAAACCAATATTGTTATGGACTAGTAAAAGGTAAAGGGACCCCTGACCGTTAGGTCCAGTCGTGGACGACTCTGGGGTTGTGCACTCATCTCGCTTTACTGGCCGAGGGAGCCGGCTTTTGGTCGGCAGACAGCTTCTGGGTCATGTGGCCAGCATGACTAAGCCGCTTCTGGTGAACTAGAGCAGCGCACGGAAACACTGTTTACCTTCCCACTGGAGTGGTAACTATTTATCTACTTACACTTTGACATGCTTTCAAACTGCTAGGTTGGCAGGAGCAGGGACCCAACAACGGGAGCTCACCCCGTCACAGGGATTCGAACCACCGACCTTCTGATCGGCCAGCCCTAGGCTCTGTGGTTTAGTCCACATCGCCACCCACGTCCTATGGACTAGTATCTCCAGGCAAATGTTCTGTGTTGGAAATCCAAGAAAATCAAATAATTGAGAATTCACTTTGTTCTTTTTCTGGTATCAACTAGATGGTCTTACTAGTTTTTCTGCAGTTGATTAATGCAGCTACCCTCTAGAATCAGTGAGAAGAGTAACTAAAGATGGTTTTCTGCAGGCAGTATTCCCCAGTGATGGACATTTTGTGTTCTAGAATGATTCAGAGAGAGAACATGTATCCCTCTGCCCAAGAATTTGTGCTGCTGGAAAGTGAAAAATGGCTCTTCTCCCTTTCCTTTGACTAGCAGCTCAGATCTGATTTAATTAACTTTTTTCTTATTGATTTGCTAGGGGGCCTGCCCATTTCTGCACTACATTGATAAAAATGTCGATTCACAATATGTAGCCCAAGGTCTCGCTAACTCCCAAGAGAATTCCAGAGGCTGGCAAGATGATCTGAGATCATTAGGTAAGTGCTGTATGGCAAAGGACTAACTGAGATCTGGGGTAGATGCTGCTTTCTCTTCCTCAGCAGCCTCCTCCAAATGTCAGAAAGAGGATTTCTACAGGGAAGAAAATGGTGCTGAAATAAGCTGAGCTAGCACTGCTGCATTCCTTAAATAACAGCTGCTGTTTGGGGTCTATATGATTTCCCCATCCATTGTTTCTGCTGATGCTGAGACCTTGAAGTGAGGTGGAGATACAGTGTCATTGCAGAAGCTGGGTTTAATCTATGTCATTTCCTCAAACTCCATCCCTCCATGCCTCTCATTCAGATATTTAAAAACTGCTGTCACACTGATGTTTGAGGATAATTGGCCCTGCCAGATTTCCATGGAACTGACAAAGCTCAAGTTCTGGTAATGGGTAACACTACCCTTCCCATGTTGCTGCTGATCTGTCGCTTCCTGAAAGCATGGACACGGTCTTGAATGGAAAGCATGAAACAAAACAACTCTGCCATATGGCTTTCCCTATGCACTTTCTTCCTGCTTCTTGAGTTAACCTAGTACAGTGGTACCTCGCAAGACGAATGCCTCGCAAGACGAAAAACGCACAAGACGAAAGAGTTTTCCGTTTTTTGAGTCGTTCCGCAAGACAAATTTCCCTATGGGCTTGCTTCGCAAGACAAAACGTCTTGCGAGTTCTTGCGAGTTTGTTTCCTTTTTCTTAAAGCCGCTAAGCCGTTAATAGCCGCTAAGCCGCTAATAGCCGTGCTTCGCAAGACGAAAAAACCGCAAGACGAAGAGACTCGCGGAACGGATTAATGCGAGGCACCACTGTAAAGTCAAAAAGGCAGCATGCTTTGGCATGCCTGAGAGGGTCTGATGAACAGTCTGGGACACAAAGGCTTGCTTCTCTACTGCCCTTATATAAGTTATAAAAATAAGGTTTATTGATCCTTCTCTATAACACAGGATATCCCACCCACCCACGTGAAAGTGTGTAGACAACTGAGGCACTACAACTTCCATATAGACTTTAATTCATATATTGAAGGTATTATAAAAGTAATACTGGCAATAATCCAGAGGCCGGTCAGGGTTGGGTTAATAATCAGTGAGGGAGAGGTTTTTTATGAAAGTGTGCATTAAATCGCACCCAAGTGTTTCAAATCCTGCACAGAAGGCTAAAGGTGGGGATAACTGCATGTGGCTGAATTTTGTGGCAGGGGGGTTGGTGTGGTTTTTTGGGAGGGTGGAGTCAACAGCCCTTTCTGGGTAGAGAATTAGCAGTTCCTGGTGTAGAGACAGGGATCAGAATGGCCATTACCATCTTGCACTGATTGGATCTCTGAACATAAATTATGTGTGTGTAGGTTTCCTGTACATGATATGTCCCTTGCAGAATGCACCCAGTGCTTGACTTTGTGAGGTTTATGCTTTACAGTGGTACCTCGGGTTACAGACGCTTCAGGTTACAGATGCTTCAGGTTACAGATTCTGCTAACCCAGAAAAAGTACCTTGGGTTAAGAACTTTGCTTCAGGATGAGAACTGAAATCGCATGGCGGCAGCGGGAAGCCCCATTAGCTAAAGTGGTACCTCAGGTTAAGAACAGTTTCAGGTTAAGAACGGACCTCCAGAACAAATTAAATTCTTAACCCGAGGTACCACTGTATTTTTAAAAAAATGGGAAGAGAAACTGCAAATTAGCGCTTTTGCGACATAGCAGGCAGTAGTATGTCAAAGTAGTGATTTTCTGTAAGTTAGGAAGCAGTTAGGCTCTGTAAATTAAGCAATCCCTAGGCCAATTCAGAACTTCCTCATTACTAACTGAGAAACGACAGAGAATTTCTATTTGTGGTCATAAGACATAAGGCATGTTTCAAATGCAGGCGTTGGGACCTTTAATGTCTCTCTTCTTGGAACGGTTTCTACCAATGTTGCTGGTGACCAATGTTTTAGTTGGTTAGTTTTAGTCGTGGCTAGTAGCGTTTGATAGCCTCATTCTCCCATTAATTTGTCCCATCTTTAATTTAAACCATCCAAAATGGTGGCTGTCGCTACATCTAGTGAGGGCAAAATCCATGCTTTGTTGTGTGAAGAAGTCTCTTGCCTATCCTGAATCTTCCAGCTTCCTCTCACACATTTCTCCCTGCTGACATGCCTCTTCAGTTACTCCTTGAGGCAAGGTGTGTGCTGAACAAGTTGGATTGAGGGCAAAGGCTTTGTGGGAAAGGTGTGGGGGTTTGTTTGTTTTTAAAGAGAGAACTATATTTAAAACATTTGTGTGCTGCATTTTGCTAATGATTTCCAAGGAGGGTTATAAAAATAAAGAATAAACAGTACATGCAGGAAATACAAAGCACAATAGACAGTAGGAGAGTTTGAAATATTTAATATAGTAAACACGTTTTGAAATGTCTGAGTGATTGAGTGAAATGACTGTGTGAAAAATGAGTGAAGATGATAGATAGATGATAGATAGATAGATAGATAGATAGATAGATGGTGTTATGTACTGAAGTTCTCACCCTGGGCCAGCAGGGGGATACTGTAGATAGTTTTCACTCAGGTCCACATATGCAAATAAAGGATTGAAAGTGACGTTCAGTGATTGGATAGTTACAGAAAGTTGTTACAGTTGCATGGTACTGGAGCTCTATATTAAGCAGGCTGGCTGAACCCTTCAGTTCAGTTCTGTTCCGGCCTGTGAGTAAACAAGAGCTGTTTGAAGAATCGCTGTGTCATCTGATATGTTCACACACAACTTAACAGATAGATAGATAGGTACAGCTATGGCCCAGTGACTAAAAGACAATGAAGTTTGTGCCAGGTGTATTTTCTTGGGAGAGGATACTCCATAGTTGGGGCAGTCTCTCCCTTGTAGATGTTTCGCTTCCCCTCACTTGGAGATGACATTAACAGGAAGAACACAGGATTATGTTTGCATGAGAGTCGGAGATGCACACCCGGCCCCACCATAGCCAGGGGGACAGTTGCCCCCATCCAAAAAAAATCAAGTAAATTAATAAAAATACTTTTTAAAAAAAGGAGGAAGATTCGGACAGATTTTTCTCAGCACTTGAGGTCAAAAGAAATCCCTAATGTGCTAGACGGAGTCAGACAGAGGATGATGACAGGTGGGTGTCCTGCATCCCCCCCCCCCCATATAGCATAAATCCTGCTGCGACCATGCGCCCCACATAAGGATTGAAACAAACAAAAAAATCACTTGGGGTGTGGGGGGAGAGAGAAGGAAGACGGAGTGCTGCTGTGAACTTCTTTGCAAGCATCGCCCCCGTCAGTCGGGCGGATCCCGCAGGGGGCGTCCGCTCCCTCACAGAATGGCCCGGCTTGCGCCCCCCCGCCCCGTCCCCGCCCTGCCCCGCCTCCCCATCGCGGAGAATAGAAGGGGCGGCGCTTGGCGAGCGCGCTCCGCGACTGCGAAGGAGGCCGGGCCGCGATCGGCGTGCGGAGAGCGGACGCGGCACGAGAAGCGGCAGCAGCGGCAGGAGGAGTGGGTGCCTGTCCGGGGAGGCGGCGAGCGGCTGCAGCATCTGCAGCCGGCAGGCCCGGGGTCGCGATGTTGCCTGCGGCGCGGGCCGACTACCTGGCGCCCTGGTGGGCGTCGTGGCTGCACGGGCTGCCCCACTTGAGCCTCCGCCTGCAGCCGGTCTCCAGCGCCTTCCGCCCGAGGGACGCCGACTACCAGCAGGTGCGCTGCCCGCCCGCCCGGTGCATGATCCTCTTCCCCCGTAGGGTAGAATGAATGGAGCGCCCTCCATGCAAAACCCCACTCCAAACCCACTGCGGCGCTTGGCTGGGCCTCCCGCGCTTCCCAGCGCGACCTTCAGCTCTGGGGTGGTTGCCAGGTCCTGCGGTGGGAGCCCCCCGGACTGGATCTCTCAGCCTACCGAAGAGGGAGGGAGAGAGATCCGGAGTGCCCCCCCCCCCGCCGTCAGTTTCCCACAAAATGCCTGCCCTCGACAAAACGCCTCCTCTAATGGAAGGGGCTTGCAACTCCGTCAAGTGCTGTCCTCGCTGCCCCGCTTTGTTTCTACCCCAACTCCTAGGGGCCGAGGTCCGTTCGCCCCCCCAAAAAAAAAATTTGAGCCCCCCCCCCAAATTGATGGGCATTGCTCAAATAGTGTGGGTGCCCCACGTCTTGTGATGGATGGATGGATTATTGGGGGCGGAGCTTGCCTCCCCCCCATTTCATTCAAGTTAGCACCCCTGCGCTCACCCATCCGCACCCCCTATGGCTATTCTGAGCGTGGTGGTCTCGTGAAATCCTCGTGGGCAGTTGTTGCCTTGCGCACCTTCTTATATTCAGGACGCAAATGACTCGTGGCCGCCGGTCCTGTACTCCTTTGGAGTAAAGCAGACCAGCATACAGTCTCCCGCAGTGCCTCTTTTGACCCCTTTTTGCGGCATCCCAGCCAATCGCCTGGTAATTAAGATTCTCGGGGGGGGGGGAGCCTGGGGGGGGGACCCAAACATGCCAGGTCCTGTGTCCTCTGTGCCGTGGGCCAGATTCAGTGGCTCTGATTTTAAATATTAAGCTGTGTAGCATTTTATCCCCTCTATCCGTCACCCACCCCACCCTTTTGGGGGGAATTGACCTGAATTGCAAATTAAAATAGACGCGCGCATTCGATGATGAGAGTTGTCATTTGAATTTTGCAAATCTTTTTAAAGAAGCAGGCGTCTCTGTGTTAATAAGGCATCTTTCTGAGTCCTGCCTGAAGGTTATGTTTTGCTCGGCTCTTGCACATGCGAAGGCAGTTACATTTTCCATTGGCTTCCCCCAAACTGGATTCTGCCCCCTTCTCCCCATCTCCCTCAGGCCCACAAAATATAACACTCTTCCCCCCCCACAACCCCCCCTGCAAAACTAACCCTCTCTCTTATTTGCATGTGTGATATGCTAGCAACCCTCCTTGTCTGCTCTTCAGATAGCTGGATCCTTTATCTTCCCCCTCAGTTCCCTGTGCATCCTTGTTTGGGTGGAAATCTATTTGTAAGTAGCGATCCCATTAACTTCCGGTGATTAGCTGAACGCTTCAGATACGCTGCTATCCATTCTGGATGCACAGTGTTTGCTGTATTTTGTCATCTCTGTATTTGGAGCCAGTTCTGTTGTGTTTCCTTTGCTGTCCGTATACTGGTTTGCCTTGGTAATGATGTGGCAGAGTTCTTCATTGCTCTGGGTCTTTATTGATTGCATTTCTGTTTTTTTCTCCCACCCCCTTCCACTGCCAATTTCAAGATGGCATACATTTTATCCTCACACCAAGCCTGTTAGGTTAGGCTGAGAGATGGTGACTTGACCATCTGAGGGTCACTCAGTGAGAACTTCATAGCTAAGTGGGTCTTCTTAGGCTGATAGTCTAGAACAGTGTTTCCTAACCTGTGGGTTTTGACCCAGAAGTGCAGATGGGTTGCAGGCTTTATAAGTAAATCCCAAATATCACTTGCAGCCTTTAACTGGCATGAAGGAGTACCTCTTACAGCTGTTTTACAGTGGTGCCTCGCAAGACGAAAAACTCGCTAGACGAAAGGGTTTTGCGGTTTTTGAGCTGCTTCGCAAGACGAATTTCCCTATGGGCTTGCTTCGCAAGACGAAAACGTCTTGCACTTTTTGCAAGTTTGTTTCCTTTTAACACCATTAATACAGTTGCGACTTGACTTCGAGCAGCAACTCATAGAATGCGGTGTGGTAGCCTTTTTTGAGGTTTTTGGCGATTTTTGAAGCTTTTCCAAAACTTTTCCGACACTGTGCTTCGCAAGACGAAAAATTTGCTAGACGAAAAAACTCGCGGAACGAATTAATTTCGTCTTGCGAGGCACCACTGTATTGGCTTATTATAATGCTGTTTTGATGCTTGTAACCGCATGTCTGAAAGATTCTGGTAGAGCATGGCACTGCTTAATCCCCAGGTCGTGAGTCCCATGTTGGGTGAAAGATTCCTGCCTTGCAGGGGGTTGGACTAGATGACCCTTGTGGTCCCTTCCAGCTCTTCAATTTTATGATTCTGTGATTCTCATTGGCCAGTTCTCTGCTGGCTGGTGATGCTTCTGGGGACGGTTTCCCACAAAGTGCTAATAGAGCTTGCATCAGAGGCAAGCTGTAATACTCAAAAAAACTCCCTGTATGAGCACTTTCTGGTGAACCATCTCAGAACCCGTTAATAGTCAAGGGTAATTTGTAGTTTGCTTAGAAACAAAGAAGTTTGAGTGTATGTGAAGCCCATTTGGAACCAGATCTCACCACTTGTGCAGAAAGAACAATGGCTCATTGAACTATCATGTGACAGGACCCTCAAAGACAACAGCATTTCCAAAAATTGTCAGAATGTTGGTTTCATGTTGCCATTGAGTAGCCTGAACTTGTTGATGAAGAAGTAGTATCTGCGCTGCTGCCGTTTGGTAGCCCATACCTTTGGGAGGCAGGATTTTCAGCAACGACTGCTATGAAGACTGAAATGCAGAAGCAGGCTATTTTTCGGGAAGGATCTGAGACTGTGTCTGACAACCAATAAACCCTGCACTAACCTGCTCTTTGGCAAAATGCAAGCTCTGTCATCCCATTGATACCTGCCAAAGTGGACTTCATCATGAAAAAATCATAAGATATAATGAAGTACAAGTATTTTTAACAGGCCTTGTGTAACTGCGTTTGTGGAATGAATTTATAAAGTTGTTGTTGCAATCTGTCTGTCTCGAGACAATGGAGTGCGCCTCCAGAGGTCAAGCACCAAATTTATATTACTTACCAATCAGGTGTTGGTTGTTTTTACACTCCCATGAGCACAACAATGATTATCTTTGTAAGCCCTATAAATATTTCATCAAATTATGTATGTTGCGTATATGTCTCACATAATGGTTGTAAAATAAGCAGACTTGCATTTTAAATGCACAAAACCAATGGCCACTGAAGACCTGTGGTCCAAAATTCATGTGAGAATACAGCGATGGGTTACTGCACAAAGTAAATTTGGACTTACGGGTTGCCGTACAAAAAAAAGGCTTGAAACCACTGCTCTAGGAAACGAACATTTCTTTTGGGTGGCTGTGTGCTTGTTCCAAAGATGGAAAAGTGGGAAGGTAGTGTCCGTAGAAACTATCTGCAGAAAGAGGCTTTGTCCAATATAAAAATAAATTGAGTAGCTTTGCATCCTTAACCATCCCTTAGGCCTGCTTAGGTCACTTCTATACTCTTTTGGAAATTATGGAGTGTGATACAGTGGTACCGCGGGTTACATACGCTTCAGGTTACAGATGCTTCAGGTTACAGACTCCGCTAACCCAGAAATAGTACCTTGAGTTAAGAACTTTGCTTCAGGATGAGAACAGAAATCGTGCATCGGCAGCGCAGCAGCAGCGGGAGGCCCCATTAGCTAAAGTGGTGCTTCAGGTTAAGAACAGTTTCAGGTTAAGAACAGACCTCCAGAACGAATTAAGTTCTTAACCCGAGGTACCACTGTATGTGTTTAGCTGGTATTGCTTTGTCGGCAGGAAGTTGTGTACATGTGTGCTGCTCCAAGTTCCAACTGGGACTTGACCCTCACTGTGGGACTTGTCTCAAAGTTTCCCTGTGTTATCACTTAACCTGTGATAACAATGTTTAGTGCTCACTTTGCCTTTTGAGGTATTTGGGAGCCTCTTTCCCTGCTGGCAGTTCCTCAAAATTACTATTAATAACCAAGGGTCCCTCAGTTATGTAAATGTGCCCTTAATTAGTTCAGAAAGCCACAAAGGTGAGAACCATTCCCTTTCCCTCTCTAATAGAGGCTGTCTGATTCTCATCATTCCTTCAGAGCCTGGTGGTATGTAGGCCAGCCCATTGCAATTGCTATGAAGATGTCAGTGACTTTTTTTACAACTACCTTATTGCTGTCAATTTGTTAGAATATGGGCCAGGAAAAGCAGAGTATTTAGGCTTTGTATGGAAGATGCTCCATCTTCATGAGTACTAGAGGAAAGGTCACTCAAGTTCATTCCCTGGAAACGGTGGGAACCTCAAGCTTGAAGTTCGCCTCTGGCTGAGATGCTTTTCTCCCTAAAGGCGCCTTCTGTGCAACTTAAAGCCTACTAAACCTTCTCTAACATAGTTGGCTCAATAAAAGTTATTTTCTTAAAAGATTCAAGTCAGGTTCGGCATAGTATTTACCTAGGTTGTTTTTTTACCCCTCTGGTAAAAAAGTTGGAAAGAATCTTAATTCACGAGTCTGTGTAGGTCAGGCAATAACACTTCCTTTTCTTTATAGTCCTTTATGAATACATATATTCAGTTCAGATTGTATAAAGCAATAGATTTATCTATGGATTGTACATAGCTGGCAGGAGTTTGAATACTGAGCACTTAACACCTGCTGGGCTAGATATACTTTCGTTTTCCTTTTGAAGGAAGCATACACTACTGCAAAGCCTTGTGAAAGATCTAAGGATTCATTCTGCTAGGCAACGCAGTATTGCCTCTGCTGTCACTTTAAGAATTGTATTGCCAAACCCTTTAGTAGAGATCATCAGAAATTCTGTTTTCTATTCCTTCTGCTGCGTTTTGCACACGCATATGGCTTGCCTTATTCACTTTTTACTTCACAATTTCTGCATCTAATAATAGCAGCCTACATGCTGGTTAAAAGCTAGACATCTGATGTGTGTGTGTGTGTGTGTGTGTGTGTGTGTGTTAGTATAAAGGGTGAGCACATTTTCCCATTAAAAAAACACAAATCTTGCAGGCCAGGTCTCAGCACCCAATCCGTTTCCACTCAGTGCACACATGTATTTTAAGGGGAAACTAGACTTTTCTTATGTCCAATACATGTACAGTGGTACCTCGGATTACATACGCTTCAGGTTACATATGCTTCAGGTTACAGACTCCGCTAACCCAGAAAGAGTACCTCGGGTTAAGAACTTTGCTTCAGGATGAGAACAGAAATTTTGTGGTGGCAGCGCGGTGGCAGCAGGAGGCCCCATTAGCTAAAGTGGTATCTCCGGTTAAGAACAGTTTCAGGTTAAGAACGGACCTCCAGAACGAATTAAGTTCTTAACCCAAGGTACCACTGTATAGGACTGGCACAAAGTACAAAGAGTAGTTTAAGCAGTAGCTCTTTTCTTTTTTCCTAATTAATTACCTCAGCGTGGTGATTCTAATGTAGAGGAACTACTGTTTGTTCCTTTGGAAGTTGCTAACCCAAATTTAGAATGCCTACCTAGTTGAATGCCCACGTGAGTTCTTCTCGTACGCTGCACTGGTCAGATGTTACCTTCCACCTTGGCAGGTGGTTGCGTTTCATTGCGGCACTGCCGTAGTTAATTTTTTATTCATGGTGTAGTGCAAGTCGTACTACCTCTGGTTGCACGTCTCAAAATATTCTGTCCGCGGAAGGTTTGGCAGCTTGCAGGTGAAACCTTGTTTCCTGCTTGGCAGGGGATTGGACTCGATGGCCCTTGTGGTCTCTTCCAACTCTATGATTCTATGAAAGCTTTCAAATTCCGTTGGCAGGAATGCTGAATCCAAACTGGGCTAATTGAATCCAGGACTTCAAGTCATTCCCCGTGTGGCTGAGGCATGTGATTGGCTGCGATTCTAGCTTGAGGCTTAAGTCGGTAATGGCATTGGCAGATCCGTAGCAGGAAAAGGCGGATAATGGCATTGAACTGGACATGACGGCAGCCAGTCTTTAGGTGTTTTCCTGGAAAAGAAATGAATGGGGCTTGGGTTCAGGAAGCAAAGCCCCAACATTGTTTACATAAAGTAGACCATGGGTATTCCATAGGCACAAGTACAGTGGTACCTTGGTTCCCGAACAGCTTGGCTCCCAAACGCCACAAAGTGAGTGTTTCGGTTTGTGAACTTTTTTTGGAAGCTGAATGTCTGCGGCTTCCGATTGAGTGCAGGAAACTCCTACAGCCAATCGGAAGCCACACCTTGGTTTTCAAACCGTTTCAGGAGTCGAACGTACTCCCAGGATGGGTTAAGTTCAAGGTACCACTGTATTCTTCGCTATACTTTTATTCCACAGAGAAGAGTCAATCCAAAGGGCAGCTGCAGGCTACAGTGGTACCTTGGGTTACATACGCTTCAGGTTACAGACTCCGCTAACCCAGAAATAGTACCTCAGGTTAAGAACTTTGCTTCAGGATGAGAACAGAAATTGTGCTCCGGCGGTGCGGCAGGAGCGGGAGGCCCCATTAGCTAAAGTGGTGCTTCAGGTTAAGAACAGTTTCAGGTTAAGAATGGACCTCTGGAATGAATTAAGTTCTTAACCAGAGGTACCACTGTAGTCCCTTCAAGGCAGGAATATGCAGCTGCCCCATGCGGCAGCTAGACTGGCGACTGGGAGTGGCCGCTGAGACCATATAACACAGGTCCTGAAAGAACTACATTGGCTCCCAGTACTGAGGTTTTTCAGCCCCACTGCTTTCTCACTGCAGTCCCTCACATCCCCCGCAAAAAAAACTCCACGTGCTCCTGAAGGTTTGAAGGCCCTTGTGGAGCAGTAAAGGTAAAGGTACCCCTGCCCGTACGGGCCAGTCGTGTCCGACTCTAGGGTTGTGCACCCATCTCACTTAAGAGGCCGGGGCCAGCGCTGTTCAGAGACACTTCCGGGTCACATGGCCAGCGTGATGAAGCTGCTCTGGCGAGCCGGCACCAGTGCAGCACACAGAAACACCGTTTACCTTCCCGCTAGAAAGCAGTACCTGTTTATCTACTTGCACTTTAGGGGTGCTTTCGAACTGCTAGGTGGGCAGGAGCTGGGCCCGAAGAGGGAGCTCACCCCGCCGCGGGGATTCGAACCGCCGAACAAGCAATCGGCAAGCCCTAGGCGCTGAGGTTTTACCCACAGCGCCACCTGCGTCCCTGTGGAGCAGTATCAGAGGTGAAAGAGGGGGCCTGCAACTCGATTGGAGAACAGCTTGCAATGCATGATTCCAGCCCTAATATCTTGAGCTGTGGGTTGGCACTCACAACAATGACAAGATACAGTTCAGTTGGTTGTAGCCTGGTGCTGATAGCGCTAAGGTTGCAGGTTCATCAATCCTCATATGGGACAGCTGCATATTCCTGCACTGCAAGGAGTTGGACTCTAGATGATCCTCAGAGTTCCTTACAAGTCTATGATTCTATGATATGGCTTTTATCTCTCCACATTAAAGACTGATGTAGATAAGCAATAGCCAGCTATTTGCTCACTAAACATTACGGATGTGGTATGTTTTGTGGTGGTTTCTGCTGCCCTAAGATAGGGCGTGCTCAACCTAAGAGAGAATGCAGCCTCCTAATGTGTGCCCTAGTTGTTAACAGATTCGCTGCAAGCTTGTTGTCACAAGACGGATAGCTGGTAAACATCTCTGGTGCAACCTGAAACAGGGTTTCAAGATACAGCTACAAGGCATTGTTGGTAATACAGAATTCAGATCACAACATGTGTGGGTCAGGAATGGCACAATTAAGCTAACACATTCTTTCGATTTTAACTAGAGTTAATCGACCCTTGGGTATTATATTTGACCTCTCCCAATCCCAATCTGTTTGAATTTGCAGAAAACCCCAATTAAGAATAAGCATAATTGCCTGTAGAAAATGAATGTACTTGGTCCAGAGGCTCCAGCATTGGTCAAATATTAGGAACGGAAAAAAGAATCTGCTGTCTCATAAGTTAGTATTCAAGGAGGGTTGGATCTCTCTAAGAATAAAGCTTCCCTTAATTCACTACAAAATTGCTTGAAACGGCAATGCGGTTGAGATCTGAGTTGGCCTTGGAGATGAAGATGGTCCTATGGCATCTGAAAAATTGCAAATTTATTGCGGTGTAAGTTTTTTTCTATTTCATCAGGTGCATGAAGTGTTCTGCTTGATTGACAGATCACAGGAAGAGAGAAGCCCTGTACAGGCATTCAGAAGCTGGAGAAAGAACATGGGATGGGGATGAGGTCTCTGGCTCTGCCACCATCATCCCTGTCCCATGCATGAGTTTGACTGTCTGAAGCAGGGAGCCTGCTTCTCCCAGTATGGGCTTCCCATGCAACGGAGAACCCTGATTTCCCTTGGTTCCCCATCTTGCAGACACCTGCACATGTACTGGAGGCTTTCTTGCTTCAGATAATCATCCTGCAATTTATGAAGGAGGACAGGGGTGCATGTGGGTTGAGCTAGTGTGTTCTCTCCAGCTGCTAACCGCTGGAAGGATGCTGCTACAGGAAAGCCAGCAAATGCAGTGCGAGGAAGACGTATCAAAATGCTATGCAGACCATGTGCAAAAGAGATCCAGTTGAGAGTAGAAGTGCCAAACAAGGTGGGAGTAGTCTGCTCCTGGCTGCTAATGAATTTGCAAAGTGAGATGAATAGCTTCTTCCCTGTATGCTAAAGAGGGGCAGTTGCGTTCAGTAGTGAACCTGTCACTCCCAGTCCTTCTTGAGCCCAAGTCTGATAGGATAGAATGAGCACACGAATTCCAGCTTGGCAGCTTTAATCTCCCTTTGAAACCTTTTTGCTGAAGTCTGGCAAGTGTCTTGCTGAATGCCCAGGAAAACCTGAGTTGCTTCTGTGCTGATTTCTGAGTGCTAGCTGTTTTTAATGTCTGATTTGGGTACATCCATTCTCTTGCACAGGTAGCCCGGCAACCTACATGGCAGGAGGGCATTGCTGGCACACATCGTCTTAGGAAAGTAGTGGTGGCATATATCATGTTCAAACATGTAAGGGTGAAAGGGCCCTTGGTGGTAAGGTTGAGGCCACATGATAAGTGTATCTTGAGTAGATATGAGGGCCAGACTTGGCATTGGGGTTGTTTTAGGGTGGGGGATGCTAGTTCCTGGGTTATATTCCTGATGAATGATGTAGTGCTACTAGTGAGCCATTGCATGTGGTTTTTTTTTTTTTTTTTGTGTGTGTGTGTGTGTGTATGTGTGTGTTTGGGGGGGGGAGTCTGTAAACCAGGCATAGGCAAACTCGACCCGCCAGATGTTTTGGGACTACAACTCCCATCATCCCTAGCTAACAGGAGCAGTGGTCAGGGATGATGGGAATTGTAGTCTCAAAACATTTGAAGGGCCAAGTTTGCCTATGCCTGTTGTAAACAGTCCCAGGCCCTTTCATCTGCATAGTGGAAGACTCCTCCCTCAGGGTTGGCTTGTAGATCCTTGATGCATTTGACAAAGCCTTATTTGGGAGCAGTAGCTGGTGATTTGCGATGGGACTATGTGATTTTATTTTTTTTTACTATTATTTATTAAATTTCTATATAACACAGACTTTTAGATTTACTGCATAATAACCTCTCTCCCCCTTCCCCCCACCCATTCCATCTCTGCATACGAGGGCTGGGCAATATCTGGTTTTCAACATTGCAATATATCACCAGCTAAAAACATCACAATATACCGAGCTACCACGATGTCTGAAATGAAGATGTAGAGGCACTGAAATGTAGAGGCATTGGCTGGCTTCACGATTTCCCCCGCATCGTGGTTTTTGCATAGCGCGCACACACACAGCATGATATGTGATATATTGCCAGGTCAAAAATTATGAAACCGATATCACAATGTGGACTTGAAACCAGTTTAGCCCAGCCCTACTGTACACTCAAACACACACAGACAGTAACATGGTATGTATCTGAAGTGGCCCCTGGCCCTGTAAAACTTCTTCTAAGATTCATTTGTTTAGTCTTTTAAGTTGCCACCAGACTGTTCAGCTTCTAGCTGCCCCAGATAAATACAAAGTTGTCTGTTGTTTAGAGGGGATGTTCCTGTTCTGATTCATTTCACCACTCTGAAATGCCCTTCTTTGGGGGCCATGCTGTCATTTCTAGGGAGTGAAAGCCAGGCTGGTAGTTTGGGACTTCTTGCAGTTGCGGGGTCAGAGTGCTTTGCCCAGAAGAAAATAAGTGGGAAGCTTGTTTTTGCTGGCTAAGGGAGGGAGGAGCTGGGCTTCCCCGGACTCATAGTGCTGAAGGGGCATTTGGAATCATGACCTCTTGCAGATTGCGGCGTGAAACTTGTTTGTGTGGGACAGAATTACTTACCAGCATCCCAGGAGAGAGATGCTCTGTGCTTCCTCTAATTGCTGCTGAAGGTAATGTTGGTTGTTTATCAGCAGAAAGTGGGAGATACTTATGTCTCCATTAAGCGGCTAATGTGAAACCTCTGTGGGATAAGTACCAATGGCTCCTGCAGTTCTATCAGATGCACGGGCTGGTTTTATAAAAACAGGCCGTGAAATAATGCAAGGTAGTCTTGTTTCCTGCTTGGCAGGGGGCTGGACTCGATGGCCCTTGTGGTCTCTTCCAACTCTATGATTCTATGATTCTAGTCAGCATTTAACAGCCAGCAATGATGCCTTTCAGAGGTTGTTGGACTCCCATTGTCCTAATCCACATGATCAGGGGCTGATGGGAGTTGGAGTCCAGCAACATCTGCAAGGCACCAGGTGGGATACTTCTGATACTTGTAAGAATTGTTGCCTGCAAAACCACAACAAAAAGAATGGAGGACAACGATGCAAATCTTTCACTGAGCAAACAGGGATAGAAGGTGAGAATGCAAACTCCCGGTTTAACTCTACTGTGATGTTTGGCGCTTTTTGTGTCTTGATTACAATTCTAGCAATGCCCCCTCTTTGCCTTCACGTGTGCATACAGTACATGTGCAGAAGGAGGCAAGTTGTAATTTGGAAACGTCTGCAAGACCAAAGCTTTTATGCATCAGTTTGCAAGAGAGCTTTCTGCGCCACTATTCACATCATAGATGGAATCCGACATAATGCTAAGTCTCTTGTTCTGTCATTGAAAGGATTTCCCTTTGCACAAAAAAATGTTTCCCCCTCCCCTAGTGTGCCCTCTAAATTTGTTTTAGGGGTTTTCCCAACCCTCTGGAGCAGATTTTAGGAGGATGCAGGCCGTGCATGGGAGCAGGGAACCCTGTTACACGCTGACAGGTTGCAGTTGGTGAATGTCACTCAGTGTCTTTGAGTCTTCTCTTATTATTTTCATTAATTAAACTGTTTGGGGTACTGTGACTGTAGGGGAGACCGTGGGACATTAGGCTAAGCAACCAACACCTTTGTTAAAGCTTGTAGTTCCTATAAAGTTCCATGTGCAACCAGGTTTCTATGCCTGAAGAATGCTTTAAAAAGTCACTGATAGTGTCCTTATGTCCTTCTGATGGCAGACGTCAGAGTGTTCCAGAGTGGATGTTATATTTTATGAAGTCAACTGCCTTGTCATAAATCGAAAGTGTATCACCCAGTATTGGGATTAAATCCTTCACAGTTATTGCTTGAGAGCTGCTCAGTTCTTTCTCACTTTGGACGAGAGAAGTTATCTGACAGATGCTGTTAAATAAATGACAGTTTTTTATGCCACATTTTGGACCAGTGTGATGGACAAAAGCCTACAAAAAACTGCAGGCACACTGTGTGTGATGTGTGTTTGTGCATGCAGATAACATCCAGTTTGCTGGGATTGCTGCAAAATATTGTATTGGAAGTTTCGCTGGTGATTGGTGTGCTGGTTTCAACTGCATGTGTTAGGAGTGGGGGTGTGTGTGTGGAAGAGTAGTAGTATTGTACTAACGCATATTGACAGGAAGGAAGCACTTAGACAATGCACAGTTGTATTGGGCTTCTTGCTTGGCACTTCTGACCTCTGATTCACAGGCAAAGCTAGGAGAGCTTCTGGTTTTTGTAGATAAGTGCAAGACTTCTTTGCTTTTGCACTGATAAGTCATTGTGCTGCTAGAGGGGTACAGTCTCAAAGTGCACCAAACATAGGCATAAAACAACAACCAGTGAGGATCACCTCGTTCCTATTGAAAACTATGTCATTTGTAATTATGTCACCCAACTTGTACAGGGATAACTTATTCTGAATCCTCAGAACCCCAACTTTAACTAGTTCCAACTTTGCACACCCTCGGCTATATATTTGAATTTCTAACACCGGCTGAGAGAGACTCCTGCCTGAAACCCTCAGAGCTGCTGCCAGTCAGTGTAAACAATATTGAATGAGAACCAGCATGCCAAGGTTACTGTGATTTGGGATGTTTTAACAAAAACTGCCCTTCTTCCCTTATGGGGCATCCAAGAGCCCATATAGAGTCCTTACGTGGGTTCCCTATTGGTAGGAGAAAATAACAGAGGCCAACCAGAGAATATTGAGAAGCAAAGCAGCTAGTAAGCCTGATCTTTATTGATCTGTTGCAACTCACATGCAGGAAAGGAGGAGGACCCAGAACAAAGGTGTGCCTGCCCTTATATAAAGGTAAAGGTACCCCTGACCATTAGGTCCAGTCACGGACGACTCTGGGGTTGCGTGCTCATCTCACTCTATAGGCCTGGGGAGCCGGCATTTGTCCACAGACACCTTCCAGGTCATGTGGCCAGCATGACTAAGCCGCTTCTGGCAGACATTTTAAATTCCCTGCCTTGGAGCTCAAGACCATGCATCCATACATCATACATACATCGCAGAAGGGGTGTAACCCAAGACCTCCCTCCACAAACATCATACCCACATCACAGAAAAGGCGGTCTACAACAGAAATTTGATTACCCACTTCCTGAAATAATGGGAAAGTTCCCTCACCCCCTCCCTTTTTGCGGAGAAAACATTTGGGCACATGGGAGTCAAAATGGTTTCAGGAAAGTCTTCCTGTGCTGCTCCAGACATTGATACATTTATGAACATTTATTATATACATATATATGACCTTAAAATTCTTATAACAGGGACTATGTGTGATGACCATTTTAAATACAAAGGTTTCTACAGAGTCTCATGTGGAGGCATGCCTTTTGCAAGACCACAGAGTTTTCCCTGCTTGGTGATATTAGGCCACATTGGAGAGGACTTTTGGGGGCTGAGTGCGCGGGGCGCCGTGCCAGGATGAAACTGAGCGGCCATTTATCAGCCCTGTAGCTGGCGGTTGGGGAAAGGAAGCGGGCAGAGTTATTTCTTCCTTCTCTTGTTTCTCCTCCCACACACCCATCCCTTTGTGAAACGCTGCTCTGAGCTCAGGATTGGAAGGGCCCCAAGTGGGAGCAGATACAGGCCAGGCTGCGGACCGTTGCCTCTTGCAAACTTGGCACAGCTTGGGATTATTGGTGCCAGCAGGGAAGCGGGCTTTGGAGCGTGGCACAGCAGCTGCCCACTCTGGGGGATCCCTGTTGGTAATTCTTCCCTTCCCAAGGGCACTTGGTGGTGTGAGTGTTGGCGATGAAACGTGCACTGAATGCTTCCCTTCGCAGGCAGAGAATAAACCGGCGGTGGGGGTCTGCTGCCAATCAAAGCCATGTGACTGCAGCATCCTTGTCGTGCTGTTCTGCCTGTGGCAGGTGACTGCATACTGTGTCTTGAGCTTTGTCCTCCAGTGCACCATAACTCAGTACTTCACCAACTGCTGTGCAGTCAAATATAGTATTAGATCCTTCCAAAACGCAGGTCTCTGTAATCACAGAATTGTAGAGTTGGAAAAGGACCCTAAGGATCCTCTAGTCCAACACCCTGAAATGGAGGAATCTCCAGGACAGGTTACCATCCAACCTCTGCTATAAAATTTCAACTGTCTTATCCCATGTGCATTCATCCATCAGGTCCCCACCTCTGCCAGTGGCTGTTTCTCATTGAACTATACACAGAGGTCAAAACTGCCAGTTACCGTATTTTTCGCTCTATAAGACGCACCTTTTCCCTCCTAAAAGGTAAGGGGAAATGTGTATGTGTGTCTTATGGAGTGAATGCAGGCTGCGCAGCTATCCCAGAAGCTAGAACAGCAAGAGGGAGCACTGCGCGGTGATCCCTCTTGCTGTTCTAGCTTCTGGCTTAGCTGCGCGAATCCTCTTCAGGGCACGGGGAGCCTTCATCCCGCTGCCCTGAGGAGGCTTCACACAGCTATCCCAGAAGCCAGAACAGGGAGAGGGCTCGCTACGCAGCGCTCCCTCTTGCTGTTCTAGCTTCTGGCTTAACCCCTCAGTCCCTTCCCCCACCTCCTGGAAAAGCCCCCAAAAGCCACCCGAAGCGTGTGTGCGGCTCCCCGAGGAGGGAGAAAAGCTTGCAAGCACCACACACATGCTCCACACGGCTCGTGAAAGGGAGCACTGAGCAGAGCCAGTGTGGTGTAGTGGTTAAGAGCGGTAGTCTTCCAATTTGGGGAACCGGGTTCTCGTCTCCGCTCCTCCGCGTGCAGCTGCTGGGTGACTAAGGAGTCTCAAAGCAGCTAACATTCTCCTTTCCCTTCCTTCCCCACAACAAACACTCTGTGAGATGAGTGAGGCTGAGAGACTTAAGAGAAGTGTGACTAGCCCAAGGTCACCCAGCAGCTGCATGTGGAGGAGCGGGGAATCGAACCCGGTTCACCAGATTACAAGACTACTGCTCTTAACCACTACACCGCACTACACCACATATTGCTATCATATTTTGACCACTGCTTCAGTATAGACTAAGCAACCTCTCCTGAACAGAAAAAACAACAGCAACAGAGAGCATGGGTTAAAAGATGGTGCTGGTACATTTTATATTTGGTTCATTACCAAATTTAAAGTGTGATCAAAAGGCTCTGTGTGTTTCTGCCCCTCGCCCTTCAAAATACCTTTCATCAAAACTTTTTCACAATGCTGTATTAATTCATGTTTTTATTCTAAATTGCATACTCTAGATTGCCAGTTACTAGGCTATGGAATAATCATTGTCTCCTTGAAATGCTTTTTACAGAAGCAGATAAACTCACCCCTTAATATATATTTTTTTAAAAACCTACCACTGAGATTGGATCCTTTTCTCTTTTTTTAAGGCTATTGAAACTGGTGGAGGGGGAGGAAGTGAATTGTGCGGTTTAGATCAGAGGAAGCTATGACAAGATTACAGGTTCTTGGTGTCTGCTGTAGATAGCTTGGAGGGTTGTTGTTTATTTTTTGCTCCCGAAGCATGAAAATATCACACTGAGCAAGGCCTGCCTTTGTTCTTCTGTCCTTTCAAGTTAAAGGTCTCGCTTGCCACAGAAGGCTCTCTCTGTTAACAAACACTTGCTGTTTGTTTGCCATTGGACTTATGGGTCTTGTGGGGGGGGGGCGGCTTTTATTCCCCTGTGTGACCTTGCAAACCTTACAGCCTCTCATTTGACTTTCCACATAATCAGAGCTAGGCCTTTTTTGGCTGTCAAGTGACATTGTATGGCTATGTGCTTTGATGGTCTGCGCCTCTCTTCACCCCTGTGTTCCAGCGCTGGTTTGAACCTGCTGATGGGAGCCTCTGATCTTAACCCAGTCTGACAAAGCATCCTTCTATCCCGTGGGTGGAAGAGAGGCCTCTTGACAGCAGCTAGGAATAGGCCTGGAAAAACTGTTCTGTGCCTGAAGCACTCCTTACAACTCTTTAAAAAACAAAAACCCTCTTCTATTTTTTTTTGGGGGGGGTGTTTCGTGTTTGGCCCCTCTCCTCCACAAGACCCTTACTGTTTCCAGGCTGGGTTGATGAAAAGCAGCCCCACACAGCCAGCCTCTGAAGTGAGTGGGCTCAATAAAGCTTTATTGAGGGAAACAGCGTGGGAGACTGCATTGATGTGTCAGTTCATACATTTCCCCTTCTCTGCCATCATAATTCCGTACAGCTTATATGTGTGTAGCCATTTGTGTATGTATAAAAGGTAAAGGACCCCTGACCATTATGTCCAGTCGTGACCGACTCTGGAGTTGCGGCGCTCATCTCGCTTTATTGGCTGAGGGAGCTGGCGTACAGCTTCCGAGGTCATGTGGCCAGCATGACTAAGCCGCTTCTGGCGAACCAGAGCAGCACACGGAAATGCCGTTTACCTTCCCACTGGAGCGGTACCTATTTATCTACTTGCACTTTGACGTGCTTTCAAACTGCTAGGTTGGCAGGAGCTGGGACCGAGCAACGGGAGCTCGCCCCGTCGTGGTGATTCGAACCGCCGACCTTCCAATTGGCAAGTCCTAGGCTCTGTGGTTTAACCCACAGCGCCACCCGTGTCTCTTGTGTACGTATGCAAAATATTTCTTCCTGGGTTTACTGTTCTCTTATAACTGCCCAGAATTTCAATTAATTCCATACACCGTAGTCAGGGATTGAAATTAGCCAGGAGCCAGGCACATTTTGAAACCAAGTGAAGATGTCTGAGCGCTAGGATGATGCCTGACATCTCCGCCACCTGGAGGTGCTTGGGGATCATTGGATCTTGCCTGTTTTCACACACCAATACCACATCCTGTACAATTCTATCAGTTATCTTTTTTCTCTGCAACATCAGAATTAATTCCTGGAACCAAAATGCTTTTTCTGTGCAGCCTGAGCAGGAGCAGTTATAACAACGTTATAATTAATGGTTGTAGCTTGTCTCCACTTACCCCACCCCAGAGCCCTGCTCACGGTTGTGAAGAATATTATTACATTATGAATCATCTGTGTCAACATTAAGAAAAAGAGTTTGGTATATGCCAATATCTATGTGGACTGTCCCTGGGGATCAAGTGACTTTTCTTCTTTTAAGTTCTCAAAGTTCTTAACCTAGCTCAAGGTTGTTATCTGAACCAGCCAGGTGTTTAACTGATAATCAGTCACAGTCCATCATTTGAAAAATAAGGCTTGAGAGCCGTCTTGCCCCAAAATGTCAACTAGACATTCCATTTTGGCGACTGTGGCCTTGGTTTAAGGAGCCATTTGGCACCTAGCTTATAGATCTGAGTTTCTAACACTGAATGTAGTTAACCACTTCACAGGCTGTTACACTTATGAGTTGTGAATTGGGAAGTCTCCCTTCAAATCTCTGGTCAGCTTTCATGCTCTGAGGTGAACCTCAGTCCCCTCCGCCTCCCATCTGAAGTAAGGAAGAAAATAATAATAATGGTGTACGTTAGAAAGTGGTGGTTATAAGAATTGCTGATAGCGAATGCAAGTGAGTTTCGGTGGGAGCGTTGGTTATGGGGTAGTCTAGAAGCACTGGGAATAAATATGTGAAGAGCTTTGTACATTTTGTGGAGGGGAGAGACTGCTTTGCAAATCAAATTGTTTTGTTAAAAGTATGTCAGGCAGCCCCTTGGGGGAGCATACTCCAGAAGTTCCCGGCATAAATATTAAACTGATGACAAGATGAGAAATACAAGGATTTCCTGCAAGTACCTGTAGGGAGAAGAAGCACTAGCCTAGAAATGGAAGGAATTAGTACCACCAGGAAGTGGCAAAAAAAGGTAAAGGACCCCTGACAGTTAAGTCCAGTTGCGAACGGCTCTGGGTTTGCGGCGCTCATCTCGCTTTACTGGCCGAGGGAGCCGGCGTTTGTCCGCAGACAGTTTTTCCGGGTCATGTGGCCAGCATGACTAAGCCGCTTCTGGCAAAACCAGAGCAGCACACGGAAACGCCGTTTACCTTTCTGCCGGAGCGGTACCTGTTGGTCTACTTGCACTTTGACGTGCTTTCGGACTGCTAGGTTGGTAGGAGCAGGGACCGAGCAACAGGAACTCACTCTGTCATGGGGATTCGAACCACCAACCTTCTGATCGGCAAGCCCTAGGCTCAGTGGTTTAGACACCAGCTGCTTTACAAGGTGGCCTAGGAAAAAATGTTAAGCAATGGAAGAATCATATGAGCTGTATAAATCTCACAATGATAAAAAACCAAGGCTAAAAGGCCTTTTTAAAAAATCAGCATTCATTAATTCATAATTGTATTTGTATGCCACTTTTCCATGCCAAAATAAAAATAAAAATCATGCACAAAGTGGCTTACAACAGAGAACAGGGATGCAACTGCAAAAACAGAACAAAAAAATTATTAACAACATAGTGAAACAACAACACAATAGCAAGTATAACATACAGAAAACAATGTTTCAGTACTATAAATAACAGCAAAGATTACTTTAACAACAAAATAGCAAAAAATAACAAATGGCAAAATAACAAAGGAGTGTGTTGGTTTCACCTTGATCCTAGAAATGTTGCTTACGGTCCCTCTCCTGCAGCAACTTGCAAGCCTTCCAAAGACAGGGGGTGGGACCTGGAAATCCCCTTCCCATGGTGTTATTATGCCAGCAAATGAAGATAAAAAATAATAATAATAATAATCCAAAAAGCATGTTCAAAGCATGCTTGAACATGCAGAGAGAAGTATTTGTTGAGTTTCTTCAGGGAGAGAGGTCTGTAGTCCAGGGGCCACTGCAAAGTAGGTCCTGTCTCTGGTGTTCTCCAAATCGGTCTGCTTCAGCAGGAGACGAGAGCCGGGCTTGGGAGGAAGGTTAATACTACAAAGCTTAATATAGGTGTAGGCAGTAGATAATGGGGTCCTAGGTCAAGCAGAGCGCGGTTGGGGGAGCTGTGGCTTATCAGATGTTGTTGGCATACAAATCACCTTGTCTCTGACCACTAGACATGCTGGCTTGGAGCTGGGAGTCCAACAACATCTGGAGAGCCACAGATTCCCCACACCTGGTTTAGGACTTCAGCAACAGCATCTTAAAATGAGCACAGAAGCAAATCTCTTAACAGTGAGCACATTCGGATGTGGGTGTTATTTGAGTTCATTTTCCCGGTGAGAAACTGGGGCAGAAGCGCTGGCATTATAATGTTCTTTTTAATGGCGAAGTACCTGTTGCATTACAGAACTGCGGCTTTTGGATTGATGCAGCGCCGTGTTACAGTAAATTTCATTTGCACCAGCAGGCGTGGTGTAAGATACAACAGAAGGTATCGTCAGCACCCTTCTTATGCCTGTGCAATTAATTCTGTCCATGCCCCCTCCCCAAAAATACCCAGGGGGAGAAACATGCATGCCTGGAGTGCTGCCCCAAATTTCGTCCTGTGATTTTCTGGGTTAACAGGGTTGCCACATGGATTATTTTTTTCCTTCCTGGAAGCAATTTACATGGAAATGAGTGCTGAACTTCCGCTAGAGTTCCAGAAATGGTTTGTATGTCGTGTGAAAGATCACATGGAAAGTATCATATAGGCAGACACCAGGAAAACGGAAAAAATGTCTGAATCCAGCCATTGTCACTAGTGCAGGGTGAGTGAGTGTTTTATGATCGAAGTCCGCAACCCCAGAGTTGTCCACGACTGGACCTTACGGTCAGGGATCCCTTTACCTTTACCTTGTTTCTACTGACATCCTACTTGGTAGCATTTGTCCCTAGGATGGCTGTCTCACTGTGTCATGTGCTGTGCTCCTGAGGTGTTTGTTGCCAGCTAGAAATAATCACACACGGGTGGCGCTGTGGGTTAAACCACAGAGCCTAGGACTTGCCGATCTGAAGGTCGGCGGTTCAAATCCCCGCGACGGGGTGAGCTCCCGTTGCTCAGTCCCTTCTCCTGCCAACCTAGCAGTTCGAAAGCACTCAGTGCAAATAAATAAATAGGTACCGCTCTGGTGGGAAGGTAAACGCCAGAAGCGGCTTAGTCATGCTGGCCACATGACCCAGAAGCTGTACGCTGGCTCCCTTGGCCAGTAAAGCGAGATGAGCGCCGCAACCCCAGAGTCTGTCACGATTGGACCTAATGGTCAGGGGTCCCTTTACCTTTAGGGCAAAAATAATCAGACAGGACTTTGCCGCTTTCCCTAGGAAGCTAGTGGGAGAGGCAGAGTGCTCCAAATGCCATCACTCACAGTCCTTGCAGAACTCTCCATTTTGGAATAGCCCTCAATGAGCTCCCCCACTTTCTCCAGACTCCCTCCTAGTTTCTCTACGGTTATCTCTTTGCTTCTGGCCGAATTGCCATCCGGCTCTGGAACCAGCTAGTACCACGTTTCCACCCTGTTGTGGTGTGTGGCAAGGAGGGGAGAAACAGAACTGGGCATTTGGCCGTCTCGCTTTGTTTCAGAAGTTATCTGCACGGAAGGTTAAGGCTGTTCAGACCTAAACTTGGCCACTTGCAGGGAGCAGGGGTGAAATGAGAAGCAGCATTCATGGGTTTCTGAGTCATGGGCCATGAGACAGTTCTGACCCCTTTCTCCAGGAAATGGTTTGTTTGCTATTTAGGAGGCTATTGCTGGCCTGAACCGCTGCACAGCTGTGTTTTATCACGACCGAGAATCTTAAACAGAGAGCAGGGGCAGCATATTGGCAAAGTGCTCGTCGAGCATATATCTCAGTCTTTGGCTGCCCACATTAAATCACATTACCCAAAATTTATGTTTCAGATGTGCATTTTTCTGCATGATGTGGGGCGCTGTGTCTAAGCTGCCCTGAGTATTTATTCTGCTGAGGAGCTTTTTGGGGCTGGGTGGCTATAGAACAGGGGTCAGCAAACTTTTTCAGCAGGGGGCCGGTCCACTGTCCCTCAGACCTTGTGGGGGGCCAGACTATTTTTTTTGGGGGGGGGACAAACGAATTCCAATGCCCCACAAATAACACAGAGATGCATTTTAAATAACAGGACACCTTCTACTCATGTAAAAACGCCAGGCAGACCCCACAAATAACCCACAGATACATTTTAAAGAAAAGGACACATTCTACTCTTGTGAAAACACTCTGACTGTCCACAAGCTGGATTTAGAAGGCGATTGGGCCGGATCTGGCCCCCGGGCCTTAGTTTGCCTACCCATGCTATAGAAGCTGAGTGAATCAGCATGCTTGCTCAATTCAAGTGCAATCTTTGGGATTTTCACAGATTTTGGATGCGTTAAGCAATTATTGTAGCAATAGATAAGACTGTGCAAGCTTCAAACGAAGTAGGAAAAGTAGAGGCAAGAAGTGGTGTTTTTTTTACCTGCTGAAATGTTTCTGTTTCAAAAAAATGCATTGTTGCACAAAATTAATTTGTGGCATAACGGATGTATACAACACCAGTCAAGCTAGGAAATTTCAATGCTACAATTTAGTATATATATTTTTCAGGTGACTCTTCCATGGAAGCATTCTTTCATATATCATCTGAATGCTCACTTTTGGGGGCATGCAGAAATTAATTTTCAGGGCCTCATTTTTCTCCTTGAAGATCCAAACAATTTAAAGGACACATAAGCTGTTTGTTTGTTGTGTATTAAAAGATTTTACATTGGGCGGGGATTCAATCCAGCTAAGTTGTTGCATGTGTGAAACGAGGTCCGCTTGCACAATAGGGGTTTCCCTCCCTCTCCTTCCCCTGTGCCCCCAAATCTACTCTGGAGGGTTGGGGGATAACAGATTAGAATAGATTTAGGGGATACGTGGGGAAAGAGAACATGAAAAGTCTCATTGTATGCCTGGACTTCATTCCCCATTCACATACCCCACTTAAAATTATGTCAAATTCCACCCGTTTCAGCAAAAAGCAGTTTGCATGACATGCTTTTAAAAGGTTATGTTTGTGAAATACAAGTTGGCTCAGTCTGCAGAGCAGGAGACTCTTAATCTCAGGGTTGTGAGTTCAATCCCCATGTCGGGCAAAAGATCCCTGCATTGCTAGATAGCCCTTGTGGTCCTATTGAACTCTTATGATTCTTAAGTCAAGTATGCTGAATCAGTTTACAGTCACTGGAAAAATTTCTGGAAAAGCTTCTGCTTTCAACATTTCCCAGAAAAATCAACATCACTGGTGAGAGGTATGAAGGTCCAGAGCAGGCATGGGGAGAACTTTGGCCCTCCAGATTTTGCTGGACTAAAACCCTTTTTTTAAAAAAAAAGTTATGGATGTGTTTGCCGCCCTGGGCTCCTCTGGGAGGAAGGGCGGGATATAACTTGAATAAATAAAATTCCCATGGTCCCTGGCCATTGGCCATGCTTGCTGGGGCCGATGGGAATTGTGGTTTAGCAATATCTGGAGGGCCAAAGGTTCCCCTCAAGTAGTCTACAGTTCATGCTGCAGATGCCATGGGATAATGCTTAATATCATGGGTAGGCAAACTAAGGCCCAGGGGCCGGATCCGGCCCAGTCGCCTTCTAAATCCGGCCCACGGACGGTCTGGGAATCAGCATGTTTTTACCTGAGTAGAATGTGTGCTTTTATTTAAAATGCATCTCTAGGTTATTTGTGGAGCATAGGAATTCGTTCATTTCCCCGCCCAAAAAATATAGTCTGGTCCTTCACAAGGTCTGAGGGACAGTGGACTGCCCCCCTGCTGGAAAAGTTTGCTGACCCCTGCTTAATATGGTCCTAAGGCGAGTGTCAAAGTTCTTATTACTGAAGCTAAGCATTGAGCTACCTAGATGGAGAACTATAAGGTGTGCTTTGGAGGAAGAATATTGGTGTAAATGCAATTATAATAATAGTTTTATTGGGGCAATTGGAAGAGGGCAAGGAAAGCAATGAGGGTCCCAACATATATGGAGAAGGGGGGATTTTCCTTTCGCCTTTCCAAGCAGCTTGGCAGATGGGAGAAAGGGAGCCGAGTGTATTAGCTTCCGCCTGCTAAGCAGCTGTGCCCTGGACAGCTGCAATCCATTTGACATGAACTATAGGTCCACCTCTTAAAGCCAAAGCATAGGAGTGTTCCCTTGGGCCCAGCCAACTCTGGGGGTCTGCCTGTCAGGTTGTGCCCTTCCACAACAACCGTTTTGTATTGCAAATTGGCGTTTGTTGCACAAGTGGACTACTGAGCAATTAAAACGCACGCATAGAATTGCATCTGGAGTGTGTGCTGCTGCAGAATATGTACAAGAAGTTTGCAACCTGTATAGTAATTACTCCTAGTCAGTTATGGCATCACTCTCTCCATTCTAACTTCAGGGGGTCTGCCTTGAAATATAATCTGCATTGCATAGAGAAGAAAACACAGGGTACATGAAGTGCTAAAGGGAGACTCTGAGTGGAATTCTGAGCAGCTTTCTCTTGAGTAATGTATTATTCTGTGTCATTATACATGGTGGCTGCAGTTTCGTGCCATCTTTACAAGGTGGTCAGGAAAGAAAAGCTTCTAGTAAATAAGGGTTATTGGCATCCTGATATGATATGCAGTTATCCTGGATTTTTGGCCACAGCTATTTTGCAAACCACTAGGCTATAGCTCCCGTCCAGTCTTTCAATCTGCAGGTGTCCTCAGAGGCTAGCTACGCCATGCCAATTGTCGTACCCACCAATATTTTGTGGCAAAATGTGTCTGTTCTACACTTTTATGTTGTGCCAAACGCATCTTCTCTTTCATGCGTGAGAAACCTCTTTTCGGATGTATTTTATAGGCAAACGGCCTATAAATTGAAAACTGCCCTGAGGTTGCCCTGAGCATGTGTTGCGTTAGTCTTAACCTAGGAAATGGCAAATATGCCCAGGGGATTCATGTCCCTCACCTGTTGTCTCTGAAGTCACAATGCACTTCCTTCCACATGGATAAATCCCAGTTAAGTGGCAATCAATCATGACCCATCACAATAGATCTCATTATAATGTGCACAATGTGTGCACATAGTTTGGTTGTTATGTTCAGGCTCTAGATTGTGTCTGTATTTTCTGAATGTAACCACCAAGTTAAAAAATTATTATTAAAATAAACCAAACACCTGACATTTAATTCCTGATTGGCCAAGAGAGACCCAAAGGAAAATACAGTGGTACCTCAGGTTAAGTACTTAATTTGTTCTGGAGGTCCATTCTTAACCTGAAATAGTTCTTAACCTGAAGCACCACTTTAGCTAATGGGGCCTCCTGCTGCTGCCATGCCACTAGAACACGATTTCCATTTTCATCCTGAAGCAAAGTTCTTAACCCGAGGTAATATTTCTGGGTTAGCGGAGTCTGTAACCTGAAGCGTATGTAACCTGAGGTACCACTGTATCACTTTTCATTGTCTCTTTTTGGAAAGGAGAAGATTTCTCTCTCTCTCTCTCTCTCTCTCTCTCTGTGTGTGTGTGTGTGTGTGTTAGAAATCACCCATCTGGGGGGAAATGCTGTCTATCATGGACCAATCCAGTTGTGGATATATGAATGCTGATTCATACATTCTAGAAACTTTACAGCTGGTTCAGCAAATGACCATCAATGTTGAGACAAAGCAGAAAATTAGAATTTATATGCCTCGCTTGCTCTGCTTTCTTTCCTAAGCTGTGTTCATTGATGTCTGTCTGTCTGTCTGTCTGTCTGTCCATCTCCATGTTTACCAATACAAATATCTCTTTCAGCTAAAAGCTTGAGACGAGTGTAACACTGCAAATTTCAACTCCTAACTCCACATGGTAAAATAAATAAACTGGCCTGGAAAGCAAGGACCACAACAGTAGAGAGTGAAGGCTGTTGGTATGGGGGCCCTTCTGAATTATTTCTTCCAAAGGAAATTCATACACTGGAAGCTACATTGTAATAGCCATTTAGAGATCTAATTCTATTTGCGGCATATTACAGAGGATTAGATTAGTCAATACCTACCAACCACAGAAGCCTGAAACTTTCAGGTGAGGAGGTTTGTGATGGAAGAAGCTACATTTGTCTATATAAGTTCTCAGAAGTTGCCTGCCAGCCCACACGTCTTCAAAAAATAGTCATTTATAGCACATCAAAATTGCCTGCAAGGGAAGAGAACAGCCAAGTCTCCTTTTTCTGCTTGGTTGCTTGGAAACAATTCTTATTTCCTACAGACAATTGGGGGATTGGCTGTTTATAAACATGGCGTAATGATTTTAATGCTTGACTGCTAAGACACAGAAAGGCTGTAGTTCTCTGTGCTGTTTAGTTATTCCAAAAGCTGCTGGTGTATTTAGAAGATTGTTTTAACCACTTCCATCAGATAATGGTAGGCTTCCACTCAACACCCCCTCTCCACCCCCAACATACTCATTTTTAGAAGGGGTCAGATTCTGTGTTGGTGAGTGTGAGGGAGCTTTAGCTGGCTAGTACAGAAATAAATAGCGTAAGTTAATTTGCATAGGTTATTTTCACTTTTGCCACCCTTCCACTGAGGAATATTAAACATGGGGATTATCCTACTTTATCTTCACAACAGGTGAGGTGAGCTAGGCTAGGCTAGGCTAGGCTATGCAATTGTGATTGGTGCCCAAGAACCTTAATGGTAGAGTAGAAATGCAAAGCCAGGCTGCAGATGAAAAGTCAAGAGAAAGAAAGAGTGAGCTTCATGCTTGTTCTTAGGTACTTGAATGGAGTCACCCTTGACATACCATTTTCATTTTCATAATTTGCATTATTTACCCACCCGCCCCCGTCCCAAATCCTGAGTATATTCCTGGCATCCTCCTAACTGAGGGTACTTCCTGGCAGTGGGTGTCTAGAGATAATGAAGATTAATTCACTGGGCTTTGTACCAAGCACCCTCAATTTATACCAGGCTCCTGGGTGCATGATTTAAACATTCACAGTTCAGAAGAAAATGCTCTGCCTAATATGCTTTTGTTCCAAGAATCTAGGAACCAAAGTATCAAAAGATGTTTGTTCAGGCAGATATCCTAGTATGTGGCAGGTTCAATGTGCAAAGCCCACTGTGTTCCTGGAAGGTTGGAAAACAAGAGGGCTTCAATGCTGTTGAGGAAGCAATGGAAATTAAAAGTTTCAAAGACCAGCCTTCCCCCCAGGTCTGTCGCTCAGGCACATAGCCTGTCAATAGCTTTGCCGTTCAGAATTTTATTTAGTCAACCTTGAGCAGGTTGAAGTCTGTTCCAGGCAGTGCTGTGGATAATTTCTCAGAAAGCGCCTTTGGGGGAAGAAAGAGGCATTGGCAGCTGTGTTCACATCCTCCTAACTGAGGGTACTTCCATTCATCCCTTGACCTCAGAGTGATCTTTGACCAAGTAACTTAATTAACTCTGTGCCTTAGTTGTTCCCCTTTCAAATGCATTGCCCTGCTTTATGAAGATAATGCTGCAGGATATGCATGTTTTCAGATGCAGGGTGCAGAAAGTGTGGTCTGGAGAAGAAACTAAGGTGCTATAGACAAAATTGGCAGTGGGAACTACAGTTTCCAAAACACCACTTTGAAAACGTAAGCCGAGAGTGTTCTCTAACCTGCACAATTCCTCCTTGATTGGTTCACTGTGTGTAAATAGGAGAAGACAGAGCTGCTTACTTGCACAGAGCTTCTTCGTCATGGGAATCACTTGAAAAGTTGAGAGTATCTATTGTTTTGTTGATTGTATGAGTAATTCAGCTTGGTAAATATCCTGTTCACACTTTTCCACCTGCCGAGCATTGATATGGTGGCGAATGGCATGCTACTCATTAAAGTGTGTTGGATTTTGATGTTGACTGAAAATAGCAATCTGCCACCACATTTACCATTTGTTCCTTTGCTCATTGGTTAGCAGTCTTTTTGGAACATGATAGAAAGACATGGCTTCACTGATCCCGTGAACTGCCTAATGTCATCCCTGGTGTTTTGTGATCCTTTTCATCATATGGAAGCACACAACTGCCCAATTGTATCATTTCCTCTTTTAGGAACCACAAAGGAGTAAGATGAGGTCAACAGGGTTTTGTGCCGAAATCTTAAACACCAGGAGATACCACCCCTCTACCCAAATTGTTCCTTAATCCTAAGGTGATTGTGGGTGTTGCACAACAACTGGGAATTTAGTTTATGTGGATCAAAGCACACCTTTCTTATTTACTCTCGGAGGCCTTGTGAAACTGTTCCAAGCATCCCTTCCTGAAGTGCTGATTCAGTAGACTAGTGATTGCTAGCACCAGTATGGAATGCTCTACAATAGCCAAAACCAGGCGCTGCAACCTTCAAACAACTTGACTTCACCCTCAAAGGCACACTCTTCCATTGTCTCCTGAGACAGACGGATGCTCCAAGCCAACGGATGCCCAGGTGATCTCCACCAGTGCCGTACCTGGCATAAGTTTATGCTTCATGTTTAGGAACCGGCTGAGTATCTCATCCAGGTCTGCAAGCAGCAAATGTTTGGTAAGGGACCGAGATATTGCCCCATCTGCATGATGTTGGGCCTTCAACTATTACAACAACGCCATGGATTGTAACCACAGGAAAACTACTCTCACACCATGGTTTTAAAAGGAATGTGGGTCTAGGAGGTGGGGAGGGCAGGATCCTGTTGGAGGGAGGAAATGAGAACAAAAGGGAGAACCAAACAGCTCTGTGGAGATGTAGAGAAGGCAGGGGGAAGCTTTGCTTCATGGTTCCAAGGCATGAGCAGGCATTCGGTCATCCTAATGAAAAGGCCACTGTGTGCTCTGGGATGGGATAGGAGAGGCTAAATAACAAAGCAGCTCTCTGAGGAAAATATGGCTTGTGTTTTATTCTTTGAGCTCACTTAGCACGGAAGCCTTGCATATGCAACACATTAAGATGAGGCAAGCTCTGCACCATATTGAGAGCAGTCCATAGTTTGAATTACCCGATAAAAAATACTTCCCCGTTGAGAATATTGATATATTTGCTATGGCTATATCAAATAAAACTGAGCTTGCAATGTGCCTTCTAACAGAGCGGTCAGACTTAGATTCCCATATCCATACTGTGCAGAGTGTTTTGCAGTCCTTGTTCCACATTCTAATTGATGTATATGGTAAGTGGCCTTGGTTTCTCATAACTGGATTCTTATTTTATAGGTGTTCTATCTTGTGAGTAAAATAAAGCTGTGGTGTAATTTGAATCCATGTCTTAAGTACTTGTAGCTTTCTCCATAGCTCATGGCTCATATGTTCAACTCTTGCCTGTTAAAAGCTTTTTATACACATGAGGCTTAGCTCATAATGGAAATGTAAAACTACACTCACTGCCCCAAATGTACACCTGCTTTTTAACATGGTTCTCATGCTTTCTGCCCTTTCTGAATAATGCTTGCATTAGGCATCGAGGGCCCTGTCAGAAACTCAAACGTGCTTCTTAAATGTTGGTTGTGAAATATGGTTTGAAGGGATAGCTGAACATTGGTTGTTTGAAGGAAAACATCATAGAATAGGTTTGTTCAGCTTCTCCTTCGAACAGTAATGCTATTATATGTTGTGTAATGCTCCAAGGATTTCTGATATACAGATCTGAGAACAAACGTTTGGAAAACCAAACCACTTCTGTTTGACAAGAAGTTGTTGTGGAGGAGAGACAGGTGACAATTTTTTACATGTGCAATAGTTGTGCACGTGTAAAAGTACATGCACATGGTACACCAACAAGCTCATGATTACTACATGTCTTTGGCAACATGAAGTGGGCAGCATTTTCAGGGGAGTGTTACACACTGTCTGCCAGTGTCCCCCAACCCCCCAGGCCTGCCCACTGTGGTTGTGCACTGGGTGGGGGAACAGAGCCGGGGGGGAGGGGCTGCAGAAGAATAGTTAATTGTCCCTCTCATCCTACCCAATAACAATTCTCTGCAAATGTAGCTCCCCCCTCTACTTAGAAAGCAGATAGTTGGGAACACCTATCTCTGTCCTTACAAACAAACCCCTGCCTAGCTAGATACCGTATTTTTCGCTCTATAAGACGCACTTTTCCCCTCCTAAAAAGTAAGGGGAAATGTGTGTGCATCTTATGGAGCGAATGCAGGCTGCACAGCTATCCCAGAAGCCAGAAAAGCAAGAGGGAACGGTGTGCAGCGATCCCTCTTGCTCTTCTGGCTTCAGGGATATCCACGCAAAGTCTCTTGAGCACAGTGGGAGCACTTCTCCCTCTTCGCTCAAGAGGCTTTGCGTTGCTTTCTTGTTTTCCTCCTCTAAAAACTAGGTACGTCTTATGGTCGGGTGCAATTTATAGAGCAAAAATATTGGTAGCTTCTTTCCTCTATTTCCTAACAAAAAGAGAGTAAAAATGTTAGACAATTGTGAACCCTGGCAAGGAACCAGGAAGTGCAATACAGTGGTACCTCAGGTTAAGTACTTAATTCATTCCGGAGGTCTGTTCTTAACCTGAAAGTGTTCTTAACCTGAAGCACCACTTTAGCTAATGGGGCCTCCTGCTGCCGCCATGTGATTTCTGTTCTCATTCTGAAGCAAAGTTTTTAACCCAAGGTACTATTTCTGGGTTAGCAGAGTCTGTAACCTGAGGCGCATGTAACCCGAGGTACCACTGTATGTCTCTTACAGTCCTTCATTCTGCAGCTCAACTTTCCTAGGCTTCCATGTAAAATCTGCCTTGCCTCTCCTCTATCTCTGTTCCCTGCTGCCAGATGTTCCTCGAATGCTGGTAGGGACTGTTTTTTGCTTGAAGTAAAATATGTTCACCAGTACGAGAACGCCTCGTGCTACATCCCATTCCCAGGACCTCACTTTGCTTGACTGGAAACGTAGCCTTGCCCACAGGTCACGTGGTGAGCTGGAGATCACGTGATTTGCAAGCCTGCCCTTAGCCAGGCGGGTGTTAAGCTTTTCTTCAGTGCTTCTGAATGTGTGTAATCAGAGCAACCCTGTGCTGCTTTTCTGCTTAATTCCTGACCTCCTTTGGATTTTAGCACCGGGCCTCCCCGGAACGCTTAAGCTGTTCAGATGTTTCAAACGCAGTGTGGCTGTGGCTACAAAAAAACAACAACTGTTTTGTATGTTGGAATGTTTGACTGGCTGCAGACGTTCCAAATTTGATGTTTCAGCCGGGAGAAGCAGGTGCATGCTCTTGGGAATGACTGATAAAACAGTAAATAAAAAGCAGTGTTTTTTAGTTTTGTGTCAGAAGGGAGCTTTGAGAGAATCCACACCAGCAACTGCATTTTAGCAATGGTGGCAAAGTCTAGTGAATGGACTCTGTTTACATTATATTTGGCTTGTAAAAAGCCACTTAACTTGGTTGCCTGTGGCAAGTATGAATTCTTGGCAATCAAGCAGGGGTGTTTTTGCAAGATGAAAATCAGCATGTGGCGCTTGGGTTTTCTTTGCTTTTGACCCTTTGTGGCAATAATATACTGTATCTAATACAGTGGTACCTCAGGTTACATACGCTTCAGGGTACAGACGCTTCATGTTACAGACTCCGCTAACCCAGAAATAGTACCTTGGGGTAAGAACTTTACCTCAGGATGAGAGCAGAAATCGCACAGCGGCAGCGTGGTGGCAGCGGGAGGCCCCATTAGCTAAAGCAGTGCTTCAAGTTAAGAACAGTTTCAGGTTAAGAACGGACCTCCAGTACTTAACCCGAGGTACCACTGTACAGGTACGTCTCGGCACACCTAGTATCTGTGGGCTACTAACGTTTGTGACTTTATTTGTAAGGCTGAAGTAGTCACTGGGACTATGGATCTCCACGGTTTTTATCCTCCATGGATGAAATTGGCTAGTTTTTCACGCTTCGTGCGGAAGCTTTCTGTGTCCCCACGCAGTATGCATGTTTCAGATCCGCTTCCATATCTTCGCAGATTTATGACTTCCTCCATTTTACATAATTTGTACGTATTCCATGTGGTGTATTTGCAAATCTAATGTAGCTTGTTGTCTGGCACTGAGACTAGGCTGCAAAAATGCATTCTTGGAAAATGAACATCATTTGCATACTGTGATGCTTCCTCCCATAGGCTGATTTTTAACCCCCTGCCCTTTAAATAAAGAAACCTTTATTTACCTTGTTTGTTCAACAGCTCCCTGGATGATGCGATGCTTTGCACTGTAAATAAATAGCTGTGGAGATGCTGTGGCAGAACTAACAGCTTGCTTTGAGTTAGCGAGGTTTTTCTGTGCTGCTGTTATGATTCTGATTCTTTTCTGCAGCTCTGGGCTGCCTTGATTAGCTTATCTGCAGAAGGAGAAGAAGAAGAAGAAGGAGAAGAAGAAGAAAGAATTGGGCACAGCTGTTGCTCGCAGATACAGATGAGGGATTTTGTTAAATTAGGATGCTAACTTTGATTAGAACTGAAGAGAAATAAAGCACCCATGGAAGTGGGATGATCTTGTGCTCCAACGTGGGAAATATTTCCCAAGGCTCTTGGAAGTGAGGAGCACACAATAGACTGCATGACACACTTGCCTGATACATCTGTACATGCTAGCAGAATCCTTCCTTTGGTGACTGTCTAAGTAGGGCCGCTTCTGCCCGAGGATGCAACTTTCAGCCAATGTAACTGCTTTGTCTGTTAATGTCTCCTTGAATAGAAAGGGTATAGCAAAGGAGTCCCTGTTGTAGGTGCTGCCAATGGGCGCTGCCTAGTGACTCCTTGTTTATGAAACGTCCTCCCTTGTGTGGTGTGTCTTATCTCCCTCATTATTAAAATCTATGTGGAATTTTGGGACACGGGTGGCGCTGTGGGTTAAACCACGGAGCCTAGGACTTGCCGATCAGAAGGCTGGCGGTTCGAATCCCGCGACGGGGTGAGCTCCCGTTGCTCGGTCCCTGCTCCTGCCAACCTAGCAGTTCGAAAGCATGTCAAGTGCAAGTAGATAAATAGGTACCACTCCGGCGGGAAGGTAAACAGCGTTTCTGTGTGCTGCTCTGGTTCGCCAGAAGCGGCTTAGTCATGCTGGCCACATGACCCGGAAGCTGTCTGCGGACAAATGCCAGCTCTCTCAGCCTATAGAGCGATATGAGCGCCGAAACCCCAGAGTCGGCCACTACTGGACCTAATGGTCAGGGGTCCCTTTACCTTTACCTATGTGGAATTTTAAAACATTCCTGACCGCCCAGGTGTTAGATAACTGAAACAGCCTTTGAAACCCCCCAGGCATATTCTGCACCTGGTTATCGGCCACTTGTGACCAAGCAAAGATGCCCAGGCACCAGGATGGGGCCTGATGTCTCCATCACTTGGAGGTGCACACCTGGGATCTTGACTGTTTTCACACACTAGCAACACATCCTGTAGAATCATATCCATTATATTTTATCTACACAATCAGAGTGAATTTCAGGAACCAAAAAGTCTTATTGAAAAAATACAACTTTCGAGCCTTCTGGCCACCAAAATGGCAACTAGGCATTCTGTTTTGGTGACTGTTAAGCCTGGTGTAATTAGCCATTGGCATCTAACTTACATATCTGAGTTTCTAACACCGAGCTGCACCTAGACCTTATTTAGCTGGGAGGATGTTTTTAAATGTTTGTGTTGTTTTGCTGTTTTTATTGTTTGCTGCCCTAGATTTCTTTGGGAAGGAAGGGCGGGATTGTTATTTTGAAAAATAATATAGAGGTGTCCTACATTGTGGCTATATAGGGAGACACCTCCTTCTCGTTTCCTGCGTCATACACTATACCTTGAAAGCACATTCAAAGGAAATCCTTTCCCTCAAAGAATTCTGGGCATTGTAGTTTTTCCCCTTGCAGAGTTATGAATACCCTCAGCCATTAACAACCTGCAGTGCCCAGAATCCTTTGAAGGGGAAAATTGTCCTTCACATGTGCTTTATAGTGTGTACACAACCGCAGAACGGCACAGGCCCTTCAGGAGATAAAGTGTGTTTGCTTTGCCTTAGATACACAGAAGGCAAAAATCTTCTCCTCCAGAAGCTTCTCATTCCATTGGTGGTGAGCAGTCACTAGTTCTGCTGCTTTGGTTTTGTGCTTGGCTGAGTCTGTCCGTGCTGCAATCTTTTTACAAAAGGGCCCTTTTCTAATGGGAGAAAGACAAACGACGGCCACTTTGCTTGCTAAGGGTTATTAATAGATGGAACTGGGGAGGAAATAGTGTTCTGAAGCAACGGGCTTTTCATTGGTTATCTTTTGTAGCCTCAAATGTAAGTTTCTGAAAAGTGGAATGAGGGGATACGACTTGTTCTCTGTTGGCATAAACAGATGCTCATCATCTCTCTCTCTCCCTTTTTCTCCTTTCTTAGTCCCTGTTGCTCTTGGCTCTCCTGGGAGCTGTCTTTCTGGGCCTCAACCTGGTATTCCTTGGTATTTATCTGATCTGTGTGTGCTGCTGCAAGAGGGAGGAGGAGTCAGAGACGAAGAGGCCCAATTCGTGCTGCATCACCTGGACTGCTGTGGTCGCCGGCCTCATCTGTTGGTGAGTTCATTTGGAGCCTAGAGAGCAGAAGGCCCATGGGTGATGGAGCAGGTGGGTGGTGTCTGAAAGCTTGGGTTCACGGGTAGGGTTGCCACCTTTGTACTGACAAAAAATATAATGTGGGGCCTCTCCCTGCCCCCCAATCTGGTACTGCAGTGACTTCAAAGTAACCCATTGCAATCTATTGCAGCCTAACAAGATGGCTCCTCTGGAATTTGTCACACATGCACGTGCTCATGAATGTGTAAATCTGTCTGTGCTTGGCTACCCAGAGCTTAAATATATGACCTTTCACACAAGCGAGGAGCCACCGCAGAAAAGGCCCTGTTCTCACGTTGCCACTCTTAGGACATCTCGTGGAGGAGGCACCTGAAGAAGGGCCTCAAATCATGACCGCAGGGTCCAGGTTGGTTGACATGGAGAGAGGACGTCCTCGAGGCATTGTGGTCCCGAGCCATTCAAGGCTTTATAGGTAAAAACCAGCTCTTTGAATTGGGCCCGGAACTTAATTGGCCACCGGCATCGGTGTACAGTGGTACCTCTGGTTACGAACTTAATTTGTTCTGGAGGTCCGTTCTTAACCTGAAACTGTTCTTAACCTGAGGTACCACTTTACCTAATGGGGCTTCCCTCTGCCACGGTGCTGCCGGTGTGCAATGTCTGTTCTCATCCTGAGGTAAAGTTCTTAACCCGAGGTACTACTTCCAGATTAGCGGAGTCTGTAACCTGAAGTGTTTGTGACCCGAGGTGTTTGTAACCTGAGGTACCACTGTAATATGCTCAGAGGTCAAGTTCCATCTTGGAAAACTGCCTGTAGGCCATAATGCGTGGCGCATGCCTCTGTTTTGTTGCATGCATGCATGCATGCATGGCAACTCGCACTCAGTTTGTCCTATCGCGTTTCTCTCACCCTTAAAGAAACAAAGGGTCCACAAAGGAAAGGGAGACAGTTCAGCTGCTGTTTCAGTGCCTGTTTTGCTAAAGGGCATGATTTGACAGCTTCCTATTCCTTGATCCAAAGACTCGTGTTTCATCTTCCACCACCAGCCCCCTAGTTTGGACATTGCAATTCAGTGCTCTTGAAGGCCCTTCCCTATCTCTCTCAAGAGCAGCAAGCATGCTGTGCGCATTTGCAGATGCTCCTGGGTCCCATGGCCTCACACTTTAATCGCTGTTTCCTCGAGAGGGCTTCTTTGCTCCAGTATTCATTCCTCTTTTGGCTAATCCCAAGAGGGGGAGGGAGATTGGGGTGTGGAGGAGTCCTTTAGCTTTTAATCCCACCCCTAAGCAGATGGCACAGCTGGCTGTCCAGGGTCACGTGAGGCTTGAGGTTAATTGTGTATGGAGTCTGACTCAATTAAAGGAGGGAGAGCAGGGTTGGCGGTCCCAGGAAAGGGAAAGCCCTAGGTTCTGGTCTATTGCTTTCTCTCCATCACCTATACCTCTCCAGGATGAAGAATACTTTCCATCCAGAGCAGTGGTTCTCAACCTGTGGGTCCCCAGATCTTTGTTGGACTACAACTCCCATCATCCCTGAGCTCTGGCCTTGCTAGCTAGGGATGATGGGAGTTGTAGTTCAACAACATCTGGGGACCCACAGGTCGAGAAAGGATGATCTAGAGCAGTATTCCCCAACCTTGGGCCTCCAGCTGTTTTTGGACTACAACTCCCATCATCCCTCGCTAGCAAGACCAGTGGTCAAGGATGATGGGAATTGTAGTCCAAAAACAGCTGGAGGCCCAAGGTTGGGGAACACTGATCTAGAGGCTTCCTGAATGTCTAGGGTGTTATTTCATCTCTCAGTTGGTTGAGCAGGTCCAGAGGTAGATACTGCATGTGGCAAGGAATCGTAACGTCATCTTTTCATAGAAGAACGGAGGCCACTGGTGGACTATCTGTCAAATTGTAATTATTGTATGAAATCACGTGCAGAATTTGATATGGGGGGAAGAATGTAGAGAACGGATTTGGGGGGCTTCGAAAATAAGTGTAGACGTGTTTTAAAGCAGCTATTAAGGGGGAATTTAAAAAAATCAGGGAAGGAGGGATGGGAAGTCAAGAAGGGGGGACGGACCCTAATAAATACAACTGGAGTTATGTAATAAATTGGAAGATTTAATAAAAACCATTATAGAAAGAAATCGTCACTTCACCCTAAGTTAAAGCAACTGATAATAAGCCCAGCCCACTTCTCACCCCACCTGACCCCAGTGATGTAGGCAAGTGGTGTTAGCAAAGGTCATAGCTACATCACAGATTTGCCAAGTCCAGGGGCAGAAACCTGCAACCCTGCGATGTCATAGATGGTGCCAGACTACAGCTCCCATCTTCCCTGACATTTGGCCATGCTAACTGGGGCTAATGGGAGTTGGAGTCCCTCAACGTGTAGAGCGCCACAGGTTCTCCATCCTGCATCAAGTCTACCCACCGCAGAACCTTCCAAACCCTCCTAAAAAAAAAATCTAATGGTTGAACGTGTATACAATATAAGGCATCATCCGAGGAGTTATGCGGCTGGTAGTGCCGCTGCTGCAAGTCGTTGGAGGCCATTGCGCTTCACTAGTGTTGCGTGTTGCATGCAGTCATTGGCAGGATCATAATTGGTTGTTCCCTGAATTGATGGAGTTCATTGGATGCAACGAGAAACTGAGCCTTTAGTGCAGGGGTTCTCAAAGGGTGCGGCAGGAGAGGATGGCAAGTGTGGCAGGAGGATCCAAGCACAACCAAAGAAATATTTAAACATTTCAGGGTGGTGTTGCATAGAACAGTATCAAAATAAAATAAACAATAATTTGCAGAATGTGGATAAATATCTTTTCAAAATGCAGCTCTGCCATGAGTTGTTTCTTTGTATTTCTTACCAATAAAAAAATTGGTACGACCTGAGCAATTTTTTATTCTGAAAAGTGTGGCCCAGAGGGGGACAAAACCTGCTTTGGTGTCACCAGCCCAATACTCTGCCAAATACTCTGTGGAATACTCTGCCAAAAAAGATCAATCAGTTGCTTTCTGTTTCAACTTTTAAACGCCTTCTAGATTCCCCCCCCCCCAGCTTTCTGTCAGGTTTATGCAGGCAATAAATAATGCATCTTTCCATTAATAGTTTGCTGGTTTCTGTTTTTAACTTTTTGTATGTGTGGTGGGTTGTTTTTTTAATTGGATGGTTTCATATATAATTGTTGTAAACACTCTTGAATTTTTATGAATGTAAAATTCATAAATACGTAATTATGTATGTAAATATATTTTTATATAAATACGTAAAACAGAAAGTGCTTTGACTTGATCAAGCCATACCAGCATCTCTTGTGGCGTGTGTGTACACACACACACACACACACAGCACAGCACAGCACAGCACAGTTGCCAGTTAATTTAGCTTTTTGGGGGCGGGGGATTGTATCTTGGTAAAATAATCAGTGCAAGTGAAACTCATCAATTTCCCCTGAGATGGGGGAAATGTTTAGTTGCTGAGATGCCGCCTTGCCTTCAAAGGGGTCCCCTTTCTCTCTGCTCCCCCAATTTAGGGCTGGGGTGCCCACCTGCCTTCCTAATGGCAGCTACAATTTGTTGTGTCCCTGTGCTGGCTGCTCCCTTCCAGCCGTTACACAAGTTACCTGACTGCACCACCTACAGAAAATGAATTCTCTTGCTCACAACTGCCAAGCCACCCCTTTGTGGAAATGGAATGCAGAATTTTGCTAGTGCGTTACGTGTGAGTTAAGTGCCACAGACGAAAGGGGGAAACATTTGTACCACAAGTGGAGCAGTTTGTGAGCGCATATTCTCGTTTCGCTTCCGGTTCGTCTTTTTCTTTCAGTGTGGCTTGTGTTGGGCAGCTGTGAGGCGAGGAGAGCCGTCCATTTTGGGCACTGATGGGTTCTGCCTCTTTCGCGTCGCCATTGCGCAAATCGCTCGGGTTAGATAGGGGGGTTCATACGCAGGTTGGGAGGTGGTTGGGATGGCAATCCTGGGCGTACTGGAGAAAACAAAGCCTCTTCCCCCATTTTTTTACACTCTTAACTCTGGCCTCTGCCTGAGACACATGGTTTCATCCCAGGTGGCAGATCTGCGCTCAATTCACCTTGCCTCTTGCAAGGCAGAGTGATCAGATGAACTCGGTTGCCTGAGGCTTTCACAGTTGGGTTACTTCTGGCTGTAAGGATGAAGTTGGGAGTGGGGGTTGCCCATCTTCAGGCCCCGATCTTCCTTCTACTTTCTCAGACATTAGAAATAGTAGAACTAGGCACATGGTTTTGACATCTGGCCACCCATAGCTGCAAACATACAGGAAATAACACCGCTGTACAGTGGTACCTCGGGTTTGTTCTGGAGGTCTATTCTTAACCTGAAACTGTTCTTAACTTGAGGTACCACTTTAGCTAATGGGGCCTCCTGCTGCTGCTGCGACGCCGAAGCACAATTTCTGTTCTCATCCTAAAGCAAAGTTCTCAACCCGAGGTACTATTTCTGGGTTAGTGGAGTCTGTAACCTGAAGCGTCTGTAACCCGAGGTACCGCTGTATTATCAGCTTGGTATGTCTCCCCCAATTCGTACATCTGCTGAGGAACGCGGGTGGCGCTGTGGTCTAAACCAGCGAGCCTCTTGGGCTTGCCGATCAAAAGGTCGGTGGTTCGAATCCCTGCAACGGGGTGAGCTCCTGTTGCTCTGTCCCAGCTCCTGGCAACCTAGCAATTCAAAAGCACGCCAGTGTGAGTAGATAAATAGGTACCGCTCTGGCGGGAAGGTAAGCGGTGTTTCCGTGCACTCTGGTTTCCGTCACGGCGTCCCATTGCGCCAGAAGCAGTTTAGTCATGCTGGCCACATGACCCAAAAAAGCTGTCTGTGGACAAATGCCAGCTCCCTTGGCCTGAAAGCAATAAGAGCGCCACACCCCATAGTTGCCTTTGACTGGACTTAACTGTCCAGGGGTCCTTTTACCTTTTACCTTTTACCTACATCTGCTGGAAAGTTTTCATGGCACTCTTTTGGCTTCAGCCATTTACTGCACAAACCCTTCTCAATCAGCTCATTCAATTCTACGTTCCAGGAACTTCCAAAGGGCTTTAGTGCTTAATAGTTTGAGGGTGATCTTTTATTCGCTGAATGGAAGTATCTGTATCTGGGAGTAAACATGCTGATTAAACCGGCGTGCTGTTCCCATGACTTGCCTTCTTCCCTAACCCAAACACATGATTTCCCCCCACCCCTGGGGCTTTAGGCTTGTTGAAATTCTGGCTATATTGTCTCCTATCCATAAGCTTTGGATGAGTGAGATGAGGGGTAGGCAGAGTAATAAATATCCTAAGTGCTTTTCAGGTCCCCAGGGCGCTTTGATTGCGAGTGCAACAATATAGAGCAGCTCTTGCACTGACTGCTGGGCATCTGGTTCTTCGAATCTTAAATGCGTAGCAAGAGCATCGATCAGAGCGAAGCTCCCCGCCTGTTACGCTACACCTAGCAGACTTCTATTTTCTGCTTGCTGTATGCTATAAAATGGATGATTTAGGGAAATCTGTGGGAATGGAGAATCCGGAGTTTCAGGTTCGTTCTTGCTCTTCAAACCTATTACTTTAGATCAGTCAAGCTTGCCTTTCCAGGCTGGAGCTCCTTCCTTATATAAGCAGACCCCTTTCTGCTTACAGTCATTTCACGCTGCATTCTCCCCTATCCCACCCACCCAAAAGAATCTTCTTTAGTACTAAAGGCATCGGTGAAGCCATAAAAAAACCACCCACCTGCAGAAGAACAGGGGAAGTATGTAGACAAATACAGTGGTACCTTGGGTTACATATGCTTCAGGTTACATATGCTTCAGGTTACATACGCTTCAGGTTACAGACTCCACTAACCCAGAAATAGTGCTTTCAGGTTAAGAACTTTGCTTCAGGATGAGAACAGAAATTGTGCTCTGGCGGCGCGGCGGCAGCAGGAGGCCCCATTAGCTAGAGTGGTGCTTCAGGTTAAGAACAGTTTCAGGTTAAGTACGGACCTCTGGAACAAATTAAGTACTTAACCCGAGGTACCATTGTATTCTTCTGCCAGCGAAGCTTACAGGTTTCCTCAAATAGCCATCCAGCACCAGCACTCGGGGCTGGTTCTCACTGTACACATCTCACTGTAGATAAATCTAATTCATTCATTCATTAATTAAAATGCTGGAATAGGTAGGTCTTTTGCTCTGATCCCAAAGGGCTGCCATTATAATCAGAAGGGCTTCCCACCCGCTTCTCTTTAAGGGAAAAGTAACTGTTTTATTACATTACAATTTGCAAGCGTGCACACTTCATATCTGATGGGAGTGTGGCAGCATCTCACTTCTCTCCCCCTCCCCCCCCCCCGCACTTGGTATTGGCGTGCAAATACCAGCAACTGTGCAAGAAGTAGCCTTTAGATGCAGAAATGGCAAAGGAAAATGGAATGGAAAGGCAAGCCTAATTGGGGGGGTGGGGTGGATTTTTTTGCAACACGCGCCATTATTAAAAAGAGCAGAACCTCTCAAGGCTTCTGCTAAGCATTTGCAAACGGAGTCCTAAAAGTGACAGCAGAGAGACCCGCTTACACTGCCCAGTAGTTTGAATTTTTAGATCTATCGCAAGCATTCCCAGCAATGTAAACGCACACAACTCAAATCCAGGTATTCAGGTGTATTCAGGCTGGCTTTCTGTAGCTAAAGCTGGATTGTAACTCACAGTAATGTGACATGTGCGAATAAGAGTTATATTAAAATAGGAGCTGTTAGTGTCTCTCCAGGTGGGAGAACCTATTTTTCTCTTGGTTAAAAATGGTGCCTTGATAAGAACCATGCCATCCCTGACCACTGGAAACAGTTCCCCTGTGTCAGAAGCTCTGCTTTGATGCCATTGCTTCTGAGGTGCATCAACCACATGAATTTGAGCTACAGGGAATTTCCATGCCGGTGGAGCACATTCTTATCCACTAAAGCACAAGTTTTCATGGTGCAGTTGTGCTGCAGCCTCCCCATGGAAGCAGCATCAGCAGGCTTCCATAGGGGGGCCATAATTTCGGAGCTAACCTTCAACGTTCAGTGAACAGCGGAAGCAGCGGAGAGAAGCGTAGCCATAGCCGAGCGCCACTTTTGTTGTTATTTACAGCCAGAGATATGCTGTAGCCAAACAGCAGGGGCCCATTTGAAATAGGGAGCTCATTCAAAGGCTAATAGGGGAGAACTGGCCAGGATGAATCATTTTTATTGCCAATGCAGCAAGGAGAGGCGTGAGTCGGAGTCAACCAGCCTTCCTTATTGGCTGCTTCTGCTGAGCAGTTAGGAATGGGTGCATTTCATGAACCTACGTTTCCAGCGCCCATTTCAGGAATTCTAAAAACCTGATTGTAAAACTAGAGTGTGTTAGCTGTTCTGAATGAATGTGAATTGTAGTATTCTGCATGTGTTGGTGTTAAATTTATATACAGTGGTACCTCAGGTTAAGAACTTAATTCGTTCTGGAGGTCCGTTCTTAACCTGAAACTGTTCATAACTTGAGGTACTGCTTTCACTAATGGGGTCTCCTGCTGCCACTGCACCACCACTGTACGATTTCTGTTCTCATCCTGAAGATAAGTTCTTAACCCGAGGTACTATTTCTGGGTTAGCGGAGTCTGTAACCTGAAGCATCTGTAACCTGAAGTGTCTGTAACCCGAGGTAGCATTGTACTACCCTTCTGCATGTGTTTGGTGTGTTGTTGTTGTTTATTAAATTCATATACAGTGGTACCTCGGGTTAAGTACTGAATTCGTTCCAGAGGTCCGTTCTTAACCTGGAACTGTTCTTAACCTGAAGCACCACTTTAATGGGGCCTCCTACTGCTGCTGCCACACCGCCAGAGCACGATTTCTGTTCTCATCCTGAAGCAAAGTTCTTAACCCGAGGTACTATTTTTGGGTTAGCGGAGTCTGTAACCTGAAGCGCCTGTAACCAGAAGCGTATGTAACCCGAGGTACCACTGTACTGCCTATCATCAAGGTGGTTCACAGAATAAAATACAAGTAAATAACTAACCAAAACAACAAAACAGTAATGCCCCCGGGGCCCTTCCCATAGATATAATGTGATTTATCTGGAAGAAGGGGGTTTGCCAAAGGCATCTGTTTTCCTCACACCCATCTCCCTTCCATAAATAAAAGAGCCATCAATTTACTGTCCTGATCTCTGACTCCGGGTCCTTGGCATTTACCCGGGCATAGAGGAATTGTTTCTGGCTGGAGTTTTCCAGAGACCCTAGAATTCTTTCTTGAAGGTTAAACCAAGGAGCAGCTGTAATCCAGAGGAACATTTCTTTCAACAGATTCTGATAATCTGCTTAGGGGCGGGGGCGAGGTTGGAAGGGTTCCCCCCGGCGCAGCCGCCGCTGCCTTTTGGCCTAAATCTCTTGGGAGAGAACTCGCTTACAGCTCAGTGTGTCGCAGGCTTGTAGCATCCTTTTTAAGCCCCAGAGTTGGAGGGAGTGATTCTGGTTGGCAGTGCTCTGTTGTCAATTGGCAGGGGACCACTAATGTCTTAAAAGGCCAAGAGAGGAGACAGTTTCTACTGGCACCTTTGCAGCACTTCCATTCTCCTCTCCCTCCAGAACTGGCGCATCTCCCCCCCCCCCCCCCGCTAAATCATGGTCATCCTCTGGCCTCTCTCTGACCCCAGTCCTGCTCATCTAATGTAAATTGTAAGCTCTCTCCGAAAAGAAGCTGTTTTAGCTGCAAACTGGCAAGGTTCTTACATTATTACAAATGTGAAACAATCATTTCCTACGTGGCCGCTTAAAAACATCTCTCTGTTTGGGTTAAACACTGTGGGTTGTAACAAGACACCTGAAATATGTGAGCAAGTTCTTTCTGGCTTTCTTCCATTTCCAGTATTGACTGTCTTGCAGCAATTGCTCTTTTGCACCGATACATAAAGCACACTTCATAGTGGGGCTCATCCAGGCATCCTACGATCCTGCCGGCAGAACGTTTGGTTGTTTCTGGGGCAAGTTGAGCGAAAAGGGCTTGGCTTAGCTCAGCATTTATTTAAAAAATGGAACCTCAAGACCACCCAGCCACCTCCTCAAATTGGACGCAGGAACCTGTTATAAGGGGGGGGGCTGCTCCTTTTCCCTTATGGGGTATCCAAGAGCCCATATAGAATCCTTAAGTAGGTCCCCTGTTGGAAGGAGAAAATAACAGAGGCCAGCCAGAGAATATTGAGAAGCAAAGCAGCTAATAAGCATGATCTTTATTAAACTGTTGCAACAGGGTTCCCCGCTCTCCCCACGCAGAGAGGGAGGAGAGGAACCCAGAACAATGGTGTGCAAGCTCTTACTTTTGAAATTGCCTAGATTTTGGCTCAAGGTAAAGGTAAAGGACCCCTGGCAGTAAAGTCCAGTTGTGAACAAGTTTCGGGTTGCGGCGCTCATCTCGCTTTACTGGCCGAGGGAGCCGACATTTGTCCCCGGACAGTTTTTCCGGGTCATGTGGCCAGCATGACTAAGCCACTTCTGGCGAAACCAGAGCAGCACACGGAAACGCTGTTTACCTTCCTGCCGGAGCGGTACGTATTTATCTACTTGCACATCATACATACATCACAGAAAGAGGTGGTCCCCAGCAGAAATATGTCACGGGGGCAGTCTACCACAGAAATACATCACAGGGGCGAGGTCTACAGCAGAAAACCTGTCTGTCAGGATACCTGATAATGATCAATCATTGTTCTACCTGGGCAGCCTGGCGAATATTTTGTGATTGTAAATACTTAGTTCCTGAATCCAGGTCACAGGCTCACCCTTAGACAGGATTTGTGAGCAAAGGGGAGAATATTTGAGGTTACTGGAAGAGTCAAAATGGCTTTAGGATTGTTCTCCTGTACTATTTCAGACACGTGGTTTATATACTTATGTGTGTGTTTGCCTTGTGTATTTATGAATGTTTATTTTATATATATACACAGGACCTTAGGATTCCTATAACAAACCTACTCCAGGTGACTGGAGGACAAAGGTAAAAGCAGAACGGTGCTTCTAAAAGAAAGAAGATGTTTCAATTCAAGCCTGTCCTATCGCAGCTGCTTACAAACATGCACTTGGTCTCCTCATGTGTAACACAGCAATGTTGATAGTCCAGCTGAGGGGCTTAGAGGGACAAAGGACTGTTTGGCAAGGGCCATATTTTCAGTTTCGTGATTGACAGGTGGCTCTGTCAGGGAAAGTGTTTTTGACACCTTTTGGAAATCGGAAGATGGGCTATCCTCCTTCTCCCTGCCAGACAAAACCAATTATGTGCTTTGTATATTCAAGGGGAGGTGTAACTTCTCTGTTTGTGGGGAATTGAGAGTGGTATCTTAAAGTGACGGGTTTCAGCCCTTACCTTAAATAACACTGATTTTTATTCTCTCCTCTTCTAACCCATATTTCTGTGTTTCTTTCATTCCCAGTGCTGCTGTTGGCATTGGTTTCTATGGCAACAGCGAAACCAACGATGGGGTTTATCAACTGATCTACGCCCTAAATAATGCTAATCGCACTCTTTCGGAGATTGATTCGCTGGTAAGAAATCTGATGGGTTGAGCCGATATTATTATTCTTCCCCCCCACCCCCACCCCACCCCTTTTCATCTAATGCAAGCGCTCTGGTCCTGATGAATTATCTGGAATGCCTGAGATTGAGAGCAGCTGTCTGAGAACAACAATGTCTCTTCCTAGGGAGAGCACAGAGGCTGGTGCAAACAAGCCAAACATTGTGTTAAAGCCTCCTTCATCTATCTCCGTTTTAATCCGGAGGAGAGCATGTGCTCTCTGCTGTCAGAATTCACAGCCTGGCCCTACTTTCTGCGTTTCCCAGAGGCGAAAATGGAGACAATTTCGTTTCAGAAATTGAGACAGGGATGGGAAGCACAAAGCGGTTCTACTCCCCTCGGTCAGTGTTGGGTGCAGATCATAGCTTTTTCCTGATAACCTTTGGAAACCCAGTGTCTAGAAAAGGCAGAACTTGAGATCTGTTGGACCCCAGAATCACAGAAGACTGGAGAGTCCAGTGCTGAAAGCACAGGGTTGGTGGGTGGGGGCTATAGTTTAAGCTGCTGGTGGTAGTAAATTAGAGTATTAAAGCCTGGCGCCTCCTTTGCAAAGCCCTGGAAGCTTCTGCCCAGCTTAGGGGGGCCGGCGTGATGCTCACAAGCATGGCATCCCCCTCCCCTTCCAGTAGCCATCGCAAGCTGGCCCCCCTCTATCCCTAACTCTTCCCCTGCCAAAAATGTTGCCGCACGCCTCTGATTCTGGTGCTGTTGAGAACACAGCTCTAGAGCAATTCAGATGGCACCGTGCCCAGGGAGAACCAGTAGCATATCACCTGGGAGTCTGTTGGGTCCATTCTTCTCATGACTTCTTCAGGAATTCCTGGCAGAAAGGCACAGCTGAAAAAAGGCAGCGGCAGTGCTTAAGACCTGAGATGGAAATTCCCAACTGCAAAATGACAACAACAGCAAACTACTACCAAAAGGTGACCGGTTTGGAAATGAAACCTCTCTCTCCATCTAGGGGACTAATGGTACTCCTAGCATCTTGGTTTCATTTGTGTTTCTCCTGGGGTTACTTCACATATACACGCACTGGGTTTTCTGTTTCTGAGTGGTGGTGGTGGTAATCCAAAATGCCTAGCGATATTTAAGTACTAGGCAGCGAACACAATGTATTCAAATGATGCCCTCAGTTTCAATATATATCCATGCCCTGTAGTTGGCTTGCTTTCACTGGTTCTTGGAGCGCCTGATCGTTTTAGCGTGCCAAGCTCCTGTTTATGCCTAATAATAATAGCAATATGTACCAACCTTTCACCCTAATGACTCCAGGTGGGTTACTCACTTTTAAAATCTACTATGAAAATGTCAATTATGGATTTTCTGACTTCGCAGAATATCTTGAAGGGAGGAGGCTCTGCTGTGTAGAACTTTGTCCTTGCTTTCTTGCTGCTTTGACTTCTGTGTGGCCAGAAGGAGGCCTATAGATAGATTCCATAGCAGCTTTTGTATTGGAAAAGAGTTCCTTTGTGTGGGTGCCAGTGCAACACCAGTAAACAGGGAGATTATTTGGAGCAGACTTTAGCCATCTTCGTTGCTCACGTAATGGAAGCCATTCAAGTGGTTAAACTGGGATATAAACTGGGATAGCTCAGTCGCTGGAGCATAATCTCAGGGTTCCCACATTGGGTAAAAGATTCCTGCATTCCAGGGGGTTGGAGTATATCAGGGGTAGGCAACCTAAGGCCCATGGGCCACAAGCAGACCACGGGGGTTGTTTAACCAGCCCACAAGCCGCCCCCTAACCGAGCCGCCCTCTCTGCAAGTCCCCACACATTGCGCTAAACCGGCACAGTGCAACGTAGGGACTCTCTTCTGTGGTGCCTGAAATTGGGTCTGCGCATGCTCAGACGCTGAAAATGTGTTTGCACAGATGCAGACACCGGAAATCGCATCCGTGCACGCGTACACACACACACACACACACACACACACACACACACGATCCAGCCCATGGAGGGATCTCCACTGGAGTGAACCTTGCCAACTCTACAGTTCCATTATTAGGGTAGAGTTTTTTTGGTCTGTTCTTCTAGTGCATGCATATGTAATTTCACCAATCTGCTTTTGGGATTTGGGCTATAGAAACTGAGGTGGTGGTGATTATTCTGGTTTCAGTGGATCTTTTCCTTGAGTGTATTTGAAGAGATTTGGTCAAAGTCGTGTTTGTGCACATGATGGAAGCCGAAGGAAACTCTTTGACTTTGAGCTGTTCTTGGCCGTCCCTTCTACCCATAGAAAACATGACTGGTTCAGAAAGAAACCAGCTTGCTGGTTCTGAATGGTCTGTCTGCTGTCTTTTGCCAGGTCTCAAACACCTCTGTGCAGATGAAGGTGGCTCTGGAGCAGCACCTGGCGCGGCTGAACGAGATCTTTGCCACCCGAGGCGACTACGTGCAGACGCTCAAGTTCCTGCAGCAGATGGCTGGCAATATTGTGCTGCAGCTCTCGGGGCTCCCTGTCTGGAACGACGTCACTGTAGACCTGTCTCAAGTCGCTGGTGAAGTTGGTTATGTGGAATATTACAGGTAAGTTGAGAGGGGATATTGCGGAGGGCGGGGTGCATGGCCCATTGGGAGACTTCATGGAGTTTGCTATGCAGCCTTGCATTTCCTGTCAAAAGCAGAGCATCTCAAAGACAAAGGTAAAGGTACCCCTGACCGTTAGGTCCAGTCGTGGACGACTCTGGGGTTGCAGCGCTCATCTCGCTCTTTAGGCCGAGGGAGCCGGCGTTTGTCTGCAGACAGCTTCTGGGTCATGTGGCCAGCATGACTAAGCCCCTTCTGGTGAAACCAGAGCAGCACACGGAAACGCCGTTTACCTTCCCGCCGGAGCGGTACCTATTTATCTACTTGCAGGAGCTGGGACCGAACAACAGGAGCTCACCCCATCATGGGGATTTAAACCGCCGACCTTCCGATCGGCAAGTCCTAGGCTCTGTGGTTTAACCCACAGCGCCACCCGCGTCCCAATCCCTGTATAGGACAACTGCATATTCCTGCATTGCAGGGGGTTGGACCAAATGTTCCTCAGGGTCCCTTCCAGTTCTGTGACTCTATTAATTGTTAGTGAGGGGAAGAGTCTGTTGAATGAGTGGTCTTCTGAGCCGGTCATGTGGTGCAGCAGCAGGTTGTGGCCACCAAATCCAAGGTCTTTGATTCGGGCTTGAATGACTGGCAGTCGCGCAGCTTTGTTTATCTGAAAGGCCGTCAGAATGTCTAGAATGATGCTTGCTTAGTAAAAGACTGATGTAGCTAAAAGGGCTTGCTAATTAAAAGAGGCATGGCTTAATGTGAAGGGGAAATATGAGCAGGCTTTTTAAGCTTCCTGAAAACTACATTTGTATAAAAGGTTTACTAGATGGCTGGGCTGTTGGTAGATACGTCTAGACGGCTTTCTCTTCCGGGGATCTGTTTAGGCAGTCCTGATGGTAGCCCAGGTGCTTAGGGGAGCTTTAGTCTGCCCTGAGGTGCGCTACTACAGTGCTGCGCAAGTATCAGCAGAGAGCTGGCATGGGTTTGTGCAGTCCACATGAACAGTTTTCCATTCTCACGGGTCAGTTGTCCGCATGCCATTCGGCTAGGAGTTCATCCAAGTGCACAGCAACCTTAAATATTGAACAAAATACTGTGGGAACCTTGTTGCCGCTTCTGTCGTTTGGCAATTGCAAACTGTTATGCTTATCGACGTGGTTGCTCGAGAGCGAACAGGCAATATCTCCACTGGTCTTTTCAAAGGCTTTATTATTGGTGCAAAAACCATTTACAGTGCAGAACGCCTTGTCTTGGTCAGTCACTAGCAGAATTTGAGAGTGGGCGGTCCTTAAACTTTCCCCAGCAGAGTAGTCTCTTGACCCCCATCCGACGCCTCCCCTCTCTGCGCGAAAACCTACTGCGCAGGGAGGGCTTGGGTAAAGGGGGACCGCCTCCCCCCCACTTTGCTCATGCACCGTGTCTTGGCTCTTTCTTGCATCCTCCGAGCCCTGCATCTCTTCCCCACTAGAGGTGGGGCTTCTCTCCTCCGCTGAGGAAGTCCTGCTTCCCGTGATCTTTGGAGGCTCCCTGTAATCCAGCTGCCCTTCCCCCTCTCGCCTCTGAGCTGATGGCAGTTCCCTGACACAAACCTTCCTATTTTGTATGTTTAAAAGAAGAAGACAAATGTGCAGAGTATTCATGAACTGGGGAAAGCTCTCTTGCCTTAATAAACGCTGAAAGCGACCTTCCTAAGGAGAATGTCCATTCAAGAGATCAGAAGTGGCAAGGCTGTCTTAACCATGTGTACTATTTCCGCCTGCATAAAGGCTGATAAATGCAAGTACCATACATGTCACTCGTGGCGGCAGAGGGAAGCGGTCACTTGGTAGTTCTGCAATGCTGGCAGATGACTTTCCAAACACAGGAAGCTGCTTTTTACCAGGTCAGAGTGTTTGTCTGTCTAGCACAGGGGTAGGCAAACTAAGGCCCGGGGGCCAGATGTGGCCCAATTACCTTCTAAATCCGGCCCGCGGATGGTCTGGGAATCAGCATGTTTTTACATGAGTAGAATGTGTCCTTTTATTTAAATGCATCTCTGGGTTATTTGTGGGGCCTGCTTGGTGTTTCTACATGAGTAGAATGTGCCCTTTTATTTAAAATGCATCTCTGGGTTATTTGTGGGGCATAGGAATTCATTCATATTTTTCCCCCAAAATGTCGTCTGGCCCACCACATGGTCTGAGGGATAGTGGACCGGCCCACAGCTGAAAAAGGTTGCTGACACCTGGTCTAGCGCACTCTTGTCTGCTGGCAGCAGCTCTCTTATGGCAGGCGTAGAGAATTTCAGGACTCCTGCCCAGGTCACACACACCCTGCATTATCTCCTTCACATCTTCCTTGGGAGTTTTTGCCTGGCTGGAAAGTGTCCTTGAACCCCCATAATACTTTTTTGCTTGCCTGGATGGAAGAGAGCAGGCTCCTCCAAATAACTCCTTTATTCAGCGTTCGCTCTCAGTTTGTTTATGGGGAGAGCTATATGACAATGAACGTTCATTCTGGTTTGCTTGCAGAGTGCTTGCGCTTCTCTTCCCGTTTAATCATTTGTTTTCCCCCACTGTATCGCCCCGTCACTTTGCAAACCACAAACTCTGTTGCCTTTTTTAAAAATATAAAGTGGATTTGCTGTGCTAGGGTGACAGTGCTCCAGTCCAATTTAGCTGTGCAAACCTTACGTTCCAGTATGCGCTTGAATGCCTCCCACAAATTGGTAGCAGTCTCTTACGCACCCAGGAGGATGAATGAATGTGCGTAGAAATTAGCCCACTGCACAGAGGTAACATTTGCATTAATTGCCCTCCTCACCTTTGCCTCCAGCCCCTCCCACCACTGGCATGTGGCTGCCCAGAAGGATAGCTCAGTTGGCTAGAGCATGGTGCTGATAACGCCAAGGTTGCAGGTTCGATCCCCTTATGGGGCAGTTGCTTATTCCTGCATTGCGTGGGCTTGGACCAGATGATCCTCAGGGTCTCTTCCAACTCTACAGTTCCATGACATGCGATCCTCTAGCTGGAAGAGGTTCCCCACCAGCAGCCCACTGCACACTTTAGGGTCTCAGTTCTTCCTCATCACCTGCTCCTCTGATCCTTTTAATGGGCAACACCAGGGTTCGAACCTGATTCCATTTGCATGTAAAAAATGTGCTTCCCCACTTAGTCAAGGCCTCTCCCCTGCTAACTTCCCATCCTGTGTTGTCCTAAGGCTCTTATAATCAAACCGACTGTGCGGCGGAAATTCTAAACACCTGCTTTATTGTGTGGCCAGCTTTTAATGTACATTGAATTCAGCACAGAAGTTCTGTGTTTTCAGTGACTTAACCCCTCCGGTTTATAATTTGTGCCTTCTTATTGTAAGCTACCTTCTGGAGGCAGCAAGTGTTAAACAGCATGGCAGCAGAGGCCACAAATGAGGCTGGAGCTCCCCGCCGACGGTTCCCGCTTTCCAAATTTAGCATCCGCCTTGGGAGCTGTGACAGTGGACCCCAAGCTACTAGCTTGTGCCCAGCTCCTGACCAGAGCAGAGGAATTTTAATTGGGTCTCTCCTGACTCCAGGCAGTGATTAAAACAGAGGAAGAACCCACTGATCTCGCTCCTCCTTCTCTCCTCTGTAGTGTTAATGAGGCAAAAAGCCACTGGCTGTGAATAAAGAGAGAGCAGAGCGGCATATGCAGGGTAGGAGAGATCAAAAGCCCATCTTTTGCCAGCGAGAAGAGAACTTATTTGTTTGCCCTGGAAGGCTGGGGAGAGAAGCTGCTGCATGGCACTGCTGCATGCGCACACATACACGTACAGCACTGTACAAGCTGCAGCGTGTTGCAGTGGCATCCCTCCCTTCAGAGCATCTTGCATTAGGGAGCTAGAAATATCACCAAATCTAGCTAGTGGCTATAGCCAAACCTGTGTGTACAGTCATACCTCGGGCTGGATGTGCTTCAGCTTGAGCGCTTTCGGGTTGCGCTCCTTGGCAACCCGGAAGTAGCAGAGTGCATTACTTCCGGGTTTCGACACTCGCACCTGCGCAGACGCTCAAAATGACGTCATGCGCGGAAGCAGCAAAACACAACCCGCGCAGACCCGCTGTCGCGTCTTACGCTCCATTCAGGATGCAAACGGGGCTCCAGAACGGATCCCGTTTGCATCCCGAGGTACCACTGTATATTCTTTGTTCATATATACACAGTGGTACCTCGGCTTAAGAACTTAATTTGTTCTGGAGGTCTGTTCTTAACCTGAAACTGAAGCACCACTTTAGCTAATGGGGCCTCCTGCTGCTGCAGTGCCGTCGGAGCATGATTTCTGTTCTCATCCTGAAGCAAAGTTCTTAACCCGAGGTACTATTTCTGGGTTAGCAGAGTCTGTAACCTGAAGCGTCTGTAACCCGAGGTACCGCTGTACATATATTTAAACCTGCACCCTTGTGGGACATCTTTAGGAAAAGAAAGGGCTAAGGAGTAAACCTTACACAAATCCGGCGTGGAGTCCTTAAGACAGTTTGATGGTGCCTTGTACGCCTCCTTCCGGCAACTCCTGCAGCCAAGCTGATACCAAATGTATTGCTCTGATTTCCTTCGGACCACATCAGTGAGGCTGAGAAGGGGGTCATGTCTGGGCAGCCCAAGACCTCCATATACATTTGCCCAGGCTTCCACCCTGGAGAGGTCCCTACGCAGTTTGACTTCATCCCTGGAGGGACACTCTCTCTCAAGACAGACAGATGACAACAACATTTTTTTAAAAAATGAGAACTCCCTGCCAGAGAATAGTGAATTCTGCAACCCGAATAAATTATTCGAACGAAGCAAATCTGCATCCTTTCACTTTCCTTTTCGGAGATGGGCAAAGAACCGTTCAAGGTGCTGAAGCCTCTTGCCCCTTGAGTGCTCAGCACACCCTGCCCCACTCAACAGCTCCTGAGATTTCCCCATGCTTTTCCCAATGCACACACAAGCACATCTTCACAACCGTGTGGGCTGGAAATTGCAACGATTCTCAGAACCGCCAAGGGGGCTGGGAACTGAAGCTGGAATATCACGGACAGCAACTCAGAAATGGCTTTGTCAGAAGACTAGAGTTTTTCAGGCCCTGCTTCTGGTTGTCCTAGAAGCATTTGTCTGGTCTCCAGGGATGTTTGCTAGATCCAGGGCATGGGGCCGTGATGCTAATGATGATGATGATAATAATAATAGTAATAGTAATGGTAATAATAATTTATTTATACCCTGCCAATCTGGCTGAATTTCCCCAGCCACTCTGGGTGGCTCCCAATTGAGTGTTAAAAACAATACAGCATTAAATATTTAAAACTTCCCTGCCTTCAGGTGTCTTTTAAAAATAGGATAGCTGCTTATTTCCTTGACATATGATGGGAGGGCGTTCCACAAGGCGGGCGCCACTACCGAGAAGGCCCTCTGCCTGGTTCCCTGTAACCTCACTTCTTGCAATGAGGGAACAGCCAGAAGGCCCTCGGTGCTGGATCTCAGGTAAAAAGCTGCATATGATATGCTAATTTTTATATGTAGTTGCAGATTTCATTTACCTCTTGAAAAGAAAACCACCTTGTAAGCAAAGGGTTAAAAAGAAACTTTAAAAAGGGAGAAAGGGCAGGAGATCCAACCTGTCCTTGTCGATCCCTGTAAGGAAATATGCTGCCCTGGGCCCTGAGGCTGATAGAGTGAAGCTGCTGTCAAAATCTCTCAGTCCTAGACTTCTTCTGCAGGGAAGCTGTCTTGGCCCATCTTCTGACTTGGACACTGAAAAGCCCTAGCCTCAACAAGGAAATACGCTTTTCAAGTATGCGGAAAGGACAGTTGTCACCTTTCTTTTCAGTCATTTGCAGGGCTGAGTTCACGCTTCAATTTCAGACGTAGTCATGGCAGTGTTCCCTTCTGTGTTTTGACGCCTACCCACCCAGAGAGAGTGCGCACGGCCCAAAGTCAAAGTCCTGCTTCTCTGTGCGGAGAACATGGTTCTTCATAACGATGCCAATAAAAATCAAAGGAGCTGTTGCACAACTGCATTATTTTAAGTCCCTCACCCCCTACTGCCACAATAACGAGGAATAGGGCCATATAGCGTCCATAAATATATTTGTCGGGGAGTGGGGGGAGGGGAACTACACAGAAAATTTAGGAAAGCCTATGCCATGAAATTTCACATTCGCTGTGTTGGCATCCCACAAAAATATAACTGTCCCCCAAGAAAACAGTGACGCAGCTGCCTGTGATTTCTCCTGCAAAATGTTGAGTAATACCTGAAAGGAGGAAAGGGGTTGGGAGAGAGGGATTGGGCTGTTGCTCACGTCCATTCCATGCCACAGCCAGTCTTAACGGATGTCGAAAGAGTTTGGCCGGGGGTGGCTTGGTGCAAGCTGGCTGGGCCTGATGAAAGTTGTATTCCAAAATATGTGGGAGAGTTTCCAGCTTGGAGAAGGCTGCTTCTGAGGTACTGCAGTCCCTCACTTTTAATATCGGTGCTTGCATTTTACCTTTTCCAGCCCGGATCACAACTGAATAGCTCAGCTAGTTACAGCATAGTGCTGATAACGCCAAGGTTGCAGGTTTGATCCCCGTATGGGGCAGCTGCCTATATTCCTGGGGGTTTGGACTCTATGATCCACGGGGTCCCTTCCAACTCTGCAATTCTGTGATTCTATATCCAGCCTCCCTCTCTCCGCAGATGGCTCTCCTACCTCTTGCTCTTCATCCTGGACTTGGTGATCTGCCTTATTGCCTGCCTGGGCCTAGCAAAGCACTCCAAATGTCTGCTTATTGTGTGAGTACAGGACTCCTGCACTTGGGTTAGTTGACCGGAGCAGGCATTTTGTCGCTCTCACGCTTCCTTAATGCAATCTATAGTTTTCTTGTTTGTTAGGGTTCATATTTTGTCTCGGGTCATTTTTATTTCATTATGTATTGTATTGTTTCATGTTGGGACCCTGTTCTGGGATTGATTTTACCGGAGAGCCGGGCTATAAATCACCGGAATGAATATATAAACCATCACACGGCACGTTAAGTCTCCATAGTTGTCCCTAGGCTCATTTTGGACGCTGCTTCCACAGTCCTTACCCGCTCTGCCTCCATTTTGCGTCTGTAAAATAGGTGCAGTCGCAACCTGCTTTACAGGTACATTGTAAGGCTGCGGGCAGCGAGGACCAGAAGCCGCTCATTGCGCTAAGCGCTGTGTACATAAGTGGTGGGGGGGTTCCTGTCTCGACACCTTCTCAGCAAGCCCTGCTTCTGTCCACTGACTGTTTTGCCTTTTGTCCACAGGATTCTGTGCTGTGGGCTTTTCACACTCATTCTCAGCTGGTCTTCCTTTGCAGCAGATGTTTCAGGAGCGGTGGTAAGCACAAAACCTGGGACGTGGCTTCCCACTTCTTCTCTCCTCCCTTGTGTTATATCTGAGGTTGCTTTAAGAGCTGGAACGATATCTGTGTGCCTTATGATGGCTTGTGTTTTGTTTTTGTGCTCCCTTCCTGGATAAACTGGTAGCTCTGGCTGGTGAAACCCTGCCTAACCCGAGCTTCCCAGCATGTGAGCTGCTGAAGCCTTCTGATTTCTGGATCCATATACCGTATTTTTCGCTCTATAGGACGCACCTTGTTTTAGAGGGGGAGAACAAGGAGAAAAAAATCTCCCCCTCTCTGCGCTGCGCCTTAGCTGAAGGGGCACCTGCCCTTCAGCGAAAGGAACCCAAAGCCTCCAGAGCAGAACCCAAAGCCTCAGGCGGCTATCCTTGAAGCCTGGAGAGCTCTCCAGGCTTCAGCGAAAGCAACCAGAAGCCTCCGGAGCACGGTGGGAGCACTCCCACTGCGCTTCAGAGGCTTCGCATTGCTATCGCTGAAGCCAAGGAGCCTGAATTCGCTCCATATGACGCACACACATTTCCCCTTAATTCTTGGAGGGGAAAATGTGCGTCTTATAGAGCGAAAAATACGGTAAGCCGGGACAAACATTTTGGTCCTCTCGCTATGCCTATCACTGTCCTTTTTGTAGTTTTGTTTCATTTTGTTTCCAGAGGAACGACACTTCTTAACAGCAACAGCATCCTTTTATTTGTATCCTGCTTTTCCATACTTAAAAATGGTGCTTGAGGCGGCTGACAGCATAAAAAGATTCACATCATTAAAAACGTAAGAGTAGCCATAAAAATAAACAAAACACATCGAAAAGTACGCTAACTACCAAATAGAAATTGCCATGTAAAACGTAAGATTTAAATATAAAGATACAAAGAATTCATAACCACAACAGCAACAAAAACCCCTTAAACAAGACCCCAACCCAAGAGTCTGTTCAGCAACCTCAGATTTTTGTAGCTGGAGTCAGTCAGGGCCCCTTTTTTGTAGCTGGAGTCAGTCAAGCCAGGTGGGAAAAGGCCTGCAAGTCAGGGAGCAGCTCTTCCAGGACTCACAGCCAAGATACTCTTAGTTCCATTTTCATTTATCACAAACGTGTACTGGGATTCCCACTGCCAGCCTGATAGGGAGTACGAAGGGGGTCAGTTATTAAAATGCAATAAGTGATTTTGAGTAAGCTTCCCTAAGTTGTCCAACTGCTCAGATTCAGTCTGCATGATTCCATTTTGATTTGGCATAGGGCAGTCAATGCTGTCAGACTCATGGGTTTGCCAGCCCCCTTTCAAAAGCTCTCATTATGTGTTGTTCAGGTAGGACTTGGGTTTAGCATATCTTCTGCTGGTGGTTCAGGGGAGGCTGGTACCCAGTTCCTTTTCTGTTATTTACAAACTGGTTTTTGGTTTTAAATTTGTGTTAGTGTGTGTGTGTTTTACTGCACTGCTGGCTCCCCCCCTTTTTTTGGGTGTTTCAAATTTGCTTTATGAGTGCAATATGAACAAAAGGCAAGGTGGAAATGCCTTAAATTAAAAAAAAGTCAAAAATAGTTCCATTTTTCTCCAGCACTGGAGGCAGGAGGTGTTTTACAAGCCTCTTTGTTGATCTGCTCTCGTTAACCACCCCGAAAGGTTGGTTTTGTGGCTGAGAGGCCACCAGAAGCACCTCACACTTCCGTGCACGCGCACACACACACACACACACACATATTTGCACATTTGTATGAATGCTGTAGATAACAGAAGAGGAATTGGAAGGGTAATATAAAAATCAAATGTGCCTTCATAGAAAGTGCTAAAGTCTTAAAAGCAGTTGCCTGTTCTATGGGGAGGGTGGATAAAAAAAAAAATCAATGATTTTTAAAAATTAAATTTTAAAAAATTGATTTTTTTTAATTTAAATTGGATTTTTTAAATTTAAATGGGATTTTTAAAATAAAATGCTTTTGGAGGAAAAATCTTTCTAAAGATAGTTTTCTATTTAAGTTGCATTTTAGTGCAAAGGCTATTCATCAGGAAATAAGGATTTAAGTTTTTCATGTGTGCTAAAACTCAGTCTAAGTTGTTTTTTTTAAAAAAACGTTTAACCCCATTAGTTAACAAACATGTATACATATGTTGTAATGTTATTGTTTTAGTTAAATAAATTGTTCAAATTGTTATTAGGGAAATTATTATTTATTTTTCTCCTTCCAATAAAAGTACAGCGGAAAAGTTATCCAAATATAAACAGTTAACTTATTAAACCTGCACAATAATTTCATAATTATCTGTCTATGTGTTTCTAATAGTATAAGAAATTTTTGATATAACTGTAAAAACTACTCTGAAAATTTATTATTCCGAAAGTGAAACCTTCACCTGGTTGTAAATATTAACATTATACCGGCAAGAATGAGCCTTTTTGTAAAAATAAAAATGATTTAAATCAAGTCTTACTGACTACTGATATAAATCATGATTTTAATCAAATCCACCCTGTCTACAGGTGTGGTTTTTAGACACACATACCTGTAATGAAAATTACATTCTCTACACCAGGATGTACTGGTTGATGGCAGAATGTCCCTTGTTGATCCTGGTCGATCGCGGGATCCTGATTCCACCCCACCCCCAAAAAAAGCAAAAAGGAAAAAAAGTTCAACAAAAAAAAATTCTGGTCAATCCAATCGGTAGATCACTTCCAGTTTTTTTTATAGTGGGAGTAGATCGCAATCTCTTGGAAGTTGGACGAGCCTTCTCTACACTAACTGACAGCAGCCCTGCAGGGTTTCAGACAGGGAGTCTTGGCCTTACCTGCAGATTCCAGGAACTGGATCATGTAGATCAGTGGTTCTCAACCTGTGGGTCTTCAGATGTTGTTGGACTACAACTCCCATCATCCCTGAGCTCTGGCCTTGCTAGCTAGGGGTGATGGGAGTTGTAGTTCAACAACATCTGGGGACCCAAGAAAGGCTGATGTAGATGTTCTTCCACTGAGCTACAACCCTTCCTCCCCACCCAACCAGGTGTATGACCTCCTCAAGTCATACTTCCAGCCATCACAGTGCCCCCCTTTTTAAAACTCTGTCTCTCATAGGGTACCAGTGACTTCTGCATGGCTCCAGATAAGTTCATCATGAACATGACGCAAAGCGACCTCAGTGCAGGTGAGATTCCTATGCTGTTTGGGTGGTGTGGGCAATGCCTCAGTTGGGACAGAAGTTGGGTAAAGCGCAACAAACATTGCCGTTTGTCTCGCCTGAACCTGTTTCTGCTCTCAGATAGGCATTGCTGTCCACAGGGTATCCTTAGGGTGTACAGCTGCAGACTCGGATCGAGGGAGGCCGCCAAACCTGTTCGAACAAAGGGCTGCCGAGGTCACACTTGAGCTTGCATTGGAACAGACTTTTGGCTTTTAAAATATTCATAATAATAAAAATAATTTATTATTTATACCCTGCCCAACTGGCTGGGTTTTCCCAGCCACTCTGGGCGGCTTCCAACAGAATATTAAAATACAATAACCTATTAAACATTAAAAGCTTCCCTAAACAGGGCTGCCTTCAGATGTCTTCTAAAAGTTTGGTAGTTATTTTTCTCTTTGACATCTGATGGGAGGGCGTTCCACAGGGTGGGTGCCACTACCGAGAAGGCCCTCTGCCTGGTTCCCTGTAACTTGGCTTCTCGCAGTGAGGGAACCGCCAGAAGGCCCTTGGCGCTAGACCTCAGTGTCCGGGCAGAATGATGGGGGTGGAGACGCTCCTTCAGATATACTGGACTGAGGCCGTTTAGGACTTTAAAGGTCAGCACCAACACTTTGAATTGTGCTCGGAAACGTACTGGGAGCCAGTGTAGGTCTTTCAGACTGGTGTTGTGGTCTCGGCGGCTGCTCCCAGTCACCAGTCTAGCTTTTAAAATATTCAGCTTAGTTCAGGAAGGAAGCTCCAATCCCTGGACCTCCAGGGACATAGTAGCTTTATTTTCGTAGCTGATAAAACATGCCAGGGCTGTCAAAACCTCCCCAGTTGCCTCTGGCCCACAATAAATGCAGAATCTGTCTCTTTGCAATCAGAAGTGGACATGAAACGAGAACCAAGGAGCATGTTGTGGCCTGTCAACACTTCTAAGACCCTCAATGCATCTGTCTCTCTCCTTGGTGGTTGGGATATTTTGAAACAAGTTCCTTTCATGTAAAATCCAAATAATAAATTACCCAGTTTGGGCAGTTTTGAATAAACCTGAGCTTTGATTGCAGTGTTTGGAAGTTTTGTTGGGATTTTGCTTAAATGTTTTGCATAAATTTGGAGTGATGAAGAAGAGGTGGAATAATGGTCTGTTCCGTAGTGGTACAGAAACGTTGTATAGGCCATTTATTGCTCTTGGACGCTGTGTCAAAAGTTCTCTTGTGTTGTAAGTATTTGTTGAGGACTTGTTGTTTTTCAGAAATTGTGGGCACAACTTCACTCCAACCCCCCCCCCCCGCCTTTTTAGGACAAAACTACACATGCGGGGGGGGGCATTTACATGGGAAAATCAGTGCAAGAAGCGTTAACACCCCACCCCCACCCCTTTGCCAGTTATGCTCTGCAAATGACACAGTCACGCTAATGGGTAGACAGGCATTCAGGGAACTACATTTGTTAGCATAATGTTCAGTATAACTGTTTTTTAACTGTTACACTTTTTAATTTGCTTGTTTTATTACATATTTTAATTAAGGGCGTTTTAATGCCCCAGTGGATTTGTTGCTGTGCATTTTAATTACGCATTGATTTTTATAGTTGTAAACTGCTTAGAAGCCATTTTGGCATATTAAGCAGTATACAAACTAATAAACAGTAATAAATAATAGGTAAAGGTAAAGGGACCCCTGACCATTAGGTCCAGTCGTGGCCAACTCTGGGGTTGCAGTGCTCATCTCGCTTTATTGGCCGAGGGAGCCGGCGTAAAGATTCTGGGTCATGTGGCCAATATTTGACTAAGCCGCTTCTGGTGAACCAGAGCAGTGCACGGAAACGGCGTTTACCTTCCCGCCGGTGCGGTACCTATTTATCTACTTGCACTCTGACGTGCTTTCGAACTGCTAGGTTGGCAGGAGCAGGGACCAAGCAACGGGAGCTCACCCCGTCGCGGGGATTCGAACCGCTGACCTTTTGATCGGCAAGTCCTAGGCTCTGTGGTTTAACCACAGCGCCACCTGCACCCAATAATAATAATAATAATAATAATAATAGTCACCCGTAATTAAAGCTGGAATTATTACAGAATCATGCCTCCATAGCAGATTCTGTGCTGTGGGGCACCAGGAATATGTGCATCCTGGCCTTGTTTTCCTTTGTATCCTGGGCTTGGCAGCTCTTTGGTCAGACCCAAGGCTTTCCTGCAGCACCTCCCTTCGACGCAGTATTATGCAGAGTCAGCGTTGTGAAAGGGAGACAATTCTTTATGGCGCTATCCGAGCCACAAGAGGGTTTGTTGCATTCCAAGCAGGCAGATTGCCAGATAGGAGATGTGCTCAAGTTGGGTTGGGCTAATAGGGGTGCCACTGTCCCATTGACCTATGACCCTCTTCCTTGCAGAGATTGTACAGTACTACCTGTATTGCAGCCAGAGTCTGACCAACCCCTTCCAGCAGGTAAGAAATGTGGGTATCCTGATGATAGGAACTTCCCAATAGTATGTCTTCAGTCTACCTGTACTGGAAAGATCTAACAGGCTTAAATTACAGGAGGGTGGACCGTAGTTGAACATTGGAAGGAAACTTCCTTGTCAGTAAGAGCAGTTTGGCAATGGAACCAATTATCTAGAGGGGTAACCATGCTGATGGTTTCCATGCAAAGGCTGTTTGAGGACGCTCTTAACTCTAGATTTATTGCATTGAGCTAGATAGCCCACAGGGCTTCCTTCCAACTTTGCAAGAGATAGCTGCACCCTCATTCTATGAATGAACTTCCCATCACATCGGAAGCTAAGTTTTGCAGAGTGGGGAGTTAGATTTATGGGTGCCAGACCTCTCCAATAAAAGGAGTTTTCCTTGCCTGAACTTAGGAATTGCCTCACAAGTTCAATCCCTGTTGTGGAGCTTATCCCTAGGGCTTCCCTAAATCTGGTAATCTTCGTGGAGAAGAGGAAAAGGAGAAGCCATAAAATGCTTCTAAGAGCCTGTAGGTCGAACCACCCAGGCTTCGCAGCGGGTTGGGGGGCGGGAGAGAGAGGCATGTAAGGAGTGGGGCTGACTGGCTCCCAGGATTTGGAAGAGGCTGGTTGTGTCGACTTGTAAAGCAGTGAAGACTTAGAACTTGTGGCCCTTTGTGTGAAAGCTTGGCTCATGCATTTTGTACTACGTTCCCTCTTTGCAGGCCTTGACCATCTACCAGCGTTCTCTCACGACCATGCAGATCCAGATCCAAGGCCTCATGCAGTTTGCTCTCCCTCTTTTCCCTACAGCCGAGGTAAACAGCACAGTGCTGGGTTGTCTTAACAAATCAGGGCTCCGCTAAGCCATTTTGTGGAGCCTTCCATGTCAACGTATATTGCGTAGAACTGGGCTGAAGCAGATTTGTACTTTCCGTGTGCGAGATTAGTTCTTGGCAAGGACCGGGCTGGCAATGTGGGAAGCGGGGGGGGGGGGGGGAGAGACACAAATTGAACATGGAGGTTGTTAGGTTCTCTCCTGGAGAGGCTCGAGGGTATGGCAAGCGACAGAAAAGATGTTGAATGTAAGGCAAAGAGGTTGAGGCAAGAGACGAGCGGTCTGGGCAGCTACTGGAAGCCAATTTCAGAACACAGAGGAACTGCAGAGCAGCAAGAATCAGTCGAGCTAGGAGCAACCCGATCACTGCTCAGCACCTCTTGAACAAGTCATAATCAGGCGTATACATTTAGGAACTAATTGTTGGCAGTTTGGTTCCTGAACCAGGTAAACTTCCTAGTTGCCTTCCAGACCAGGGTTCCAGCCTGATGCTTTTTGACACAAGCCCTATTCAAGCATTTTCCCTCACACAAATAAATTGCGTGAAAAGGAGAGTGGGGGCTGTTCCTACCTGCCCCATTCACCCACCCACAGTCCATCTGTTACGGAGCAGTGTGTGTGTGTGTGTGTGTGTGTGTGTGTGTGTGTAGAGAAAGGAGCCTGCTGTTTGCACATAGTTAGAAGGGACCAGTTTGGGGCTCCCCCTTCCGGCCCTGTGTTTTGGGAAGCTTCATAGGGCTGCTAGGCCATGTTGCAGCTTCACAGTAACCATGCTCCTTTTCCTACCACAAATATGTCTCTGCTTCCTCCTCCTCCTCGCCAACCCCCACCCCCCTTGCTGCAGAGAGATCTGCTAGGCATACAGCAGCTACTGAACAAATCAGAGGGCAGCCTCCACCAGCTGACCGCCATGTTGGACTGCCGGGGCTTACACAAGGTGAGCAGCGCAAGGCACAGCGTGCTGGGAGGTGTGGAGGAGGCAGTGTTGTGTGGATTGGGGCCTGTTGGCACACAAGGAATTGAGACGTTTCCCCTCCCTTCTTCCCCTCCTCAAATTAAAGGACTACCTGGATGCCTTGATTGGGATCTGCTACGATGGGGTGGAAGGCTTGCTGTACCTCATTCTTTTCTCCCTCTTGGCTGCCGTGTCCTTCTCCACCGTCATCTGTGCCATGCCGCGTGCCTGGAAGCATTTAGCCAGCAGGTAAAATGGAAGAGGGTCTGCCAGGAGCACACATGGGTATGCTGGAGACAGAATTGCTCGTTGCTGATGGTGATTTTAAATGGGGATGAATGCAGTGGCAACAATGGCTGCTGTCGCTCTGTATGCTTTCTGCCTCTAAGCCAGGAACTGTATAACCAGGATCATGGGCTTTGTTCTGTCCCTCACCACAAGTTGGAGCTGTGCAGATTTGATGGTTCCTGTCAAAGAGCCTGCAGAGGCGTCCCAGATACCACCCGATGAAGCAAGAGTAGAGAACCTTTGGGGATTTCCAGATGTTGCTAGACTGCAACCTATGTCTTCTTGACCATTGGCCATTCTGAATGGGTCTGGTGTGAGCCCAGCAACATCTGAAGGTCCACAGGTGTCTACAACTCATGTCTTCTTGACCATTGGCCAGTAGAGGTTGGGTTGGTGCCTCAGTCCAGTGTTAATTTATTCCCTTTTCATTCTGACTAGGGACCAGGATTATGACGACATAGATGAAGAAGACCCCTTCAATCCGCAGGCTCGACGAATTGCTGCCCACAACCCCAGCCGGGGGCAGCTTCGTAGTTTTTGTAGCTACAGTAGCAGCCTGGGTAGCCAGACCAGCCTCCAGCCTCCAGCACAGACCATCTCCAACGCGCCAGTATCAGAGTACATGTGAGTACAAGATGCCTGGGGTACCAAACATCAGCACTGAGGCTCCTGTCTGGGTCTGTAGAATTCTCCAGGTGACAACAGGGATTGGCTAACCTTTTCAGGTGGCCCAGTATGCTCAGGAGTGCCTTCCATCCTCTGTTCTCCATCCTTCGATACCATCTGTCCCTGCTGGGATTCATGCTGACTTTTCATATTGCTTCCATCTTTCCATCCCTCTTTTGAGAACCGCTGTGTTTCTCCATCCCACCCTCTCGACAGCTGGCAACCCAGTAGCCCTTCTATACTTGATCCCTTGGACAGCTGTTCCCAACCGCCCAATGGGTGAGCCGTCTCTGGCTCACTGAAAGATACAGAGAAAGAAAGCCTTGCTTTTTGGAAGAAGTGTTTTTAAAGAGAAGCCTATAGACACAGACCCTGAAATGCTAATGCAGTCATACCTTGGATCATAAATGCCTTGGTACTTGGACGTTTTGGCTCCCAAATACCGCAAACCCAGAATTGTTTGTTCCGGTTTACGAACGTTCTTTGGAACCCGAATGTCCGACGGGGCTTCTGCAGCTTCCAATTCCATTCAGAAGCCGTGCTTTGGTTTCCAAATGTTTAGGACAGGCACCCCCAAACTCGGCCCTCCAGATGTTTTGGGACTACAACTCCCATCATCCCTAGCTAACAGGACCAGGGGTCAGGGATGGTGGGAGTTGTAGTCCCAAAACATCTGGAGGGCCGAGTTTGGGGGTGCCTGGTTTAGGAAGTCAAATGGACTTCTGAAACTGATTCCGTTCAACTTCCAAGGTACGACTGTATCTAGAGAAGGCTTGATTTAACACAGTCTCTTGTCTTCTGTACTGTGTTAGCGTCTAAATTTGCATCCTCTTTTACCATGATACGGTCTTTTTCCCCACTTACTTTTATTTTTGGAAGTTAGTCATCCTGCAAGTGAGAAACATGTGGCTTCTCTGTTTCAAAACAGCTCGATTTGATGTGAGGAGCCTTGCCCACTTAGCTCCTCCTTGCTTCCTCCGCCTGATTCATTTGTTTTCCTCAGTTTTCATTCCTGGTAGATTGGAAGGAGATGATGAAGGAATGGCAATAAACGAGGTTCAGGTTCATACTTTGCAAAAGAAGGCACGCATGACTACTCCCAGCCTTTCCATGCACCTCTGGTAATGTTTAGTTAAAACAACATGTATCCTGGTACCATTTTTCTGTCCTCAGAGGGCAGTAGCCAGCGAAGTGTTATTTGGGTGGAGGAACCCTGAGGACATCTTTAGCTAAACATTACAAAGAGGGAAGGCATCGGTTGGCAGTCATTTGGACCTCCAGTCAGCTGTCGAAGCTTTATTATTAGAGTTGTATACTGGCAATCTTTTCCCATCATTAGACAGATCTAACACTGGATTGCCTTAACCTGAGTTGCTCTTGATTGATTGTTTTGAAGGAGGGGGAAAACAGTCCTGCTAGAATGGCTATTTGAAAAGTTTTAGAAGAGTGTCTGTTTTCCTAGATGGAAGAGTATGTGTTACCTGCATTTTCCACCATGTCTCAAAACACGCATTGCATCCAGTATATATATCTTATTCTGTTCTAAATAATGAATGATGTCACGTGACTGAAGAAGCCTCCGTCGCTCTTTCCTACAGGAAAGGGAAGCAGGGAGATCAGCTGTTTGGCCACTTCCTTGGTCTTGGCACTCAAAAGTGCCTGAGCCAGGAGTGTTGCTACAGCGGGGAGCAAAGGCCTAGAATGATTTTAGGAGAGAATGAATTGGCAGGTTGATCTGGGTCACTAGGCAGGATAATAATTTAAGTAACCTTAAATTATTTTGGGAGGCAATGAATGGGAGCAGTCGATGGGTAATTCAGCTGATACGGAGCACAATCTGTTGCAAAGTTAATTGAGGGTAAATCAATTGAAGAGGAACTAATTTGGGGTGATCTGGGGTGGGGTGAAAATTAATTGGAAAGATTTGCCTGGAAGGGCAAATTTGCTTGCCCTCTGTGACATTTAATTCTACATTTGCATCTGTGCATATAAATTAGCTTACGCAAATTTGTAGCTTTGGGCCCCTGCCTTGAATCTTTTAAGTGCCTAGCAATGCCCCAGGCCTGAGATGAGCAGCACCCAAATGAGCCACAACTTTCGAGCCAACATTGGAGCCTGGCAGGGAAGGTCAGTGTACAACCCCTGGAAAGACCCCCACTCATTTTCATAGCTCCAAGGTTAGGAGGAAGGCTGAGGCTTGTCTCTGCTCACCGGATGACGGCAACACACTTGTCACGACGAGTGCAGTGAGTGAAAATGTGGAAAGATCATTAAAGTCCAGTTGAAGTTGCAGGATTTGAATCTTTAATTTAAAATAAAGTACACGTTTCGGAACAACGTTTTAAGTGTTTGCTAGTTTTGAAACAATTGTGCCAAAACGCTTCCTTGTTGCATGCGCCCAGTGCTTCTTGAGAGGGGGGTGGGGAGTAAGAGATTTTTATTTCCTGCACATGTGTCCCAAATAAGAACCCCAATAAGCAGTCCTTAGCCAGCTGTTCCACATCTGGGACAAGTGGGAGCTGATTCACGCGCCCTGTTTCTAGCATGCAACAACAGTAAGTCCTTGCACGGAACAGTCCCTCCTAAGACTTACCTTACCTCTTGTAAGTCTCCATGTACAAGGAGATTGGAACCAGGGGACAAGGTTTTCAAACAAGTAGTTTCCCTATGGACGTTCAGAGATCTGTACAGTCTTGTGAATGGACTGTGGCACAATAGTGCATGCATAGCTGCATGTGGTAGAATCGCTCGTGTACTGCCTCCTGAGCTGCTGGCTTGTTTTGATTAAATCTTCATCAGGTTAGCACAGAGTTACCATTCCTTCTCTTTGCTTGGATAAGATTTGAGAATTGCTAGGCCCAGAGGTGGGCAGGAAGTGGATTGCATCCCATTCTTATCTATCGCTGGCTGACTTCTAGTAGACCAACGGAAGAACACACACACCCCTTAATTCATTGCTCTAGTCTCACAGCTCTTGCTAGCCTGCTCCTCACCTCTGCCAGCATCCCTCACTGAGGTAAACGGGTACCTCTAGAAAATGGAGGAGCTGCTTGCCAGCATGACTCCTTTCTGCTTCATCAGTTCCACCTATAAAGGGCAGAGCTGTGGAACGATCCAGGTATTGTGTCGGCTGGTACATTCCTCTATTCCTCACTCCTTGTTGTGGTGTGAGGTAAAGTAAAAGGGAAGATATTAGTCTTCTAGAAATCATAGAGGTCAACCGACTGAAATTCCCAGGTGTCAAAAAGGGTTATTTATGTATGCCACTACTGCAGCCTGTGTTTCGGTAGGTCAAAAATGGAAAACAAGCAAGATCCCAAACCAAGAAGAGTGGCAACTTCAGTTGACAGAATATGTGAAGCTTGCAGACTTAACATATAGAATAAGAGAACATAGACGAACATACATTTAGAGAAGATTGGAAAATGCTTATTGAGTATATGGGAAATAACTGTGTGCCGCTGAAAACGCAGGCAGCATTAAGATAAAGTCAACAGTGCAAATAAGTTACGGTGGATGCAATAATGGAATACTGAATGGTATAGTTTCTGTAAAATATGCAGGGATTTATGATATGTAAAATGAACCGTGGAAAGAGAAGATGGGAAGTCACTGATATTTTAAGGATGTAAAAACGAGTAGTTTAAATTGTAAAACAGAAAATTTAATAAAAATTTATGTACAAAAAAGAAAGAAAGAAATCATAGAGGTCAACCAAACGGACTGTGGCTGACGTTCTGCCACCTCTGCACCAGGCCAGCAACGTTCTTTTAGTTGAATAGATTGTCTCTGCTTCAAAGAACAGGATTATCATTATTAAAACTAGCATTATTAAATTGGCGTCTCTTCTTTCCCGTCTTCCTCCTCTGTCCCCTACCCACAACTCGAGTTGGTTGCTTGTGTAGGAATGTAACGGGGATTGTTTCCTAGCCGCAGGCTCAGAACGGAGTTCGTTTCAACAGACTGCCCTCCTGATCTTAACTCCTCTCTACCTGCAGGAACCAAGCTGTGCTCTTTGGTGGGAACCCACGCTATGAAAACGTCCCACTGATTGGAAGAGGATCGCCTCCCCCCACGGTACGGTGGGCGTCGGAGGCCAAATCATTTTTATAACAGACCCTCTTTTTTATTATCATTTCCTCTGCTTTTACTAACCTCTCTATATTAAAATGCATTTTTGAAAAATATTTTTTTTAAAATAAAAAAAAACCCGGGACGAGGAAGCCTCCTGCTTTTTGTCAAACGCCAAAATAGTTTTGTTTCTGATGCTAGAGATGAGGAAAAGAAGCCCAGGGGGGAAACCTCCCCTGAATGCACACCTTTCAGGGAAAAAAGACAGTCCTTAACCCAGAGATTCATATCTGCTGGAAGGTGAAAACTGCTGCAAGAAGTCCTGCTTTTTTGAGTCTGGCATTTCTTGTTGCCACAGCCGTTTTAGCACTCTCACCTTTTGGCAACACAGGGTGCAGTCCACTGAGACTCCATCCTTGCAGGCTAAGCTATGGGCAGCTTTGTAGCAATAGGGCAGAGAGCAACTCTGTGTTATAGTACTGGTACTTCGCAGCCCATGGTGTGAGGTTATATCCTGCAAACGTTTGCCGGTTTTGCCAATAGATGTCTATGACTTTGCATTACCTTTTCTATGTGTTGTATATATTAGCATGTGACACAGTGCCATAAAAAAAAATTCCCTGTGTGCATTTAAAATTGTGTTCAACTGCTCAAGTTCTAACCATCTAGAACAGGCATCCCCAACCTGCGGCCCTCTAGATGTTTTGGCCTACAACTCCCATGATCCCTAGCTAACAGGACCGGTGGTCAGGGATGATGGGAATTGTAGTCCAAAATATCTGGAGGGCCAAAGGTTGGGGATGCCTGATCTAGAAGATGAGTATATACTCTTTGCTTGCTTTTTTTCCTCCTTTTTTGTTTTTTAATAATCCTTCCATGTTTTTCTGCAAACTTGCTTCACTCTTAAGCAAAAGCTCTTTATTAAGTTTGGCATAACGTTCCTTTGAAACACATCTTGCCTGCTAACTTTTGCTTTGTTTTTGCATCTCCTGTTTTGGAGCTATGTTGCCCTTCAAGAGTAAGTTGCTTATCTGTTTTCTGTTTTTTCTTGGTTTTGGGGCTGGAGTTGGCTTATTTTCCCTCCCTAGTGATTTCCCGTCACTTCCCTGCGTGCTGTACGTTTCCCCTGACCCTCATAAACATGGGAACCTCCAGAATTCAAAGTGTTCCTGTAGTCTCTTGATTTGCAGTAGGTGTGCTTAGTTTAGTGGATTCCATTGGATGAAACTGGAGGTTTTCCCCAGAATGGGATAATGCAAAAAACAAAGCTTGGTAGTCACCCAGAATTTCAAGCTGCTAGGGTTGAGATTTCACATTACTGAGGCCTGCTGCATACCGTACTTTTCCGTCTATAAGACGCCCCCCATGTATAAGACGCGCCCATATTTTGGGGGGCTCAAATTTAAGAAAATGGGGGGAGATGACACAGAGTTGTTGAGCTTTTTGGGCGGGGATTACCCAGGGTGGTTGAGCTTTTTTTAGGGAGGATTGCCTCAACTGCACACATCACGAAATCCACCTCCTGTCCCTTCGCCGGCAGAAGCTGCCAATCACCTGCCCAACTGCCGGAGCGTCAGCCAATCAACACCACCCATTTACGCAGCAACCAATAACACGCACAACAGCTGCTGACAGCTGCGGCAGCAACCAATCAAACGCCCTCCCTGTGCACTATCCATGTATAAGATGACCCCCACTTTTTAGCATGATTTTTAAAGAAAAAAACATAGTCTTATACACGGAAAAGTACAGTATATTTGGGGAATGGTGTAGTAATTAGAGCAGGCATAGGCAAACTCGGCCCTCCAGATGTTTTTGGGACTACAACTCCCACCATCCCTAGCTAACAGGACCAGTGGTCAGGGATGATGGGAGTTGTAGTCCCAAAACATCTGGAGGGCCAAGTTTGCCTGTGCCTGAATTAGAGCAATTAAAAAAAAAACCAAAATCCTTTGATTAGTTTACAGGTCAAATGATCCCCAACTCTCAGCATGCTGAGAACCTGTAAAGTGAATAGGGTTGGTTGTTGTTGTTTTGGAATAAACATTTGCCCAAGCAAATGCTGCTTTGAATAGACAATTAGTAGAAGCTCTTCAAATATGGTACAATGAAACATCAGTGCTGCAGTTTCATTCTGCTTTACCCAGCTAGGGATTTCCCCCTGTTCTTCGTAGACCAATTCCCATGGAGTTTACTCATGATAATCTATTGCACACAAAAAGGGGGGGGAAGAGTCGTAACACCTTAAAAGACTAAAAGATTTACCATGGTTTAAGTTTTTTGCAGACAAAAGTGGGGTAGAAGGGATTAAAAATGTTAAAGGGCAGGTTCTTGCATGAAGCTGCCATGTTGGAGTTCATTGGCAGGTTTGATGGCAGCAGAACGGGGCTCAATGGGGATTGGGAATGGCTTGCTCACTTACAGAAAGCAATAATCTTTCCTTACGTGTTTTATGTGCATTATTCATCATCACTTAAGAGTCGATCCTCCTTACTCTGCATCTTGAACTCCTTTGACTGAATTTCTTTTGCAACTCATGCTCATAATGTGGCACTCGCATTGCATGCATGCCTTGGGCGTCTCTGGCTGCACTTTGCAATAACAACTTTCCACTGTCACCACCCTCCACCTGCCAAATGAGGACAGAACTTTGTGCATGTGATAAAGCGGGCTCTGTCCCACGAGGGCTTTTGTCACTGGGAATCTGTTGGCCTTGAAGGTGCTGCAAGACACACTCTTTTTTGCCTTGTGCAAACAGGGCCCTGCCTCTTTCTGAGTTAAAGAGCTCAATTTAGAGCAGAAAGGGAGGGGGAAGTCCCATTTTCAGGCAAAGCAAAAGGCACCTGAGGGCACCAAACACCTGCTCTTATGCTATCTAGACAACTTGGGTCTCCAGCTGTTTTTGCACTACAGTTCCCATCATCCCTAACCACTGGTCCTGCTACCTAGTGATGATGGGAGTTGTAGTCTAAAAACAGCTGGAGACCCAACTTGGGAAACCATGAATTAGATGTACATATTGGCCAATTAGAGAAGGAATTGCATTCTAACTATAAAATCTCCACTGGAATAACTCCAAAGTAACAAAACAAAACAAAATTATGCATCAGTAAAAGAAGTTTGCCTTCATTTAACAAAATTACACAATTACCCATTGGGCTTATTTTGCATCATCCAGTAACTCAGTTTAGAGCATTGCTGCAAATTATATTTTTGATGCAAGCAGGACACTGAGCCTCTTTGATAAGAGGTGTTCAACCAGCCACTCCAGAATGTCATTATTTCATTCACCCCAAATGTGACTAAATCAGTGATGGGGGACCAGCGGCTCTCCCATTTCGTTTCATTTTTTCATTTCACTTTTAATCTGTATACCGCCATTCTATATTACTATACACCAGGTGGTTTACAAGTTGAAGAAACAACAAAGATCACATGCACCTTATAACAATCTGATCCAATACGAAATTGTCACGATAGAAACATAACTTTCAAATAAACAACTTGTTTCAAATAAAGTAATGTTCAACCAGCCATCAGAATATAACAGTGCAGAATAGAATAAAATATCAGGAAGTAATAATTAAACAAACTCACTCTTAACAATTGCAATAAATAATTTCTAAACCGTAATCAGTAAAAAATAACAGCAAGTCACAGTGCATAAAATAACACCGTACAAATTGAGAAGCAAAGACACAAAACTTATTGAAAAAATTTCCCTGAACTCCTTTCTTCACAACTGCTTCTGCTGTTCCTAAAGTATTGGTCTGGGAAAGCTCCATGTGTAGCTTCATCAGTAGGTGGGAAACAAGACCCTGGGCTATGCATCAGGACTGCTACCCTGATGGTAATTCGAAAAGAGCAGAAGAGCTGCACTTAGAATACAAGCGTCTGCAACATCCATTTTTTTAATCCTAAGTGAAATTCTTCCTTCTTTTTACGGGAACTATTTTTAAATTGGGTGTTTAAACATTGGGACTCTGCTGTTGCAGAGGCTGGAGCTGCAAAAGCTCAAGGGTGATGATGAAACTATAAGTGCAGTCGGATTAATTCAACCCCCTCCCCCCCACACAAACTCTGAACAGCCCAATTTAAATGGAATTTAAATCCCCCAAGGAAAGGCTTTTGAGCTTTTTTAAGCTGCAGAAAAATAAGACTGTGAATCATTTTCCTTAATTCTGTGATTTGGAAGACGCCCTTTTCCCTCAACACACATTTTTCAGACCTGACACCTAAAGCGAAAAACAAAAAAACCCCACCTAGCTGTTTTCCTTAGCCTTATATTTCCAATAATACCAGAAGTGCAGGAACCGTGTCCCACAAAATAGATGGGTGAGATGCCCATATTGGTTTATCCTGTTTATTAAACAAAACTTAACTCTGGAGCTGGCTTTGCAAAGTTCTTGAGAGGGGTTTTTTTTTTCATAGGAAAGCTCAAAATGTGGCTTTATACACTGAAGACTGGTGAGGTGTCATGAGTTTTCTGCTTTTCAAGCTTTAAAAACCAAAATATTTAAATGAAGGCCCAACCTCCCTAAACAACCACTAGTGCATTAGGAATAAATACACAAGTGGTTGTATTGGGTTATAAACATCAGCTACAAAGCTAGGAAAGCACTAGTGGCAAGCCCAAAAAAGAAAAATGGTGGGTAAAAGTGGGACTCTAGAAACAAAAAGCTTTCAGAAAATAATCCTTAGGTTCCTCAGTTAAATTAAACTGGATCTCACTGCATTTTCCTGTCCATCGGGTGAGAATGGCTGCTTCAAGAACCTGGAGGTTTTGTCCTCCTCCTTTTTTTTTTGCCACCATAAATTTGCCTCAAACATTCTCTTCAGGAATATTTAGAAATAGACATTTTTTTAAACGAGAGGAGTGTGGGAAGAGGGAGAAATTATGGATGCTGCTTGCCTAACCAGTGGCAATTTGCCTCTTGACTTTTAACCACATTCCAGAAACTAATGGCAGTTGATGCTGTAGATAAGAGAAGAAATCCGCTGCAGGCCCTTGCGGTTTATTTGCATTTGTGTATCCTCCACTCCTTCGAGCAGCTGAGGGGTCCTCTGTTCATGGTTCTCTCTCCTCACCCCACAAATAATAATAAAAAAATGTTGTGGTTTTATCCTTGCAACAACAACCTTGTGAGCTAGGCTTTTGAGAGAGAAGAATACTTGCCTGTGTCTTTTTATGGGACTGCTTCCTAGCAGTTTGAGCCCGGGTCTTCCTGATCCAAACCCATCATTTGATTCGCTAAAACCACACTGGCTGCTGGGTACTAACATCCCTGCAACAGAAGCAGCATCTTGGGAGTACATGGAGGGCTCACCCAACGCACATGGAACTGCAGCATATTTATTGGGGGGGACTGAGGTTCAGTTCTCTGGAAATGACCATAGAATAGTTTCTACCTGTAATAAGCTTATATAGGATGGAGTAGACCAGCGGTTCTCAACCTGTGGGTCTTCAGATGTTGTTGGACTACAACTCCCATCATCCCTGAGCTCTGACCTTGTTAGCTAAGGGTGATGGGAGTTGTAGTTCAACAACATCTGGGGACCCACAGGTTGAGAAAAGCTGGGGTAGACAGAAGGCTTCAGGCCATCAGTGGACTACTGACCGATGTCCATCAGGCTGTCTTGTCACCTACTGGTTGCTAAGTACAGTATTTTTCCATGTATAACACGCCCCCTCTTTTTGGGGACTCCAGTTTTAGAAAATGGGGGCAGATGGCGGAGAGTTGTTGAGCTTTTTTGGAAGAGAATTGCCCCCAGAACTGTCGAGCTTTTTAGGGGGAGAATTGCTCCCAGAGTTGTCAAACTTTTGGGGGAGAGAATGCCCACAGTTATTGAGGTATTTTTTTTGGGGGGAGTGCCAAAAAACACTCACCCGGCTGATGATAAATGCTACCAAACGCACGCACAGAAGAAGCAACAGAGCATCTGCCAGCAAGCCAACAGCAGCCAGCATTCACACACCCAAAGGCCACAGCAACAGCCAGTCCACAGCATCCCTTGCAGCAGACTCCATTCTCAAACCCAATTGCAGCTGACAAGCTACAGCTTGCATCTGCAACCAGGCACCAGCTCCCCCAAAATCACTACCTGTGTATAAGACTACCCCCCCCCCATTTTTAACATTCTTTGACAGTTAAAAAAAAAACCTTGTCTAATACACGGAAAAGTACAGTATCTTGTGCTAGGTAGACCTTGGTCCAAAACACAAAGGCAGCACTCATCCTCTTAAGCAAGAGTGCATACTGGCACTCACCTGGCACAGGTTACTTATGCCTTAACTATTAAAAGATCCTGAGTATGCAGCCTTGCTCTTTAATTTTGACATACGTTGACAGACTACTGGGATTCTAGTAAAATGAAGTAGGAGGCCTCCGTTTGTACTACAAAGAGTACAAGCCTGAATCTTAATGGGGGTTGTATCCAGCGAAGTCATCCTGCTAACAGAGGAAGGACTTCTACCTGTGGAACAGGACATCCTGTCTTCACTCCCATGTCCCTGCCCTGACACCACCCGATCTGCTCCAGAGGGTTGGAAGAACTCACAGGAAAGATTTTAAGATTAGGAGGCATCATTTTCATCTGTAGTTGGAGGAAGGAATTCACTGTGACAATTTAAAAAAAGGGGGGGTGTCAGTAGCAGGAATTTACCCAAACAAAATAAAACCGGTATAGTGAGCAGATGAATTTTGTTCCATGTCTCTAAAAACTTGACACTTTCAGAACAGGTGGTGGTCCTCTCTGCCCCCTGTTTTGCCTGTAACTCTTGGGTGGAGAAAACATAGGTCCTTATTTTAAGCGGGATGTTTCGTGTGCTTCCACTTCCCCCAACTCTCCTGCTTTCTTTTCCAAATAACACCGGGTCCATTCCCCCTTGCCAGCATTTCGCTCTTTCTTTCTGGGTGCCTTCCTATTGCCGCCTCATTTCACTCCACCTGCTGCCAATGGTTAGGATGTTGTTTTATAGCCACATGAGACCTAGGGTGAAGCACAACGTAGCTTCCAAGAGCTGAGTCCTGGACTGTTTTTGCAGCACCCCATGTTCTTTCTGCAGGACTTCTTATTAAAATAAAAAACATTTAATGGTGGGGGTTGGGGAGGATGGTCATCTCATAGTCTTTGTCAGTATGATCCTAAGCCGGTGTTGAGAACTGCAAGATGCATAATTCCTGTCCCCCTTCTCTCTCCTCTCCCTAGTATTCTCCAAGTATGCGAGCCACCTATCTATCGGTTAATGATGATCACAGGCGACAGCACGGCCCCCAATTTCCAGCCTAGCACTCACCTTGTAGACAAAAGCCCACAACATACGATGTTGCTATAGTGGAAAACCCAGTGACAACTTGAAGGCGCACGGACTGCAGGGAAATAGAATTGCCTCCGCAGGGATGCAGAAGGGCTCTCTGAGAGGGAGTCGGCTGAAGAAGACACCCGCTGGCACTACGGATATAACCTTCCAGGGATTATCCCAGGTGCTCGACCGACGGCCTTTTCTCTCTCACAACGTTTAGTCTTCCTCTCTCGCACACACAGGATGGTACCCGGTGCTTCCATCCTTCAAGCGAACTGCTCCGAAGTCTCCTCCTTGACTTGCCATTTCCTCCTGATCCCTTCCTGCCACCAGTGCATTGCCCTCCCCAAACCTATTTTTTTGGGGGGGGCAGGGGAAAGATGGGGTGAAATTAGGGTTTGGACTGTCGGAAGTTTATGCACAGGCTTTCTCTCTGCACAGACTTGAGGGCTGGGTTTCTCCCCCCATCATTGATGGTGTGGTTTGGGCTTCCTTTTTGATTTTGTTTCTTTGTTTGTTTTATTAGGAGCAAATAACAAAGACCAGTTCACTGTACAAGTAAAACAGAACACTGATTCGCTGTGTACAGTGACCTAAGGGAAGTGGGCTGCTTTCCATGAAAGAAAAACGCACCCCACTTTTTGGAGTCAAATGCAATACCAACCGCTAGAGCGAATTTTCTTTTTTCCTCTAGAGAGGTCTCTGCACACAAAAAAAGCCTATTTCTGGCTGCTACTTCATCATCATCATCATTGCCCTTTTCATAGCACCTGTTTGGTGTAGAATGGTACGAGATCCACACTCAGTATTCTCCCTTTGTCATCGGTTATTAGAATTAACATGCAGTTCAGCCAACATTGCTTCAATGGCCTCAGGTATTATTTAGAACAAACTGGGTTTGTTTTGTTCTTTTATGCATTTTGTTTGCTCTTCGTATTACAATAATTATTGTTATTCTTTCCAGTGTTTTTATATCGGCTATCCAAAGAGCATAACCTCTTTTTATCTCTCTCTCTCTTTTTTGGTCTTTTAAAATGTTTTTTTATTAATTACACGTGAGGTGAGTTATTTTTTAATATGTTGAATAATTTACAAATTTCTGTTTTTAGCACTGATTTTTCTTAATCAAATGCCATTGCCCGTGCAGGGGAAAACTTTGACATATTCAAGCATTCTTTTCTCTCAGTATGCTGGGGCAGGGCAAGGTGGGTAAAAATAACAATGAAAATTGGGTTGGTATGTAATAGGGAGAAAATGCTCTAACCATTGCCATGAAGGTGCTGCTGACAGACAGTGTCTTAGTACAATTTCCCTTGAGAGTAATATCTCCTCTGTTTTTCTCCAGTCGTGGACTGTGGTACACCTACTGTCTTTAGAGACTCTTGAAAGCTATTGATGCTAATCGAGGGAGTCCTTTTAAACTAGAACTGGTGCTCATCACTGCAGCGATTGTAGCACAACTTTGGCTGCCAATAGAAATGAAACATGGTTTTCCATTTCCACCCAGTACTGAAGAGAAGAATTCTCTTCTACCCTTCTTCTGTGTCTGTGTGTGTGTCTCTGAGTTAAGTCCAGCTCATGGGCATAGCCAGGATTTATGTTGGGGCAGGCAGGACACCCACCTCTGTCTAGCAGATTTCAGAATGAAATGTCTCAACAACAGCTGTTTTAAATTGCTTTCTTTTTGACCTCAAGTGCTCAGAAAAATCTGTCAAAAATCTTCAGTCATTTGAAAAGTAGGAATTTAAATGAAAAATTATCGTCAGGGAGTGCTTTTCATGCGGTATATTTTACAAAATTACAAAGGGCCCCTCTTTTTTCATCCTTTAAAAAAAATTAAACTAAAACAAGTTTTCTTGGACTGGCTGAAAACCTTTTCAGCACTTCCTTCTCAAATTTCTTCTCCCCCCCCCCCCACCCACACAGTTTTTCTGTGCACGCTCAGTAAGCCCAGCCCATTGAGATACTCCCCTGTCCATCGTTGACCTTAACCAGGTCTTTACTCTCCACAGGGTACGGGATGAATGGCTGAGCAAGAGCCTTTTTCATGGTAAAAAAAATTTCCACCTCTTTTACTAGGTCCGCTGTGTTCAGCTCTTTTAACTGCTCTTTGCTGAGTTTCTTCTCCTTCCGCATGGTGTACCACAGCTCAGCTTCGGAGTCGAAATCTTGCAACTTATAAAAACTAAAACTTACCGTACTTTTCCGTGTATAAGATGCCCCCATGTATAAGATGCCCCCTATTTTGGGGGACTCAAATTTAAGAAAATGGGGGGGGAGAGAGAGATGGGAAAAAGTTGTTGAGCTTTTTTGGACCGCGGGTGACGCTGTGGGTTAAACCACAGAGCCTAGAACTTGCTGATCAGAAGGTTGGCGGTTCGAATCCCCGCGATGGGGTGAGCTCCTGTTGTTCGATCCCTGCTCCTGCCAACCTAGCAGTTCAAAAGCACATCAAAGTGCAAGTAGATAAATAGGTACCGCTCCAAAGGGAAGGTAAACGGCTTTTCCGTGCACTGCTCTGGTTCGCCAGAAGTGGCTTAGTCATGCTGGCCACGACCCGGAAGCTATACACCAGCTCCCTCGGCCAATAAAGTGAGATGAATGCCGCAACCCCAGAGTCGGCCACGACTGGACTTGATGGTCAGGGGTCCCTTTACCTTTACCCAAGGTTGTTGAGCTTTTTTTAGGAGGGAATGCCAAAAATCGCTCACACGCAGCAAAATCTGCCTCTTGTCTGTCCACCCTATGCACTACCTATGTATAAGACGACACCCCCCCACACTTTTTAGCATGATTTTTAAAGAAAAAACCTAGTCTTATACACAGAAAAGTACAGTACTTTTAGCTAAGTATTTTTATTTACTTACTTGATTCGGGGCAGGCAGCTGGCGCGCGCGCGCACACACACACACACCGCCCCCCTGGCTATGCCCATGGTCCAGCTGGCAATGGAGGAATTTCTGGGGGGTGAGAAGAGAATCCAAGTAAGTCTAAATGGATGAGTGGAATGTCATTTCATTTCCAGGGCATCCTTTTACTCAGGGGTAGTCAGTGTGTTGCCCTCTTGATGCTGTTGGAATTCCATCTCCCACCACCCTTGTGGATTCTCCTTCCTTGGAAGTTTTTTAGCAGAGGTTGGGTGGCCATCTGCCAGAGATGCTTTAGCTGAGATTCCTGCATTGCAGGGGGTTGGAACAGATGACTCTTGGGCGTCTCTTCCAACTCTTACACTTCTATGATTCTATCCCTGACCCATGGGCCAATCTCACTGGAGCTGGTGGGAGCTGATTTCAACAACGTCTGGGAGATACTACGTTGGCCATTCCTGCCTTACAGGTCCGGTTTCAGCTTTTCCCAAAATCCCTTTTAACTCTCCCCTCCCTCCTTCCGTTGGCGAGGTCCGATTTGCTTAGGCAGATTTCCCAACGAACTGCTCCGCGTTTTGTACCTTGGTGTCGCAGGGACAGAAAGCAATACATAAACCCTTCTCGTGGGAAAACACAAATGTGCAACAGTTAGCCCACCAAAGCACAACAACTAAAAATGAAAAAAGAAAAAAAAAAGGCCAGAAAGCATTTGTCAAACCTGGACACTTCACATGATTTCCCTTGAGTAATGCCTCGTCCACTTCTCTTCAGCAATGGGCAGGATTGCAAGGGAGACTTTTCAAGCAACATCAGCCTGGCTGAGTAGCATTTGGGCTGCACATCCTTCAGAAATGCTTCTGCCCAATCACTGCCCACGATCTAAGAGTGCTAAAAACTGCAGAGGTACAAAAAGTTGCCCTCCTAAGCATACACGGAGGTTTTAATTACTTGACAGCAACGACTCACTGTGTCTTTTATCAAGGATAACTTGTACATATCATGTATGGCAACATAATTTATACATTCATCTTATATGTGGCTGTGTACAACTTAAGGCATGTGGGGCGGGGAGAACCCTGGTTTTACGCTGTTAATCGTCTCATTGTAACGATGCCGTTCAGTACTTTTTTAAATAAAAAAGAACGCATGCGAGCTAACCTCATCTCGGGCTCCTTTTGGAGCTATGCCTGATTTGTATGTACTGACTGGGAAACGAATAATAAACACTTGTACTAAAATAAAAATTAAAAAGACCTTCAGCTGCCTGTGTTCTCAACAGAGTCCTTTGCCCCTCCGGTACAGAGCCATGCGCCTGCAATTAGCTGTTATTAGATTTGTCTCTGGCAGGGACAATTTCATGGGTTCAAAGGCCTGAGTAAATTGGGTACCATTTGGCTTCATGAAACTCGCCCATGTTCTCAAACTTGACAAGCTCCGGGGGGGGGGGGGGGAGAGAGATTCCGTTCAAGGTCACGGGGAAATACAATGAGAGCCTGTGGTTGTGCAGATTACTGGAGATTGTGGATTGAATTCTACAGCAAACAACAGAATATAGCTCTTTCTTTCGCACAATCTAGTGGTGTTTGCACACCCTCCGACATTTCTCCAATGAAAATAGAGGCATCTCCTCCAACATTTCTCCAGTGAAAATAGGCTCGCCCTAAGGGAAAGCGGGACATTCTGGGATCAAATCAGAAACCAGGACGGCTTCTGTAAATCTGGGACTGTCCCTGGAAAATAGGGGCACTTATAGGGTCTGGATTTGGTGACTTTCATCCATTCCTTCGTAATAGTGAGGCATCACAGTTTTGCTTCACATAGGATGAGTTGCTGCAGAACGCAGCCAGTAGCACAGCTAGGTAATTTAAGACCCTGGACTTAATGGTCTTACGGGGGAGGCAGAGGATTTAGACATTATTATTTCAGTTGTGGAGCACACAATTTACATAGCTCTTCCCCGCTCCACATTCCATGCTTTACATCTTTTTTTAAACTTCTTTTTATTGAATTTTAAATTGGTTATTCATATACATATTCCATTCACTCTTTAACATGTATTGTACACATATAAAAGCCAAACAATAACAATATTTTTGCACAAGGGACTTCCCACCACCTTCTGTCTTCTTTCTCTTTTCAAATGTGTTGTTTTTACTTATTGCCTTTCTAATACATAATAATATATCTTCTCTATCTGATCTTTACTTTGCAAAATTTAGTCGAAACATATCAAGGGTTTTATTTGAGAACAATGTTTTCCCAGATAGTCTTCTACACATTCCCACTCCTTTTCAAGTTTGGCGCCTCTGTCACTCTTGCTAATTCCAAATACTCATACAATTTAGTTCTTCCTTTGTTGGTGTCCTGTCCCCTTTTCAATTTCTAGTGATTAACATTTTTGCTGTTGTTGCAGCATATAGGAACATCCTTTATTTATCTTTTGAAATATCAGTTGCCATAATGCCTAGAAGAAAAGCTTCAGGTTTCTCCTCAAAAGTTTGTCTGAACATTTTTTAAAATTCATCATAGACAGTGTTCCAGAATTTTTTCATTTTGCCACAACCCCACCACATGTGATACATCATTCCTTCCCCTTGATTACACCTCCAGCATAGATTTGACTTTGATTTATATATTTTGGCAAATTTGCTGGGGGTCATGTACCACCTATATAGCATTTTTATGAAGTCTTTATTTTATTATTGTGTAACAGGCAGTGGATTTTAAATCTTTTTGCTATAGTGTTTCCCAATTCTCCATCTGTATGGAGTTCCATGCTTTACATCTGTGCCTGCCTTCATGATATATGAGAGCAAAAAACCAAATAGAACAATTTCCCGCCCCTGACTTCAAAAAAATGAAATAAATGTGCTGAGCATGTGCAGCTTGGCATTTTAAATTCATAGCTTGAACCGTTATGGCTACAGAAATGGAAGGAAATGTTCTTCTGCTGCCCCGATGCTAAAAATCATTTACTTGGAGTAAGTGCCATCTTGCCGCAGAAAAGGTTAATGCATTTTTATAGTAAAAAATAATAAAATGAGCATCTGTAAACATGTACATACTCAGCAGCCACCCCCTGACTATAAAATGTGTTGTTTTAAAAAGTGCCACGTGTCACATCCAACTTCCAAAAAGCGTTCGAAAACCGATGCAGTTACTTCTGGGTTTTCGGCGTTCGAAGATCAAAACCTTCCAACTTCCAAGACGTTCGAGAACCGAGGTACTACTGTAATCAATTTGGGGCTGTGGAAAGGCCCCATGAATATCTGTTTCCATTGTCTCTTTCATGGACTTGGTATGTTATACAGTTGGCAGCGTCCCATGAATTTTTATTTTTATTTTCTGGATTATTCCATTTCAGGCTGTGAGGAAGCATGCATCTTTTGAATGCTTCTCCAAGAGAAAAAAATAAGTGTGCATCAGTTAGAATTTGGAGAAAAATCACTCTACCGAAGGAATGAGGGACAGCAGCAGGAGGGTATTGTAGGAGTCTGGCAAGTGTTCAATTTAAATCCATTGTGCAATAACCGTGGCAGTCACAGTGCCTAGCTGCTGTCTTCAGAACTACTGGAAAATGTTATGGGAAACACTTGGACGCATTCCAAGGTTTGCCTCTGAGATTTAGAGAAGAGTGCCACCTCACGGCCAGAGCTGCCCTTGCAACAAACCAGTAAATCACAGTGCATGTATCCTATAAGACAGCATCCATGACGGTACAGTGTAATAATAATAATTTTATTAGTTCTACCATGCCCATCTGCCTGGGTTTCCCCAGCCACTCTGGGCGGCTTCCAACAGAATATTAAAAGCAAAATAAAACTTCAAACATTAAACACTTCCCTAAACAGGGCTGCCTTCAGATGTCTTCTTAACATCAGACGGCTGATTATTTCTTTGACATTTGATGGGAGGGCGTTCCACAGGGTGGGCGCCACTACCAAGAAGGCCCTCTGCCTGGTTCCATGTAACTTCACTTCTCGCAGTGAGGGAACCACCAGAAGGCCCTTGGAAGCTGGATCTCAGTGTCTGGGCAGAATGATGGGGGTGGAGACGCTCCTTCAGGTATACTGGGCCCAGGCCATTTAGAGCTTTAAAGGTCAGCACCAACACTTTGAATTGTGCTCGGAAACGTGCTGGGAGACGATGAAGATCCTTTAGGACCTGTGTTATATTTTCTCAGCAGCCACTCCCAGTTACCACTCTAGCTGCCGCAATTCATCTGCTCTTTCAATGGCTCTTGGATCTTAGCTCACAGCTGGAACATGTTGAAGCATTACAAATGTTAATCACAAGAGGTTTAAAGGGCATTAAACATCAACAAATCTAAAGCCACCAACTGGTGATGCATATTTCAGACTGCTGGTGAACCCAAATTATTATAATTTCTTTTTGCTTGGGAGGGAATCTGATAAATGCTGCTTCCCAGGGCCTGGTAGCAAAACCAGGAGCCAAAAAAACAACTACAAGCTGCCTCTGTCACCTATTAATATCCTTTCAACTGTGCAATGCTTTGCTTGCTGTTTCCTAGGATTTTTTCCTACATTGCTGCTGCATGGAACATAGTCCTCTTCATTCAAGTCTATTTTAAGGTTACTGCACTTCCCCAGCACTCAAATCTCAAATTGTTTTTTTTGAGCACATATCTCTCTCCAGGGCCCATTGTGACTTGAAAGCATTTTCTGGAATGTGATTCTGCCTGTGTCATAGACATGAATTTGGTCATACTAGTGACATCACCAATAAGCGACCCAACTCTACTCCATCAGGCTTCTGCCATGCTGTGACCCTTAACACCAGCACATAGTACCAAACTAGACACTGTGAGTTGTATCTAATGCTAGTCCTATGCAGAGTAGACCCACTGAAGTTAGTGGAACTGAATGGTTTAGGTTTCAATGAGTTTACTCTTGAGTAGGATGAGCATTGGCTACAACCCTATGGTGCTCATGCTTTTAAGAACCTTGCTTAAATTGACAATTTATTTTAAAGAAAAAACAGCTGCATGGCCCCCATAGGGAACGTACTGCATTCATGGATTGCGGCTGAGCACCAGTTTCCTGCTGAAAATCCGCCTCCTGATATCTCCTGAGGTGGTGTTTAGTGCAAAACAATTGCAAATAGGAGCAATTGTTGCCACAACATCCCATTCCGGGCCAGGAGCAGGTCTATTGAGGCTCCACATCTGCTCTCTTCACAATATGGCCATCCAAGGAATGTTGGAGGGTGTCATAGATTTGTAGAGTTGGGAGGGACCCTGAGGGTCATCTAGTCCAACCCCCTGCAATGTAGGAATCTCAACTAAGCATCCATGGCAAATGGACACCTAACCACTGTGAAGGAGATTCCACAACCTCCCAAGGGAATCAGTTCCACTATCAAACTGCTCTTACTGTCAGAAAGGTCTGCCTGGTGTTTAGTTGGAATCTCCTTTCTTGGATTTTCTTAAATTGAAACCATTAGTATGAATCCTACCCAACCCCCAGAGCAGGAGAAAACAAACTTGCTCCATTTTCCATGTGACGGTCCTTTAGATATTTGAAGATGGCTATCATGTCTCTTCTCGGTCTCCTCTTTCCCAGGCTAAACATACTCAGCTCCCTCAACTATTCCTCATAAGGCTTGGTTTCCAGACCCTTGATCATCCTGGTTGCCCTCCTCTGCGCATGTTCCAGCTTGTCAATATCTTTCTTAAATTGTGGCACCCAGAACTGGTCACAGTGTTCCAGGTGTGGTCTGACCAAGGCAGGATAGAGTGGTACTATTACTTCCCTTGAGCTGGACACTATACCTCTGTTGATGAAGCCTTGCACAGTGGTACCTTGGGTTACATACGCTTCAGGGTACATACGCTTCAGGTTACACACTCCGCTAACCCAGAAATAGTGCTTCAGGTTAAGAACTTTGCTTCAGGATAAGAACAGAAATCGGGCTCCGGCGGCACGGCGGCAGCAGGAGGCCGCATTAGCTAAAGTGGTGCTTCAGGTTAAGAATAGTTTCAGGTTAAGAACGGACCTCCGGAATGAATTAAGTACTTAACCCGAGGTACCACTGTATAGCATTAACTTTTTTACTTGCTGCATCACACTGTTGACTCACGTTAAGCTTGTGGCCTACTAAAGACCCTCAGATCATTTTATTCACATGTACTATTGGTAAGCCATCTTATATTTATGCAGCTGGTTATTCCTGCCTAACACTTAAGGTTCTAATCTAACCCATATCTCTGAATATGGAAAGTTGTTCCTTTTTTAGTCGTCTTTCTCCCCTTCAGTGACTCACCCTTTTTTTCTGAATAGCTTTCAGAAGCGGCACACTTTCACAAGGAGCCTTTATTATGCATTCTGTTCTGTTCTCCCAGGGTGTTTGCAGCAGTGTCTGGAAATAGGCCACTTGTAGATAACTGTTTTGATACTGAGTGACACTGCTTATGAATGTTGGCAGCAGTGCACAGCTGTTGGGTCATTCAGCGCTGTAATAAATCATTAAGGTAATACAAAAAAGCAGTCTTTTTTGTCTGATTTTCTATTTTTAAAAGCATGTCCTCACGCGCTTGTGTGAAGCAGCTGGGTTAAGATGAGAGCTGCTCCCTTGCGAGGCCTGCTCTTAAAAGCTGTTCTCTTCAATCAAAATGCTCTTCTTTCACAAAGAGAAGGGTTTTGTTTTGTGTGAAGCTTTTCCCAGCTCTCCAGAAGATCTTTGAATTTCTGGCTGGTGAGGCTGTTAGAAAAAGCAGTGGCACTTATTACATGGATGGAAATACAATGAGAGATTCTATCGGTGAATGGGATGGCAGCTCATTGAAAACCCTGCATATAATAAAACATAAGTGCAGTCCTAACCATATCCACGAAGAAGCAAGTCATTGAGTTATCTGAGAGAGAAATGTGCTTCAAATATACTTTATGGTGTGTACACATTTGTTCCAGTGTAATTGGACAGCAACTTGCATTTAAAGGATTTACAATATGCATTTCTTACACTCCAGTAAAGGGGGGAGGGAGCTTGGAGTGGTATCCAGGAATAAACTATTATGAGGCAAACCCAGAATCCGAAGGCAATGCTGTTAAATTTCAGAATATTCTACCACAAGATGTAAAAGTCACCAACTCAGATGGCCCTGAAACGGGGTTGCAGAAACCAGTTGGAGAACATTTTAATTTCTCAACATCCTCAACACAGCCTGCTGCTGACCTGATGGTTGCTGTTTTCCAGAAAGGGAATTTGAAAGGAAAGCTCCCAGCGAGAGGCAAGACAGGCTTTGGGATTAGTTGTGTTTATTTTGTCTTTAATTGAGACAATGGTTTTCTGTCCCCGCACAGCTCTTAATTAACATTGCAAAGCTTGGGTGTTTGTTTTACTGCTATCTGAAGCTTAACTGGAATTGCACCTTTGTTCCCCTTTCGTTGTCATTTGGCCCTCTGAATTTCTTTGTGTGCAACGCACACACACACCTGCCAGGTGAGTGGGATAACACCTAATCGTTATAGCATCTGATGAAGTGGGGTGGACTCTAGTTCACGAAAGTTCATGCTGCAATCAAACCAGCAGATTTGAACTGGCTTGGAAATCTTAGACTATATTATAGAGTTGGAAGGAACTCTGAGGGTCATCTATAGTCCAATCCCCTACAATGTAGGACTATGCAGCTGTCCCATACGGGGATCAAACCTGCTACCTTGCTACCTTGGCATTATGAGCGCCACGCTCTAACCAACTGAGCTATCTAGCCTAAATCCTCCCTATAATCCTGAGGTGGGGCTCTAGATGATATGGTGCTATGCACTCTGCACATGCCCAGAGGCACGCTTTCTACACCCTGAGGTCCGGACTCAACCCCACACCACACCCCCTCCACGCTGGCTCAGATTAAATCCTGGAAGGTGACAACCGCATCCTACATGAACCTTTCTCCATCCTCCTCCTTCCCCTTTAAACGGGAGGCGCCATATTCGCGGACGGCGGGGGACTTCTCGGCTTCCTTCTTTAGTCCCCCCCTACGAGTATCCGCACATGGTCTCGTCCCACCTCCGCCCTTTAATTGGCAATGCGAATTCCTCTCTTCGGCTTTCTCCTTTAGCCCGGCCCCGCCCGGGGCGCAACACTCGCGAGCAGTTGCTAGGAGACGGGTAAACGCTACTCCAATCGGCGGGATCCGCTTGGCGGAGAGAAGAGCCGGGTAAGGAGGAGGCGCGGGGAAACGGGGGGGGGGGGAATCCAGGGGTGCTTTTTATTATCTCGGCGTATGGAACACGCGCGCTCTCCCTCCAGCGCCGCACTTCCCACCCTCCCACCGTGGAATGGTACAGACCACCCCTCCCCGGCTCCTTCCTCGGGCTCGAGGCCGCCGGTGGAAGCTCCCATTGGTTAGCGGCACGACCTGCTTCCCGGCCCCGGATGGGAGGGATGCTGACTATGGTTACCTAAGCATGGTTCAGGGAAAGGGCCGCCGGGGAATCTGCACATGCTCAGAGGCACTCTTGTTCTTTATATTTTCTCTTTGCAAGCCCTAGGGGTTAAGTTCTTCTGACACTGGAAGGAAAAGCACCCAGAATTCAGCCCAGGTGAGCCCGGGGTTGCCACCTTTGGGCAAAATACGGAACAGGTCAGGCAAAATAAAGGGCAGGTCGGGGTTGTTGCGGGGTAAGGGGACTAAACATGACTTTGCCTGGCGCAGGAGTGACTTCAAAGCAATCCATTACAATGATCAAATGGAAGCTATCCATCCCTGCAAACATTCCAGCAACAATATCGAAAGGAAACCCTCCCCGCCTTCTGAATTTCTGTCTGCCAGAAGGGTGATAAATGTAGAAAACCAGCCAAAAAAGAAAAAGAGAGAGGGATGGGGAAGAGATAGCAATTCTGCTTCTCTTCCTCACAGAGATTTGCCTCCCAACATCCTAACATGGTTTGCGTAACCCCTCCACCCCTCCAACGACACCTTTATGAATCCCTGTTTACACACACACACACACACACAAAAGCACCTTTCGAGTTTAATACCAGCGTCACTGCTACCTGTGGGTTTCCAGATCGAGGGTGGGCAAGCTGTTTCTTGGACTCCAACCCCCATCAGCACTAGCTGCGTGGCTGATGATGGGATTTGTAGTGCAGCAGTGTCGAAAGAACCAGAGGTTCATCTCCCATTTAGATGTTTGATGCAAATAATACAGGGACAGCCAACATGGTGCCCAAAGCCGAGGTGGCTGGACGACTCTTATTTGGACTGCAAAGCCCTTCATCCCAGATCATTGGCCATGCTGGCTGGGGAGATGGGAGTTGGAGTCCAATGATACCTGGAGGGCATTACCTTGAGGTAATGCATTATGCCTAAAAGCTACGTATGATAGCTAGCTAAGTTGGTGACCCTCTCTGATATTTGCTGCCTGAAGCAAATTGCTGCCTGATGACCAGCCTTCCCCAAAGACCTTCTTTTCCAGGGCTTATGCTGCTTTCAGCTGCTTCCCTCCGTTATTGGGGAGCTTTGCTCCTTTTCAACTGATTTCCTTCACGATTGTTTGACTAGTAAATAAGACCTACATTGTCAAGTATATGAGACATTTAAGGTTGCTTTGGTTATTGCTGCTCTGCCTGTTTTCTTTCATATTGGACTCTGTCAGGCTCAATAATTATTTCATTATTATTATTATTATTATTATTAGTTTATTTAGATTTATATACCACCATTCATCAGGGGTTAAACCACAGAGCCTAGGACTTGCCGATTAGAAGGTCGGCGGTTCAAATCCCTGTGATGGGGTGAGCTCCCGTTGCTTGATCCCTGCTCCTGCCAACCTAGCAGTTCGAAAGCACGGCAAAGTGCAAGCAGATAAATAGGTACCGCTCCGGTGGGAAGGTAAACGGCGTTTCCGTGCGCTGCTCTGGTTCGCCAGAAGCGGCTTAGTCATGCTGGCCACATGACCCAGAAGCTGTCTGGAGACAATCGCCAGCTCCCTCCGCCAATAAAGCAAGATAAGCGCCACAACCCCAGAGTCGGCCACGACTGGACCTTTACCACCATTCATCAAAAGATCTCAAGGCAGTTCACAATATAAAAGGAATAATAATTTAAGGCTTGCACAGATGCTTTTAAAAATTCATAATTTCCCACTACTAAATATGTAAGGTTACAACATGGAGCCGACATGGGAATATTGCACCATTCTTCATCAATGATGTCATAGTCTCTAACCAATTAGTGCCCTGTGACACTCATGTAAACTCAATCCCCATGGAAATTGCAAGGTTAATTGATTCCCTAGCTAGTTTCCCAGTGACAAAATATTGTGGTTTTGTATTCTGGAACGAGGTAATATCCCCATAATAGAAGTCCTATCTTGAAAAATTATGTCTGGAGTGCTGTGACAATTTCACTTCCACAGCCTCACAAAAATTCAATATAAGGTGATCAGTTTGGCTTTATTGATCTCCCCTTGTTACCTGCCCTTTAGTTAGTTAGAGTCTACTTGCTCCAGTCTTTTCAAGGTCCTTAAGGCCTTGCAACAGACTCGTGTTTCCCCAGTAAGGGTCAGGTGTGAATTATGCACTAAAATAGCAACAGTTGAAAAGTGGTGCTGAAGGAATAACAGGATCTTTTTCTCTCCCATTTGCAGTGAGCACCATGGAGATTGTCTACGTTTATGTGAAGACGCGCAGTGAGTTCGGTCGACAATGCACCTTTTCCGACCGGATGGCAGAGGTCAATGTGGACATTCAGCCAGATCCACTGCAAGCTACAAATTTTATTGAAAGAGACCCCATTGATACTGGAGTACAGTGTTCCAGTGATATGTCAGAGCATGAGGTAGAGTGTCTGATCTTGAAATACTACTTTCTACTTTTCTGCCTTTAGGCAGAATGCTGAAAGAGAAATGTATAGCTGATTATGCAGGATTTCCAAACTGCATATAATTCAGCTGGACAAGAAAAAGAGAGTTCTGTTTACAGAACCTTGGCATTAGAAAAAGAACATAAATAAGGGATCTAGATTTCTGTACTGTTCAGAAACCATTCTAAAATCTTCATCCAGTGCAATGTGGCTTTATGGTGGCTATTGTTTTAGTGGCAGAGGGATGCAGGTGGTGCTGTCGTCTAAACCACTGAGCCTCTTGGGCTTGCCGATCAGAAGGTCAGCGGTTCAAATCCACACTATGGGGTGAGCTCCTGTTCCTCTATCCCAGCTTCTGCCAATCTAGCAGTTCTAAAACATACCAGTGCAAGTAGTTAAATAGATACCGCTGCGGCGGGAAGTTAAGCAGCACTTCCGTGAGCTCTGGCTTCTGTCACGGTGTTCTGTTGCACCAGAAGCAGTTTAGTCATGCTGGCCACATGACCCGGAAAGCTGTCTGCGGGCAAACGCTGGCTCCCTCAGCTGGAAGCGAGATGAGCACTGCAGCCCCATAGTGACTGGACTTAACCATCCAGGGGTCCTTTACCTTTACGTACCTGTTTTGGTGGCTGTTTTAAAACAAAGTTCTTTTTGTTTTTGTTTTCCAAACTGAAGCTGGAAAACCCAAGCCCTTAAAAAAGAAACAAATCCATGAATTTCCTTAATGAATGGCAACTTCTGGATTTTGTTTGATATGATTGCAGATATGCAGATTTTTTTGACATCTGCTATATGAAAACGCAAGTCTGTCTATGGAGGTATAAGAATGATGCATAGCCTGCAGTTGGACATTGCAGGGGAGGCATGGCTTTTACCAAAATCAGCAACCTGTTCCTGCAGTACAAAACGCATGTAGCAACACCCCCATGTTGTGAGTTTCCCCGTTGCTACAAGCAGCAGTCTGTGAAGTTACATAGGGACAGGGAACTTGCAATGCAGTGACATTGCATCGCATACTTAGTATTTGTAGGCATTCCAGATGGTGAAGGCATGGGGCTGTTGCCTAGGTTAGAAAGACATGTATTCTGTGTCAGGGTAGGGAAGAGCTCTCCACCGGGTGAACTTTTGCCTGCCTGCCAACTCAGCTGCAGAAGGCACAGAAGCCATGAAATGGCAAACAAAATCAACGAGTCCGGTGTGTTTTGAGTGTTGATGGGTTGTTGTTGTTTGGCAAAATATACAGTCCACTCCTGCTTCATGCCTAGGACTGTGGGAGCTAGAATAATGTAGCAGAACACATACTTGACATATGAACACAGGCCCCAGGCTCCATCCCTGCCATTTCCAGTTGAAGGATCTCAGGGAGCAGGAGAAATATGAATTACCTTTGCTTGGGGCCCTGTACAGCTGCTGCCAGCTCAAGTAGAAAATGCTGAGTTAGTGGCCAGTATAAGGAAGTGTCATTTATGCAGGAAGTATCTTTGTACAAGGGACGCGGGTGGCACTGTGGGTTAAACCACAGAGCCTAGGACTTGCCGATCAGAAGGTTGGCGGTTCGAATCCCTGCAACGGGGTGAGCTCCCGTTGCTCGGTCCCTGCTCCTGCCAACCTAGCAGTTCGAAAGCACGTCAAAGTGCAAGTAGATAAATAGGTACCACTCCGGCGGAAAGGAAAACGGCGGTTCCGTGCGCTGCTCTGCTTTGCCAGAAGCGGCTTAGTCATGCTGGCCACATGACCTGGAAGCTGTATGCCGGCTCCCTCGGCCAGTAAAGCGAGATGAGTGCCGCAACTCCAGAGTCGGTCATGACTGGAGGTCCCTTTACCTTTATTTTTGTACAGCATGGTTCTTATTGGAATTTCTGTGCACAATTTCTGTATAGGGAAGAAAATAAACAACTGTTTCTCATGTGCAAACCAGCCTGCGGGTAGTAAGACTGTCAATGCTGGTAATCAGAAGTTTTGGATGGACTCTGTAATGTGGATTAACGTCATCCGTGGTATTATGTGCTTGGCAATTGGTTGTGTTCTTCGTGTTATCCCTTTACATGCAACCCAATTGGTCGCCAAAACGTTCTCCTCTATGGCCTCCTGCATTTCTTACGTATGACCCTTGAGAATCATGGTCTTGTCTGAGGCCACTGCTGCTGCTGTTTAAAAAGAAAGGGGGGGGGAAAGACTGAAGGCAGCTGTGGTTTTCCTTTACACCAGGTCAACACAGAAAGGTTTGAAATGGAAACCCGGGGCATCAACCACGTGGAAGGTGGCTGGCCTAAAGATGTCAACCCCTTGGAAATGGAACAGACCATTCGCTTCCGCAAGAAAGTTGAGAAGGATGAGAACTACATCAATGTCATTACTCAGCTGGGCAGTGTAAGTCCCTTTGGCCTCACCCTTTCAGCAGCCTATGTCAGAGCTTCGCAACCTGCTTTCCTTATTCCTTTTTCTTTGTTTTCTGTGTGACCTCCCCAGGTTTGTTCTGTGGCCATCCACTGACTGATTCCATTACTTCTTTTGTAGCAAATGGATCACTGCATCAAGCAGAACAATGCCATCAATATCTATGAGGAGTACTTTGAGGAAGAGGAGTTGGCGGGAGTTACAGATGAGGCTCCATCAGCAAAAACTATCAATGTCTTCAGGTAGCTCTTGAGCAGCCAGAAACCTCTGTCCTCTCTTCGAATCTGGCTTGAGATGATCTTTGGTTTTGCTGTAATGACTGAAATATTGCTGATGCTGCTGTCCTGCAAGGTGTATTGATGTTAGGTAAAGGGACCCCTGACCATTAGGTCCAGTCGTGGCCGGCTCTGGGGTTGCGGCACTCATCTCGCTTTACTGGCCAAGGGAGCCGGCGTACAGTTTCCGGGTCATGTGGCCAGTATGACTAAGCCGCTTCTGGCGAACCAGAGCAGCACACAGAAACGCCATTTACCTTCCCGCCGGAGCGGTACCTATTTATCTACTTGCACTTGACGTGCTTTCGAACTGCTAGGTTGGCAGGAGCAGGGACCGAGCTACGGGAGCTCACCCCGTCGCGAGGATTCAAACCGCCAACCTTCTGCTTGGCAAGTCGTAGGCTCTGTGGTTTAACCCACAGCGCCACCCGTATTGATCGTTATTAACCCTAAATTATTTGGGCAGTCTGTATTTGAAGAATTGGATGGTCTTTCTTATCTATTATTTCCCTATCTGTCTGCAAGATGCTCCCAGCTGACATTCACTGACTGTCCCTGAAACCAAGCATTGTCTATGAACATATCCCTGCTGTTTTCAGTTAACTTCACAGGGCAGGGTAGGATATATTATTATGGCACTTTTTCCTTCCATCTCCCCCTAAATGGAGCCTAAATGTAGGACTAAATGTAGTGGCAGACATCATGTCCATACAGTTAAAAAAAAGCCTAGAGTGATGAACAACTGTCTCTTTTGACTCCTTCTGATGATCTGTTTATTGAACACTCTTCCTGATTTGCTTGCACAAAGTTTATGCAGAGGTTAGATTGTGCTTGGTATTTATTGAGCATTTGCGGCAATTTGTTTATAGGGCACTTGCAGGGCTTGAAAGGTCAGCACGAACACTTTGAATTGTGCCCGGAAATGCACTGGAAGCCAATGTAGGTCTTTCAGGATTGTCTTATAACCACCCCATAAACAAATCAGGACAAATGCTCAATAAAGACCAGACTTTAGCCTAAGCTCTGTGCAAACTTTGCGCAAGTGAATTAGGATGGATGCTGGAGAAGCAGGTCATCTGGTGGAAACCTTGGTAGGCTAAATGAAGAAGAAACTGAGAAACTATATATTATTCAGGCAATAGTTATGACTTCTGGAACAACTGAACTGGGCGCATTTGGGACTGGAAATAGACTCCCACCCCAGTGAAGGATTTCTGCAGCACCTCCTTCAAAATGCTCAGACGCACATAAAACTCACTTGTCTGTGAGATATATTTTTTATTTTTAGTTCTTTGTGAGATTTGATGGCACAACCTGTTGCTTATGAGCAAATGAAATGCCATTGTCTTCTTCTTTATTATCGAAAAGGGACCCAAACCCAATCAAAAGAACAGCCACACATCTCTCCTGGCACCCCGACAGAAGCCGGAAGCTGGCAGTCTCTTATGCCAGCCTAGAATTCCAGCGGAGTTCAAAAGACATGAGCTATGATTCATACATATGGGATCTTGGTAAGAATTGAAACACTTTATTGTCACTTGTACAACTTGTATACAGTGAGATTACACGAGCACCCCCCACTTAGCTCTCTTAGTCTTAATTCCCCTCGTTTACTGACGCACACCCACCAAACCCGAAAGTCAGTTGCCCGGTTATTATCTTTTCATTCAGCAGCCTAACAGCCCATGGATAGAAGCTGTTCTTTACCCTGTTGGTGCAACGAATCATGCTTCTATATCTTCTGCCTGAGGGCAGGAGATCAAGAAAGTGCCGGCCAGGCAATCATCCCTGAGAATTTTCCTCACTCTCCTGAGGCAACGTTCTTCCGCTATTTCATCCAGCGGATTCATGGGACAGCCCATAATATCTTGTGCTGTATTAACCACCCTCTGTAGGCACTTCCTATCAGTTGATGTCAAACCAGAGTACCACACTGTGATGCAGTATGAAAGGGCACTTTCTATTGTTGACCAGTAGAAGGAGATCATCAAATGTTGATTGACATTGTTCTTCCGCAATACTCTGAGGAGATGGAGTCTCTGTTGGGCTTTCTTAACCACCTGGGTTGTATTGATTTTCCAAGTAAGGTCTTCACTGAGATAAACTCCTAGGAATTTAAAGGAAGAGACTCTCTCCACGCAGCCCTCCCCGATGTACAAAGGGGCTAGTTCTCCTCTCTTCCTCGGAAAGTCCTTTGTCTTGCTGATATTAAGGTGCAAGTTGTTCCCTAGGCACCATGTAGATATTTTTGGGACCTCCCCTCTATATGCTGATTCGTCTCTACCTGTTATTAAACCCATTATGGTGGTGTCATCTGCAAACTTAATAATTGCAGTAGATGGGTCAGAATGGGGGAAGGCGGCGATTATGGTTTCTGTGTAATTTCCCCTAGACTGGGCCTGAGCGCTGGCAGAGCCATCTCTTGGCTGGGATCTGTGGGAGACGCCTCCTGCCATGTCCGCCCTCTGCAGAATAGAGGAAGCAGAAAGGGTCTCTGACCTGGATTTTGCCCAACTCTAAAGGGTAGTCCCGTTATTAGTTCTGCCTCCCATTTCCTTGTTCTGCTTCCTCACTTTAGCTTTTCTACTGCCTGCACCTTCAAGTGACTTTGCGCCCAGTTCATTCATATTCAGGAGCAGAAATGTTGTTTATGGCGGCCATGGGGTGCAGTGGGACGAGAGATAAGGGAATAAAACAGATAATTTTTTTACCGTTCACTTTAGAATTGTGAAGTCTGATAGTTATTTTCTTCTGTATGGTAATTCTGCCCCCCCTTCTTTTTTTTAGAAACCCCCAACAAACCAGAACTTGTTATCCGGCCATCCTCACCTTTGGTGTGCTTAGAGTACAACCCAAAAGACTCGCATATCCTGATTGGAGGATGCTACAATGGGCAGATAGGTAAGGGAAATAGTTAGCACACGGTAAAAAGTAGTGGGGAATTCGGGGCCCTCATTGTGTACCTTGAAGTCTATTCTTTTTTGCCTTTATCTATAATTGTCACTGGCAAGCCTTCACTCCAATAGTGCCGGAAAAGGAAATGGAGGAAGGGGGCTGGCAATCCATGTGCTTTCAAATATTTATCTTTTTTGTTGCACCGACTCCAGTTTTTGAAAATATTTGCTGCTTTCAAAGTGTACATGAACTTTTTATTTTTTTCAAAAATCTGACAGCAACAGGCATCTAAAGCCAAAAATAAAAATAAATGGAAGCCAGGTTCAGTGTCCAGAGTTAGTGGAAACTGATAACTGGTCTTAAGAGCAAAGGAAATCCATAGCGGAGGTTTCAAGGTTTCAAATTCCGCTTGCTCGGTCATATCCACTTCTGCACCCACTGCTTTGAATGAAAACACAGTTATGAACTATGGTGGGAGTGCTTGTGTTCGATTTGCGTAACTCAGAGTTTGGCATTTCTTGGAATAGAATTTGAATTGTGGAAAGCAGAATGCATGCAGCTGTTTTTATTCATGTGTTTAATCAGCTTCTATCCTGCCCTCCAAACTTACACAACTCTGAATTAAAATAACGTGGCAAAAACAACATTACAATAAGAAAAATGGAACAGCAAAGAAAAATTCATTTGTTCTTTAGAAGCCTGGACAAATGAAAAAGACAGTATAGCAGCAAAGATCCCAGGTGAGCCTTCTAAGGAACAGCATTCCATAGGCAGGGTGCCACCACCGAGAAGGCTCTGGGGGATCCAGTGTACTACTTTGGGTTAACAGTTACCTGTTCTCTTCCATTCCCCGTGCCTTAGGTTCTCATTGCCAGATGTTTTGTCTAGTCCTCATTGCCGTCCTCAGGCTGCTGCTTGGTTTTATACCTCTTTGAAGGTGGGCTTTGAACGTAGAGAGGCATACCTGAATGCCCTGCCACAGCTTGCCTTCCATCGCTGCTCTATAGTTTAAAGAGAGCATCGGATGTGCCCTATATGCTCTGTCTCTTCCTAACTACTGTGCAGATGGACCAGGATGAGTGTATTCACATGGTGAATTGTGGCTACTTGCCTTGTTTTCAGAGAAGAGTCTGTGAACTCTCATGCTTGAAAGAACAGGCTGTGTGCAGCTGGAATTTCGCCTCCCTACTTCCTTTGCAGAAGTTCTCATGCCAAAGACGTCACCCGTCACATTCCTCTTTTTCTTTTTTAATACACGAACAGCAGCATGTCTTTCTAGTAGTAGTAGGAACCTCTCCAAAGAAAACAGGAAGCAGAGCTCTGACTGCACACAGTTATCTCCCATGCCCTTCCATGTACCATCAGATACCACGACTGTTGGAAACAGGAAATTGGGGGAGAGGACTCAGAGCATTCCTTATTTTCCTGTGTTTCCCACAAATACCATTTGGAGCTCTTGCTCTCCACTATGGCTGGGTAATACCATATTTTTTGCTCCATAAGACTCACTTTTTCCCTCCTAAAAAGTAAGGGGAAATGTGTGTGCGTCTTATGGAGCGAATGCAGGCTGCACCGCTATCCCAGAAGCCAGAACAGCAAGAGGGATTGCTGCTTTCACTGCGCAGCGATCCCTCTTGCTGTTCTGGCTTCTGAGATTCAGATTTTTTTTTCCCCCTTGTTTTACTCCTCCAAAAACTAGGTGCGTCTTGTGGTCTGGTGCGTCTTATATAGCGAAAAATACGGTATATTGATATATCGCCCAAAACCGGTTTCAACTCCATATTGTGATAGCGGTTTCATAATTGTTGACTGAGCAATATATCGCAAATCATGATGCGTGTTAGGGCTAGGTGATATATCATCCAAAACTAATTTCAAGTCCATATCATGACAATGGTTTCATAATTTTTGACCGGGCAGTATATTGTGAATCGTGTGTGTGTGTGTGTGTGTGTGTGTTATGCAAAAATCACAATGTGGGGAAAACCGTGAAGCCAGCCAGTGCCTCTACATAGCTCCATCCTTATTACAGACGTCATGATAGATCAGTATATCCAAGGCTGGATTTAGTTTTGATGAGGCCCTAAGCTACTGAAGGTAATGGGGCCCTTTATATGTCCAGCTGTCTTTTGTCAACAACAAATTGTCACTGTTTTTTGTGTTGAATATATGCTATATGGTAATTTATGGACCTAATAGGTATCTAAAGCCATTTGAACATAATAAAATATGCATTTTATCCAAGTAATTGCTGAACAGAAATACAATTAAGAAGAAGTATATTAATAGTGAAGTAATTATTAAGCTCTAACTTAAAATGATTTTTTATTCATAACAAACTTAGTAATGCAAATACTTCGGCATTTGGCAATAACACAATTTACAACAACTCATAATCTATTCCTCTTTGGCCCCCCCCCCAAGAGAGTGGGGCCCTAAGCTATAGCTTGTTTAGCTTATACGTAAATCTGGCACTGAGTACAGTGGACGCTCGGGTTGTGAATGTGATCCGTGCAGGATGCACGTTCGCAAACCGCGTCTGCTCACGCGCATGTTGCGATTTGGTGCTTCTGCGCATGTGCAAAGTGCAATTTAGCGCTTCTGTGCATGCACGACCACCGAAACCCAGAAGTAACCTGTTCCGGTACTTCCAAGTTTCGGCTTTCCACAATCCGAAAAAACGTAGCCTGAAGCGGTTGGAACCTGAGGTATGACTGTATATCGCAATGTTCAGCTGGCAGTGGCGTAGCGTGGGTTGTCAGCACCCGGGGCAAGGCAAGTAATTTGCGCCCCCTAACCTGTGGATTTGCGCCCCCTAACACTAACCCCCAGATGTTGCGCCCGGTGCGGCCGGCCCCCCCCCTGCACCCCCCACGCTACGCCACTGTCAGCTGGTGATATATCACAAAGTTGAAAACCAGCTCTGTTCTTATTCCAGACATTGTGATATATCGCAGTGTTGTAAACCAGATATCGCCCAGCCCTACTCCCCCCAGAAAATCATCTTACCGTTTTCTGCTAAGGCTGACCCTTACCAAATAGGGTGTTTTCCGGCTTTGCACACCCCAGCCTGTCTTTTGGCTGACTTCACCAGGGTGCTGTGTGGATGTGTAGTCACATTTTCATCGACAAGGCTGCCCTGGGGATCCTGTTCAGATTGGTACATGACATAGCTGCCGCCGTGAAGTGTTACCCAAGGAGCTCACGACCCCGTTATTCCTAATTGTCCCTGTTTGATTAACAAGAACGGTTGTCTGCCATGGTTATCGGAGTTCCAGCAAGCACAGGTTTGCCAGGTCCATTTATGATCGTATTGCCTTTTTCATTCACATGTGCCCTTTGAGTTAATTATACTCCCTTTTATGTTTCTTTTGCCATTTTCATCAGCAATCAGATCTGACAGGGTCTCTATTACAGGGACGTTATTAAGCACTTCATAGGTGATGGAAGAGGGAGTTGATTTCACTTTGTCCTTCACAGGCCTCCTGAGGCAGGCAGTAATGGCCCCGTGAAACACACTCTGTCACCTCCAATGGCTTAATTATAACTGAACCATAGACAGCAAAAGCAATTCCCTGCTGCATCTGCAAAAATCCAGCCCATCTGTGTGCTTTAAAAAGGAGAAGCTTTAAAAGAAGCCTCTGATAATGAAGCACTTTTGAATTAGGTCTAAGGGTTAAAGCACACGCCAGAGACATCTGGTGAATTTTTGCTTCTGCCACAGACCACATACGATTTATTGGGGGGGGGGGTTCCAGTCCAAATAACAATCACCTCCTGTATCATTTTGGGGTACATTTGGATGAAGACATAGGGCACTTTGTGGCAATCCTTAATTTTCTGTGTTAGTCCAGTACAGTGATGTAAATTCTCGAGAATAATCTTTTGGAGAATATTCTTGAGAATATTCTCGATTAATGAGAATATTAGAGAATTTTCATTTAAAATAAGAGAATATTCATTTTAATGCGTTGAAAATGATATAAAAGACAGCTTGATAAACAAAACTATATGCAAAGAAGACATTAACATTAAATATATTATCATTATATGATAATATATTTCAGTATGTCAATCTCTGGTAAATGGCACCTTGTACCATTGAATGGCACTGCAAAAACCAGCTACTGGCACTAAATAAAAATAAAGAAATGTCAACTGTTTAAATGAAGGCCACCTCACATGCTGTTACACATAATTGTATAGGCCTAGGTACTTTAAGTGTATAGAGCATTAAAGCTACTTTCTGTAAAAAAAAAAATCACACTGTGTGGCCAAGGGTATAGAATTGCTAAGAATAAGGTCACACCAAAATAGAAAAAAGGCTATTACATACAGTAGAAATACATAAAAATTCAAATTTTCATCAAATTAAATGAATAGCATTTTTAAAACTAAAAAAATATATAATGTTTTCTGTAGTTCACATTTCAGAACTGCCAGTGGTGAATGATACAATGCCCAGTAATGTAACTGGATTTTTTAAAAAAATCATTATTCATTACTTACACTGGCAATATCAGAGCTTGACTTATTATTTACTGGATTTTTTAAATGTGCATTGTAAAACTGGTTCTTACATTAGAATTTACAGTTTGTGGAGAATATTCTCCAGAGAATTTTCTAGCAGAGAATATTCTCACCTCACATCACTAGAGTATGGCATTTACATTGGCACTTCCATTTCTGGATCTGAAAATGTCCGTATTTTTTGCTCTATAAGATGCACCAGACCATAAAACGCACCTAGTTTTTGGAAGAGGAAAATAAGGGGGGGAAATTCTGAATCCCAGAAGCCAGGACAGCAAGCGGGATCGCTGCACAGCGATCCCGGATGCTGTCCTGGTTTATGGGATAGCCGCGCGCAGCCTCTCCTGGTCAACGGGAGCCTTCACCCCCTGCCCGGGAGAGGCTGTGCGCGGCTAAGGCTCCCCCAACAGTCGTGCTCCCTTTAAAGAGCGGAGAAAAGCCCCCAAGAGCCGTACACACGCTCCACACGGTTCTTTAAAGGGAGCGCTGACCAGAGCCTCCCGCCTGCATTTGCTCCATAAGACGCATACACATTTCCCCCTACTTTTTAGGAGGGGAAAAGTGCGTCTTATAGAGTGAAAGATGCGGTAAATGCAAATGCTGCAAAGCTATGATGTATACTTGATTTTTAAAGAATTGCTCAGTATATATTCCTGAAATCTAATTAATTGGGGAGATTTATTCAAAATAAAAGCAGTTTATGTTGACATTTTGAGGACGAGCTGTAGACTGGAACAGTGTGGGTGGCGAAAAGAAGCTAGATTAACTTTTTGGAGTGGTTTCCCGATTACCATAGAATTGTAGAGTTGGAAGAGACCACGAGGGCCTTCTAGTCCAACCCCCTGCAATGTAGGAATCTTTTGCCCGACGTGGGACTCAAGCCCACCAACCTGAGATTAAGAGACTCATATTCTACCAACTGAGCTAACCATAACCAAGGACCTTGATGCATGTTGAACAACTTCAAGCTAGGACCCTCAAGTAATCCTCTAGCCAAAAGATGCTCTTAACCTTGTTTGTGGAAGGATGACCTGAGCATCTTTCAAGCGACCCACAATTCCTGTTTTCACTGCCCCTCAGCTTACTGGGACACTCGAAAAGGAGGCCTGCCAGTGGAACTGACCACAGTCGAGCTTAGCCACCGGGATCCTGTGTATAATGCTATCTGGCTGCAGTCAAAGACTGGGACGGATTGCTTCTCCGGATCCACCGATGGGCAGGTAAAAGACAGATACTGCAGTTTGCTATCCTTAGGAACAGATAGATACTCAGGAAAAGGGGTGCAGTAGCTGCACCAGACCTACGGAGGAACTAGAGACGTCTTCGTGCTCCTGCATCTTTGCTCCAGGCTCTGTTGTTTTAAAAAAATGACTTGAGCTTCTCGCTGCTTCTGTACCCTTGGCTGGTTCAAACGATCAACTGCATTTATCAGCTAAGCCACAGCACTGAATGCGGGCGGTACTTGTATCCAAGATGGTGCATATAGCCGATGGTGTGTATCTCTGAAGAGCAGCCAATAAGGCTTCTGGGTCAGTCCCCATCAAATAATAATTCAGCCATAGAGCAATGGACGCTCATGGAAAGATCTGTAGCTGGGAGCGCTATAGCAGAATTCAGAAGTAGACAGAAAAAAGTAAGAATCACTTGTGAGAAGAGTAAGAAGAGTAAGAAGAGAGCCAGTGCGGTGTAGTGGTTAAGAGCGGTAGTCTCGTAATCTGGGGAACCGGGTTCGCGTCTCCGCTCCTCCACATGCAGCTGCTGGCTGACCTTGGGCTAGTCATACTTCTTTGAAGTCTCTCAGCCCCACTCACCTCACAGGGTGTTTGTTGTGGGGGAGGAAGAGAAAGGAGAATGTTAGCCACTTTGAGACTCCTTCGGGTAGTGATAAAGCGGGATATCAAATCCAAACTACTACTACTACTACTACTACTACTACTACTACTACTACTCTTCTTCTTCTTCTTCTTCTTCTTCTTCTTCTTCTTCTTCTTCTTCTTCTTCTTCTTCTTCTTCTTCTTGGTGCTATGAGAATTCTACACTGTTCAGGAAGGAGAAGAAAGGGGAGAGGAGTCATTGGATTGTTTCTAAGCAGGGGTCAGCAAACTTTTTCAGCAGGGGGCCGGTCCACTGTCCCTCAGACCTTGTGGGGGGCTGGACTATATGGGGGGGGGGAATGAACAAATTCCTGTGCCCCACAAATAACCCAGAGATGCATTTTAAATAAAAGGACACATCCTACTCATGTAAAAATACACTGATATCTGGACCATCCGCTGGCTGGATTTAGAAGGCGATTGGGCTGGATCCGGGACGTGGGTGGCGCTGTGGGTAAAACCTCATCACCTAGGACTTGCTGATCACATGGTCGGTGGTTCAAATCCCCGCGGCAGGGTGCGCTCCCGTTGCTCGGTCCCAGCGCCTGCCAACCTAGCAGTTCGAAAGCACCCTCGGGTGCAAGTAGATAAATAGGGACCGCTTACTAGTGGGAAGGTACACGGCATTTCCGTGTGCAGCTATGGCTCACCAGAGTAGCTTCGTCACGCTGGCCACGTGACCTGGAAGGGTCTCCGGACAGCGCTGGCCCCCGGCCTATAGAGTGAGATGGGCGTACAACCCTAGAGTCTGTCAAGACTGGCCCGTACGGGCAGGGGTACCTTTACCTTTGGGCTGGATCCAGCCTCTGGGCCTTAGTTTGCCTACCCATGAACTAATGAAAGTCTAAAACTCTCAGATGCCATAGAACCAGGGAATCCAACTTGAGTAAAATATTGGGGAGGGGGCAGGTAAGTCCTGCCCCACATAATCACATGACACGGCACACACACACTGTTTGAATGGCAATGCCCATTAACTTGGGAGGGCGTGGCCCCCTCAAAAATTGTATTGGGGTTGCAAAGACCCCTCTGCCCCTGGGAGTTGGCTCCTGTGGATAGAACATAGAGTTGGACCTTTGAAGCGGGGTGGGGGGTTGTAGAATAATTTAAACTGAATTTCACAGGGAGCTTCAGCTAGTATAATAAAAAAGATTCTTGTCCTCTAAATTGGGGGGGGGGGTGCCTTTATGAACCACTGCTGATTACCACCAATGGAGGAGGCCATATGGGGGGGGGGGAATGTGCTGTCCAGCTGATAAAAACTTTTATCTTGGAGAGGCTCTGGGAATAGAATCCATCTCATCCTGGCGACAATCTTCTAGGTTGGCAGGTGAATTCCTTGCAGACCTGATGGTCCAGGAACTTTGAGTTCCTTTTTCTCTTCTTCCTTCCCTCCTAAGTATCCAACGCAGCTTGCTTTCTGGAGCCATCTGGATGACTTCTGTCTGTGATGCCCCTTGGGTCCCTTTCTTTGCTCTTGTTCTCTGCTTTCACAGCACAGAATAATCTGAATGATTTGAACTAATCTGATAGGAATGTTTCGGGTACAGCAAGTCCTGGGCTCTGCACAAAGGATTCAATTAAGGTATTAGTGTGCCACTTCCAGCCCTCCAGACCGAAGATTTGGGGAACAAGTTGACAAGCAGCAACGCTGAAGGCCAAGGGTGTGGATATTGGGGGTGAAAGGCTGGTGCCTAGAGCAGTTCAGGAGACAAGAGCCCTAGGAAAGAGCATACATACTTGGTCACATTCTGCTTCGCTTGGAAACCATCCCTAGTGGGGAAACAGAGCCTGTAGATGGAATGAGCATAGAAGGTTCTTCAGTACTATGCTGTTGATCAGAGATTAGACATTTTGATATTAGATCTTGCAGTTCATGATGGGAGCTGATTCAGATAACTAAGTTGGCCACATGATAGTTAAAATTAGCAATAGCCTGCTCACCTGAAGGTGTCGTTAGATGGTTTCTTATCTCTTAAAATCAGCTAGTAAGATGTGCAAAACAGTGTTGCAGCAGGGAGAGTTCCTTAACAAGGTGCCAGCCATGTTTTCTTAGATACCCCATTCCATTCCCCATGGTTTTCCATTGTTTTTCCCAACTCATTCCATGGGCAGTGATCATTTGCAGTCTTCACTGTGTTGTGTGTATATATTTTGGGGGAGGGTCACTTCCTTAGCCCCCCCCCCCAACTTTGGGGTTCTCCCAAGCATGCTGATACCACCCCTCTTGTGTGTGGATGGTGCTGTTTGGGTTGTATAAGGATCAGCAAACAGACCATCAAGTTTACTAATAGTGTGGCAGAAACCTTTCATCCAATGAAATTGCCACCATTTCAGCGAGTTGTAAATTAGCCATCTGAACCCACCCATAATGTGGGCCCCCCTCAAAAAGCATCAGTAATGGAATTTCTTTTTTCCAGGTCCTGTGGTGGGACATTCGGAAACTAGCTGAACCAACTGAAACACTAGTGATGGACATCAGTAGGAAAGGGATCTTGGAAAATGCTTTAGGAGCCATTGCCCTGGAATTTGAGCCAACCATGGTGAGTCTGCTCTGAATTCTCTCCTGTGTATCTGAGTTCTAGAGAAGGCTTTCGTCTTCTTTCCCCACCTTTTAGTTTTTGGGTGCCACTAAAACCCTGTCCTCAGTTCCTAAGTGATACTATGTGGGGAGGGGACTAAAGGAGAGAAAACACATGAGAATTTTTTTTTTTGAAAAAGTATCCGGGAAAAAGCTTAAGAGTGAAATGGCAATAGAGATGTGCCTAGAGAAACACATTTTAAAACCAGGACATTCTGAGTGCACCAGGAGCACAGGAGAGGGCATCATTTATATATGTATTTTATAGTACACAGTCTGCACACCGGCATTTTCTTTTGCAGAAATTTGACTAGGCATTGGAGAGGTAAAAAGGTAAAGGACCCCTGACAGTTAAGTCCAGTTGCAGACGACTCTGGGGTTGCGGCGCTCATCTCGCTTTATTGGCCGAGGGAGCCGGCGTTTGTCCGCAGTTTTTCCGGGTCATGTGGCCAGCATGACTAAGCTGCTTCGGGTGCAATGGAACACCGAAACCAGAGCAGTGCACGGAAACACCGTTTACCTTCCCACCAGAGTGATACCTATTTATCTACTTGCACTTTTTGGCGTGCTTTTAAATTGCTAGGTTGGCAGGAGCTGGGACTGAGCAACGGGCTCATCCCGTCATGAGGATTCGAACTGCCGACCTTCTGATCGACAAGCCCAAGAGGCTCAGTGGTTTAGACCACAGCGCCACCCACATCCCTTATTGGAGAGGTACAAGGGAACAAACTGGACTTTTGAGGATATAACATGTAAACTGCAAGAGAGCTGAGTAAGGGGTGCAGCGATGGAAGGCGAGCTAGATGGACCGGCCAGTGGTCTGACTTGGTGTATGGCATCTATGTTCCTAAAACACCCAACTTCCTTCTTTTCAGTCTTGGTATAAAGTCTGAGGTATCTATTGTTATTTCTGGATAAGCTAGCAAGTGAGTAAGAACAACCAGCATTTACTGAGGAATTGTGCAACTTTTAAAATATGGCTCACCTCCATGTTGGCGGTGGTGCATGAGGAACACATCGACTAACATTGTTGTTAAATCTTCTCGCTCTGAAATGGCCGCTTCTGAGATTGGGGGTGTGGAAATCGGCTGCCGCTTGCGAAGGGATCTAATCTCTGCAGCCAGCAGGAGCTGAATCTCAATAAGCATCTTTATCTCTTTGTTAGGTGGCCAAGCTAGCCCCTAATCACTGAGGCTGCAGGTTTTCTGAGAACCAGCGGGGAAGCTAAATTGTGCATCACACATCCCAACAAGCCTACGAGCCTAACTTTGAAAGTTGTGCGGGGGGTGAGAAGAGAGACACACACAAGTCCACAAAGTCTAAAGAACATAATATTTAATGTTGTCATTGCAAAGGTATTTTTCTCCCCCGCCAGCTAGTGAATCGTACTCTACACTCTGAAGGTGGAGGAACTGCCTTTTTCTGTGGTTTTCTGTGGTGTGTGGTCTTATCTTTTAATTTGTCAGAAGCAGCGCAGAGTGGCTGGGGCAACCCAGTCAGACGTATAGATAATAATTTTTTGTTGTTGTTGTTGTCAAGTTATGAGGCCAAGACATGGGACATCCTTAGGCCAGGTGTGGTGATATCACCCCTTTAAGACTGGTTTATAGGAATGGGTTAAAGATGAAGGGACCCCTGACCATTAGGTCCAGTCATGGCCAGCTCTAGGGTTGCAGCGCTCATCTCACTTTATTGGCTGAGGGAGCCGGCGTACAGCTTCCGGGTCATGTGGCCAGCATGACTAAGCCGCTTCTGGCGAACCAGAGCAGCACACGGAAACACCGTTTACCTTCCCGCCGGAGCAGTACCTATTTATCTACTTGCACTTTGACGTGCTTTCGAACTGCTAGGTTGGCAGGAGCAGGGACCGAACAATGGGAGCTCACCTCGTCGCGGGGATTTGAACCGCCGACCTTCTGATCGGCAAGCCCTAGGCTCTGTGGTTTAACCCACAGCACTACCCGCGTCCCTAGGAATGGGTTAGAACCTCAGAAAGAATGTGCTTACATATAGCTGTCTCCCATTAAGGCTTCAAGGCCAGGTTCACAAGGTAATTGGGTGGAAGAGGTCCCATGGTCTAAGTTCCCATAAAACCTGGGTTTTTGAGAGCTCTCAGCAGCCAGCTAAGCTGAGGTCAGCGTCTGTTTGGGCTTTTGACAGCAGGTTCTTCCGTTGCTCAGCCCAACGGCTACCCCAAACTCACCGTCAGATCACATGTCTGAACCACAAAAATCATACATCCACTGTTTCATTTAGAATATTTTTTGTTTGTTTGTTTTCCTCCTCTAAAAACTATGTGCGTTTTATGGTCGGGTGCGTGTTATAGAGCGAAAAATACGGTATCTACAGATTCCACTTGTCCATCCATTGGCGGCCAACCTCTCTGTGTCTCTCCTTCCAGTGAATATTGTAAGTGCTGAGTTCCATCTTTGGGCTTCGTTGCTCTTGTCTCCTCAAACTTTGCAGCAATATTTATAAAAAAATAACCAATCCACCATCACTTGCCTTTCTACTCCACGTGAGTCCTTTCGTGAGCTCTGCTCTTTGGTCCAGGAAAAGAGAACCCACCACTCTGAAGCGTAACAATAGCGTTCCATTGTGTTTCCATAGCCAACCAAGTTCATGGTGGGAACAGAGCAAGGGATTGTGATTTCCTGTAACCGCAAAGCCAAGACTGCTGCTGAGAAGATTGTCTGCACGTTCAGTGGGCACCACGGCCCAATCTATGCCCTGACGAGGAATCCTTTCTACCCCAAGAACTTTTTGACCGTTGGGGATTGGACTGCACGCATTTGGTCAGAAGAGAGCAGAGAATCGTCCATCATGTGGACTAAGTAGGTAACACATTGTGTTGCCCATATCTTGTTGTTTTTAAAATTGCATACATGTCAGCTGGCCATAACAGTGGGTGCCTTGGTGCTGTCAGGGATTACAATGTGGCCACAACTTTTTCACCTTGAGGGTGCTCCAAGGTCAATTTCTGGCATGCCTACCAACAAAGTCTTAGCTCAGTTGGTTGGAGCGTGGTGCTGATAATGCCAAGGTTGCAGGTTCGATCCCCGTATAGGACAGCTGCATATTCCTTTTCATTGCAGGGGGTTGGACTAGATCAGTGTTTCACAGACTTGGGGCTCCAGCTGTTTTGGACTACAACTCCCATCATCCTTAGCTAGCAGGACCAGTGGTCAGGGATGATGGGAACTGTATGTGACCTTTGGTTATTAGCCGTGACCCCCGCTAATTGATTTACGAACCTCGATTAGCGATTTTATGGCTGCCTGGTCCGGCGCGCTTCCGTCAGCTGCGCCACTCTGTCACGGCTCAGCAGAGTTTCACACAGCGGTGTAGAACTGTCACCAGCTTGATTCAGCTTCCAGACAAACAAACAGAGTCCAGCTTGTCTATTTACAGCATTTATTCCAACATTTCTTAGGAATTTCCAGGACTATTTGCAGCCATGCCAGACTTGCGTCTTTTCCCCACGGAGTACAGAGTGGGACTGGCAAACTTTGCCTCAAGCTCCTCCCGAGCTTCCAAAAGTGACGTCAGAATGGTGTGGCATCATGGGAAGAACTTAACTCGTTAAGCTCCAACTCCCACACCCTCCCTTGCCGCACCTTCTGACAAGACCCTTTTGAGTTCAACACCTTTCCCTTTGCCTTGTGCTCCTTCCCAGCATCTTTCCCAGGCACCTGTTGAACCCCTTCAACACTCCCAGAATCACACTGTGCGAACCAGGCCCACGCACTTGTTGCTTGGTACCTTTCCGGCGGAATGCCCTTCGTTGAGCGACTAGACCTTCTGGGCACAAACTCAGATGTTACCTCTGACTCACTGCCACCAGGACCTGTGTCCTCAGCCTCACGGGATTCCCCCTCTGACTTAAAACGTTTTCGAACCCTCTCCATTACACTCACCGGAGAACTGGGCTCGCTTTTGGGTGTTCTCTTAACCTGTGGAGAAATTTCAGATACCTCCTCCTGTTCCTGACCTTGGTCAGTTACCTGATCGTCATCATCAGACTCAGTTTCTTCTTCCTCCCCCCCCAGAATCTTCCTGTTCTGAATCAGAAAGACATTCTGAAAGAACATCACGCTTGGAAGCAGGTTTTGACTTTTCATCCTGCTCATAGAACTCAGCGTGCTTGCTGATCAGTAACTTACTCTGATCACCTGATGGAAATGCAAACCTCCATGCACTCGCTGTTAGCTCATACCCACAGAAGATCATTTTCCGGCACTTGGATCCATCTGGCCCCTGCAACGTAGCAGGTACTGACACAGACGCATGTGACCCAAACATACGCAAAAAATGAATCTGGGGTTTCCTGCCATGCAACAGCCTAAACGGTGTGTCCCCTACCACGGAATTGTAGGTCCGATTCCAGGTGAAGCTCACATACTTGATTGCCTCCAGCCAAAACCTTGGAGGTAACCCAGAATCTTTCAGCAACACCTGTGCAGTTTTAACCAGAGCCTGACACTTCCGCTCTGCCTCCCCTCTCTGATTGGGTGAAGTCACTGTGTGACGTATCCCTTTCTTGCGAAAGTACTTTTGCAAAGCAGAACCTGTAAACTCAGCTCCCCTGTCACTTGTGACAGCTTGCACTTTGGTGGAAAACTTTACTTCCACCTCCTCAATCCAACGTTTGATCAGCTGTGCTGCATCACCCTTGGATTTGAGACCGTGTGTCCAGGAATTCTGTGTAAAATTGTCCTGCATCGAGAGCAGATACCTTGACCCTCCCAGACTTGGTTCTTTTACAGGACCCATCAGATCTATGTGAATTTGTTCAAAAGGCCTAGTGGTTATCCTCTCAATCTTTGGATAACTGCATCCTTTTACCTTTGCCAGCTTGCAAGTTTCACAATTTACAACATGTCCACATTCTAAAATCTTACACCCCTTAGAAACCTCCGGCAGCACCTGTAGTTCTTCTACTGAACTATGTGCCGTCCTAGCATGCCAAATATGGGCACATTCATCATGATTGGGAATTGTAGCACGCCGTGCTTGTGCTTTCTTAACCTTCCCATCACCCTCCAGAGACGTTTTAAGAATGAAGAGATCATTCTGCCCCTTTTTAACCTTGGCAAGCACCCTCCCTCCTTTGGAGATTGTGCACACATCACCCTGAAAACAAACCGTAAATCCCATTTTCAGTAGATAAGGCACAGATAAAAGACAGTGGTTCATCCCAGGAACGGTACAACACTCCAGCGTTTCCTGTAAAATACGAAAATGCAGATTTACAACGTTAGTCAAATTTCCTTTCTGTCCATTTGCAAACAGTACAGATTTCCCGGCAGGAATTGCCGTGCAGTTCCACCTCTCGACAGCAGGTGTCTCTGGAATCAAATTGCGATTAGCTGCAGAGTCAATAACAAAACGAAACTTGGAATTTTCCACACGGCCGTCTTCGAACAAAGCCATGCTCGCAGAGACTTGATAAGACTCTTGTTGTTTACCACGACCACCTGGTTCGGCTCTACGCCTGCCTGCCTTCTCAGGCCTGTTGCCATGGAAACCCGACTGGCTCCCATGAAAAGTGTCCTTGACAACATCCTGCCGCGCCTGTGTGCTCCGGTGGGGGCAACTGCTACGCAGACGTTGAACTCCAGTGGAAAAACACTGCCCGGGGCTCCCAGCTGGCTTGGCCTTCCTCCTTCTGGAATGGCGCCTCCCACCAGCCTCGCCCCCCCTGAAGCTGCTCTTCATTCCAGCAGGTTCAGTGGAAAACTTTTCAAACTTGCCTTTGGAACTTTCCGCCCCCCCGACTTGCTCACTAGCACTCCTTGAGGCTAAATCATCAGGAACAGGGGCTCCAGCCATCTCTAGGCTTCCAGCTTCAATCTGCCCTTGGCCTCCTGCTGAGCCTTCACACAGACGTTTCAGCACACGCCAAGCCTCACACGCAGATTCAACGCTTTCCAGGTGCTGTTGCAAATTAGCATGAACACCTGCTCTCAACATGCAGATCTCAGCTCTCATAGCTTTCTCCCTCTGCATTTTCTCCTCCAGAGAAGCAGATTGCGACTTTCCTGCAACTCTGTCATCTCTGTCCACCAGTTGCACTGGTTCCCTTTGGGAAATGTCCCAAACTTCCGTGGCCATGAACCACGCTCTCACCCTTTTTGTCCAGGTATTCCACGCTTGGACGGTGAGTTCCTCAAGCTGTTCAAACGGAGCTTGAATCCCTTCCTGGCCATCTGCCATCTTCTCCCGTTCTCCCAAGGGGGCCCCAAGCTGTACTTACAATAACGTCAGCTCCACTGGCATCTCTCCCTGGAGAAACGATACCCTGCTGTTCTCAGCTCCTGGCTCCACAGCAAACCTCTGCGTTTTTCAGCTAGCTGCTTTCAAACTCCGAAGCTGCTCCTTTGCCTCCTGCTCGACACCGCAGACTTCAAACGCATTCCAGCAGTATCTTCCGTGACGGTTTTACAAGCGATTATTTAGGATCCATAACCTGTGACCTTTGGTTATTAGCCGTGACCCCCGCTAATTGATTTACGAACCTCGATTAGCGATTTTATGGCTGCCTGGTCCGGCGCGCTTCCGTCAGCTGCGCCACTCTGTCACGGCTCAGCAGAGTTTCACACAGCGGTGTAGAACTGTCACCAGCTTGATTCAGCTTCCAGACAAACAAACAGAGTCCAGCTTGTCTATTTACAGCATTTATTCCAACATTTCTTAGGAATTTCCAGGACTATTTGCAGCCATGCCAGACTTGCGTCTTTTCCCCACGGAGTACAGAGTGGGACTGGCAAACTTTGCCTCCAGCTCCTCCCGAGCTTCCAAAAGTGACGTCAGAATGGTGTGGCATCATGGGAAGAACTTAACTCGTTAAGCTCCAACTCCCACACTGTAGTCCCCCAAAAAAGCTGGAGACCCCTAGTTTGGGAAACACTGGACTGGATTGTCATCATTTTATTATTTGTACCTTGCCCATCTGATTGGGTTGCCCCAGCCACATAATAAAACATTACACATTAAAAAGCTTTCCTAAACAGGGCTGCCTGAAGATGTCTTTTAAAGGTTGTATAGTTGCTCATCTCCTTGACTTCTGACGGGAGAGTGCTCCACAGGGTGGGTGCCACTACCAAAAAGGCCCTCTCTAGATGATCCTCAGGGTTCCTTCCATCTCTACAGTTCTATGATTCTATGAAGTCCATGTCAACGTAGCAATCTAAACAACCCTTTGTGTTTGTCTTCATCCTTTCCACCTTGGATAGCTGTTACACCTTATGCTTGTTTTGTGGTTTGGGGAGGCAGCATGCTTTAAGCAATTAATTGGTTGAAAGCACACTGAAACAGAATGTCACGTCAGTGCTCCTCTATGTGCAACTTACAGCGCTTAAAGCAGTAAACTAGGAGATCCCTTCTGCTCTTAAACCAGCTGCCTCTCCCAAGTGTCTCAGAGCATAGCCAAGGCAATTGTGAAGGGTCAATGCAGCATGTTGGATTTCTTGAACTCGGAAGGGTTGTAGGAAGGGTGTTAAGGAATCTTGTGGAAATATGGAACCTTGAGGTTTATATAAATTCCAGCCCTCAAGTGGACTGTGGAAGTGGTTTTGACTAACCGTGTACATTCCAGTGCCCAAGATATTTACATCACAAACATAGGGAATTAATAGCAGACCCTCCATGTGTCCCTATTTTCCAGGGACAGTCTCCGATTTATAGAAGCTGTCCCAGTTTCTGATTTGATCCTGGAATGTCCCGCTTTTCCTTAGGATGGCCCTATTTCCATTGGATAAATGTTGGAGGGTATGGAGTTATGCAACCCCCTGAGCCAAGGAGATAAGTAACTATACAACCTTTAGAAGACCTCTGAAGGCAGCCCTTTATAGGGAAGTTTTTAAGTGATTTAAGTTTTGTCATGTTTTTTATATATGTTGGAAGCTGCCCAGAGTGGCTGGAGCCCAGCCAGACAGGGCATTATTATTTTTATTATTAATTGGATGTTCCTATTTTCATCAGAGAAATATTGGAGGGTATGCAATAGGTTTCTGTTTCCTCTGTGGTTCAGTAGATACACTTTTCCCTCCTTTGAAATACACCGTTTCATGCAAAGCTTCACTTTTAATAAGCAGCAGGAGTAGGAAGCCTTTTAAATGGATCCTTTGAAACACAAGAAATGCTGCATTCTTTGGCAGATACCATATGGCATACCTCACAGATGGCTGCTGGAGCACCACTCGGCCAGCTGTCTTCTTCACCACCAAGATGGATGGCACCCTGGATGTCTGGGACTTCCTCTTCAAACAGAATGACCCTACACTCAACTTGAAGGTGATTCCGGAGGGAACAAACATATCCACATTTCAGATTCTTCTGTTGCAGTCTTCCTGTTCTGAGACTTCCACTCTCTAGAGGCAGAACGTTAACTTGGAAGATCGCTAGCTTGGTGCCCATTTGAAATTAAGTAGTGGTTTTTGTCACTTCTGCCGGGCTTTGTAGTAGCTCTGGGTGACTCTGGTGCTGCAATGGTAGCCAAATAGTTAAGTATGGGCTCCAGCAGGTAGCCACTTTCTTGGAAGGGGAAAGTTTGTTCATCTGTGTGCCTTGTCCTGTTTGAAAATGGCTGCATTTTTGCCGCAGTTACATTTGTTTGAAGGCCTCTGCATGAAACAGCTTCCAAACATGCATAATTTCTGCAGGCTAAATGCCAATTTACACACATATGGCCCACTTTTCTTATATGGAGAAAACCTCTGTGCAAGGAAAATGTGGGGAGCATCCCCCAAAAGGTGGCAAAATGGGGCAACAGAATGGCATTTGAATAAAACCCTGAAAAATCTGTTCTGCTGTTGATCCTTTTAATCTGAGCTAAGCACTCAGTCCTTGAAAATGTACTGGCATTGAAATGTCAGCAAACCCTTCGCTCCTGAATGGGTCTTTCTTCAACAGGTCTGTGATGATCCTCTCTTCAGCCTGCGTTTACAGGACAACGGGCGTTTTATTGGCTGTGGCTCCAAACTGGGTACGGTGACACTGCTGGAATTTTCCTCTGGCCTATGTACCTTGCAACGGAATGAGAAGAACCTGGCTTCCGCAGTGAGTGTCTCTTGCTTCCTAGGGGGCAAATTGGGGGGGCGAGGCAAACAGACCTCCTTGCAGGAATGTGTGCATGTGTTTTGTTCCTCTAGTTCAGGGGTAGGGGACCTCCAGCCCAGGTGCTGCGAATGTGGCCTGTAGACCTCTCCTTCTAGCCCTCAGACTTCTGCCAAGGCCATGGCCCTGTTACACACCCTCCTCAAGTGTTTTGGCTTCCTCAGCCTGGATAGCTCAGTTGGTTAGAACATGGTACTGATAACGCCAAGGTTGCAGGTTCGATTCCAATATGAGACAGCTGCGTATTCCTACATTGTACTAGAAGATCCTCAGGGTCTCTTCAAACTCTATAATTCTATGACTCGAATGTGTCCTTGAATTGTGTGAATGCCTCTTGATAGCCTGATTAATATAGGTTAATACCTTAGTTTATTGTAAACTTTTTTAAAAAATAAACTTGTAGAAAAATGATGGGATCTGCCATATATCTTTAAAATGAGACAGGTCTGCATCTCTCTAATAGGAAGGTTAATGAACTATCACAGGACCCCAACACAGGGCTCAGAAACCCCATACAGTGGTACCTCGGGTAACAGACGTTTCAGGTTACAGACTCCGCTAACCCTGAAATAGTACCTCAGGTTAATAACTTTGCCTCAGGATGAGAACAGAAATTGCGCGGCAGCGGGAGGCCCCATTAGCTAAAGTGGTACCTCAGTTTAAGAACAGTTTCAGGTTAAGAACAGACCTCCAGAACGAATTAAGTTCTTAACTTGAGGTACCACAGTAGTCCAAAGTTAGTGGCATGACTGATTTAGCCTCCGTGAGGTAGGCCGCTTCAGTTCCACCTACGGGGCTCCCTTGAATCCTTTTCAGCCTGTAATCCTTCTGTGCACCTCAGATGTTTGAGCGGGAGACGAAACGAGAGAAGATTCTGGAGGCCCGCCACCGCGAAATGCGTCTTAAGGAGAGGACCAAGACAGAGAGCAAGGAGGACCGGGGAAAAGAGGACGTGGAAGAGGAAAAGCCGGAGGAGATCCTGGCACGGGTGCAGAAGGAGTTCTTTGATGTCATCGAGGGAGAGCTCAAGCGCAGGGAGCGAGCAAAAGCCAAGCCCAAAACTGGCGACGACCAGGTAACAGGGCCGCTGAGAAAGATGCAAAGGCTGACTCTGCAAGCACAGCACAAAGTCCAGGGAGGTTGATGAGTCTTAAAATAGCTGCCAGGTATCATTTACGGAAATGTATGTAACCCTGGGGTTGTCTGGCGATGAACGACAGGATAGGAATTACATGCAGGAGGAGACAAATAAATTGTTGTTTAGTCATTTAGTCATGTCCGACTCTTCATGACCCCATAGACCAGAGCACGCCAGGCACTCCTGTCTTCCGCTGCCTCCCACAGTTTGGTCAAACTCATGTTGGTAGCTTCGAGAACACTGTCCAACCATCTCGTCCTCTGTTGTCTCCTTCTCCTTGTGCCCTCCATCTTTCCCAACATCAGGGTCTTTTCCAGGGAGTCTTCTCTTTTCATGAGGTGGCCAAAGTCTTGGAGCCTCAGCTTCAGGATCTGTCCTTCCAGTGAGCACTCAGGGCTGATTTCCTTCAGAATGGATAGGTTTGATCTCCTTGCAGTCCACGGGACTCTCAAGAGTCTCCTCCAGCACCATAATTCAAAAGATAAATAAATAAAGTAGAAGAAATAGCCTCCAAGAATGTGACATCATGGTACAGGGGCACTTAATGCATAGCAAGAGAAGGAATGTTCCAGGAAGATGTTTCAGATGGCCACATGTCTTATAACATCCTTCCATATTTCAGGAGCGGACATTTGACGAAGAAGACGATGAACCAATCCTTCCTAAGGTCAGTATTCCTGATCCCACTCCCAAATATCATTTAATGCATGGGTAAGCAAACTAAGGCCCAGGGGCCGGATCTGGTCCAATCGTTTTCTAAATCCAGCCCACAGACGGTCTGGGAATCAGCGTGTTTTTACATGAGTAGAATGTGTCCTGTTATTTAAAATGCATCTCTGGGTTATTTGTGGGACCTGACTGGTGTTTTTACATGAGCAGAATGTGTGCCTTTATTTAAAATGCATCTCTGGGTTATTTGTGGGGCATAGGAATTCGTTCATTTTTCCCCCCTTCAAAATATAGTCTAGCCCCCCCCCCAGGCCTGAGAGACAGTGGACCGGCCCCCTGCTGAAAAAGTTTGCTGACCCCTGATTTAATGTGTGGAGTATCCCTGATCTGCAAGATATCCAAGAAACTCTGGACCCGTCCCAACCTCCTTAAAATAGAAGAACACTCTTGTTAATGGAGCTTGCCCACTGACCCAAGTGAACTTGTCACACTAGCCAACAAGAATGACCATAAAACAGGAGCATGGATGGGATTGGTTGATCCGTATGAGGTATTTGCCACAGCTATGAACATAAGAATAGTGTGCCGCATCAGGCTAGAACAGTGCTTCCTAAACTTTGGCCTCCAGCTGTTTTTGGACTACAACTCCCATCATCCCTAGCTGGAAAGACCAGAACCAGGGGTGATGGGAATTGCAGTCCAACAAACAGGTGGACACCCAGGTTTGGGAAACACTGGGCTAGAAGATTTAACAACAACATTAGTAAATGTGTTCCCACCACCACTGCCAACATGGAGGCGAACAATCGGTTGCCATTCCTCAATAAATTATCTAATTTACAATGCATGGTTGCTCGGCGTTTTTACCCAGATATGGCCATGGATCCCTCAGACTTTATACCGAGACTGAAAAGAAGGTTCTAGGGTATTTTAGGAACATAGTTGTCATCATCAGAGCCAACTCCTAGTTTCCTTTGCTTTCCCCAATCAAATATCTGAGAAGGCCTGCCATCCTCCCAAGGTGATGGACATTGCCATTCAAATGGCATACGTGTGCTGTGTCCTGTGATTGATTATGTGAGGCTGGGCTTACCTGCCCCCCCAAAAAATATTCAATTTGGCAAACCTGGCTGCCATATACCTAGTCAGACCATTGGTCCATCCGGTTCAGAACTGTCCACACTGACTGGTGGCGGCAGCAGCTCTCCTAAGAACATAGGAAGAGCCTGTTAGATCAGGCCCATGTCCCATCTAGCCCTGAAGGAGCGTCTCCACCCCCATTGTTCAGCCCGGACACTGAGGTCCAGCTCCGAGGGCCTTCTGGTGGTTCCCTCACTGCGAGGAGTGAGATTACAGGGAACCAGGCAGAGGGCCCTCTCAGTAGTGGCTCCTGCCCTGTGGAACACCCTCTCACCCGTTGTCAAGGAAATAAACAACTACAGTGGTACATCGGGTTACATACGCTTCAGGTTACAGACTCCGCTAACCCAGAAATATTACCTCAGGTTAAGAACTTTGCTTCTGGATGAGAACAGAAATCGTGCAGCAGCGGCGCAGGGGCAGCAGGAGGCCCCATTAGCTAAAGTGGTGCTTCAGGTTAAGAACAGTTTCAGGTTAAGAACAGACCTCCAGAACGAATTAAGTACTTAACAAGAGGTACCACTGTATCTGACTTTTAGAATAATAATAATAAGTAATAATATTTTTTTTATTTATACCTGGCCCTTCCCGGCCAGAGCTCAGGGCGGGTAACACCAGTAAAATTACAATAAAAATATAAAAATAAAAAACCAATTTAAAATACAGGTTAAAATATAATTTAAAATGCAGCCTCATTTTAATAGTAGCCCATAGATCAAAACCATAAGGGGAAGGAAACATAAGGGTCAGACTGAGTCCAAACCAAAGGCCAGGCAGAACAGCTCTGTCTTGCAGGCCCTGTGGAAAGATGTCAAGTGCTGCAGGGCCCTGGTCTCTTGTGACAGAGCGTTCCACCAAGTCGGGGCCAGTACTGAAAAGGCCCTGGCCCTCGTTGAGACCAATCTAACCACCTTGCGACTTGGGACCTCCAAAGTGTTGTCCTCCGCAGGGCATACCAGGAGAGGCGGTCCGGTAGGTACGAGGGTCCTAGGCCGCATAGGGCTTTAAAGGTCAAAACCAGCACCTTAAACCTGATCCTGTACTCCACCAGGAGCCAGTGCAGAAGACACCTGAAGGCAGCCCTGTATCGGGAAATTTTTAATGTCTAATGTTTTAGAAAAAAAATTATGTGCTGTAAGCCGCTCAGAGTGGCTGGGGAAACCCAGCCATATGGGCAGGGTATAAATAAATAAAAATATGATGATTATAGTCCAGCATCCTGTTCTTACAGTGGCTTAACAGTTGCCTGCAGGGAAACCAGCAGGCAGGATTCAAGCACGAGAGCACTCTCCTTTCCTGGGGTTTCCAGCAACTCCCTTCAGCACGATTGCTGCCTCCCAGTTGTGGAGGGAAAACATAGCCATCATAGCTAGTTGCCTTGATAGCCCTCTCCCTGAATTTGTGCAATCCTCTCTGAAGTTGGGGGCAATCCCTGCCTCCTGCAAGAATGAGTTCCATACTCTTCTTAGCATTACTTCTGTCACAGCCAGTTTGCGCGGCTACAGGGACCACGTAACGCTCAGGGCTGACCTGTGGCCTTCAGCAGAATCGTATGGCAGAGTTCCTCAGGGGCCGCGTTGCCTCAGACTGCAGGTGGGGTTTCCAAACTTATGTTTGTAGGAACTAGTACAGTGGTACCTCTGGTTACGTACTTAATTCGTTCTGGAGGTCCGTTCTTAACTTGAAAATGTTCTTAACCTGAAGCACCACTTTAGCTAATGGGGCCTCCTGCTACCGCTTCGCCGCCAGAGCACAATTTCTGTTCTCATCTTGAAGCAAAGTTCCTAACCCGAGGTAATATTTCTGGGTTAGCAGAGTCTGTAACCTGAAGCGTATGTAACCTGAATCGTATGTAACCCAAGGTACCACTGTACACCAGGGAAAACATTAAGTTGAAAAACCCTTTCCCCTGAATTTCTCGTTTTCTATGTGCAGTGGGTTGCCTTTTTGGTTTTGGTTTTTACTGTGGGATTTTTAAAAAATGCAATTCCTCACCTGTCTGAAGTGGTTTCCAATTCATTATGGTAACTTTTAATCCAGAAGAGATAAGGATATACCTCTCCCAGAGACTGATTTTGAGGGGAGATCACTTGTTAGTGCAGACTTGCAAAGACATATTCCTGGTTTCTGTTTTTTGCAGGAGGAAGAGGAAGAGGAAGAGGAAGAGGAAGAGGAGGAGGAGGAGGAGGAGGAAGAAGAAGAAGAAGAAGAAGAAGAAGAAGAAGAAGAAGAAGAAGAAGAAGAAGAAGAAGAAGAAGAAGAGTGAATGGAGAACCCTGAAATTCCTGAATGGAATTTATATGCCTTCCTGTTTGCTCTTTCTATCATTATTTTTTTACACAACAGACTCTATCAATAAATGTAGCAACATTTTTTTGCACTTTTCTCCCGCTACTCTATCCTAACCCGAACGAGTGTCCAGCTGAGTCCTAAGTGCCTTTGCCATGGAAACTTGCAATAACTCTCAGTGCCTGAGGGACAGAAATAAAATTTGAGGTCGCCGTGATGAATTGATAGCAATACAGGGCTGAAAACAAGAAAAGGAACTTCCGCATAGATGACCCTTTCATATTCTGCACAGGAGAGAGAAATCCATAAATGCCAACAAGGGGAAATTAGTCCTTTTGCAGCGCATCTGCCACGGGGGAGGGAGCAAGATGCTTTTGTTGCTGCCATCTGAAGGTGTGGTACAGTACTGTGACAGTTTATAGTGTTGAGTGGCATTAATAAAGCACTTTAGGCAAGTCAGCCAAGCGACATAGGAGATAACAGAGTGATTTCAGATGGGGGCTTAAATTGCAAAAAGGTCATCGAGATATTATAAGCAGGTCATTATTAGCCATATGGGGTTCCCTGCCCCAATTTCTCCCAGAAACACATCTAGATTAAATAGGGGGGAAATAAAGATTGATATATATGTGGAGCCCTGATCTCATAATAAATACCTGTGTGGAAGCATTCAGAGACATATAATAAGGACTCATCCACACTTCTGCTTGTTCTGTACTTAGAAAGTATGGGTCTGAGTGGCTGTCTGCTTTTCCAAGTGGTTTTGCCTTTTGCCCTGCTGCTTTCTCCGGGAAAACCCACTCTTCGGCAATAAATCAGAGGAAACATCAGTCTGGGGGGAAACCCAATAGTGGGGTAGGAGAGCTGAAGAAAATTTCACATCTGGCAACCTATGTGTGCCTTTGGTTTCAGATAGTACATGGGTAGACGACTCTTAAAAGCCTGGGACACACATTTTCACTGTGGCCCAATAGATGTAGTTGGACTCCAACTCCCATCATCCCCAGTGGTCAGGGATGATGGGAGCTGTAGTCCAACAATACTTAGAGGGCCACAGGTCTCCCCCACCCCCACCCCCCGCGCTCTGTATTTTTCCTTTGGGGTGACTAGTTCTGCAGGTCAAATTGTGAATAATAATAATAATGCTTTATCTAGAAATATTGAACCCTTTGAGCCTTGGCACCTGAATATATTTCCACAAAGGGTGGGTTTTCTTTCCAGTGTCACCCACTCACTTTTCCGAGAGAGAGGTGTAAAATTTCCTCTTCACCAGCCCAGCACAGTTGCAAAGTAGCATCCATCTCCTCCTCCTCTCAAAGCCCTCCTTAATGAGATTTCAGATCCTAGAATTGGCCATCAGTGCCCTATAATCACTCTGTGTAATACAATGGAAAGATGGTATCTGATCTCCCCCCCCCCCCATTTTTTTATTGATTTTCCAAAAAAAAAAATTAACAAACAAACATAAATCTCAACTGTATTTAAACCAAACTTAGTAACGTTGTTAAGTGACTTCCTCGTATCCCCCTGGTTGAATTTCAGTGGATATCATTCGAACGGTTTTCCAAAACCAATATTCTAATAAAATTAACTTAATCACTTAACATCTTTCTTTCTTTCACATTCCGCATTAAACATATTAATTCATCACATTACCTATTTCAATCCTAAGTCTATCTGTTTTTTGCAAGCATCTCCAATTAATTTAACTTAACATGTTTAACTAAATAGTCTTTAAATTTCGTCCATTCTTCCTGATATTCCTCCTCCTTCTGGTCGCGGACTCTTCTGGTCAGATCAGCCAGCTCCGAAAAATCCATCATTTTCATCTGCCAGTCTTCCACTGTTGGTACTTCTTGTGTTTTCCAATTCTTAGCTAATAAAATTTGAGCAGCAGTTGTGGCATATAAAAATAATTTAACATCTTTCTTGGGCAATTCCCAACCTGTTATTCCAGGTATCTGATCTTAAAGCTGTTTCCTTCCTGCTCCTTTTAATGTCTGAGCCAAAGGAATCTTTGCATTTGCTGCCTCCAACGCGACAAGAGAAAACTCCCACTGTCGCTTCTCAAATCCACAGTGCTTCAAATGGCAAAGGACACAGAGAGAGACACAGACACAAAGACAGTTGAGCTACAATAACCAGAAGCATTGGCGCCAGGAACCACGCAACAGAGAGCGAAGGCCAGTTATCGCAGCAAAGTCAACATATTCAGGCCTTACTATTGCAGGGCAACAGCTCCACCATTCCCTGTTGGTTAAATTATTAATGGGATGCTCATCTTGCAGCTCATGCAAAACACTTTCTCCTCGAGGTAGAAGCAGAGGGTGAGAGTAATGGAGAAGAGCTGCCTCCAATGGAGTCTTGTTACAGTCTTTATTATTATTTTTTCCTTCCTGATGTGCACACGGCATCTGGCCAATGCACAAAATGCACTTGAAAACACACAGTCTCTGCTGTTAGTTACTTAGCAAGTTACTACTCAAAGGTTGAGATCTCCCTTTGGTAAACTTGTTTGAAAGTGCTCACAATTTTGCATGCCAAGAGCAGTTCCAAACATACTGAAATCCTAAGTTTCTAGCTCTCGTGATCTTTCTTTTGCACCCTGTGCGATCCCACCACGCTTCTTATCATTGCTGCTGCATAAACTGGATGCCCTTCCCATGGAGCATTGTGTCTGTCTCATGAAGGTCCCCATGATATATAAAGGTAAAGGGACCCCTGACCATTAGGTCCAGTCGTGGCTGACTCTGGGGTTGTGGCGCTCATCTCGCTTCATTGGCCAAGGGAGCCGGTGTACAGCTTCCGGGTCATGTGGCCAGCATGACTAAGCCGCTTCTGGCGAACCAGAGCAGCACACGGAAACGCCATTTACCTTCCCGCTGGAGTGGTACCTATTTATCTACTTGCACTTTGATGTGCTTTCAAACTGCTAGGTTGGCAGGAGCTGGGACCGAGCAATGGGAGCTCACCCCGTTGGGGGGATTCGAACCGCCGACCTTTTTATCGGCAAGTCCTAGGCTCTGTGGTTTAACCCACAGCGTCACCCACGTCCCTCCTGATATATAGGGGCTTTATATATAGGAGGGTTTAAAAAACAGCACACTCCTTGCAGCTAATAATTAGACAGTTGCAGGGAGGTGGGAGGGAAAAAGAAAACGGGGAAGCAAGCAATCCCAGGCACTATTTCTTCATAATTGATCTGCTTTTGCTGTGTCTCTTCTTAAGCCTTCCTCTAGGCAACCTCACAGCAATATGGTCCTTAGTTTAGCTCAGGGGTCAGCAAACTTTTTCAGCAGGGGGGCCGGTCCACTGTCCCTCAGACCTTGTGGGGGGCCAGACTATATTTTTTTGGGGGGATGAATGAATTCCTATGCCCCACAAATAACCCAGAGATGCATTTTAAATAAAAGGACACATTCTACTCATGTAAAAACATGCTGATTCCCGGACTGTCCGTGGGCCGCATTTAGAAGGTGATTGGGCTGGATCTGGCCCCCGGGCCTCAGTTTGCCTACCAATGGTTTAGCTCTTCAGCGGTAGCTGGAGGAGAGGGAGAGGCCAAGTGTAGCATTCGTGACATTGTACTTGAATAGTATTATGAGTTTGTGGTGTTCAGCTGAGTGCCAGACCTCTCTAATCCCTGCATCGAGCACGTGTTAAAATCTAATCAAGGCTTCTAATGGAAATGGCCTGCGAGTGTTCGGTGCCAGGGGTGCCAATCTGAATATAATATTTGAGGGAAACCCCCCTCAAATATTTTATTAGGGGGAGGCGAAGGGACCACGGCCCCTAGGAGTTGGCTCCTATGTTCGGTGATGAAGCAAAGGCACTCTGCACATGTTCTGGGGCGAAGCTGTTTGATGGCTTACTTCGGGACATCCTCCAGGACGAATGCCAGAATCTCTGGAAACCGGCTGAGTTCTCTGGCTGCAGCCACCGCAGGTCCTTCTCTATCTGGCCATCTGCCATGGATGCTTCTCAGCCGAGATTCCTGCATTGCAGGGATGGACTAGATGAAATTGGGGGGGGGATCCCTTCCAACTCTACGATCCCATGATTCTATCCTTCCGTGGCACCCGCCCCCCACTCCCTCTTCGGTACTAGGCGCCAGAGGGCGACGCGGAGCAGGACAAGACCGCGCAGCCCAGCCAATCGCGCGCCTCTGTGTCACCAGGAGGAAGCCTCCCGCGCGCCCGGTTGTTGTGTACACTTTGGAAAGATCTCCAGGGGACCCGAAACACCAGGAGGCAGCGAGAGGAAGAAAGAGAGAGACAGAGGCGCGAGACGGCGGGGGCAGAGAAAAGGCTGAGCCTCTGCAGATCCCAGATGGGGAACGGCAGAGTCCCCCAAGGCGAGGCGCAGGCGGAGCTGCAGCTTGCGGCAGCTCTCCAAAAAGGGAAGGCGCGCGCGTAATTTGGCAAGGTGCGGGCGCCCGTCGAATGGCGACGCCTCCCAAGTCTTGCCTCGGACTGAGAAGCGCCCGCTTGGCTTTTCCCGGTCGGAATGAACTGAGCCTGAAACGGACCAGCCTCGGGTAAAGAAGGGAGAAAGAGGTGAAATCGAGAAGTCAAAAGGAGGATCCGCACGTGGCTGACGCTTGTTTGTTAGTTCCCACCCAGCAGCCCCCGGTTTTCCATCCACCCTCCTCGCCTTCTGGGTGCGCACCTGTCATGATCATGAAGGAGACGGGCGACTCCAAGGACCAGCAGCTCACGGTGAGTGAAAGGGGCTCCTTGTTTCTAAGTCCTCTCCAGGGGTGAAAAGGAAGGGAAGCGGGCGGTGAAGTCCATCAGCAGGACGAGAAACAAAAGTTGGCTAGCGCTTTTTGAAATGGTATACACGCACGGACACGCGCACGCAATTGGCAAAGAAACCCGAATACAACGGCATGGGGATCGAGTTGATTAATAGCTGAGTTGGTTGTGTTAGACGGTAAGTATATGAAAGGTCAAAAAAGGAGGTGTCCTAAGAGTGCCCCTTGGTGATCAGCTTTCTCCCTTATCAAAATGGGATCCAGAGAGAGCTTCGCTGACTCTATGAGCGCAGCCTGTCTGGCAGGTTAGAATAGCTGGAGTTATGCAGTGAAATAAATCCTCTTATCTTATGCCCCAGACCTAAAAGGTCAAGCCCTGTAAACATATTTAGCTGCAAACAATGACCTGGGTTAGCAAAGTATGTGTCAGTTCTCCTGTCCACTAGTTTTATTCCCTAGGTGCAGATAAAACTTCAGGCTGGCTAAGCATTTTCTTTATAGTATAAGTTATTTTAAATATTGTTTTTAACGCTGTAACCCACCCTGGGAGCTTAGGGTGAACAACAAACAAACAAAAGTGTTGCTAAATAAAATGTTATCCAATGATGGTTAGGCAGGCTGCATCTTGGTGGAGAGTCTTGTCTACCTGTTTCTTAAGGAGTCGGGGTGCATTGTGGCTGTTGCCTCTGGTGCACGCATAGGGAAAAGCTCCTGAGTATTTTGCTGTGTGCATTGCATCACACCGGACCTGTATAGCCTTGTGTATCTGAATCGATATTTGGATAAGGAGTGGATAGGGGCTACCCTGGGATGAAAATAATGAAAACTGACACGATGATAACCAGGAGTCAATTGTTGTGTGTTCATGGCATAGAGTGGCAATTGTCGTGCACAATGGGATCATTTTGGCAATCAACATTCAGATAATTCAATTCCGGTTGCAATGTATGTGCAGCCTGCTGTGTTTTCCTACACAATTATGCTAATTCAGGCATAGGCAGACTCGGCCCTCCAGGTGTTTTGGGACTACAACTCCCATCATCCCTAGTTAACAGGACCAGTGGTCAGGCATGATGGGAGTTGTAGTCCCAAACCATCTGGAGGGCCGAGTCTGCCTAGGCCTGTGCTAATTGGAGCATCCTCAGCGCAAAGGCATGGGCCACATAAGTATGAAGTGAAAACAGGCTCCTGCCTCGTGGATCTTTCAATGTAAAAAGAAATGATGGAGATAAAAGGCACAGAGAGGGATGGGGCCAGAGGGGGAGAGAGTAATAGGGGAAGGGGCTGTGGCTTAGTGGTAGAGCACGTGATCTCTCAAGCGTCTGTCTCAGTATAAGGCAGATTTCTATATTCCTATGTAGGAGCCTGGGGACGCGGGTGGCGCTGTGGGTTAAACCACAGAGCCTAGGAGTTGCGGTTCGAATCCCCGCGGCAGGGTGAGCTCCCATTGCTCGGTCCCTGCTCCTGCCAAACTAGCAGTTCAAAAGCACGTCAAAGTGCAAGTAGATAAATAGGTACCGCTCCGGCGGGAAGGTAAACGGTGTTTCTGTGCACTGCTCTGGTTTGCCAGAAGCAGCTTAGTCATGCTAGCCACATGACCTGGAAGCTGTACGCCGGCTCCCTCGGCCAATAAAGCGAGATGAGCACTGCAACCCCAGAGTCGCTCACGACTGGACCTAATGGTCAGAGGTCCCTTTACCTTTACCTATATAGGAGCCTAGACCAGAAGGCATATATGTGGAGCCACCCCTACTGAGAATGTAACCAACTTTATTCAAGAACGTTTGTAAGCCAACATTGTACTTGTAAAGTGCTTCAATAACTTTTATTGAAAAGCAGTACAGTATGTCCATATTCTAACTAACCAGCTAATTAAATAAGCCGTTATACCTGTTGCACAAGAGAGTGTGCTTTATCTAAACTCTGGTAATATAAAATTCTAATTCCTAGGTATACAGTCATCTGTAAATTGTATCTCAGTTATGCAGACTTTTTAAAAAAAAAAACATAATTTTTTTAATCTAGATTTTCAAGATAGCCTACAAAAGATAACCATAAAACAGATCAGAAACAAAAGCAGTTGTCGTAGCAACAATAAAAATGCAAAAAGCAGTAGATACAGAATTGCATTTCAGTTATGCAGACTTCGATTTCCTCTCTGCTTTTTTTTGAATGATGCTCCAGCTTAAGATAGGTGAAGTTCTACTGTGTCCGTACGACAAAATGACATTAAACAGATGGGCAGGTATAAGTAAATTATTATTATTATTATTATTATTATTATTATTATTATTATTATTATTTAGGGTTTAGAGGGGTGGTTTAGAAACTGCAACGAGTTTCTTAACGGCAGCCCATGTGATGCTGTATAAAATGGTGTGGGGGGTTTTGAGGGGAAAAACCTTTCAAGGGCATTTCTGTTGGAGGAAGAATAAGAAACAAGCGGATCTTTCAGACTGAACCCAACATAAGAATAAGGCCTGTTTTTTTCAGGAGCTTCTGTGTTTGATTTAAAACCAGCTGTGTTTTAACTTCTCAAACGCCAAGGTACAGTCTTGCCTAGAAAGTATGCCCTCTAGATTGTGTCCTGAAAGCCTTTCTTCCAAATTCTGGACCTCATGTGATGAGAAAGTGGGCATTTTGGTAAACAAACAGCTCCAGTGATGGAACATCTTGCAGCTCTGGGCTGTTGTCTTTAGAGGGCGAGTGGGGAAAAGAAATGACCCTTGCTGGCTCACGTGGCTGCAGCAGCTTCTGTAGACCCATGGCTCAGCGGTGTCTGAAGCCAGAGATGCTGCTTTCTGGACAGTGTTTCCTTTCATCCAGGGAAAAAGACTGTAATTGTCTGTGTGTGGCTGCCTGCCAAGGCCTCTGAGAGACGCAGGTTCTCTCTCTAGACAGGCGATGCTCAGGTGAAGCACACTGGGCAGGGCGGTGGTGGAAGAAATTGACCGAAGGAAGTTCGGAAGTGGAAGGAACTTCCTTCATGCTTTTTGTCTCTGGACAGCCATGACTCCCATGAAGGTGCTAAGCGTCTCTCTCTCTCCCCACCCCACCCCCTTCTCCTCCTCATCTTCCTTGAATCAGTAGGGGGTGGAATCCCTCTGTAGCTCATAATCCATCTCCTCTTTGTATTCTAGGTGGCTCTTCGCATACGGCCGGTCAGCTTGGCAGAGCTGGAAGAAGGAGCCACGCTCATAGCTCACAAAGTGGATGATCAGGTACCATGGGGTCCTCCTTCCTGATGCCTTGCAAAGTGGTGGGAAGGGGACTGGGGATGGTGCCGGATGAGATGGGACTTTGAAATCCAGCATCAAGGATGAGCTATGTGGATGGGTTTCAATAATTTAAACACAAACACACACATAATGCAGCACAGGTCACTGAAATAATAGTAATAATAATAATACAGTGGTACCTCGGGTTAAGTACTTAATTCGTTCCAGAGGTCTGTTCTTAACCTGAAACTGTTCTTAACCTGAAGCACCACTTTAGCTAATGGGGCCTCCTGCTGCCACTCGGCTGGTGGAGCACAATTTCTGTTCTCATCCTGAAGCAAAGTTATTAATCTGAAGCACTATTTCTGGGTTAGTGGAGTCTGTAACCTGAAGCGTATGTAACCTGAAGCATATGTAACCCGAGGTACCACTGTAATAATAATAAATTATTTGTACCCTGCCCATCTGGCTAGGTCTCCCCAGCCACTCTTGGCGGCTTCCAACAAAGATTAAAAATACATTAAAATGTCACACAATAAAAACTTCCCTGAAAAGGGCTGCCTTCAGATGTCTTCTGAATGTCAGGTAGTTGTTTATCTCTTTGACATCTGATGGGAGGGCGTTCCACAGGGCGGGCGCCACTACTGAGAAGGCCCTCTGCCTGGTTCCCTGTAGCTTTGCTTATCGCAGTGAGGGAACCGCCAGAAGGCCCACGGCGCTGGACCTCAGTGTCTGGGCAGAACGATGGGGGTGGAGATGCTCCTTCAGGTATACTGGGCTGAGGCTGTTTAGGGCTTTAAAGGTCAACACCAACACTTTGGTGGTGCAATAGCCACCAAGAGTTCAGGGCTGCTGAAGGGAGTAATCTGTTGCATAAAGAGGGTCCCTGAGGCTCCAAGCTGCCTGGGCAACGCGACCTCTGATCCAGAAGGTCTGGTGCATCATCTCGAAGGCTGGAAGATGCACCTCACATAGGAAGTAGAGGAAGCTGCTTTGCCTGTTGGTTATCCTATTGGTTTGTTTAGCTTGGTAGCAGCCAATACAATGCCCTCCAGACTGCACTTGGACTACAGTTCCCATCATCCCTGGCCATTGACCATGTTGGCCGAGATTCTTGGGAATTGTAGTCCAGCAACATCTGAAGGGCACCATGCTTGCTATCATTGATCTAGTCCAGCCTTTCTCAACCTGTGGGTCCCCAGATGTTGTTGAACTACAACTCCCGTCACCCCTAGCTAGCAAGGCCAGAGCTCAGTTGTAGTCCAACAACATCTGGGGACCCACAGGTTGAGAACCGCAGATCTAGTCCGTTATTGGATTCCAGGAAGTCTCCAATGACTCAGGCAGTGGCCGTCCTCCACCCCCTCCTATCCAGTCCTCTTAACTCAATTGCCTGAGACTGATCGTGGGATCTTTCGAATGCAGGCACGTATTCTGAGCTGCTTCCTGGAGGGATAGTTTAGTTGGTAGAGTGTGAGACTCTTAATCTCAGGGTTGTGGGTTCCAGACCCACGTTGGGCAAAAGATTCCTGCATTCCGGGGGGGGGGGGGTAGACTAGATGGTCCTCATGGTCCCTTCCAACTCTACAATTTTATGATTCCTGCTAAGCAGGTGCTACGGACCTCCGCCCCTCTAAAGACGATGGGGCCATGACCTTGCTTTCCTCATCGTGGGCCTTGGACTCGCTTTCTTGTTTCCTGACCTGCCTTGCCAGCTGCTGAAGGTTATAAATGAATTCTCCTCTTTATTCTTAAGGTTAGGCACAGTGGCACAGAAAGCAGGCTTGGCCTGTCTTCAAATGAAGCCCTGACAGTGTGGGAACACTGGCAAATGTTAAAGTGAATGAGAAAGGGGTGATCCTAGTGACTTGGCACTGAAGATTATCAATCCGGGGAAGGAGATTGCTGAGAAATCAAGTAATAGTGGGCTTTGGACTAATAATATTACTGTGGTACCTCGGGTTAAGAACTTAATTCGTTCCGGAGGTCCGTTCTTAACCTGAAGCTGTTCTTAACCTGAGGTACCACTTTAGCTAATGGGGCCTCCCACTGCCACCGCTGCGGGATTTCTGTTCTCATCCTGAAGCAAAGTTCTTAACCTGAGGTACTATTTCGGGTTAGCAGTCTGTAACCTGAAGCGTCTGTAACCTAAAGCGTCTGTAACCTGAAGCGTCTGTAACCCGAGGTACCACTGTATTTTTAAAAGCTGTGTACATGCTTAAGCCCAGTTAGCAGGGATGACATAGACCAGACTTTATATCTGCAGAGATCTCTTTCCCACTCGGCTTGCTTGCTGAGGAATCGCTGCATTTGCAGTGGATTTTGGGGTACATTAAGGCACACTCTGGGTTCACCCTGGACTTGGCTGCTGCCCCTCTCTTGAGCTGATGAACTGATCATCTTTGCTTTTTTCAGAGACGATTGTTCGCGGTAGCTGGCTTCCAAATGAGGAATCCAAAACTATGTGGAAACTGTCACTATGCATTTGGGAATTAAACTCTTTTCTGTGCAAGGCCAACTCTGCCATGTGGCACAAATGATGATGATGATGATGATGATGATGATAATAATAATAATAATAATAATAATAATAATAATAATAATAATAATATTTATACCCTGCCCATCTGGCTGGGTTTCCCCAGCCACTCTGGGCAGCTTCCAACAGAACACTAAAAACAGAATAAAACTTCCCTAAACAGGGCTGCCTTCAGATGTATTCTAAAAGTCAGATAGTTGTTTAGTTCCTTGACATCTGATGAGAGGGCGTTCCACAGGGCGGGTGCCACTACCGAGAAGGCCCTCTGCCTGGTTCCCTGTAACTTGGCTTCTCACAGCGAGGGAACTGCCAGAAGGCCCTCGGTGCTGGACCTCAGTGTCCGGTTGAACGACGGGGGTGGAGATGCTCCTTCAGGTATACTGGGCTGAGGTCGTTTAGGGCTTTAAAGGTCAGCACCAGCACTTTGAATTGTGCTTGGAAACATACTGGGAGCCAGTGTAGGTCTTTCAAGACCGGTGTTATGTGGGCTCGGCGGCCGCTCCCTGTCACCAGTCTAGCTGCCGCCTTCTGGATTAGTTGTAGTTTCCGGGTCACCTTCAAAGGTAGCCCCACGTAGAGCGCATTGCAGTAGTCCAAGTGGGAGATAACCAGAGCATGCACCACTTTGGTGAGACAGTCTACAGGCAGGTAGGGTCTCAGCCTGCGTACCAGATGGAGGCAATCGCCCAAGGCCCCAGATGCTGAACTATTGGTTGGCTACTTCAGTTGCACACCAATGTTCACATTGCCCCAGTGGCTCCTTCACTGACTTCTGCAGGGTCTCCTCCTTCTTAGGTTTCCTCTTTTTCTACCTGCTCTGTTTTGTCTGCTTCTTCCATCTTCACTTCCTAATAGTATAGTTGCCATTTGGAGCTGCACTGTGTTGGACTTGCCATTCACAAGTGTGGGGGGGCCCGCTCTGTTACTCCTGAGCTGAATGTTTTCCGTAGCGTTTCCCATGGGTGTGCTGTTGTCTTTCATCATAACCCTTTGTCATCCTATGGTTCCTCGGAGCACAGAAGGTAAGCTGAGATTCCCAGTTCTCTGCAACACCGTCTCTGGACTTGGTCTATGCCATTGAACATTCTCATTAGCAGCTGCTAAGGAGCCCTGCTTGTCTCCCTGTTTGCGGGAGTCAGGAGAGAAATTAGGTCTGCTGATTAGAAGGATATTCTTGGACTCCCCTTGAGAGTTGCTGGGAAATGCTGGCTGCAATTGACTCTGCAAGCTTGGCTCCTGAGACTCAGACAGTCCCCGGGGGGAGCCAAGCTGTTGCGTCTGTGTGCTACATTTGCTTTGGTTTGAGGAATTGCATCATGTCTGGGCGATGCAGAGCCTTCCTGGATCTTCTCGGAACTGTAGGCAGATTATTGTGTGTGTGTGTGTGTGTTTTCCAAGACAGATGAAGGCAGCTTTAAAGAGGGATTAATCCTCATTATGCTGTTACACTCAGCCCACTTTTCTGAATTATAAGATGCTCCAGGAGTGCTGGATTTGGATATGTTAGGTTGCCTCTGAAAGAAGGTCATTTAGGGCTTCTTGGCATTTTGTAATATTTGAGTTGAGAATACAGTAGTACCTTGGTTTTCGAACAGAATGTGTCCCGGAAGTCCATTCGACTTCCGAAATCTTCGGAAACCAAGGCTTGGCTTCTGATTACACGGGCATGCCGGAAACAACAGCAGAAACTGCATCCAAAAAAAGTTCAAAAACTAGAACACTCACTTCCGGGTTTCGATCATTTGGGAGCCTAAACGTACAAGTACCAAAACATTTGACAACAAATGTACGACTGCAGGTGAAAGCACAGCTCATTCACTTCAATGGACAGCTGAAGTCTACAACTCCCACACCAAACTCTTAAGAGGCTTACAAAGCCCAAATTCCAATCTCTGTGCTTCTCTCAATCCTTGTGTAGACGTGCAGTGCAGTCTGTTCCTTTCCTTAACAGACAGAGTTTTCTGCACCTAGTACGGTACATGTGGCAGGAACTCTGGCATATTAAGATGGCAAGAAATTGAGGTTAGACTGGCACAGTGCTTTGCTCAGCTGCTTTGTAAAGATTTTTTTTAAAAAAACCTGCTGTTTTTAAAGTGGGTCTGGGGAAGATCTGGGTCCTATCCAAGTGACCTGTAGCTCATGTCCCCTAAGCTACCCCAGAAAAATGCCCCTGATTGCAGCTGTATGCTTCTGTCATCCCTCTGAGTTTTGGCTCCAATAATATAATTTTAATGCTACCCGAATGAAAAGTCCTAATCAGAATGTTGCTAGGGCATTAGGAAAACAGGTGTGTTTTTTAGAAAGAAAGAAAGAAAGAAAGAAAGAAAGAAAGAAAGAAAGAAAGAAAGAAAGAAAGAAAGAAAGAACAAGTATAGCTTGGGGAATTTATAAATTGGTTGGTTTTTCACCTTTCCTACATTTGTGAGAAACAAGCTAAGGATGGAAGGGGGCAGTAGGCAATTTGAGAGTACAGTGGTACCTCGGTTTATGAACTTAATCTGTTCCAGAAGTCTGTTCTAAAACCAAAACCGTTCTTAAACCAAGGCGCGCTTTCCCTAATGAGGCTTCCCATCGCCGGTGCCCTTCCACCGTTCAGATTCCGTTCTTAGACCGAGGCAAAGTTCTCTAACCGGAACACTATTTCCGGTTTTGCGGAGTTTGTAAACCGAATCGTTCTTAAACTGGACTGTTCTTAAACCGAGGTACCACTGTAGTGGGTTTGTAGGTTAGATGGAATCAAGTAGGACAGGCAATGAAGAAGGAAGAACATGAGACTTGTCTTGAAAGGATAGCAAAACTGGGAAGGAGGAAATGGAAATCCAAAATTTGCTGAGCTGAATATTACAGGTTGTATATAAGAGGGGGTATTTAGTCCAACAGGTTCAGGATAGGATAATTGCTGGCAAATGTCTACACCCAGAATATTGAGTCTGGGATAATGGAGCTGTTTACAGCCAAACTATTATTTCTGCCTGCCTGTGTGGAATCCATGTTTGTTTTAAAATAACAAAGAGTCCCATAACCCACCAAACTATAAACTAAAAACTAGAGGCTAGTAAGCTTTGAAGATGTCGCAGGACCCATCCTCGCCTTTGCTGCTGCAGACAAACACTGCTACCCCCGTGGGAATCAAGCGTACATAGTTATCTGTCTGTTTCACTGCATGTATACATGGCAGAAAGTCCACAGTAGCTGTGACAAAAGCAGGCCTGGTGATAATATACAGTAGAACAGCATGCAGCCGCTGTAGATTTCCTCCACAGAAGGAGCATGCATCTAAGAAATCACTACATGTGAGCGTGTTATAAATGGATACGAGTCTCGTGTGGCCAGGGTTAGGATGCTGATGATCATAAATGGCCAAAGGGAATAATAATAATAATAATAATGATAATAATAATAATAATAATAATAATAATAAATTTTATTTATACTCCGCCCTCCCCAGGGTGGTTAACAACCAATAATAAAAACAAGTTGATTGAAATATAACTTAAAAAACAAGATTAAAATACAGTATTAAAATATTAAAACATTAAAACGCAGCCTTGCAACTCCTCTAATCCTTGTGCCTCGCTGTTTCCTTTGCTTTGACCTACAGCTGCTTCTCCTGCCTCCCCCCTCCCCCATTTTGGCAACAGTAGGCGTTGAAATGGTTCAAATGAAGAAGGTTCCTTTGGAGAAAGGGAACTGGCTGCCCACTTGTGAGGAGATGCAAGTTTCTGTTGATCCCTATCATGGTTATTCCTGCTCTCCCAGTGATACGGAATGGAGGGCTCCCTCCCCCCCCTTCTCCTATAAAGGGGGTTGCCTTGGAGACAGCCTCCCTTGCCTTATCGGGCCATGCCAGCCCATTGTTTATGGGAGTGACTTGTCGTCATGGCAACAATACTCTGGAGCAAAAAGTGGGGGTTAAGCAGGGAGGAGGAACCGCGCCAGAACTGTTTCCGGGGACTAATGCAGGGGTTACTAGAGACCCCTTTGAGAAATATAAGCCCCACTGCTGCCTCAAGCCTGTGACTGGCAATAGCTTCGTCATAAGCCCCTCGCTGTGGCCAGGGCTTACTTAGTACGTTTTAAATTTTAGTCAAAGCTGGGAGCGGCTGCCAAGACCATATAACACCAGTCTTGAAAGACCTACACTGGCTCCCTGTACATTTCCAAGCACAATTCAAAGTGTTGGTGCTGACCTTTAAAGCCCTAAACGGCCTTGGTCCAGTATACCTGAAGGAGCGTCTCCACCCCCATCGTTCTGCCTGGACACCAAGGTCCAGCGCTGAGGGCCTTCTGGCAGTTCCATCGCTGCGAGAAGCCAAGTTACAGGGAACCAGGCAGAGGGCCTTCTCGGTAGTGGCACCCGCCCTGTGGAACGCCCTCCCTCCAGATGTCAAAGAGAACAACAACTACCAAACTTTTAGAAGACATCTGAAGGCAGCCCTGTTTAGGGAAGCTTTTAATGTTTAATAGGTTATTGTATTTTAGTGTTCTGTTGGAAACTGCCCAGAGTGGCTGGGGAAACCCAGCCAGATGGGCGGGGTATAAATAAATTATTATTATTATTATTATTATTATTATTATTATTATTATTATTAGTTTATGATTGCCCAACTTTCCTCTAAGGAGCTCTAGGGGGCATACATTGCTCCCCACCTCTACATGTCACACAACAACCGTGTGAGGTAGGTTTAGCTGAGAGAGGGTGACTGGCCCAAGGTCACCCTATACTAAGGCTTCGTGGCTGGGTCAGGATTTGCACCCTGGTCTCCTAGGCCCAGCTCTCTAACCACTCCACGGAGCTTGCAAGAGAAAAAGGAAGAGAGATTTCATTCTTTCAGCCTGCCCAATCCCTGGCGGTCCAGGTCTCAGAATGTATGTTATTTCTCATATCTGTCTATCCCTGTTTACCGAAAAGCATTTACGGTAATTTTTTTTAAAAAACCAGAAACAAAACCTGTTCCACTTCTGTCCCAGAAGAAAGTTTTCACCAGGAGGGTGTCTAGTCTAGGTCAAGAATCTACACCCCCCCACACACACCAACACCTGATACCCTCCACTTTCAAGACACTGCCATGACTGTGGTGCTGGTGCTTCCGGGATCCCATTTCTAAATTTTAATTTATTTAATCATTTTTTTCGATACAAGCAACAACCGCAAAAGACACATACAACAGAAACCATAATAACAATAATAACACAATTTGACAATTCAGATTTGAATACACTGATATACCTATGACTACACCTTTTTTAACAATATTTTCCCACCTCTCTCTCCTCTCCCTACTTCCCACCACTATCCACCTTATCGCTTAAATATTCGTCCTGGATCCCATTTCTCTCTTCCGTCACCCAAGAGGATCCTTTTTGTTTCCAGAAGCTACTTCTCCTCCCGAGGTTTTCCATCTAGAAAGGGTGGCAGAGTATGTTATTCCTTTGTGTTTGCTTATTAATTTAAATACACACACATTTTGATTTGCCTGTCGACCAGCAGTGAGATAAAACCTGTAGGTGGAAAAACAAAAACAAAAAACCGAGTAAACAACACACACACCCGCAAGCTGAGCTGCTTTCTAAAAGCGTCACATGTGGAAAGCAAGTCTCGCATCTCCACCCACACACCAGGACTGTCTGTTTTCATCAGAGAAATGTTGGAAGGGAATGCCCTGCCTCAAAGGAGAGATTCTTTTAGATTATTCCGTATCTCGGCTATGTACAGTCTTGAGAAAATGCTTCCTTCAACTGAAGGTCCTGCGTTCTCCATCCCCACAACAATATTTGTAGAAGTCATTTGTAGTGTTCTGTAATTTCTGATGTGTCTGTCCAGAAGCGGCCAGGAGAGATTTGACAGCAGCACAAACAAACCATTTCCTAGCTTTCCCCCTCAAAACTCCTGATAGCTGAGCAGAATTCATTCGGGAGGAATGCTTCGTTCTGGTTGATGCCCAAAGGTTTACTTTCAGAGATGTAAAAGAGTCAGAATTACACACTGTAAGAGGAGTCCATATCCTGCAGTTACTGATCTGTGTTAGTCCTTGTCTTTCTTCTTCCTTGTAACCTTATGGCTGCAGTTATTTTCTGATACATCCCCTATTCGGGTATTTCAGCTCGGTTTAATTTCTCTTGTTTTGGCCTGCTATGTGAGACAATGCTGCCAGCGTTGCAGCCTATAGAGGACAAAACCTATGAACACAATTGTTGTTGTTTGTATTTAAAAAGATCTCGTATTTTAGCAAGACTTGCTGTTCTGAGAGTGCCTCCCCAAAAGAAAGGTGACAAGATTAGAGAAATGGGTCGTGCAGATGCAGCCTCCTCTAAGGCTGAATAATACATAAAATCACAGAATGGTAGAGTTGGAAGGGACCCTGAGGATCATTTAATCTGGCCCCCCTGCAATGCAAGAATATGCAGCTGTCCGATACTGGGATTGAACCTGCCACCTTGGTGTTATCAGCACCAGGGCTGTCTTAAGCATATGAGATGCTGGGGTGCAAACATCTGCCCGACGCGCCCCCCCCCCCCGGTTGCCCAGTCCCAGGCGTGCAGGGGGGCAGAGCCGACCGGCTGCCTTAGCGTCTCGCTGGCTCGGTCACCTCCTAATTTGTGGCGCAGAGCCGCCCGCAGCATAAGAGCCCGCCACGGCACTCCGACCGACGGGTGGGCTCTTCCCCGGACTCAACTGTCGGGCTCCGGACTCTCGGCCTGGCGCCCCTGAGAGCCTGGCGCCCAGGTGCCCCACACCCCTAGCGCCTATGGGTAAGACGGCCCTGATCAGCACCACGCTCTAACCAACTGAGGCTGACATGTTATGTCCTTGCATTGGGAGTGGTTGGGTGATCCAACAGCACCAAAAGCAAAGATGTAGAAGAATTAGCTGCCCCTGGAGAAAGCTTACTGGGAGGAAACTTAGTCGGAGCAAATAATCATGCAGAGATTCACAATTTCCTCTCAGTCAGCTTTTCCTGTCTCTCATTACTGTGCTTTTAACAACTCTCATTATACAGTATAGGCAGAAATCAACTGGCGAGGTTGTTTCCTAGCAAGGATATGTGTTAGTGGGAGTAAAGATTTTCCTGTTGAATTGTTACCAGTTGTTAAAGATAGGGGATCTAACCTCTGTCGCAGTAGTGGTGGGGGAGTTTTGTCTGTTGGTTTTAAAGGGGAGGAAGAGGAGACCATCCTGTTTGTCAGTGTCCCTCTCCCTAGTAGGTCACCTTCCCTCTCTCTTCTTCAGATCCTCTGCACAAACCTCAGGACAGAATCGCACAGAGGCCCATTTGTCCAAGCGAAGTTATGAGGCCGGCCAATTGAATTTTTGGCGTTGCTCACAAAGTGCCCATGAATGGCCCCTGAAACAATGCCCTGCTTCTTCGGGCACAATGGGCAAGAGAGCTGCCAACAGCACAGGCTGTTCTTGTTGCTGAGAGTTACCTGTGGCTCCACCTGAAAGAGAGAAACCATTCAAATCCCAGTCCTGAGAGGAAGGAGGGAGAGGGAGACAACATATCCCTAACCTCAGTGACATTTATTTAAAATTGTGATGGTGGTATGTCCCAGGGTGCGTCACAACAACATTAAAAACAGTTTTAAACAAATTTCAAACACAAGAATAGGGTGGCTCCTAAACGCAGGGCTTTTTTATCAGCCAAACTGAGTTCTGGCACCTCTCAGGTTGGCGCCATTGCCATTGTAAGAGAACAAGGAAGGCATTTGTGGTGAGTTCTGGCACCTCTTTTTCTGGAAAAATAGCACTGCTTTAAAGTACCTGTTATGTATTCAGTGGTCTGTGTTTGTCTGAGCTTGAGTCTGTGCTAAGGATTCTGAGCCCCTGTGTTCTGATTCGACACATGATTTCTGGTCACAGAACATTTCAAGATTTGGGCCTCTGCCTTTTGCCCTAAAACTCTGAGTCATGATTTGCAGCTTATAAGTTTACAGAACCAATCACGTTGGGAGTGGGAGTGGCCCAGGCCTCCAGAAATGTATATAAGCGGAGCTATTTGTGCCCCATTTCTTCCTGATTAATGTAAGAGAATGGTAAAAGGTAAAGGACCCCTGACCTGTTAAGTCCAGTCAAAGGTGACTATGGGGTTGCGGTGCTCATCTCGCTTTCAGGCCAAGGGAGCCAGCATTTGCCCACAGACATGACAGGGTCATGTGGCCAGCATGACTAAACTGCTTCTGGTGCAACAGTACTCTGTGATGGAAACCAGAGCACACAGAAACGCCGTTTACCTTCCTGCCGGTGCGGTACCTATTTATCTACTTGCACTGGCATGCTTTCGAACAGGAGGTTGGCAGGAGCTGGGACAGAGCGACGGGAGCTCACTTGGTTGCGGGGATTTGAACTACTGACCTTCTGATGGGCAAGACCAAGAGGCTCAGTGGTTTAGACCACTGCGGTAATGTCAGAGAATGGTAATGCAGTGGCATTGAAGGACAGGGAAATCCTTTTACATGGCTCTTGCTGTAAATGCTCGCAATGGGAGCTACTGATTGACATAAACTCAGTGATAAGAAGAAGAAGAAGAAGAGTTTGGATTTTATATCCTGCTTTATCACTCCCCGAAGGAGTCTCAAAGCGGCTAACATTCTCCTTTCCCTTCCTCCCCCACAACAAACACTCTGTGAGGTGAGTGGGGCTGAGAGACTTCAGGGAAGTGTGACTGGCCCAAGTCAGCCAGCAGCTGCATGTGGAGGAGTGGGGAAGCGAACCCTGTTCACCAGATTACAAGTCCACTGCTCTTAACCACTACACCACACTGGCATAATATTGGTGGAAGATTCTGACATACTGGGGAATCCCCAAGATATGTTCCTTAAGTTATTTATTTACCACACTCAACTTCCCATTCTTCCTCCAATGAGCTTAAGGCACTGCTTAGGCGTTTCTTTCCATCTTCATTTCATCCTCACAACAACCATGCGGGGTTGGTAATTAAGGCTGACTCTGGCTCAAAGTAACACTGGCTGAGTGGGGATCTGTTGGTTAAAGTGTGGTGCTGATAATGCCAAGGTTGCAGGTTCGATCCCCATAAGGGACAGCTGCATATTCCTGCACTCCAGGGGGTATGACTAGATGATCCTCGTGGGTCCCTTCCAACTCTACGATTCTGCGATATGGCAATACCACGCTGGTTAATTTATCCCAAGCCGCCCTTTTCTTTTTATCTGCTGCCTGCCTACTATGGCGATTGCCTTACACACAGGCCCCTTTTAAGGCCTCTTGGAGATGGTGAAACCCAACCTAACGTTGCCGTCTAGGGCAATCTGATCTCTGCACACGCAAGGATGACAAGCTGCTCTCACAGGGGGACAGATGCTGACATCTACTGTGCCATCGGTAGCTACTTTTGTAGCAGGTATCCAGTTCTGCCTCTGAACGGTTGAACTGGGAAAAGGAGAGGCTTCCCATCATCGGTTAAAGCTCTTAAGTGCCAGAGGTCTCAGGCAGAGGGGCTGGCATTTGGCATTACATAACCATCCCCAAGCCGAGAGACAAATCTTGTGAGGTGAACCCTTAGCAGTCGTTCCCAGAAGGCCAAGCTGCAGCACTGAGGTAAAATCTCTCTGGGGTTCAAGTTCATTTAGCCAGGTTAGCTCCAAAGAGAATAAGGCTGTGTACACAGTATGCATTTAAAGCACATTCAAAGCACATTCGTTCCCCTCAAAGAATTGTGGGCACTGTAGTTTGTCCCTCACAGTTACAGTTCCCATTAACGCTCAGCATAAACTACAGTGCCCAGAATTCTTTGCGAGGGATGGGTGTCCTTTAATGGTATAGTGTGTACTTAGCCGTAGCCTCATTTCCGCCCAAAGAAAGCAAATCCTTAAATACAAATCCAATAGTTTCATTCCCCTTTCCAGGATCTGGCAAAAAAATAATAATTCCCCAAATACACTGCAACCCATAGCACAGGGGTCTGCAACCCGTGGCTCCGGAGCCGCATGTGGCTCTTTTACATCTTTGCTGCGGCTCCAGGGCGGATACTAGCGAAGGGAGGAGGCGCATTGTGCGCCCCGACACTCCTCACTGTGGCGGGCGCTGTACTGGCTGTGACGTCGCATGGGGGTGGTGCGTGCGTTAGTCACGCACCGTCCCGACGTCACCTTCCCGCCCGCTGTCAGATCGTGGCTCCGGAGATATATTTGTTTTAAATGTCGCAATGGTTTTGCGGCTCCCAGTTGTTGTTTTTTCTTCGGAAACGGGTCCAAGTGGCTCTTTTTGTCTTAAAGGTTGCAGACCCCTGCCATAGCAGATACATACTTTACAACATTTCTCCAAGGAAAATACAGGTGTCCTATAATGACAACAATAATAATGTTATTAGTTATATCCCACCCATCTGTCTGGGTTGCCCCAGCCACCCTAAAAAAACAACAACAAAACATTAAAAGACTTCCCTACACAGGGCTGCCTTCAGATGTCTTCTAAAGGTTGTGTAGTTGCATAACTCCATACCCTCCAACATTTCTCCCATGAAAATAGGGACGTCCTAAGGAAAAGTGGGACATTCCGGGATCAAATCAGAATTTGGGACGGCTTCTGTAAATCTGGAAAATAGGGGCACTTGGAGGGTCTGCAATTGTAGGTGCTATTAAGGAACCAAGGCTGAATCCCCTCCCAACTCTGCTGACTGCATAGCACAACAGTTCAGCCATGCATACATACACACACACACACCCTTTCCCACACACCCCCATATCCCTTAGTGGCTACCGATCAGCTTGGGATTAAGCCTAGCAAACAGACACTTGATCTAAGACCAGCAATGGCATCCGCACAGCTAGTATGGACCTGTCCCCTTTGTCATATCAGATTAGGGTTAGAAGGGATCAGAGACAAGCACAAAGGAAGATTAATGACCCACAGGCAGGTGGGTGGAACTCCTGCATTCAGGATAATAGCCAGTGTGGAAGCTCTAATACAGTGACATCCAAACGTTTTCCCAAAGAGGGCCAGATTTCATGAAGTGAAGGGCTGTGAGGGCCAAACGACCATAGGGCCAACCAAGGTTGTTGACCTTTTTTTTAGAATTGAAGTTGTTTTTTAGGATTTTACCCTAGAAAATAGACTGCCACAGGGACCAGATTTGGCCAAATTAGGCCCCCGTAACAGACTTTGGACATGCCTGCTCTAATAGCTATTGTATTTCTCTCTCTCTCTCTCTCTCTCTCTCTCTCTCTCTCTCTCTCTCTCTCTCTCTGCTACTTCCATTCTGCTTTATTTCACTGTCTAACAGTCTTCTCTTCCATCCTTCCAGTTTTCCTGATGCCCTTTAGGTCAGATCTACCTGCTTTGTGGGAGGGACCACAGCTCAATGGGAAAGAGAGCAACCTTTGCTTGCAGAAAGTCTGAGTGTTCCATCACTGGTGCACCCAGTTAAAAGGGTCTGGTAGCAGTTGACTAAGACCCTTTGAGGATATCTGCTCCTCCACTGGGTGACAGGCTTGTGAACACACCATTGGGCTAGTGTGATGATATATAAGTTAGCACTGAGGCAGCACAGAAGGCTCCCCCACATCAGATCCTAACCCTCCTCCTAGCAGATTTTTATTCTGCTGGGCATTTCCCAGCTTATTACCACTGTGCAGTCTAATTAGTTAGAAGCCAGTTCACAGTTGCAGTCTTAGTGCTCAGGGGATCCTGGTGTGCTATGCAGCTTATTAAAAGCTTCTGTACCTTGAGGGACATGATTTCGGAGACGGGGAGGGAGAAACAGGCAGAGAAGCTTTAGCTGGTGCAGCTACCTTGGGCAGAACTTCAATATTTCATTGGCTATGGGCTGTAGGTGGTTCCTAAGTTTGGAAACCACTGCTCTAAGGGATGGCAGCATGATGGCACTTTATTGCTTCCTTCTAGCAGGAGGAAAAAAATCTTGTTATAGTGGTACCTTGGTTCTCAAACTTAATCTGTTCCGGAAGTCCGTCCAATACCAAAGCATTCCAAAACCAAGGCACGCTTTCCCATAGAAAGTAATGCAAAATGGATTAATCCGTTCCATACTTTTAAAAACAACCCCTAAAATAGCAATTTAACATGAATTTTACTAACGAGACCATTGATCCATAAAATGAAAGCAATAAACAATGTACTACAGTCACGCAATCAGTCATCAGTAGCTGAACTGGGTTCCACACAGTCACAAAAACAAACAGAAAAGAGCTGCAAAAACAAAACACAAAATAAATAGCAAAAACAGACAGATCTCAGTATAACACTCAAAACGGAAGTGTGGCACTCAAATCGGAAGCGTAACGCTCAAAACAGAGCACGTTTGGCTTCTGAAAAAAGTTCGCAAATCGGAACATTTGCTTCCGGGTTTGCAGTGTTTGGGTTCCAAGTTGTTTGAGTACCAAGGTGTTTGAGAACCAAGGTACCACTGTACTCTGGAAAGATTTGGGATTTGGAAACAGTGGCTAGCCATGGCAGCAGGGTGACTCTCCTCTGGGCCAAATAAGAACTAGTGCACACATTTTCTCTTCCACTTTCCAGCTGCTTCCTTGCGGTTTGCTTCCAGTTCTCCAGTGTAATGTGTATCAAAAAGATCCCGTCACTTTTTTCTTTTTCAGATGGTCGTTCTGATGGACCCAATGGAGGACCCTGATGATGTGCTCCGCGCCAACCGCTCACGAGAGAAGTCCTATATGTTTGATGTAGCCTTTGATTTTGCTGCTACCCAGGTAAATAAGTCGGACGAACATGCATACCTAGTTACCCAGGGACCTGAGCCCAAAGTACATGTGATGTGGCAATAGGCACATGCATTGGTTTCCTGGCTGATCCAAGAGATGCTGGGGTGGAAGAGCTAAATATTTCCCTGGGGTGTGGTTTTTTCTGTTCTGAATCACCCTCCCCTTTTTCACCCAATGGAAGAAATGTAAAGTACCCTTATCTTTTCCCGGCACAACTAAAAAACCAGCTGTGAAGCTTAGAGTGGGGAAATTCCCAGAGGAAAAAGGGTTAATCAATTCCTCCCTGTTCCTCAGTTCCCAATCACACCTCCCCAGAGTTGCTTTTGATTAGGAAAGATAACTGGGGGAGTGTTACACGGATCTGCGGATCTGCCGTAAAACGTATGGTCCCCGATCTAAGGCACCTCTGACATCCCAGCTTTGCCTTCCAACCCTGTCTCAGGTGTGGTGGCAGGTGGCATGCCTGGGCCAAACCACAAGCTCCCCTTTCAGTAGGCTCCATTTCAAGCTAATTTGCAAGTTGCCGTGAAACTGGAGCTCCTTGAGTGAGATCTGCCATTCATCTTGCCAGTTCTTGCTCCTGAAGTGAGAGGTGGTAAGGGGCTGAGATGGAGAAGGAGCAGTGAGTAAGGAGAGAACATTGTGGAACGGAAGTGACTGAGAGCACAGGACTACAAGGCCACCTCCACGCCATCAATTAGAGCACTCTTATTCCACCTTAAGAGTCAATGTTTATTCCACTTTAAGAGTCAATGCTTCCCCCAAAGAATCCTGGGAACTTTAGTCTTAAGTGTTCCCTTAAACAGAGCCTGGTAGAGCCAGCCCATGCTATTGTGCAGTTGCACTGTGTGGTCTGAGGGCTGCATCCAGCCTCCGCGCTGAGCTTGGAAGCACCCCTGGGCATTCCTTTTCAGTTACCACAATACTCCTTCAGGACATACCCCCAAAAATGGATGCACGAAGAGATCACTTGTGTTGTCTCCAATTGGGCTGGCTCTGGATCCCAGTTTGTTTGATTATTAAGAATAATAATTTTATTATTTATACACCGCCCATCTGGCTGGGTTGCCCCAGCCGCTCTGGGCAGCTTCCAATGCATATGAAAACATAACCAAACATCAGACATTAAAAACTGCCTTCAGATGCCTTCTAAAAGTTGTGTCGTTCTTTATCTCCTTGACATCTGGTGGGAAGGCATTCCAGAGGGAGGGTGCCACTGCTAAGAAGGCCCTCTGCCTGGCTCCTTGTAACTTCTCTTACCACAATGAGGGAACCACCAGAGGGCCCTTGGAGCTGGACCTCAGTATCCAGGCTGAGTGATGGGGGTGGAGATGCTCCTTCAGATATACAGGACTGAGGCCGTTTACTCAGTAAATTTAAACAGCATCATAAGCTTTATTTTAAAAAGACGATGATAAAGGCTAAACCACATAAAACGAACTCAGATTCATGGCTAAATAGCTGTCTTAAGGAATGCAGTTTCTTCTTGCCTTTGGAGGGCTCTGTTATACTATGCTGGAAGCAGCAAAGAGTAGGAGGTGTTAAAGAAAAGTCAAAGTCATTGCCACCTGCTGCCTCATATTGAGCTATTTGTTTCCACTGCCTTCCTGGAAACAGCATGTTTTTTTTGCTACCCTCTTCTGTTCCCCTCCTCTTTCAGGATATGGTCTACCGTGCCACCACCAAAGGCCTCATTGAAGGTGTCATCTCTGGCTACAACGCTACTGTTTTTGCCTATGGCCCCACTGGTAAGAAAACAGGCTCATGTGGGAATGTGAGACACCATCTCTTCTCACTGTAGGAACCAAGGTCTATAGGCTGCTCTAGGCATGGACTGTTTTAGTTCTGAAAGCAATGGGACAAGCCTCAGAACTGCTCCCTCTCTCATGGGGCCCCAGGCTCTATTCTCCATGTGTGAGGAAGGGTCAAAAGAAGCCATTTCTGGACCCAGGGCTGAATTCGAAGTAATGGCTGTCAGGATCTAGACAGGGAAGAGGGAGTCAGAGGGAGGGAGCCTGAGAGCAGATTTGTGTAAGCACCCTAAAAACCAAATAAAAGACATGACCTCTGATCTCAAGCCTGCAAGCCCTCTATGTTAACGGAACAAGGGCCTTGTCCACTTCTGTGTGGTGGTTTTTCAAGCACACCACGTTACCGATAGAAAACAAACCATCCTTTGGCTAACAGTAGAGCAAATCCAAAGCACAAAAGTAGTGCAAACGCCCTTGCACATCCTTGAACAAAGTCATGTTTGTACTATCTTCTCATCTTAATTCCAGCACACCATATTCGTTCCAGATAAGACTTGTCCCTGTTCCATAAAAGACATGTTAGCCTCCATAGTCTTGTCCCTGTGCTTTTCTGAACACAGAAGGTGAGGAGCTGGACATCAAGAAAGCCATTTATTATGCAGGTTGATACAGTTCATCTTGACCAGTGGTTTTTAATATATTGAAAATGACCTTTGTTAGGAAGGAAAGAGCTTAAGGAGCAAAGTGCTCCTTTCAAGAAGAAACCTAATAAGATGGAGATCCAACTTTGGGTGGCCCTAAACTGGAAACATGTTACCAATTCAGCAACCAATTCATCCTTTCCCTACTTTCCTCTCACCTCCAGGCTGTGGAAAGACCTATACCATGCTTGGCACAGACAATGAACCTGGCATTTATGTGCGAACGCTCAACGACCTCTTCCGTGCTATCGAGGAGACCAGTGACGACATGGACTACAAGGTGTCTATGTCCTATTTGGAGGTGGGTCACCTTGGAAGCAGGGTGGGGGTGCGAAAGATGGCCTATCTCTGGAGTTGTCAGCATGGCGCCCATGGGCACAAGGGCACCATTGAAGACTTTTCCTGGTCTCCACAAATCTCTCCCCTACGCCAGTTGTCACCCTATGTAAAAATGATGTTGATCTTGGGTCAGTATTTTTATGGTGCCAGCAAGGACCACATCTGTTCATTTGTTTTTACTGCATGGTCCACCAATGTCATTTATATTTTGATGGGGACTGGGTGAGGGCTGTGCGAAATAATGCAAATGAAGGAAGATCAGTTTTAATCATACAGGATCCAGCTTTTACCTAGACTCCATGGGAAATAAAAGAATATGTGTGTGCACAGATATTTTCTGTTTTTCTATCTGCTCAGGGCAAGGAGGGAAGAGACTTGGGGAAATGGGGGGGGGGGAAGCAACGCCAGAATGGGGGTGCCCATAGCGCTCTGTCCAAATTCCAAAGGTGCCCACAGAAAGCTTGATGAGCTAGCCATCGTGGCCCAGACCTGGAGGGGAATCGCTGCCCGATAATGCTGTTTCGTTTACCATTTCCTGTGCACTGAGTCACACAGCTGTTTTTGAGGTGCGTCCCAAGTTAGAGCTGCTTCCCACATAGTTGTTCCTTGCTTACAGGGGAATGTGCAAGTAACAAGCTGGAGATTTTGCTGAAGCACATCCCTGCAAAATGTACACAAGCAGCAGAGCTACACTGAAGCTGGGTGGCAAAGGCATACAGTGGTACCTTGGGTTACAGACGCTTCAGGTTATAGACTCCACTAACCGCCTAGGGCTTGCCGTTCGGAAGGTCAGCGGTTCGAATCCCCGCGACGGGGTGAGCTCCTGTTGTTCGGTCCCTGCTCCTGCCCACCTAGCAGTTTGAAAGCACATCAAATAGGTACTGCTCGAGCGGAAGGTAAACGGCATTTCCGTGTGCTGCTCTGGTTCGCCAGAAGCGGCTTAGTCATGCTGGCCACATGACCCGGAAGCTGTATGCCGGCTCCCTCAGCCAATAAAGCGAGATGAGCGCTGCAACCCCAGAGTCGGTCACGACCGGACCTAATGGTCAGGGGTCCCTTTACCTTTTTTAACCCAGAAATAGTACCTCGGGTTAAGAACTTTACCTCAGAATGAGAACAGAAATCGTGCTCCGGCGGCGGAAGGCCCCATTAGCTAAAGTAGTACCTCAGGTTAAGAACGGTTTCAGGTTAAGAACGGACCTCCAGAACGAATTAAGTTCTTAACTAGAGGTACCACTGTACTTACTTTCACATTGTCGTGATGATGCGCATGCCTTCCGCCTTAAACACTTGCGTGGGAAATATTGCCTTCACAACTGAAGCACACACACACACACACCCCGCCTTGAAATCTTGATGTTGTCTCAAGTGTTCCTACCCCTTCCTATACCCCATAACTTGACTCTTCTCTAGCAGCTCCCCCCCCCCCATCCTTCTGCCTTTATGGCTGGTGTGCACAAGGTCCTGGGTGCAGATAATCGCCTTGGCAACACACCAGGACTCAGGCTAGTATAATATTGACACTCATTAGCAGCTTGGAACAACCAGCAATAAAGTGAAGGAAGGAAGCAACTGGAAAAGCACCACTGGGACATGAGCAGTGCAGTCCCTTTGTGCTTCTTTCCAACTTTAAGAGAAAACTGAGGTTTGGCAGTTGTGGGGTAGAAGGGAAGAGAAGGCGAAGGAAATTAGCCATCATCTGCCCATCTTTGCTTCTGGCATCCCCTCTATGCAAGAACCCATCTCTCAGTAGCCTCTGTTCCTCAAATCAACTCTCTCTCTCTCTCTTTTTAAAAAAGAAAAGACTATTTTATCTTTTCACATATAGAAGGTTACATTTGTTACTCAACAGTTATATTCCAAATTCAACAAAACTAGTGACTTTCCGCTCACCCAGCATCAATGTTTATAACCCCAATTTAAATACAATTGCATTTTAAGGTTCTGTCTTCTCTCACTTCAACCTCTCTAACATGTTTCTTTATGTATTCTGCCACTTTCTTCCATTCAAACCCTGCGGTGGTCTTTGCATATGGGAAATAACTTTTTATATACACTAGAAATGGTTTTCAGTCTTCTTTAAAAGATTCTAAATTTGTGTCTTTTATCAGTGCCATCAATTTTGCCATCTCTGCGTATTCCAAGATTTTTTTATCAGCCGTTCTTCCTTTGAGGGTGTTCTTTCTCCTCCTTCCATTTCTGAGCGTAAGAGAATCCTTGTCACTGTAGTCACATACCTAAATACCATTGAGGCTTTCTTTGGGATTTCACTGTCTAGTATCCCCAAGCAGGAAGGATTCTGGCCTCTTGGGAAAAGCAGGGTTGCCATACACCCGGAATTTCCTGGACATATCCAGAATATTGCGTTTGGAAGCAGTGTCTGGGTAGAAATGAACAAAATGTCCAGGAAATTCACATTTCAGTAGTGTCATTTTTGCTGATTTTCCATAAAACAACATAAAAACAATAATTTTCCATAAAAACAACAAAACTCAACAACTTTGGCAAAATTATTATTATTATTATTATTATTATTATTATTATTATTATTATCATCATCATCATTATTATTATTATTATTATTACAGTGGTACCTCAGGTTAAGTACTTAATTTGTTCCAGAGGTCCGTTCTTAACCTGAAACTGTTCTTAACCGGAAGCACCACTTTAACTAATGGGGTCTCCCGCTGCCACCGCACTGCCAGAGCATGATTTCTGTTCTCATCCTGAAGCAAAGTTCTTAACCCGAGGTAATATTTCTGGGTTAGCGGAGTCTGTAACCTGAAGCGTATGTAACCTGAAGCGTATGTAACCTGAGGTACTACTGTATTATTATTATTACTATTCTTCAACAAATATGGCAACTCTAAGGAAAAGTAACTTGAATTTTTTTCTTAATTTCATTATACAGTGGAACCTTGGTTGTCAAACGTAATCCATTCCGGAAGACCGTTCGACTTCCGAAACGTTTGACAACCAAGGTGCAATTGCTGGTCAGCCAATTCCTTTTAAAAAATGGAGCAACTCGCCTCAGAAGCCATTCAACTTCCAAGGCGCGTTTGAAAACTTCCAGGTTGTCGGCGTTCGGGTTTCGAATTGTTCAGCTTCCAAAGCATTCGACAACTGAGGTTTCATTGTATACCATGTCTCAAAAGGCTCACTCTCTCTCTCTCTTTTTAATAACTTTTTTTTTAATTTTCCAAAAATAAAATGGGGGGAAAGGGGGGGATCATAACCAAATTTTTAAACCACTTTTTTTTTTTTGGTCAACTTCCCTCCACTCCCCCTCTTGGTTCCTTTATAATATACTTGTTCATGCGCGTCCATAAAACCTTATATACTTAACAATCCAATTTTAAAACCTTCTTCATCTTATTACAAGTGACTTTTAAAAGTTATACTAATGTAAAAATCGATACACAAATCTTAAAAAATATGCATTGAACAGTTACCCTTTTTTGTAATAATTTGTCCTGCATAATTCAGTAATTTATTTTGCCAGTCTTCTTCTTTATCTTCTTTGGCTGAGGCTTCTTCCTTCCTCAGGGGCTTTGAAAGGCTCACTCTCAATGCTTATTCAGAATATTTAACCCATGGAAACCATAGGGTCTTGTTTTGTTTTCAGACATTGAGTGGGGCACCTGTACGTGTCTGTTGTCCACTGCCTTTAGCCCAAACCTCTCCCAAGTTGATCCAAACTGACTTCGATACATGGCAGAAGTATCTGTGCTACTGCCTTGCTACAGGCTATAGGCAGAACAATAAGGTGAATAAGGTCTTAGACTGCATCCTTAACTTTCTAGAGCAAATTGGATGCCAGCAGGAGAGACAGCTCTAATGCAGTCCTTATTGACACTCCTGGTATTGAATTTATTGATTGCCTGATGCATTAATGGCCAATGCCAGGAATCTTGACATTTACAGTAGGTTTGATGGGAGGTATCCGCAAGGAGTCGTGGCCAGCAGTGGTTTTTCAGGGTTGTTTCCTTGCTTGCTTTTAAGCTAACACAGCAATTCCGGCGGAGTGTCATTGCGATTGGAGCCTTCTATGGCCCAAGCAATTGCAGCTATGATTCCAGGGTCCCTGTTGGGCAGAGAATGTGGGGAGCAGAGTTTGAAGCAGTCCTCAAATGTGGTTCTGAGATCCAGCTTGCATGGCTATTCCCTCCCCCCACACAGGTGGAATAAATTAAGACAACGGACACAGAGTTCTAGGTTAATGGGCGAAAATGGCCACAACTTTATTGATTACAGGAAAGAAGGGTATTGGCTTTAGGCATTGGCCCCTAACCGACTATCCGGTCTAACCGGGAAGGGTTAAACACCAACAGGGGGAGCCACCCGAGATGCATATCCCTAGGCGCTCCCTGAGGGGTTACCGCTTGGGGGCGCGCTTTAGGCGTCGTCTCCAGGGGTAGAAAGGGGCGAGCCAAGGGCTGCCCCGACCTTAAGTGGCCTTACGAAGGCCCGCCCCTGCCGCCAGCCGATTGGCTGGCGCCACAGGGTATGCTAATTGGGGGAATCCCTGCCTCCCGCGAGGCTGGCGCCAGCCTCGCGAGAGCGAGTGTGGGCGGGGTCGTGATCCCGCAACCCCCCCTCCTCCTGACGATCGGAAGGGGCATTCTCAGTGACCTTGTGTCCGATTCTAATAGCCAGTGCTGCAGCCATAGGCAGACCCTTGTGGGAGACAAGAATGACATCTTACCTACTTGTGAGGTGCATGCAAGGGGAAGAAGGTTCTAATAAACATTTCTTTTGCCAACGTATATAGTTCATTTGTTCCTCTCTTGCACCAAAAAGAGAAAATACTGCCAGATGCTCTGGGCAGAACAAGGAAGTAATAAATCAGCAAACTTGCATCGTAGTCTAGGCCACGGCATAGATAGATAGATATCAACACTGCAAATCATCCCATCTGTTTCTGATGCTCTTGCTTATGAAACCAAATTGGGAGCACTCACAAACAAGAGTGAGGTATCATCGGGCATGGGGAATTTCTGTGGCTTGCAAAAGTACAGAAAATATTTTGGGGGGGCAGGACTTTAAGGGGCAGGGCTGTTGACATTTCTAATCCACCTTAAGGAACAGGCATGGGATTGTTACGTGTCACATGTCTGTTTACATTCCAGCACAGTATGCTGGGAACTTCTGTTTGTGTATAGCTTTTGCTTTTAGCTGTTCTCTCTGAGACGACATGAGAGAGAGACGACATGTTTCTTTGTCCTGATTTATGATTAATAAATCTGTAGTTGTAGTATGCTTCCACAAGCCTCACGCCTATTCTGTGTGCACAGTTCGATCTGCTGATAGTGTGCCCTGGCTGAGTAAGCCCAGGTCGCTGATTTATATCAGAGCAGAGGTGATGGTCTTTGCACTGGGCCACTGGAAGGAGATGGCCCAGCCGGGGCTAGCCTGCTGGCCTCCCGGCCCTCTGCATGCCAACAAGGTTGGCAGGAGCAGGGACCGAGCAACGGGAGCTCACCCCGTTGTGGGGATTCGAACCACCAACCTTCTGATCGGCAAGTCCTAGGCTCTGTAGTTTAACCCACAGCGCCACTGGCGTCCCATATTGGTGCCTTCTAGAACCTGCTAAAAGATAGCTAAGCTGCTTGCAATGGTACTTCAGCCCCTCTTACTTTCCCCCTCTAGATCTACAATGAGATGATCCGGGACCTGCTGAACCCCTCCCTGGGCTACCTGGATTTGCGTGAAGATTCCAAAGGGATAATCCAAGTGGCTGGAATCACGGAAGTGTCCACCATCAACGCTAAGGAGGTGAATGGGAATAAACCAATTATACAACGGGGGAGAAGCAGGAAGCCATAAATTTCGCTGCTGCCAAATGCAGTTTTACAGGATAGTGATCCCAGTTATGAATTTTATGTTCTGAAAGAGCCTGCCATAATTGTGTACCTATCACTACGGCAAGCTGGAGATAATTCTAACTGAAGATCCCGATACTGAATAGCCCTACAGTACTGAATGACATTGCCAACAATGGATAGCCTTGGACAAGACCATTGGTACATCTATCTCAGCTTCTTCATTCCTTCTGTGACCAGGATTGCATGTTTTGCCCTTGTTGTTAGGGACGCTGTCAGTGCAGCATCCCCACATAGCATCGTGGTTAATGGCCCACAAATAATCCGACCCTCTCCCCCCCCCTTTTTAAATTATTCTGTATTTGTGTTTTTGTTGCTAGAGAGTAAAACCATATTAGTCAACCCAATTGTTTGTTCTGCTGCTTATGAAGAGGTGAGACAAGCATTAAGGCTGAGTTTGAAAAGGTTATTCTTATTTGCATTTGGATTTAGTTTTTTGAGGCAGGAGGGGAGAAACGTTAGCAGTGATGGAACAAGAAATTCAATATTCTTTCCTGGATATTGTTTAAGAGGAGAAATAGATCAGCCCATTACTTCCTGGCAACAGCAGATGCTGTGGTTTTGAGGAATGGACCGGCATGTTTACCTGAAAGTCTTGCTGTGTTCAGTTGAGCCTACTTCCAGATAAATGAGCATAGGACTGCAGCCTTAGAAGACTTGGGCTACGTACACATGACAGAATTAAAACAGATTTCCCCCAAAAATCCTGGGAATTGTAGTTTACTCTTTACAGACCTATAACACCGTTAAAAAACTACAGTTCTGAGAATCCTTTGATGGGTGCTTTAAAAGTGTGGTATTGCTGCTTTTCCCCCCACCTGAGGAAAACGACTGTTTAGGTTTTGGCCAACCAGAAACAGATCCATTTCTCAGAGTTGTTGGGGTGTCCCCTTCCCCCTTCTGTTTCCCAGGATGTTCCTCCTTTTCTTTGGTCCTCGGCCCCCCCAAATCCCCACAACAATTCTCATGAGCTTTACCTCCTTATGTCTTTCCCTGATGACTCCATTTTGTGCTCTCACCACCTGTGGGGCATCTTCTCATCATCCAACAGGTAGTGGCTTCGCTCTTACAAAACCTTTAATATTTTCAGTTTCTGCACTTTTCTGAGTTGAGGGAAGAGGAGAGAAGAGGAGTATAGACTCCTATTCCTATAGAGTCCTATTCCTGAAGTGTCTGTTCATGTAAATATTGCTATGAAATATTACTGCCTGTGGTCCACTCAGGAGAGAGCAGAAAGCAGAAAGAAAGGAGAAACTCTGGGATATTGTCTTATGACTTCAATGAAAATAATTTCCCACAATGAGAGAAGTTGCGGATCTTGTAAGTCTGATATGGGAACAATATGGAGGAGGTAGGATGGACATTTCTAAAGAATGCCTACAGACACGTCCAGCTGAATATTGGCCTTTGTTTGTGTGAACAGTGACCAAGAGGTCTGCAGGCCAGAATAAACTTGTTCTTTTATCTGCGGTTCCTTAATCCTCTCTGTTTCCAGTGTTGCAGAATGGCCAGAGTTTAAGTAAGCCTCCTGTCAACAATATCCATGGCTCAATTTAACATTGAGGTGGCAAAACTTTGGAATGTCAGGTGTTCCTAGACTACAGCTCCCATCATCCCTGACCATTGGCCATGCTGGCTGGGGTTGATGGGAGTTGGAGTCCAACATCTATTGGGCCACAGGTTCCCTGTCTATTTTAAGAAGGATGCCTTTGTGCCTTCCACTGATTCCCTTCCCTGCAGATCATGCAGCTGTTGATGAAAGGCAATAAGCAGCGTACCCAGGAGCCCACGGCGGCCAACCGGACTTCCTCGCGCTCCCATGCTGTGCTACAGGTCACCGTGCGCCAAAAGAGCCGCGTCAAGAATATTATGCAGGAGGTGCGCATCGGGCGGCTCTTCATGATTGACTTAGCTGGCTCGGAGCGGGCCTCTCAGGTACGAGCAGAAAGGGGCAGGCTTCTCATCAGGAGGAGTTAGTCTAGGGCAGGGGTCAGGTCAGCAACCCTTTTCAGCTGTGGGCCAGTCCACCGTCCCTCAGACCATGTGGTGGGCCGGATAAATAAAAGCACACATTCTGCTTCCTGGACCTTCCGCAGGTCGGATTGAGAAGGCAATTGGGCTGCATCTGGCCCCCGGGCCTTAGGTTGCCTACCCCTGGTCTAGGGCAATGTTTCCCAAACTTGGGTCTCCAGCTGTTTTTGGACTACAATTCCCATCATCCCTAGCTAGCAAGGTCAAGGATGATGGGACTTGTAGTCCGAAAACAGCTGGAGATCCAAGTTTGGGAAACACTGGCCTACGGGGTTGTTCTGGAGGCTATGTATTTCCTGAGCATTGTCATTGAAGCCCTCTGGTGCTCAGCCTGAACATGTGAGCCCCAAAGTGTGTAGAGGAATCAGCACATCGGCCCCACCGATGGGGCCCTGGCCCTGATGGGGCCCTGCAGCACTGGCCCTGATGTGGTGGAACGCTCTGTCACAAGAAACTAGAGCCCTGCGGGACTTGACATCTTTCCGCAGGGCCTGCAAGACAGAGCTGTTCCACCTGGCCTTTGGTTTGGACTCGGTCTGACTCTTATGTTTCCCTCCCCTTATGGTCTTGATTTATCGGCTACTTTGAAATGAGGCTGCATTTTAAATTGCATTTTAACCTGTATTTAAAATTGGTGTTTTTCCCGCCCCCTCTCTTTTCCCCCTATTACGTTTTTACTGTGAGTTTATTGGTGTTAGCCGCCCTGAGCCGCTCTGGCTGGGGACGGCGGGGTATAAATAAAAATTATTATTATTATTATTGCTACTGCTAAATATGTGAAGGCCGGTGTGAGGAGGGGTACAGCCAGCAATGGGCCTGGGGCCACTGAGTTCATTCTGGTCCCTCTACACACTATGGGTGTCCTGTCTGAAGGGGGGCTTGAAAGGGGTTAAAATGAGGAGAGGAGTGGCATTCTTTCCTTCCTGAGACTGCTGCTCTGGAAGAAGCTTGAAAGCTGGAGTCGAGGGCACAAGAGAGCACAGCGAAGACGAGGGCAAGAGATTCCAACCCACTCTCAAAATTGCAGCCGAAGAAAAGGTCTCAGCATGCCCCCTGCTTGGTTTTTCTCGGAACAACGATTCCATTCTTGTGCCCCTCCTACTCTCCTTCTCCCACAGACGCAGAACCGCGGGAAGCGAATGAAGGAAGGGGCTCACATCAACCGCTCCCTGCTGGCCCTTGGCAACTGCATCAATGCGCTCAGTGACAGGGCAGGGGTCAAATATGTCAATTACCGGGATAGCAAGCTCACCCGCCTCTTAAAGGTAGGTCTGCCTGCGGGGTGGGGCTGGCAAGGAAGGTGCCTAATCATACAAGGTGGGCATAGCCTGAATTAAATGATATCTTCTCTCTCACACGTTCACGAGGCAAGGTTGGCTTGCGGGGAAGGATTTCATGCCAGTGTGCATTGAATTGTAGTCCTTTTGCTTAACAACAACAACAAAATGGCGGCAGTCTGGTTCTCGCTACCCACCGCCCCACACCACAGAGCTTTCTTTTGTCTCCTGTGGGGTGGGGAAGAAAAAAGCGTATTTGCTGGCTGTGGTCAAGGAAACAAATGGACAGTGGTGTTGTTCTTAAGGTGACAGAGGTGGGAGGAAGTGGAGAAATTCAAGGTGGGTTTGGTATTGTTGATAGCCTCATATTCGCCACAACATTTAGTTCCTTCCCATGTCCTCTCATATTAGGAACCAAACGTCCCTCAAAGTAGGCTGGGTGGGATGACAGGACCACAGTGCCCAATCTTGCCCTTGAGTGGAGGCCGTGACATGTGATCAACACCCGAGGGTGCCATGGCAAGTAGGGTCAGGTTGGAGTTGCAAGGCTTTATATCACTCCAAGCAAACAACTTGCACTTACAAGATTTGGAACTCAAATGAAACCTTTCATTCCTCTTAGGCCAGACTTCCATGTATCAGGCTCTGTACCCTTCCTGAAGAGTTAAGAGACAAAGGCATAGTCTCATGTTTCCCAAACTTGGGTCTCTGGCTGCCTTGGGACTACAACTCCCATCATCCCTCGCTAGCAAGACCATTGGTCAGGGATGATGGGAATTGTAGTTGAAAAAACAGGTGCAGACCCAAGCTTGGGAAACACTGGGTTAGTCCTTTGTCCAGGACATCCTGTAGCCTCTCACTCAGTTACCATCTTGCGTATTCCTTATATTAGTAAGCAGACATTGGGGAGATGAGGCCCCTGATGTCAATGGAGCCAGGGGAAAGGGAATATGGCTCTGGGGGCACTGTTCTGTGGTGCATGCATCTCAATCTAGGGGGGCTTTGGCTTAGAAGGTTCTTGGCTGTCCAGCTCAGGTTTAATGTGGGGCTCAGTTTTTGGCTCTGCCATTTGCTCCTCTGCTCTTCCTGATCTGGCTGGTTTGTCCTCTTCTGTGTCAAGAATCCTGGCTGCTGCTCAGCAGCTCTTATGTTAAGACCTACAACTTTGCTCCCTAATCCTAGGATTCACTAGGCGGGAACAGCCGAACGGTAATGATTGCTCACATCAGCCCTGCCAGCAGTTCCTTTGAGGAGTCACGCAGCACCCTGACCTATGCAGAGCGTGCCAAGAGCATCCGCACCACGGTAGGATCCCCCAGACCCCACACCCTTTCTCTAAAAGTTCTTCCACTTCCTAGATTTCTAACTTCTCTCTTACGTGGCCACAGTGGCATAGCGTGGGTTTCCAGAGCCCGGGGCTGTGCAGAGGGTGGATGGGGAATGACATCTGTGTCACCCAGGGGACCGCAGCCACAGAGATAAGAAGAGTTGTTCCATTGTCTGGAGCGCTCACTTCTTGGTTTGCTTGGAGAATCCATTTTCAGTGGAGCCCAGTGATGGTAGCGTGCAACTGTATTGAGGCAGCACCAGGCGTTGCAATTTTGCACCCCTAACAATTTTGCACCCGAGGCAAAACACTACGCCACTGGGTAAACATTCTAGTTGTTCCACCAGAGCCAAACCAATCCTTTAGTCCTCCAGTCCTGAGCATCCTAAATGCTGGAACCATTCTCAGATTGACACACAATTGTAGGGAACAAGACTTGCTCCAGGAAATGACAGTTTTATATCATACAGGACATCTCTTTTCAGAGCACGGCAGCTATATGATTGACAGGATACTAGACTAGATGGACCACTGGTTTCATCTGATGGTGTTGCACTTATGTCCTTCTAGAAAAAATGAGGGGGGGTAGAAAAACACCAGTCTCCTGCATTTCCAGTCTAGCAACCTTCTAACTGTTCTCCCCTCACAAAATATTATCCAGACTTTCATCAAGGTTCCCTACGTATGTTTTCACACCATCTCTGATGTCTCCAGTCTTCCCATTTAGTACCTACCCTACCACATAACATTTATATAATATGTAATGTTGGTGGAATGTCCTTAAGTTTTCCTCCCACATCTAGCAATTTAAGAGAACTTAAATTGGATGCCACAGTGTCCATGGATTTCCAGTACTCATTCCCTCTCTCCGCCTTGGCAGGTAAAGCGTAACCTTCTTAATGTCTCATATCACATCGCCCAGTACACAAGTATCATTGCTGACCTACGTAGTGAGATTCAGCGGCTGCAGCGCAAGATTGAACAGCAAGAGCCACGCCCAATGCGGTCCGACATCCGCAGTATACAAGGTAGGAAAGGCGAGGGATGTTTCTGCCAGGACATGGACACTTACATTCCTGCCTCTAGCCTTCTTATGCCTGTGGTAGCTTCATGCCTCACCAAGTGACACCTGTACAAAGGGAACAGGTGCCATGGAATGGGTGGGCAAGATTTTCCTGTGGCCCTCAAACGTAGCTGAAAGGCTGCAGTTCCTTCAGCTTTTACACATCACCCAAAAAGTATAGGCTCGGCGGTGTGTTGAAGGTTTTGGAGAGTGTTGGTGCTAACCTTTAAAGCCCTAAATGGCTTTGTCCTTGTATACCTTAAAGAGCATCTCCACCCCAATCATTCAGGCCGGACACACCAAGGGAATGAAAGACCTACATTGGCTCCCAGTACGTTTCCGAGCACAATTCAAAGTGTTGGTGCTGACCTTTAAAGCCCTAAACGGCCTTGGCTCAGTATACCTGAAGGAGTGTCTCCACCCCCATTGTTCAGCCCGGACACTGAGGTCCAACTCTGAGGGCCTTCTGGTGGTTCCCTCACTGCAAGAAGTGAGGTTACAGGGAACCAGGCAGAGGGCCTTCTCGGTAGCGGCACCCTCCCTGTGGAATGCCCTTCCAACAGATGTCAAAGAGACAAGTAACTATAACCTTTAAAAGACACCTGAAGGAAGCCCCGCATAGGGAAGTTTTTAATGTTTAAGGTTGAATTATGTTTTTATATAAGCTGGAAGCTGCCCAGTGTGGCTGGGGCAACCCAGTTAGATGGGCGGGGTACAAATAATAAATTTGTTGTTGTTGTTGTGTATCTAACAACAACAGCAGCAGCAGCAGCAAGTTGTGCAGTGGAGAGCTTGGTTGCCCTCATAGCACAACGTGAGGGAAGGGAGAAATAATAGAGATGTTTGGTAGCATCTTCTTGCTTGACATTTTGACCAGACTCCTTGCATTGGTTCTTTTTCCCTCCCTGCTGTTCATCGTAGCTGAAGTGCAACTCCAGGGCAACCCCTTTGAGAGGCAGGAGATGGACCAGCTGAGGGAGCAGCTGATCAGCACCTTCCGGGAACAAATGGACGTGCGGCGCCACCTCATGGAGCTAGAGAACAATTACATGGAGATCCAGATTGAGAGCTCTCGCCACCTCCTGGCCATTGCTGAGTAAGTAGGGAGCTGAGAGCTGGCAGGGCACCATCCCACGTTCTTTGGGGTTCCTAGTTTGAATTCTCTGTGAGTCTGTGCTCTGAGCCTAGGCTGCCATGTCTGAGTAAGGGCGGGGAAATAACACTGCTGGGTTTACCAGCGCTTGGGCCCTGATGCATCTTCCTTCCTCCTTTCCCCACTCGCCTCGCCCTACAGTTGGGAGCAGGAGAAGGCCCGGCGGGCCCAGAAGTGGCGAGAGGAGCAGAGGAAGGAGAGCTACAGCAAAGATGAAAGCGAGAAGGACTCCGACACTGGCGATGACCTGTCGGATGTGCCGGAGCCGCAGGAAGTGACGTTAGCCCGGGAACACATTGCCACTCTCCTGAGGGAGCAGGATAAACTTCACAAGCAGAAGGTATTCAAGCTCAAAGGAGCTAAGCGATAGCCACTCCGAGGGAAGAGAGGGATGAGGGCCCAGGGTTGCGGCCGCAGGGGGATTGCAGCATCTGTTGAGGCTGAGCTGTTTGCAGCCAGCAGGAGTCTCTTGGTCAGCCCTTCTGCTTGCTTTTGCTGGCCCCCTGTGACCCCGGCGTGTGACTTCCCCCCTGTGCCAGACAGAGCTGGAGAGGCGGTTCTGGGAGGTCCGTCAGCGTGGGCACCGGCTGGAAGAGGCTCTGCCCTGGCGCATCAGCTCCGAAGAGCAGCGGGAGGTTCTGAGCCTGCTCTGCAAGGTCCACGAGCTGGAGGTAGAGAACACGGCCATACAGTCGGGGGCCCTGCTGAAGGACAGCCTCATCCGCCACCAGGAGCGGACCGTGCGCCGCTTCGAGCGCCACCGCAGCCTTTGCCACCGCATCATCCACGAACAGCGGCAGATCATCCATGGTACGGCCGCAACCGCTGTTCAGTGCAGACGTAGGGGATCCGCTGCACCTTGCATTCCTAGGGCATGCGATCCAGGACAGGCAGAAAACCACATTTCCCACCTTTTGCACTAATTGAGAATGGGGTGTGTGTGTGTAAGGTTTTGGGGAATCAGATCCCTCCCACGGGGTCAGCCAGGAATCAGAGAAAGGATAAAAGCTCTTACCGTGCAATTTATTCAATCATTCACAGAAAGCGGTGAAGGAATGCAGCCAGTGTGGTGTAGTGGTTAAGAGCAGTGGACTCGTAATCTGGGGAACCGGGTTCGCTTCCCCGCTCCTCCACATGCAGCTGCTGGGTGACCTTGGGCCAGTCACACTTCTCTGAAGTCTCTCAGCCCCACTCACCTCACAGAGTGTTTGTTGTGGGGGAGGAAGGGAAAGGAGAATGTTAGCTGCTTTGAGACTCCTTCGGGTAATGATAAAGCGGGATATCAAATCCAAACTCCTCTTTTTCTTCTTCTTCCCTATATAATGGCGTTGCTCCAAGTAAAGCCCCACCCCTCTGCATCTCCCCAATTCTACATCACTCCTATGTTGGCTAATCTGAGCTTTCTGCTGCCAAGTTCTCTGTTCTAATACCCTCAATGCCTGCCTGGTCCTGAGAGAGGGGTGTGCCAGGAATGCTTTTCAGAGACACTGAGTCTGTCAGCTGTCTCTCCCCTGGGGCTTCTCTCAGAGGCGGAGCTAAGTGCTCTGGTACCCGGAGCAGTGCACATCTTGTGCACCCAGGGGCGGGGCTAGCCATGAGCAGCGAGCATCCCAGGGGGGCGGGGCAGTGATGTCACCCGGGGCAGGTCGCACCTACCGCACCTCCCTTCCTCCGCCAGTGGCTTCTCCTTCTTCCTGCTGTTCCTCTTTCCCAGCTTCTGCAACCTCTGAACTCTGGCCTTCTGCAAACCACTGTTTTAAATCTATACTGTCCTCCTATTCTCGGGAAGGTTCAGGGAGGGGGGGCGGCCTCCACCTTTCCTTCTCAGTCTAGTCCCTGACAGTGTGTGTGTGAGTGAGAAAAGTACATCAGTGTGGAAATGTTCCTGAGATGTTTTAAAGCACAGCATGGGTTCACATTTTGTTCCCTCTCCACTCTTTCTTTCAATCTGATATAGACTGCCTATGTTCATAGACCATTTTGAACCCATGGTATAATGTAGTGGTGTTCTACGTATCATTCAGGAGGAGTTAAAAAAAAAAACACCTTTACAGTTTACCCAAACATTTGAGGGCTGAACAACAGTGCTGGATTACCAAATAGGCAGCGTATGCACCGGCTTATGAGCCCCACAACAATGGATCAAAAATAATATTGGGAAGAAAATTACAAAAACATATTAGGAAATTATTTGCGAGGCCCGAGATTTTGACTGCCTAAGGGCCTCCACGGAGTTTAATCCGGCACTGCTGAACAATGTGGTTCTGTTAACCTTGAAATTATTGGTTGTGTCAGGAGATACGGCTGTGTTTCTTTTTAGATATTTTCATTGATTTATTTGTATTCTATTTTTTTTTTATTTCAAATTTTTATTAAGTTTGTTTTACAACACACACACACATAGAACTAAACATAAAAGTAATAATACACAATCAAAAAACAAAAACAACAAATAACAAAGAAATACAAATAAAACATAATAACGTATGGAAACTTACACAGATCAAACTATATATATATATATATATATATATATATATATATATATATATATATATATTTCAATTCTTCTTTTCTTCCAATTGACTTCCTTCATCCTCAACACGGTTCTCTTTTCGTTTTTGGTAAACTGTCTCCTTCTTAGTTCATTATTACCCCACTTTCCTTCTGTTTTTAACTTTTATACCATAATTTATTTTGCAGAACTTAATCGAAACAAGTCCAAATATTAATTTGAGGGCACTGCTTTTTAAGGTATTCTCTATATTTTCCCCATTCTTTTTGAAATCTTTGCTTGGGCTGACACCTAATGGCTTCTGTCAATCTAGCCAATTCAATATAATCAAATAATTTATCTTGCCACTCTTTTTTTGTCGGTATTGTTTCTTTTTTCCAATTTTTGGCAATTAGTGTTCTCGCAGTCCCTGTAACGCAAAGGAATATCCATTCCCTTCCCTTCCATTCCATTCGTTTATTTGGATTCTGCCTAACCCGTTTATAATAGGGGTCATGGTCGCTGTTGCAGACTAGACCTGAAACATGTGTGGAGCATTGACTTGTCCATTGTGCAACCCTTTCCCCATCCTCTCTCTTCTTGCCAGAGTCTCAGCTGTCGGTGCCATCCCACCTAGAAGAACTGTATCAAGCCTACTTGCATGAACTGGACGAGGGAGGATTGGACCGTGTTGCTGCCATTGACCGAGCGGCCGCCCGGGCCCTCAAGGTACCATGCTGCCACCGTCTCTGGTCCTAATCCACAGCAACAACTCATTGGTGGCACCAGCCTTCATATATAAAGACCACGCTGTCTGACCTATTATGAGTCCCATTCTGCAGGAAATGCCTGACTTGGCATGGCCCTTGTAAGGCAACTTTGGGGCTCTACAGACCTAGCCAGAATCCTGTTTCTCACTAGGCTTTCTGCGCAAGCCTAAACAACGAAGCAGAAGGCTTTTTGAACCTAACCACCTACAGCCAAGTCCAAATCAGAGGCAGCCAACCTCACTCCAAAGTTTATCCTTGGGCTCATTGTTGCATCTGCATTAAATAATCAGAAAGATAAATTAGCAGGCAAAACCCAGAGAAACCAAGCGGCTGAGCATATTACACCAATCCCGGCCCAACTGCACTGGCTGCCAGTTAGTATCCGGGCCCAACTCAAAGTGCTGGTTTTGACCTATGAAGCCTTTAAAAGCTCAGGACCCCAATACCTCAAGGACCGCCTCTTCCCATATAAACCATCCCAGACTGCAGTCATCATCTGAGGCCCTTCTTCGTGTGCCTCCTCCATGTGAGGTCCATAGGGTGGCAACATGAGAATAGGGCCTTCTCTGTAGTGGCTCCCCGTTGGTGGAGTGCTCTTGCCAAGGAGGTTTGCCTGGCACCTTCATTATATATATTTTAGGTGCCAGGTAGAAAGTTCCTTTCCAACCAGGCCGTGGGCTGATTAATATACTACAGCCTTTTAACTGTGTCTGTGGGAAGGGAGGGATATCGTTTTGCTCTTTCGTTTTACTTCTTTGCTTGTTTTTATCCTGTATTTTTTTCTGTGAACCGCCCTGAGGTCTTATGATGAAGGGCGGTGTATCAAACAAACAAAGTTGATCCAACGAGACGGCAAATAACTTGTTTCCTAATGCCACCGGGACACGGGTGGCACTGTAGGTTAAACCACAGAGCCTAGGGCTTGCTGATCAGAAGGTTAGCGGTTCGAATTCCCACAACGGGGTGGGCTCCCATTGCTCGGTCCCTGCTCCTGCCAACCTAGCAGTTCGAAAGCACGTCAAAGTGCAAGTAGATAAATAGGTACCGCTCCGGCAGGAAGGTAAATGGCGTTTCTGTGCGCTGCTCTGGTTCGCCAGAAGCGGCTTAGTCATGCTGGCCACATGACCCGGAAGCTGTACGCCGGCTCCCTCGGCCAATAAAACGAGATGAGCGCCACAGCCCCAGAGTCGGCAATGACTGGACCTAATGGTCAGGGGTCCCCTTTACCCCTTAATGCCACAGGTGGTGTTGCTCCTTCTTGGGCCATCAACTTCAGCTACGAACTATAGGTGGAGAATGCAAGGTTGCAGTTGCTTTTGGCTATACCTGCGGTGCTCTCAGAGTATCCATGTTCTCTTTTCCCTGCAGGACACCTCTGTGCCAAAGCTCCCCCCGCTCCCGGTGGAAAGTATCCTGGACTCTGACCAAGAGAGTGTAAGGACACTGGGCTCTGAGTACCAGCAGCCGCCACGGAGGGATTCCCGAAGGGGCACTCTCCCACCCCTTGTCCCCGAGCCAGACAGGTAAGATTAACTTGATACCCTTTTGTGGAACGTATCTCGTGCAGCCCCCATCTCAAGATCAGATACGAACAGGTTATCTTTCTTTCTCTTCTCAGCAGTGAAGCAAGCCAGGTGTTCAAGGCTAGTCCTCGGGCCCGGCAGATCAAGAATTCAGCAGTAGTGACACCGCCTCCTATCCATGTGAATGGCATGATCACTCAAGAGGTGTGAATCGACAGGGGTGGGGGGAGTGAATAACAACAACAACAACAGTAATAATAATTTATTTCTACCACGCCCATCTGGCTGGGTTTCCCCAGCCACTCTGGGCAGCTTCCAACAGAATATTAAAAACAATCCAGCATCAGACATTAAAAACTTCCCTAAACAGGGCCGCCTTCAGTTGTCTTTTAAAAGTTAAATAGTTGTTTATTGCCTTGACATCTGGTGGGAGGGCGTTCCACAGGGCAGGCGCCACTACCGAGAAGGCCCTCTGCCTGGTTCACTGTAACCTCACTTCTCGCAGCGAAGGAACCGCCAGAAGACCCTCGGTGCTGGACCTCAGTGTCCGGGCTAGATGATGGGGGTGGAGACGCTCCTTCAGGTATACAGGACCAAGGCTGTTTAGGGCTTTAAAGGTCAGCACCAACACTTTGAATTGTGCTCGGAAATGTACTGGAAGCCAATGAAGATCTTTCTGGACCGGTGTTATATGGTCTCGGCGGCCACTCCCAGTCACCAGTCTAGCTGCCGCATTCTGGATTAATTGCAGTTTCCGAGTCACCTTCAAAGGTAGCCCCACGTAGAGCGCATTGCAGTAGTCCAAGCGGGAGAGAACTAGAGCATTCACCACTCTGGCAAGACAGTCTGCGGACAGATAGGGCCTCAGCCTATGTACCAGATGGAGCTGGTAAACAGCTGCCCTGGACACAGAACTGACCTGCGCCTCCATGGACAGCTGTGAGTCCAAAATGACTCCCAGGCTGTGCACCTGGTCCTTCAGGGGCACAGTTGCCCCATTCAGGATCAGGGAGTCCTCCACACCAGCCTGCCCCCTGGCCCCCAAGAACTTGTCAGGATTCAACCTCAATCCGTTAGCTGCCTTCTATCCTCCAACCGCCTCCAGACACTCACACAGGACGTTCACCGCCTTCACTGGTTCTGATTTAAATGCATACTGATGAACACCCAGCCCAAACCCCCGATGATCTCTCCCAGCGGCTGCATGTAGATGTTAAAAAGCATGGGGGAGAGGACAGAGCCCTGACTTGATATGCAGAGGATTTGTGCCTTCGTTTCAAGAATGCACGGGCATTCCTCTGTAATAAGAGACATTTCTACATACAGTGGTACCTTGGTAGTCGGAAGCCTTAGTTGTGGAACAAATCACCTCCCAAACATCACAAACCCAGAAGTGAGTGTTCCGGTTTGAGTACATTTTTTGGAAGCCGAACGTCCAACGTGGCTTCTGCAGCTTACAATTGGCTGCAGGAAGCTCCTGCAGTGAATCGGGAGCCGCACCTATTTCCGAACCTTTTCGGGAGTCGAATGGACTCCCGGAACTGATTAAATTCAAGAACCAAGGTACGATTGTAGTTGGTAGCGTTCTGCAAAGACCTGCAATTTCGTAGCACAGCTGCTTTACAGAAGATCACGCCGAACAGAAAGAGGAGGTGTTTCAGCGGCAACCATTTTGTGTATGTTCGATGAGCACGCAACTGCCGATGCACATGTTGCTTTGGGCCTCGAAAGGGGGCAGGGATGGAATGGGGCAGGCTTCCACACCCCCACCCCCACCCCACGAGTTGCCTGTATATATTTGAAAAATTGTACTTGTGGAGCCATGATGGGGGAGGCTGCAAAAAACAAAAAAAAATATGTGGCTCCAGAGTTCATGAGATGAGAGTTGCTCTGTCTTGACTTTCCCTGCCTCTGTTCTTCTCCACAGTATGTGCCTCGAGAGAGTTTGGTAAGCCTGAGTAGCCAACGAAATTCCTCCCCTGACAGCAGCGACCACTGCTCTGACGGCATCCTGCCACGCGGAGGTAACTATAACCCAGATATTTTAAAGATTACAGTGGTACCTTTGCTTATGTACTTAATTTGTTCCGGAGGTCCGTTCTTAACCTGAAACTGTTCTTAACCTGAGGCACCACTTTAGCTAATGGGGCCTCCCGCTGCTGCCGCACCGCCGGAGCACGATTCCTGTTCTCATCCTGAGGTAAAGTTCTTAACCCGAGGTAGTACTTCCGGGTTAGCAGAGTCTGTAACCCAAAGTGTTTGTAACCCGAGGTGTTTGTAACCCAAGGTACCACTGTAAATGTGCCTTCTCCCTACTCTCAGTTATGTCGCAAACTGGCAACAGCCGGGTTGAACGGTATCAGCCTCGGTGTGGGGAGGCTTCCTCAAAATTTAGGAGCCCAGCGACTCCTTTGTATTGGAGGAATTCTTCTACTCATCAGAGCCAACTCCTAGGGGCCAAGGTCCCCCAAGTGAAATATTTGAAGGGGCCTCCCCCCCCCCCCCGTTAATGGGCATTGCTCATGGTGTGCATGCACTGCATCTTATGATGGAGCAGGGCTTACCTGGGCCCCCCCGAATTTTTATTACAAGTTGGCATCCCTGTTTGCAGCCGGGTCCTTCACCTTCCCCCTTCTCCCACTTTGTGCGATTGCAACGGCAACTCTTTGTTGTGTTTCTGCATTTGTGTACTCTGGCCAAGGTACCTGAAAGCTAGGCCAAAGAAAATGTGCATATTATATATGAGGAGTTAGGGGGAAAATATGTTTAAGCAAACCTTCATAAAGAAACCAGAAGCTTTCCTTTTGGGTATTTTAGATTCAGATATCCCAAATGAAAAAAGGAGAATATTCTTATATGCTACAAGTGCAGCAAGAATATTAATAGCTAGAAATACAAAGAGTGAATTATTACCAACGAAAAATGAATGGCAGGATAAATTATTTGAATATCTTGAATTGGCAAAAATGACAGAGAAAATTAGGAGACGGCCTAACCAAAAGTTCCAAAAGGAATGGGAAATTTATAGAGATTACTTTTTAAAAAAACCAACCTGTGCCCCAAGTCAAAACCTGGATTTGCTTTGATTAATTTTCTCAAACCATAATATGGATTATAAGTATAGTATTTGGGAAACTGTAGAAATGATGAAATGATAAAAGAAGCAGTTTAACAAATAGACAAAACAGACCTGCTTTGAGGAAGACGGAAGTCTGTCAGAGAAGAGAAGGAATCAGGAATAAAGAATATGGTGACGTAAGTCCATGTGTAAGAACTTACGGATTTATGGTTGTATGTATGTTTCTTGTTCCTTGTTTTTCTGTTGTTGTTGTTGTTGTTGTTGTTGTTGCCGCTGTCGTCTTCTTATTTTGGTTACTTTATAGTATGTGTTTATCAAGTAAGAAAACTAATAAAAAGCATGGGGGGAGAGGAAAATGCACAGTGCAATAAAAAATATGCTTTTTTTGGCACACGCACCCTCCGTTGGCAGAGCGCAAAGAGATAGCGAGCGGCACAAAGAGCATCGCGGTGAAGGCTGCCCGGCGCCGCTCCCGGGTGCTGGAGTACGACCGGAGAAACCTGCTGGAGCCGACCAAGGAGCACAGCAGCCTCTCCCTCCACTCTCTGAGCGAGAGCGAGGACCCCCTGTGCCGAGAGACCCCAGCCCTCTGCCAGCCTGCCAGCCCAGGCCTGCAGCACGCCGTCAGCGAGGACAACTTGTCCAGCAGCACTGGCGAGACTGTGCCAGGAAGGAATGGCCCCAGACGCTCCCCTGGGCCATGGCTCCGGGTCAGCAAAAAGGGAAACAAGAAGCTTGAGAAGAGAGAAGAATCGCTAGAGGCCAAGAGGAGGAAGCGAAGGTCTCGGTCCTTTGAAGTCACCGGCCATAGGGTACGTCTTCAGCATCTCACAGCTACCCAATTATGTTTTGGTAATTTCAACATTTTTGACATATACAGTGGTACCTCAGGTTACATACACTTCAGGTTACATACACTTCAGGTTACAGACTCCGCTAACCCAGAAATATTACCTCGGGTTAAGAACTTTGCTTCAGGATGAGAACAGAAATCGTGCAGCGGCAGTACAGTGGCAGCAGGAGGCCCCATTAGCTAAAGTGGTGCTTCAGGTTAAGAACAGTTTCAGGTTAAGAACAGACCTCCAGAACGAATTAAGTTCTTAACCCAAGGTACCACTGTACACAGTTTCGCCTTTTCTCTTATTTTTGCCGATGTCCCGTCCCATTTCCCACAGAGTTGTTGTTCTCTCTCCCCTCCCGCTGCCACCCCTATCTTGTATCTATCAAATCCTAACTACAATACTGTTAGCTGGTTGCTTCTGTTGCTCGTAGCTCAAATCCTGTTCACGAGTTCGTCCTACTGTGATATTTCTTCAAACGGTCTGAAAAAGACACTCATTCTTCCGTAAAAACCCTCATCATGAGAGTCTCTTAATTTTGCCGCTTTTGCAACCTCCATTGCATCCCCAGGAATCCCCAACCTTTGGCCCTCCAGATGTTTTGGACTACAATTCCCATCATCCCTGACCACTGGTCCTGTTAGCTAGGGATCATGGGAGTTGTAGGCCAAAGCATCTGGAGGGCCGCAGGTTGGGGATGCCTGATCTTACTTATCCATTTTCCTTTGATTGGAACTTCTTCTTTCTCTCGTTTCTGCGCATATAGAATCCTAGCTGCTGTTGTTACATACATAAACAACTTTAACATTTTTTTGGGGGGAGGGGTAATTTCTGCCCCTCTAATCCCTAACAGAAATGCTTCATGCTTTTTAAATATATATACTCTTTTAAAACTTCTTTTTTTTATCTCGTGTATCATTTCCCAAAATACCTTTGCTTTCTTGCAAGTCCACCACATATATAAAAAAGATATAAAAAGATATAAAAGATATAAAAAAGATAAAATTGTATAAACTTGAAAAGTATAAATAAAAAATTTTCTTTTTTTAAAAAAAAAGGAAGACTCACATGAGACCTTCCGACAGAGCCTGGTTGCAATCTAAAAAAAAAATGCCTGGCCAGGTTAAATAGCCCCTTACTTGTCTCCAGTCTCCATTTTGTGCATGGCAAATTTGCATGTTTCCAACTTAGCATTCAAATGCTAAACCAAAAGCACAGAAAAAGTGTGGTCCTTCCGTTAAAAGGGGAACTGTTCCCCCTGCCCCTGGCCATGTTCCCAACCAGAAAGCTGTTTTTTTGTAGAATGAATAGCGCAGATTAAAGTTATGTAGACTGACCTTATCTCCTCCCCCTTCATATCTCCCTTGCAAATGCTCCTTCATAAGAAATGATGGAATGGTAAAAGAGATCCGCACCCCCTGTTCACAAAGCACCTTCTCAGCCTGTGCGTTTGTCTCTTTCCCTTGCAGCTCCCGTGTCCGAAGAACAATGTTGCCCGCCGTCATCCGCTGGAAAGCAGTTCTGAACACAAGATAACGGCCGCTGGAGGGACTCACAACACCCGGGGAATTGGGAGGGCAGCCGTGCAGTTGTCCAGAGTGAGACTTCTACAGGCCCAGCCATCCTCAGGTAGGGGTGCCTAAGCAAGTGCAAGTAAAGTCTTGCTGCTGTTAACAGCCGTCCTCCACTGTAGTAAAGTTAACCATGGGTCACAGCAAGGAATTTGGGTGCCAGAGCTTAAGGGAAGCATCTTGTCCTCCAGTGCGGGATCCCACATTTTCACTTTGGAGTAATATAAACCGTCCCAGACTCTGCAGTCATCATCTGAGGCCCTTCTTTGTTTGCTTTCTCTATGTGAGGTCCAAAGGGTGGCAACATGAGAACAGGGTCTTCTCTGTAGTGGCTCCCTGTTTGTGTAACGTTCTCCCTGGGGAGGTTCGCCTGGTGCCTTCGTTACATATTTTTAGGCGCCAGGCAGAAAAGATCCTCTGCAACCAGGCCTTTTGGCTGATTAATATTCTACAGCCTTTTAAATGTGACCACAAGAAGGGGGAGCTATTGTTTTGCTGTTTCGTTGGAATAATTTACTTGTTTTATCCTGTACTTTATTGTGTGAACTGCCCTGAGATCTTGTGTTGAAGGTCAGTACGGTATATAAATCTAATAAATAAAATAATTAATGAATTAATGAAATAGCTTACATAGAATAAATGCCACCTCATTGCTTACGGGTTTTGAAGGTTACAGAGATGGCAGAATTGTACTGAAGGCTATTGGACTAACACAAAGGTCAGTGTAATTAATTATATCATGAAGAAATATGAGGGACTGGGGGGGGTTGGTTGTGTCAGGCAAACACTGGTTAGGGTGCAGTTATGATGCAAACGCCTATGAAATTTAATCAGAGTCATCTTCCTTCCTCCTCCTCCTCCTCCTTCTTCCTCTTCTTCTTCTACCCCTTTAGGTCCTACTGAGGCCTCCTCTCTCTCAGTCCCCTCCAACCAAGGTGGCATCTCCAAGAAAAACTTCCAGCCCAGCCAGCGCCCTCCACGGCTGAACTATATCACAGTTAATGGCACCAACCCTCACTGCAAAGATGGCAGGAACCGGCGATGCTGAGGATTGAGGGGACACAAGTGGGTTGAGAAGCCCCAGGGAGCTGCCTCTGGCGCTCAGTCGGATGGCAAAGTGGCCAAAGACATTGTGGGAAGGTGGCTTATGCAGAAAGGATGACCCAAGGGAAGACTCCACCCAATTGGTTGTGGGTGCTCCTGCCAGGGATTCAGTTTGCCCGAAAAGTCTTTACAGCTCCAAGACTGGATGCCCCAGTCTCAAATAAGTAACACTATGGATGGGCATAAATACATCTGTCCATCTGGTACAGTAACTGAGAGGAGCCAGAGGCCTCCTTCCTCCACAAGCACAGATATCTGCTTTAAATGGAAGTGCCTTTATGCTAGAAGAGAACACACAAACCGGGCGACCCTATAGGGAGATGGGTTGCTGTTAGTGCTGTGTGCATGCTATATTTCTGCATAGTCAAGTACAGTTCGGTAAGTTTCAGTCTTTTAAAACTTTCCAGAACATCCCTCTGGGGGTAGGAACACAAAGGGAGTGACACTTGGAAGCCACACAGCTTCAGGTCATGACCATGCGGGTGGGAAGCTATGGTAAATGCCTGATGTGTTTGGCTGTCTTCCAACAAGGGGCAACAAGACTGTTCGCCAACCAGAAACCATCGCTGAATACGTGGAGGAATGATACAGACCTTTGAGATCACACACAGAATTTCTGGCGAGTCTCCCATTGGGTTGGATACTCTATGACTCTTCCTTCATGAGAACTGGCAACTGGTTTTGAAAAATGTGTACATTGGAGTTGACAAATGTTGACTTTTGTATATCCCGTGAACTGTGGCAAGGTAGCGTGGGGAAGAAAATAGAACCGTGCATTATCCAATACCAACCCCAAGCCATTTCCAGAGACCTCTTTAGCCTCGTGTATTTTTTGCTGCCTACTCCGGGTTGCAGTTTCTGCCAAACACATGCTGCAGTCTTGAAGGCCAAGACTTCCACACAGTCATGGGCTTACAGCAGACCTGCACTGGTTTGAATGCACTCGGGTATATTCTGCATAGTAAAGGTAAAGGGACCCCTGACCATTAGGTCCAGTCGTGAGCGACTATGGGGTTGCAGTGCTCATCTCGCTTTATTGGCCGAGGGAGCCGGCGTACAGCTTCTGGGTCATGTGGCCAGCATGACTAAGCCATTTCTGGCGAACCAGAGCAGCGCACAGAAATGCCGTTTACCTTCCTGCCAGAGTGTACCTATTTATCTACTTGCACTTTGACGTGCTTTTGAACTGCTAGGTTGTCAAGAGCTGGGACCGAACAACGGGAGCTCACCCCGTCACGAGGATTTGAACCACCGACCTTCTGATCGGCAAGTCCTAGGCTCTGTGGTTTAACCCACAGTGCCACCCGCGTCCCATATTCTGCATAGTTAGTATTAAAATAGCTTTTCAGAATAGAAATCCTTCCAAAGCAGTACACAAGAAAGATCCGACTATATTTCAATATCAGCGTCTAAGAAAGACCTGTCAGGATCATTCACATTTGGCAGTTGGTGGTAGAATGACCCACACTGTGTGTGTGTGTGTGTGTGTGTGTGTGACAGCGAGAGAGAGAGAGAGAGAGAGAGAGAGAGAGAGAGAGATCCAGTTGGAGCAGACTGAGGTAGCCTTCAAACCATAGAAGGGAGGTGAAAAGATAGAAAATCGGGGAAAAGGCTGCCTACTAGCACAGTTCCATACTAAATATCGAAGCACCCTGGCATTTAGACGTACTGTCTTTGATCCTATAGCTGTTGTAACTAGCGGCCATTGGCAGCCAAGCTTAGTACATAACACTTACCCTTTTTAAGTTCATTTAGCGCTCACTTACCATCATCAGATCTTGAAGCAGTCTAAAGAAAAATCCAAATTCATCATATACAATAAGAACTATTTCAAATAATTTACCTCGAAGAGGTAAAGGGACCCCTGACCGTTAGGTCCAGTCACGGACGACTCTGGGGTTGCGGCGCTCATCTCACTTTACTGGCCGAGGGAGCCGGCGTACAGCTTCCAGGTCATGTGGCCAGCATGACTAAGCTGCTTCTGGAGAACCAGAGCAGCGCACAGAAACGCCATTTACCTTTCTGCCGGAAGGTTACCTATTTATCTACTTTGATGTGCTTTCGAACTGCTAGGTTGGCAGGAGCTGGGACCGAGCAACGGGAGCTCACCCCATCGCGGGGATTCGAACCACCAACCTTCTGATCGGCAAGCCCTAGGCTCTGTGGTTTAAAAGAGTATCCAGATACATTATCATGCATCTCCTCCCATCTTGTCTGGTTGGCGAATATGTGGCCAAAGCAATGTGAGGTCTCTATGTTCTTTAAGAGATTATGGAGCATGGTTAAAGGACTCAATTATACATACATTCCATGTATGGCTATGGAATTATTATTATTACTATGGATGGGTTTGCCCATCCATGCTGGGCAGCTTACAGCATATAAGGCAAGGATTCCTGATTTGTAAAACCCAACAGCTGGATGCAGAGGTGCAGAACATTTCCAGCCTGCCACGCTTGGTGCTGTCTTCAAGCTCTGCTTTTGGCTGGGGTCAGTTATGCTTGAAAGAATCTCCTTTAAGAAACACCCAATTGATGGTATTGTTTTGGGGGCGAGGGATCAGTATAGGCTTTGAACTATGGCTGATCGGGATGATTGGTTTAATAAACTGGCAAGGGCTGCTCAGCTAATATGGGCGGTGGCGGCAGCAGCAGCTCCTATGGGATCTTGTTGGGCCTCCCTCAAAATGGTGGCACCGGCACCACGCGGGACCTTTCGCCAGCCTCTCTTGCTGTTTGTGTCAACCCCGATTTGCAAGGAGGGAGCTGTGTGCAGGTCACCTGCACAGCCGAACCTGCAAAGTCTCCCTGCCACATTTGTAGGTGATACCAGCAAGCTTGAGGGTGTCTTTGGTGCAGGCCTGTTCTCCTCCTCCCCGCCTTGTGTTCTAATCAACTGTCAATATGACACAAGGAAAAGGCTGCTATCATCGACTATGCGAGCAGAGGGCAATCCAATGGGGGTTAGAGTAGGTGCCCCTGGGGATGTGCAGAGCGCTCCTGGAAGCTCACTGGCTATCTCCACTGTGATGTCCATGAGGCACGTGCAGGACGCCCGCTGCTGGCCATTAGGGGCTTGGTGTGCACCAAAAAGAGCCAGTGTGGTGTAGTGGTTAAGAGCGGTGGGCTTGTAATCTGGTGAACCGGGTTCGCGTCTCCGCTCCTTCACATGTAGCTGCTGGGTGACCTTGCGCTAGTCACACTTCTCTGAAGTCTCTCACCCCCCTCACCTCACAGAGTATTTGTTATGGGGGAGGAAGGGAAAGGAGAATGTTAGCCGCTTTGAGACTCCTTCGGGTAGTGATAAAGCGGGATATCAAATCCAAATTCTTCTTCTTCTTCTTCAAAAAGAGGATCTGGCTGCCGGGGAACCATCAGCAGAAGCTGTACATCATGACAATGACCACCAGCATCTAGCAGCATTCTTCTATGTGCCCACCCGGTGGAAACACCTGCCTGTTGTTGCCACCTCTTGCTTCAACACCCAGAGCCGTCTTTCCCATTGGTGTTAGTGGTTCGTTGCGCCAGGGCGCTGGCCTCTCAGGGGCGTCCTAGTGAGTGGGGGAGCTGTGCGGATTTGCCGGCAGCCTCCCCTTTCCCTGCATGCACGCCAGCTGCACCCCACCCACTATATGGCTGGCGGGTGCTCAGCTTCCTTCCCATGCCGCAGGAGGAGAGGGATCCTCGCAGAGGCTTAGAATAATAATAATAATAATAATAATAATAATAATAATAATAATAATAATTTATTTATACCCCGCCCATCTGGCTGGGTTTCCCCAGCCACTCTGGGCGGCTCCTAATCGAGTGTTAAAAATAATACAGCATTAAATATTAAAAACTTCCCTAAACAGGGCTGCCTTCAGATGTCTTTTAAAGATAGGATAGCTGCTTATTTCCTTGACATCTGAAGGGCGGGCGCCACTACCGAGATGGCCCTCTGTCTGGTTCCCTATAACCTCACAATGAGGGAACCGCCAGAAGGCCCTCAGCGCTGGATCTCAGTGTCTGGGCTGAATGATGCGGGTGGAGACGCTCCTTCAGGTATACAGGACCGAGGCCGTTTAGGACTTTAAAGGTCAGCACCAGCACTTTGAATTGTGCTCGGAAACTTATTGGGAGCCAATGCAGATCTCTCAGGACCGGTATTATGTGGTCCCGGCGGCCACTCCCACTCACCAGTCTAGCTGCCACATTCTGGATTAATTGCAGTTTCCAGGTCACCTTCAAAGGTAGCCCCACGTAGAGCACATTGCAGTAATCCAAGCGGAAGATAACCAGAGCATGGTGAGACAGTCTGCGGGCAGGTGGGGTCTCAGCCTATGTACCAGATGGAGCTGATAAACAGCTGCCCTGGACACAGAATTGACCTGTGCCTCCAAGGACAGCTGTGAGTACAGAATGACTCCCAGGCTGCGCACCTGATCCTTCAGGGGAACAGTTACCCCATTCAGGACCAGGGAGTCCCCCACACCCGCCCGCCTGTCCCCCCAAAACAGTACTTCTGTCTTGTCAGGATTCAACCTCAATCTGTTAGCCGCCATCCATCCTCCAACCGCCTCCAGACACTCACACAGGACCTTCACCGCCTTCACTGGACTGCGCAGTTTCCCTCCCAAGCCTCTGCATCTGCTGAAGACGGCCCTGCTCCTCGTCATTGTCCCTCCTCCTGCTTCCTGGCAAAAGGCAGCGTGCAGCCTTCCCGGGCTGCCTTCTCGGGCTCTCCATGTCGGCCAGCACATTTTCCTGCTTGATCGCCACCACCACGCTGGGGATCAGGGCAGTGGGGGAGACAGAAGACATTTTCTATCGCCCCCTCCCTTGTTTTTGAGTTGCTGGGGGAGCGCCGGAGGGATCTTTGCACCACGGCGCCGGATATGCTTAAGACGGCCCTGTCAACACCCTCTCGGTGACTGGTCACACCACCTTGACACGGCGACCAAGGCACCACAGAACAGAATTGTAGAGTTGGAAGGGACTTTCGGGATCATTTAGTCCAAGCCTCTGCAATGCAGGGCTATGCAGCTGTCCCATACGGGGATCGAACCTGCAACCTTGGTGTTACCAGCACCATTCTCTAACCAATTGAAAAGGCCCAGAACCTGCATGCATTCACTGGGAGAGGAAGGAAACATGGGAGACCGGGGCCTTGACTACCCTTGTGTGCGTCAAAATAGTTTTCAGGATTTCAAGAGTTTGAGGGGTGCGAAAGGCTTGGAAGCCCTGCAGATTAGCTGAAGACTGAATTATTATTATTATTATTATTATTATTATTATTATTATTATTATTATTAATTTTTCTATAAAGCCCTTCATTCAAGGACCACAGGGCGGTTTACAACAAGACACTGGGGGAAGGAGAGAGAGGATTGCAGGCTAAGTAAGGGAGTCAATACATGAAAGGGAAGATTGAACAGAAGACAATGAAGACTCCTTCTTTGAGCAGAACACTGCTCAAAAACCATTTTCACCTCAAAAATAACACCACACAGTCACCCCCAGCAATACATTTCCTGATTTTTATTTAGAAATCTATGTAACTGATGAGCTATTCAAAAGGCTGTGGACATTACCTGCAGAGAGAGCACAAGCACCATATTTCCACCTAGCCCATAGTCTGCAACCCAACTCCTCCAGTTGTAAACCAGATTTTGCCCCATTTATTTTACAAACAAATAATTACACTTATTACAGAAAGTTTAGAAAACCAACAGGAAAGCCTTTGTTGCTGTTGTTGTTTTTCTTCTTAAAGGGGAAGGTGCTATTATTTGGGGATAGTACACTGGAATCTGCCTACCTTGGGAAAAAATCATGTGACAAGGGCCAGGAGGCAGAGGTTGAAATGGAGAGAAGGAAGTGTGATGGGTCTGGTCAGTTGGTTCGTATGTATTTAATTCACTAATCGGGGACTCAGAAAATAGGCTCAACTTTCCTACCTGACCAGCAAGACAGCAAAAACCCACTCTATGGCTAGGATATCCAGTCAAAAGCAGCAAGAGATGGGATTCATGTGTCTCTGGTCTGGACTGAGAAAAATAAGGGCGTGGATGTATAATCTACCCTGTATATGAACCAAAGACCATGGTGCCACTTTTAACGCTTAAAACTGTTGTCTGTTTGCAGCTGAAATTCAAAGAACCAAACTCGTTCTTCTAGTATCAAGTCTAGTAGAGGGAATAGTGGGAGGCTGGATGCATTAACAAATAAGGGTGGCTAGAAGAATATTACAGTATTCTAAGGACTTTTTACCTACCAGTGTACTGCTGGGTTTTTGTTTTTTTTGTTTTTTTGTTTTGTCTATATCTCTCAAACTACAACAATTCCACGGGATCACCACTTCATGGGCAAGACATGAAGGCAGATTCTAAACAAGTTAGGAAGTCAAATCTCTTGCTAAGGGGGGTATCTTGGAGAACGATCTAATCAAAAGCACCACTGAGATCCTCCAGTTCTACCTGAGTTCCTTAAGCGTGCAATCCTATTCACATCTACTCAGAAGTAAGTCATTCAGTTCAGTGCAACTGGCTCCCAGGTGAGCACATGTAGGATTGCAGCCTTCAAAGATGGAAGAGAGCTAAACATAAGTATCTGAAAACAGAGATAAGGGAATTCCCCACCCCCAAGACTGTACATGTTTTAATTTCCCATCTTCTTTTCTTTTTTTAAAGTCCCCAGGTTTGTAGCTGCAGACGTTGTTTTCATGCAAGAAGCACCCAGGGCCCACATGCCCAGATTACATGCATAGATTACAAGATGCCAGCCAGTTTTGTACTGGATTAGTTGCTGTTCTTCAGTACAATCCAGTCATTCTCATCCCCTGCCTTGTCTTGTGGTTCCCTATCTTCCGCCGTTCTTCTACTTCTTGATTTTGATCAGAGAATGGTAGACAGGCTTGATGATGATATGCAGGTGCAGAGAGTTGTCGATGAGGTATTCGGAGGTGCGCTTCTGTAAGTCGGCATGCACCAAGAAGTCGGCCACCTCGTCTGTGCTCTGGTGGAAGCTGTAGGCATGTTTGACAAAGACTTTGCCCTGCTGCCTCATGCCTACCAGGATGGTTTTTTGGAAACTGACTCCGGCAAAGTCGGAGCTAGTTGTGGCCGGAGTGATAACCAGGCGGGGGCGGCCGTCCTCGATCCTGATAGACTGAATGGCCCCCGAGACAGAGTCCGAGTAAACGGGACGCAAGCTGACCGGGAGCCAACGTGGGGAGAACAGAACGTTCCAAGTCACGCGCTTGGCAGAGTCGTGGTTGCTGGGCCCCAGCTGAGTCTGGAAACTGGTGCTGCGGTCATCCCTGGCTGGGTTGTTAATCACCCACTGAGAACCCCAGGAGGTGGAGAGGTAGTTTCGGGGCAGGAACATGCTGCAGTTGACGTCGAAGTATTTGGCAAAGTGGATCGGCGAGGCCGAGTGGAACTGGAAGGCCTGGAAGAGCAGGTCTTGCACAGCGTTGTAGTGCTTCAGCATCACCAGAGACTGCTTCTGTAGGTGGAAAAGGTGGCTGGGGGAGATCATAGGGTAACGCAGGGACCTCAGCATCTTCTCCACGACATAGTCCTCGGGCTGGTGTGTGACCACCCACTCCTCGACGGCTGTGTACAGCTCCAACTCGCTCTGCAGAACCAGGTCGGATCGTTCCAGCAACAGCAGCAAGAGATCGACGCTCACCGAGGCCCACTCAGCGCTGCTCATCACAGCTGAGAGGTTCCAGGCCAGGAACTGGAGGCAGCTCTCCTGCAAAGCCTCGTCACCAATTCTCACTGCGTAGTGGTACCAGCCCACCACATGGCCCTGGTTCGACTCACTGGCCAGATGGTTTTTCATGTATTCGGCTACCCCTCTCTGCAAGCTAGAGATGCGGTATTTGCTGGCTAGTCTGTGAAGCGGTATTGCTTGGTGGAGGAGGATGGAGATCTCACCACAGTACAGATATCTAGAGAAGGGACACAATCATCATTCATATTGGTGACATTTCTTCTCTCAACGGTTTTCATGTTTTATTTTTATTGTTAATAGACTGCGTTAGCTACTGAGATGGGTAGTATACAAACGTCTTGGCATTGCATGAGACCACCACCTAGCTGGTTTTAAATTAACTTGGGTGGGGTATAAATAATGGAATTATTATTATTACAGTCAAAACTTGGTTCTCGAATGGCTCTGTTTTCTAACATTTCGGCTCCCGAACGCCAACAACCCAGAAGCGAATGCTTCTGTTTTCGAATGTTTTTCAGAAGTCAAACGGCGTCCGGGGAGTTTTTTTCTTTTACTCCGTTGACTTTGCTGAACGTTTCGGAAGTCAAATGGATTACTTTCAAGGTTTGACTGTATTATTATTAAATAGGGCATCCCTATTTTCATTGGAGAAATGTTGGAGGGTGTGGAGATCAAACATCTCCAACATTTCTGTCTCTTTTTGATCTTGGGAGTCCAGCCTCACTCCCTTTGCTCTCAGCCACAAAAGCCCCATTCTGGTTTCTCCCAGCTTGGCAAATCGGACACACGCCATGCCACAGAACTGAAGGACAGGTTACATTTACAGTAGTCTATTCCATTTCCTGTTCTCTTAGAATACATTTCCCAGCAAGCTGTGTTTCCAGTTGTCTTATTATAGGCAAAAGTGCAGGGGCTGCCAACGTAGATGTTAGATTCCAACTCCTATCAGACTTGGCCAGCATGGCCAATGGTCCAAGAGAGTCCAGCAATATAATGGAAAACATCATGTTGGCTACCCTGCCATATTGCATCCCAGGACTGCATAAAAAGGTTCAGCCAGGTTCTTAGGAGAGAGATGGAAGGAGAGCAGAGGGCAACTCCAGCTCCTCCAGCTGAGAACCAACAGGACCGAGGAATGGGACTCATTCACTCCTTCTTTTAGGGCCACCCAGATGAGGTCAGTGAGCTCAGCCTCTTACCTGATGAACTTTTCAAAAAGGGCTGCACTGTCAGGTGGCTCGTGCAGAGTGATCATGGTCTGGTTGTGCAGGAGGCTCTCGAAGATCTCGCTTTGCAGGCTGAGCATCAACTGGTGGGTGTGGAAGACTTTGATTTCGTCCGAGCCTGCAGTGTGCACCCGCAGGGTGGTATCGCTGGCATTGCCGTTCTGCAGGAGCTCTTGCAACCGCTGCAGCAATGACAGGGAGTGGTTGATGGTGGCCACTGTGGAATCCCCGGTGAGGTCCGCCTTCTGGACTGCAGAGAGTGTGAAACAAAATCAATGAGCAAGAGGCGAGATTTCAGGGCTGGGAAAATGGGGGAAGAATGAAATTCATGGGGGAAGCCCCCAATTGTTTGATTAGTATGTAAAGGATGCTGGATAGGAAACCACTGGGCCATTTGAGAGTAGGCCCCTTGACTCTGGTGTATATTATTATTATTATTATTATTATTATTATTATTATTATTATTATTATTATTATTTCTACCCTGCCCATCTGGCTGGGTTTCCCCAGCCACTCTGGGCAGCTTCCAACAGAACATTAAAAACAGAATAAAACTTCAAACATTAAAAACTGTGGGGAGTGGGCGCCGCTACTAAAAAGGCCCTCTGCCTGGTTCCCTGTAACCTCACTTCTCGCAGTGAGGGAACCACCAGAAGGCCCTCAGAGCTGGACCTCAGTGTCCGGGTTGAACAATGGGGGTGGAGACGCTCCTTCAGGTATACTGGGCTGAGGCCGTTTAGGGCTCTAATGGTCAGCACCAACACTTTGAATTGTGCTCGGAAACGTACTGGGAGCCAATGTAGGTCTTTCAGGACCGGTGTTATATGGTCTCGGCGGCCGCCCCCAGTCACCAGTCTAGCAGCTGCATTTTGGATTAATTGTAGTTTCCGGGTCACCTTCAAAGGTAGCCCCATGTACAGTGTGTTGCAATAGTCCAAGCAGGAGATAACTAGAGCATGCACCACTCTGGTGAGACAGTCTGTAGGCAGGTGGTGCTAATCTGGGATAGTTCATTTTGAGGCGCATTCCTGAAATCCCTTTTTCCCTTTGTGATTCTCTTGGTTTGGTCCTAACACTTTGCACAATGGGAATGCAATAACCAATGGTTTCTAACAAATAAATTTGACTAACTAGCTATCGGATTGAGTTAAAGCTGGCCTCGGGCTCCCCCTTTCTTTCAGCTAAGCCACAAAGAGGAGATCAGAAGCTTTATTTTATTTTATTTTCAATTAATTTTACAAAAAAAAATCCAAACCCAGAACTGGTTTAGGGCCAGGATGTGGATTCTGTGGCCCTCTAGATATCCTAGTGAGGCATCAGGCATAAGCCTGCATTTTATTAATGTTTGATCAGGGCTTGTATATTAAAGAGAGGGCTTAGATTTTCAAATGTTTCATGCCAGGCAGAGAAAACCTTGGCCATTCTCCTAAGACAAGGGGCCCCCCCTTGATTGATAGCAGAAAACAATTCTCAAAGTCGTAAAAGCTGAAAATACAGACTAAGAGCAGGACATTGACCCTACATGTTACAGAAGATAACAAAGGCAGAGATAAATATAATTAGGAATGGGCAAATAGTAAAATGATACCATGGGCCTCTCTTAAACCTTGAGCTGTATTTTCTAAGGCCAGAGGCAAATGGGGAGAAGCATCTAGCTGACAGAAAAAGAGAGCATTTTTAGGAAATCTTCTAAAAACTGTTTCTTTCTTAAACTGAGAGAAAAGGCAACTGGCTTGGCTGGGGAAAAAGAAGCTTCTTCCTATTTTATTTTGAGGCTGGAAAGGAGGGTGAAAGGGGGAGGTGTAAACTAAAGAGCCTTCTTTAAAAACTGTTTTTTTACTGAGTTCCTTCCTTTCTACTTTGAGAAGCTTTATTCTTTTAAAAGGTTACCTATGATAATGTATGAAATATATTAGCTTAAATATATTGGCTTAAATGTAATTATGCAAAGGATTTAACAAATGCTAGAAGAGTTGTATTTATCTTGAAATTAAGTCAGCCACCAGCCCAGCCCTCTTGCCAGACAAGAAGACGCCATCCAAGCAGTCTTGATATATAGCTGTCAGACATTTGTTTAGAAACCTTCAAATGAAGGAGATCTTTCAATGTTGATGTGAAACTCAAGATCCTTGACATATGTTTAAGATAAAAATTTAAGATTAACCATTTGTTTTAGAAGGCAATAGGGCAAGGAGGGCAAGAGGTGAGCTGGTAATTAAGATTCCATGTAAGATATATTATTACTTATTTGTCATTTATATATAGCTCTTTGTCCTCCATATAAGGACAGGAGGATATGGGTGTATCTTTTTGTGATTGGTTCTAGCAATCAGCCAATAGGAAATCCAACCAGGCTGATTGGACAGAGGCAGCCCAAGGAGGAGCAAAGGGGGCTGGATTAAGGGAATATAAGTGCTGGCCATAATGGCAGGAGGCCAGGCCAGAGCTTGGTAACCATATACCACTGTGCCTCTCATTTATTTGTCTGACAAATAAATAATTATTTTAATTTCTCTATTGCTGCGTTGAATATTTCATTCCAGCTAAGCGTTAACCACAAGCAGGGTGCTACATTTTATGGTGCCCTGTGACTCGGATAAGTGGTCTGCTGGAACGCAGCCCCTTCGCTCTACTGAGCAGGGTACAAGAGAGAGGATCTCTAAACTGCTTACCCAAGCGCGCACTGGTAAATTTTTCCAGGGGGAACGCAGAAGTCTCGTCTGTCTGATACCCTGCTCACTGGCGGCGACGGACCGGGGGGAAACGGAACCAACCAAGGGTAAGTGCACAAAGGGATTTTTGGCCCTCCAATTAATTGGGAGGAAGAGAAGTCTTGATCAAACTTCTGCGTCTCAGTAAGTGGGAACTGAGTACGCTAGGTGGTTGGATACATCAGATGGTGATCTGGTGGGGGAAAAGGGAAAGTTGGGAGGTAGTGTGTGGTGAAGTATCCAGCGCATTGTATGTGTGAGAAAGTACAGAGCAATCTGTAGCTGACCTGAGTGTGGAGTGGGTAGTACTTCGGTTCCCAGTGAGGCGACTCCATCTGGGCAAGAAACCCCACAAAGCGTGTGTGTGAGTGACTGAGTGGATACTTCACAGGGCCATACAATGGGAGTTGGGGGTTCAAAAGGGGAAAATACACCTCTTGAATGTATGTTAAATAATTTTAAGAAAGCCTTCTCAGGGGCGTATGGAGTCAAAATGACGCCAGAGCGCCTGAGAACGTTATGTGAATTAGAGTGGCCGAAGCAAAATACTGAATGGCCATCTCAAGGAACCTTTGATATAAATTTAGTAAGCAAACTTTGGTCTAACATCGCCAAAGAAACTGGAGGGTGCCCAGAACAATTTTCATATATAGATTCCTGGCTGAGCACATTAAATAAAAATCCTCCATGGATAAGGGAATGCAAAGTCCAACGATGCAAATTATTGGCTGTAAAAGCCGAAGCTAGGAAAGGAATCTTGCCAAATAAACTCAAACCCATTTTTGAGGGACCAGAGGAAGAGCTGCTTCCACCTCCACCCTATGCTCCACATCGAAGGGAGCCTAATCCAAACACTCCACCAGTTGTAACCCCAAGGCAAGAAAGTGGAATGAATAATGGGGCTGGAGTCACAGAACTTGATTCCTTGATAGATTATGATAAATATCTTCAGGAGGCATTGGAGGCCTATAATGAAGCCCAAGCAGAAGTGGTTATTCCATCTGTGAGTCCCAGTAGAACTCCATCTACAGTCTCTTTTAGTGGAACAACTGATTGCCTACCCCAAACTCCGGTACATCCAAGTCCTAGAGAATTATTACAGAAGTTACAGGGAGACCTTAATCGGTCAGCAAGCAATACAGCCAGGCGTATAAAGCTGCTAAAAGAACGCCTTGGGACAAATACCATCCCCTATGATTTGAGGCCCCTAAAGCAAAGCGAAGAGAAAGATCACGTAGTAGCCCCTCTCAGAAGAGTATTTGATGCACTTGAGGAGCCTGTGCTGGTTAACGGGCAACTCGGACCACGGCCACCTCGAACTTCGACCCTCCAGTACATTCCATTCACAACTACGGATCTGATGAATTGGAAAACACACACCCCATCTTTTGCAGAAAAACCTCAGGCTATGATGGACTTGGTGACTTCAATAATAAATACTCATAGTCCTACTTGGACAGATTGCCGCCAGCTCCTGAATACTCTGTTCACCACTGAGGAAAGGAGAGACATAATTGAAAAGGCACAGATATATTTGCGTGAGCAGGCCAGAGTGGGAAATATTTTTAATATTGACCGTCATCTCCAAGACAACTTTCCCTTGGAAGATCCTAATTGGGATCCAAACAATGCAATTCACCTGGCCAGGCTTACCACCTATCGCCAGACGCTTGTGCAAGGTATCCGCAGGGCATGCCAGAAGCCCACTAATATGTCTAAAGTCTCAGAAGTAGAACAGAAACCAAATGAGAGTCCAGGAGACTTTTTAGAGAGGCTGCAAGAAGCCTATCGTATATGGACTCCTTTTGACCCTGAAGCCCCTGAAAACAGCAGAATGATTACTGCTACATTTGTGGCCCAGTGCGCTTCTGACATTCGTAAGAAAATTCAGAAATCAGAAGGATGGGAAGGGATGCTGATGAGCCAAATTATGGCCATTGCACGCCGAGTTTATCGGAATAGGGATGAGGCTGAGAAACAAGAGAAGAAGAAGTGGCAGAAGGAAAAGATGGTAATGCTGGCCACAGCAGTGAAGCAAGACTACCGCCCCTTAAATGGAGGAAGAGGGCGGGGAAGGAATCCACCACTGGGAAGGAATCAATGTGCAAATTGCAAGAAGGAGGGTCATTGGAAGCGGGAGTGTCCTGAACCCCTGAGGTTGGAAGAAGTACGCCCAGGCCCAGGCCCAGCCCCAGGCTCCGGCCCAAGAAACCAGGGACGGGGACGGGGAATGATCCGAGATGGAAGATATCAGAGACCTGGACAAGGACAGAGTAGAGACAATTTCATTGGACTGGCAGAGGAGGATTTTACCCAAGACTAGGAACGACCGGACTCCATAAAGTTAGGCTTCCAGGAGCCCACGGTCACGATTCAATTAGGAAGCCATTTAATAGACTTTATGATTGATACTGGGGCTGAATACTCAGTACTCCCAGAACTATTGCAGAAAAAGGCATCCAAAAGTGTAGTCATTAAAAGTGCCACTGGTCAGTCAGCTAAGAGGTCTTTCCTCCAACCTTTGGAATGCCAGATTGGGGGACATCGTTTAACCCATCAGTTTTTGTATATACCTGAGTGTCCAATACCTCTCTTAGGTAGAGATATGCTGTCCAAATTGCAGGCCCAAATCACCTTCACTCCTCGAGGTCCAGAAATGAAACTGCCATCAAAGGCAGCAGGAATAATTTCCCTCTCCGTACCTAAGGAACAATCATGGCGCCTAATGTCAGCCCTGCAAGTCCAACCCACATTGGATACAGAGTTAAACAAGCTCCTCCGAACTCTACAGGTGCCACCAGGAGTATGGGCCGAAAATAGCCCACCAGGAATGGCCAAGAATATAGCTCCAATTGTAGTAACCTTAAAACCTATGGCTACCCCTGTATCTGTAAAGCAATATCCTTTACCCCGGCGAGCAGCAGAGGGCATCCAGAAACATTTGGACCGCCTATTAAAATATGGTCTGCTTAAGCCCTGCCAATCAGAATGGAACACACCCCTTTTGCCTGTTCGAAAACCTGGGACAGATGAATACAGGCCAGTGCAGGACTTGAGGCTCGTAAACCAGGCTATCGAGACCTTGCACCCAAATGTACCAAACCCATATACCTTGCTGAGTTTGATCCCACCAGAAGCAACATTTTTTACTGTATTGGACTTGAAAGATGCATTCTTCTGTTGCCGGCTGGCACCACAGAGCCAACCTATATTTGCCTTCCAGTGGGAAGACCCTTTGACAGGAACAAAAGGCCAGCTAACTTGGACGAGATTGCCCCAGGGATTCAAAAATTCCCCAACTTTATTTGGCACTGCCTTGGCGAAGGATCTAACAAGTTACCCCTCAATACCTGGAGAAAAGGTGGTTCTGCAATATGTAGATGACCTTATACTAGCAGCAAAGGATTTTGATACCTGTAAAGAAGGTACAGAGGAACTGCTCCACTTGCTCTGGCAAGCTGGCTACCGAGTTTCCCAGAAAAAGGCACAGTTATGTTTAGAAAAGGTCAAATATTTGGGCTTTGACATCTCACACCAACAACGAGCATTGAGGCCAGAGAGGAAAGAAGCTATTTGCCTTATCAAGGAACCTACCACAAGGAAACAACTCAGAGGATTCCTGGGAACAGCAGGGTTTTGTAGACTATGGATACCTGATTTCAGCAGTCTGGCCAAGCCCTTACATGAAAGCACTCGAGGTGCAGAAAAGGACCCATTCGTATGGGGACCTGAGCAGCAACAAGCCTTTTTAGTTATCAAACAACGACTTATGGAGGCCCCAGCCCTTGGACTGCCTAATTCGGAAAAACCCTTTCAGCTGTATGTACATGAACAGAATGGGATTGCAGCGGCAGTCCTGACCCAGAGATTAGGAAGTTGGAACCGTCCAGTAGCTTATTTGTCAAAACAATTGGACTCAGTAGCAAAAGGATGGCCTCCATGCCTAAGGGCAGTAGCGGCCACTGCAAGCCTTGTCAAAGAAGCTGATAAATTTACCTTCGGCCAGACGATGTATGTGAATGTACCTCATGCTGTTCTGACACTCATGGAATATAAGGGTAGTTATTGGCTAACGAACCCAAGGATGGCTAGGTACCAAGGCCTATTGTGTGAAAATCCCAGGATTCATCTACGAGTAGTGAATATGCTCAATCCAGCGACTTTGCTGCCCCTACCAGAGGTAGATGATGAAGAATCACATGATTGTCTCCAAATAATGGATGAAGTTTATTCCAGTAGACCCGATCTGAAAGATGAACCATTGAAAAATCCAGATGTTGTATATTATACTGATGGTAGCAGTTACCTGCATGAAGGTGCCAGACGAGCAGGATATGCTGTGGTCACCAATGAGGAAGTTGTGGAAGCTGAAGCTTTGCCTGCTGGCACCTCAGCACAAAAAGCTGAACTTATAGGTTTAACTAGAGCTCTGCAATTGGCAGCCGGATGTAAGGCAAACATCTATACTGATTCTAAATATGCCTTCTTAACCCTGCATGCACATGGAGCTCTATGGAAAGAAAGAGGTCTAATAGGAGCCCACGGGAAGGCCTTGAAATATGGACCTGAAGTAGAAATCCTGTTAGAAGCAGTATGGGCTCCAGAACAGATTGCTGTAATGCACTGCAAAGGTCATGGACGAGGAAGGGATCCAATAACCAGAGGAAATCATGCTGCTGACAAAGCAGCCCGAGAGGCAGCCCAAAAGCCTGTGGGAGGATTTATAGCAGCCCTCATACCAGAGGTAGTTCCAGAAGAAGTTAAACCTCACTATACCCCAGAAGAGAGGAAGTGGGCTGAACAGGAAGGAGCAGTTGTGAAGGACGGTTGGATGATCCTGCCAGACAATAGGATTTATGTACCTCATCATCTAGCAGGCACAATTGTAAGAAATTATCATGAATCTACTCACCTTGGCGGTACTGCAACCAGAGAGAGTCTCAGTCGGAAGTTGTATATTATTAACCTATCACAATTAGCAACTTGCATTTCACAGAAATGTGTTCTTTGTGCTAAAAACAATCCCAGGCAGGGACCGGTACAACCTCCTGGAATCCAACATGTGGGATATGTCCCCATGGAAAGCCTAATTGTGGACTTCACAGAGCTGGTCCCTTCTAAGGGATTCAAGTATCTCCTTGTGTTTGTAGATACTCTTACCGGATGGGTTGAAGCTTTTCCCACCCGAACTGAAAAGGCACGAGAAGTAACTAAGAGACTCCTCACTGAATTGATCCCGAGGTTTGGATTACCTAGATGCATTGGAAGTGATAATGGGCCAGCGTTCATTGATCAAGTAGTACAAGAAGTATGTCGAGTCTTACAAGTGAAATGGAGACTGCATGCAGCCTATAGGCCTCAGAGTTCAGGGAAAACTGAAAGAATGAATCGGACTCTGAAAACCCAATTGGCAAAATTAACCCAGGAAACGGGATTGGGATGGGTAGATGTGTTACCCATAACACTGTTTCGTGTTCGGTGTGCACCCACAAAAAGACTTAAGTTGTCACCTTTTGAGCTCCTGTATGGGAGACCGCCCTCCTTTGTTCAGAATATTCCAGCTGATCTTAAACAAATAGGAGACCATGTGACACAGGGACAAGTGCAATCTCTCTCCCGTGTTTTTGTTTCTCTTAACAGGTGGGTCCTCGAGCGCACGCCGTGCAGCATTGCCGAGCCGATTCATCAGTTCCAGGCTGGCGATAGCGTATGGGTGAAAGAGTGGAAACGTGATCCACTTGCACCTAAGTGGCGTGGACCTTACACCGTCTTGCTCTCTACTCCAACAGCGGTGAAGGTAGCTGAGGTGACCCCCTGGATTCATCACTCCCGTTTGAAGAAGTCCGAAGGCAGTTGGACGTGCAAAGGTGACCCCTCTAATCCTCTTAAACTGACTCTCTCCAAAAACCCCTGTATCTAGCCCTACCGGGAACGGGCTAGGTCACGGGCAACATTAGACGACCGGCCTGCTGCAGCCACAACCTGGAAGCTGGCTGACCTGCGCACGCCTGAAGCTTGAGGAGCATCTGAACCAGCGATTGTGAAAGGAAAGATTCTCTTATACAATTAATTGACTGCCCACCCCCCTTGTGGAACAATTATCAGAGATATTACTCATTGGGGATCCTCGGGATATATGTTTTGGTCTTGGTGGTTCCCCATTCCTGTCACTGGGGGAATTATATTGGGACTAATATTTATTTGCTATCACTATAAGGTAATCTTTTGTGGAAGGAATGCATATGCTAGACATCAACATGATTTTATTATTAATCCTGATCCCTTGGGAAGGGGAAGGGTCCTTGAATCTGGCCAAATTGACTAAATATGGATTCCGCCATGACCACAATATGTGGGTAGGTTTAGCTGAAATGGTAGCCAATGTTGCAAATAGGACCAATTGCCTTGTTTGCTCTCTTGGGCCAGATGATTCAGAGGGAGGTATGCCCTTATTACCGATACCATTAGATGCCATTGGTATGGTAAGCGAAATACCACACCAAACAGAATTACAGAATTTCCCCGGATGGAACTCAACTAAACCATTACGAGTTATACCTGTACAAGGGGAATTCTGTGTACATAAATCATCAGATGCAGCTGATTCTACCATGATAGGCTCTTCTCATTGTCACTATACTTGGGATAATATTAAGAATACCTGGGCACACGATACTACCTATCGAACTCGGAATGCCTTGCCCTGTGCACCTCCTTTTATTCATGCATGGAAAGTGGTATGGAACATAACTGTGACAGAAAAAGGCAATCTAACATACTGCACTGTGAACTCTCTACCTCTTCTGATATTTCGCCTTCTGTACTCCACGTACCAAAAACCTCAGACCCGATGGTTGTGGTGGATATGTGGAGAATGGGCATACAAGAAACTCCCCTCCAAATGGAGTGGGACTTGTTTCCTGGGATGGGTATTACCACCAATGTGGATTATGCCTACTAATTTGGCCAAGCGTACACGAAGAAACGCTGATATTTCTCATATAGCAGGAGGAAGTACCCAAAGTTGGAGCGGTACTGATGATTGGCCACCAGAGCGCATTATAGCCTATTATGATCCTGCCTCCTGGAATCCTGGTGAGCTCATACAAGGGGCACGGGATCCTATTTATAATCTAAACAGAATAATTCGATTGCAAGCAGTAGTGGAACTTGTAACCAATGCAACGGCCCAGAGTTTGAGACTTATTGCACAACAGTTGGATGAAAGTAGAGCCGCCATTTTGCAGCTGAAAATGGGAATGGATTATGTACTTGCCAAGCAGGGAGGCCTATGTGGAGTCTTGAACTTGACAGGGAATGCCTGTTGCTTTAACATTTCAGATAATGGTGAGGCAATCCGTGTGTTGGCCACAAAGATGGAGAATATAGCACATGTCCCAGTACAAACATGGGAAGGATGGGATATGGGATGGCTCACCAATTGGTTACCTAATGTCACAGGACTCAAAGGGATACTATTGTCTTGCTTGTTTTTCTTGACAGTAGTGGTAATGGTTTTATGTATGACGCCATGTATCATTTCATGTTTTAGAAGTACAATTAGCAAGATGGTTTCAAATGAAACTCTACCTCATATCATGGCCCTATACAGAGCTTTACCTCAGGAATATGATGAAGGTCAAGCTATCAAGGACACTTGGGACGAAGGTCCTTGAGCTTGAAAGGGGGGAATGAGGCATCAGGCATAAGCCTGCATTTTATTAATGTTTGATCAGGGCTTGTATATTAAAGAGAGGGCTTAGATTTTCAAATGTTTCATGCCAGGCAGAGAAAACCTTGGCCATTCTCCTAAGACAAGGGGCCCCCCCTTGATTGATAGCAGAAAACAATTCTCAAAGTCGTAAAAGCTGAAAATACAGACTAAGAGCAGGACATTGACCCTACATGTTACAGAAGATAACAAAGGCAGAGATAAATATAATTAGGAATGGGCAAATAGTAAAATGATACCATGGGCCTCTCTTAAACCTTGAGCTGTATTTTCTAAGGCCAGAGGCAAATGGGGAGAAGCATCTAGCTGACAGAAAAAGAGAGCATTTTTAGGAAATCTTCTAAAAACTGTTTCTTTCTTAAACTGAGAGAAAAGGCAACTGGCTTGGCTGGGGAAAAAGAAGCTTCTTCCTATTTTATTTTGAGGCTGGAAAGGAGGGTGAAAGGGGGAGGTGTAAACTAAAGAGCCTTCTTTAAAAACTGTTTTTTTACTGAGTTCCTTCCTTTCTACTTTGAGAAGCTTTATTCTTTTAAAAGGTTACCTATGATAATGTATGAAATATATTAGCTTAAATATATTGGCTTAAATGTAATTATGCAAAGGATTTAACAAATGCTAGAAGAGTTGTATTTATCTTGAAATTAAGTCAGCCACCAGCCCAGCCCTCTTGCCAGACAAGAAGACGCCATCCAAGCAGTCTTGATATATAGCTGTCAGACATTTGTTTAGAAACCTTCAAATGAAGGAGATCTTTCAATGTTGATGTGAAACTCAAGATCCTTGACATATGTTTAAGATAAAAATTTAAGATTAACCATTTGTTTTAGAAGGCAATAGGGCAAGGAGGGCAAGAGGTGAGCTGGTAATTAAGATTCCATGTAAGATATATTATTACTTATTTGTCATTTATATATAGCTCTTTGTCCTCCATATAAGGACAGGAGGATATGGGTGTATCTTTTTGTGATTGGTTCTAGCAATCAGCCAATAGGAAATCCAACCAGGCTGATTGGACAGAGGCAGCCCAAGGAGGAGCAAAGGGGGCTGGATTAAGGGAATATAAGTGCTGGCCATAATGGCAGGAGGCCAGGCCAGAGCTTGGTAACCATATACCACTGTGCCTCTCATTTATTTGTCTGACAAATAAATAATTATTTTAATTTCTCTATTGCTGCGTTGAATATTTCATTCCAGCTAAGCGTTAACCACAAGCAGGGTGCTACACTAGGACTCCAACTCCCCTTAACACTAGCCAATAAGGTGGGATCCAACTAGGTTTTACTCATGGTAGACCCATTGAAAGTAACAGACCTAGGATGTATTTGTATAATTTGGAATATTTAATGTGATCTGATTGGATTGTTAAAATGGAAAACTTAATAAAAAATATTATATAAGAAAAGAAAGTAACGGACCTAGGTTAGGGCCTGTCCGTACTTCAGCTTAATGTAGATTGTGGACTCCCTTGTGCTTCCTTTAACGCCCCCTGTCATTGCGGCATTTCCCTCTGACTACAGCTGTCTCACACTTTCTGCTCCCTAAATCCAGAGATTTCCTATGCAATTGGTGTAGCTCACCTATTCAGATTTTCAGAGCACAGGGCATTTTGAAAGAAAAGTGGTCATTGGATCCAAAATGTCTGAGAGCAGGAGAGGATCCTTCTCCCCAAACTGCAGCTTTCAAACTTCATGTCAGACATCTTAGTCTTTTGTGAAGATACACTTGATAGGTTTTCTGGGTTCTCTGAAATTACATAAAGCTCCATGGTATTGGGCAATTATGAATCCACTTTAGCTGCAGCCAGCGATTGATGTTCTGCCCAGGGTGAGTAGAAGAGTCAGTCTCAGTAGGCTGCTGTTCCAGTTGTGACCTTATTTTAAAACAGGGATCACAAAGGCTGTACCAGTGGTATGCTATGCCTTATTATGAACATTTATTAATGTAAATAAAAAAGGGTACTTTTTATCATATGTGGTGGTCATGTAAGATGAAAAAAGACTTCTGGGAAATGATATATAAGGAACTGAAAAAATGTTGAAAATAACTTTTCCTAAGAAACCAGAAGCTTTTAGGTATTATAGGACCAGAGATCCCGAAGGACCAGACGAAACTATTTACAGTAGTACCTTGGGTTACAGATGCTTCAGGTTACAGACACTTCAGGTTACAGACTCCGTTAACCCAGAAATAGTACCTTGGGTTAAGAACTTTGCTGCAGGATAAGAACAGAAATTGTGCGGTGGCGGTGCGGCGGCAGTGGGAGGCCCCATTAGCTAAAGTGGCATCTCAGGTTAAGAACAGTTTCAGGTTAAGAACGGACCTCCAGAACGAATTAAATTCTTAACCCGAGGTACCACTGTAGGTACGAGACCACGGCTGTGCGGACTCTCTTAGCTTGGAAATGGAAAGATGGTACAACTCTGACCAAAGAAGAGTGACAAACAAAATTGATTCACTATGCCGAAATGGCAAAACTTACAGGAAGAATTAGAAATCAGGAAGAGGAGGTCTTTAATAAAGAATGGGGAAAGTTTATAATTTATTTGAAAAGCTATTGTAAACAACTACATACATTGGTAGGATGGACAGAAAACGTGTAGTCAAAATTTGAACTATAGATTCACAAAGGATTTATAAAAATAGAGTTATGATAGAGATGCAGAGGGTAAAATCAGTACATTAAGATCCACCATTGGGGGGGGGTGAAGTCAGAAGGGATTATATGTTTATGTATTTAATTCATTTGTTTGTGTAAAATAGAAAATGCAAAAATAAAATTTATTTTAAAAATATTATTGACATTTACTAAGCAGTTGTAACTATCTAGGGCAGCACAACAGAAAGTATAAACAGCACACCCTTCCTAGGCCTAGTTGCAATCTTAGCGACTCCTAGGATGAGGCCATAATGTGAAATATTTGACAGAGAACCTAGCTGCATGGGCTGTTGCAGGAGAGAAAAATATGGGGTATCATACATGCGATGCTTCTGTACTAGCATACTTCTGAAAAGCTAGTAGCCCAGAATGATCAACTGGTATATTTTCTTGGAAGTATTTAAATGTCTCCTGGAACCCAAAAACCTCACTGGAATATTTGAGGCGATCCGCCAAGGTAAGGGGATCTTACGAGAAGTGAAGCAGGAGTTCTGATGTGAAGTCAGTGTGTGTGTGTGTGTGTGTGTGTGTGTGTGTGTGTGTGTGTGAAAACAGCTTGTTTGCACTTGCTGTACATATTCTTAGTCTTTGATGGACTGCATCAAATATTTCCAAACATTGGAATGAACTATGTTAATAAAAGGACCACTCCAAAATGGCAAAACTGACCGGAAAACTCAGGAACCAAGAAGACAAAAACTTTAAGAAAGAACGGGAAAATTTTCTAATTTATTTAGGAGACCACTGCAAGCAGATGAAAACATTGGCAGAATTTTTTAATAACACTTGTAATGTATCAATCGCTATGGACAATATGGACGCATACAAAATACGGATTACGAAATAATATGCAGTTGAAAATGTTGACAATATGACCCATGGTGGGAAGTCTGGAGATTCAGAGAAATCTCTAAATGTAGATATTTACTTGGTATTGTTATAACTCTACGCTTGTAAAATAAAATAAAAAATCATTTTTTAAAAAAAGGAAATGGAAGGACGGGGTTTCCAAGGTTTTAGTATATGTTTCGTAATTTCTAGCTTCTGGAAATCTCCCAAGGTTTGCAACAGAATAATTAAGGTCAGCAGCCCCTGACTGCCTGACTCCCTAATACTGAAGGTGGTAATTAAAGTCACCCTTCGCCTCGGAGCTTTGACTAATCCCAGCCAGCTCTTGCGGATGTCGGAGTTTTCACTTTACTACTCATGGGAGCTGGAGCTCCGCCAGCAGTTTCACAGCCGTCATTAACTCAATGAAACCGCTGCCGCTGGATGAATTAAATTCTCACGCTGAGCCAAGTTACACTTTTTTGGTCTCCCTAGGGAAAGAAAGCTTAGCTTGTTCACACTCCCCGTATCCTGGCTTGCGTCTCCTGCCCAGTCCAACTTGGGCAGGGATGAAAGGTTAAAATTCAATGGCAAAAGAATCTCTAGCTCTCTCTTAGGACAAAGACACCAGCGGGATGGGGAAGAGCAGCTTAAAGGGGAAGGATCAAATGCAGCTATTGCTATGAAAACATCGCTTTTGTCGAAGCTTCTTGACAAAGAAGAGTGCTTGTGACTCTTTGCTCCGTAGGGAGGCAGACCCGCAGCTGAAACACCGCCCTCCCCACCACTTTAAACTTGAGATGGTCTTTCTCTGTGTGGTCTCCACATCCATTTTTATTTTTTTATTTTTTCTGGTTTGGATTGCTATTTGCACGGGCAACTACTCACTAACGTCCAGTACTTGAGAGAGAAAAATTGGCATGTTTATTTTGCGTTTAAGCAGTTGAAAGGATCGCAGCGTGTTCATGAGGAAATCACTTCCGTGGGGGATGCAAAACTGACTTCCCCCCTTTCCCCACCCCACCCAAAAAAACACCATTAGAACCCATCTATCTGGTTGGTCACAACACACCGTGGTCTCTAATAACGTTCAGAATTTATAAATTCACCCAAGCACAATGGTGAGATTTAGCGACCAGGGCTCCCTCCGAAAGAGGGGCACAGTGAGCCCATGAATTAAGGACAGCTGACATACTAAGTTCCATAATGAATCTGCCTCTTGTGCCACAATCCTGTTCAGCAGGGTACAGAGTTGGGGGTAGGGAAGTATGAAACCCCAACTTTTCCTTTAACTCCTTTGCATCTGCCTAGCCGCTCCTTGTGCCTGCGGTGAAACTGGCCCCCATATAATATCTTTTTAAATCCATGTCTTATCCAGCGGATTAGCTTCTTCCAGAAACACAAGCGGCACAGTTAAACCAAGCTGAGTCGAGGATTGGAAATGAGAGACACACAGCCTTTCGCCTTGAAGGGTCAGTTTGACATCCAGCATCGAGAGAAGATGCTGGAAGTTACTGTTGGTAACATATATCCTTCTTTTCCCTTACAATTATGATCAAAGTGGCTTTTGGTAAGAGTGCGGCTGGGTATAAATTCCTCTTTAGCATGCAGTCCAGTTTTTCTATAACTCGGGATTCTCTGCCAATGGGTGTTGTAGAGAACCAGACAGGCCGAATCTTCAAGGTCAAGGTTTCATTGAGCGCTAGCTGGGCGCAGCCTGTTCAATATATGCAGGATTAAGCAAGACCCGTTAGGTCTTGCAGGGTGGTCTAAGAACTAGAGAATAAGCCCATGACTTGGGAAACCTGGCATCTATTCCAAAGCCAAACACCTTGTATAACCTTGGGAAAACCATTCACGTACCTGGAGTTCAGTAGAATGGAATAATTTGCTCTCGAACCCTGTCTCAACCCTGGGATGTTAAAGCCAGGGAGTGGCCGGAGCCTTAAATTCCCTGCTGCTCAATTCTCATCGGGTCCAATGAAGAATACATTGGTGATACAGTTTGGTTAAAGTGCACCTTAAAAGTGTCTTCACTGGTGCTAAAGTTCTGCAACATGCCCCACTTTCTGAGGCTCTGAGCCACACTCTATGCAGTGTAAAATGAATGAATAAATTCACAGTTCCTCCTGCCGCCTCAGCCCAACCTGCTCACCTAGCAAAGCTCTTTCCCAGCAGCCCTTCCTCCTTACCTGCTTGGACAGCCAGGCACAGCAGTGACAGTGCAGCGAAAGAGCTGGTCCATCGCCTCGGTGCGGCCTGCTGGACCCCTATCCCTTTAGCCATAGCTGCTTCCTTAAGCGTGTCCGCAGAGGGAATAAGCCCTCGACTGAGCGTACTAATGTGTCTGACTCTTTATGTAGGACACTGACTCTCCCAGCCCCGCTTGCCATTGATTGGTGGAAAACTAGTAACAGCTGTTACCAAGGAAACCACTTAAGATTGTGAATTGATGCCTGTTGGACATTGTGGGACTCCCTGGGCGGTTGGCCGAGCCTCCCTGGGACAGCAAGACTACCTGGAGCCTTCAGCATGCCGGAAGTTGCACAAAGAACACTCACCTTACAGCTGTTTTCTTTTTGGCCATAGTTGTTTCTTAACTTCAGAGCATCTGATTGCAAAACAGTGGTGCGCTGGTGCCAGTCTGTTAGAGAGACTATCAACCAAGGTGACAAGATAAATATTCGAAATACTTTATTGTCACTTGTACAACTTGTATACAGTGAGATTATATACAGTGAGATTACACGAGTACCCCCCACTCAGCTCTCTTAGTCTTAATTCCCCTCGTTTACTGACACACACACACCAAACCCAAAAGATAGTTGCCCTGTTGTTATCTTTTCATTCAGCAGCCTAACAGCCCACGGATAGAAGCTGTTCTTTACCCTGTTGATGCGACTAATCCTGCTTCTATATCTTCTACCCGAGGGCAGGAGATCAAGAAAGTGCCGGCCAGGGTGTGAATCATCCCTGAGAATTTTCCTCACTCTCCTGAGGCAACGTTCTTCCGCTATTTCATCCAGCGGATTCACGGGACAGCCCATAATATCCCTTCCTCCTCCCAAACTTTTTGAAGGTTGCGTTAGTCCTGCGGGACAAAATAGGCCTTCTTTATACCGCAGGCTTACCATGAGACATGAGGAGTGTTACGAGAGTCAGAACACCTTCAACCCAAACTCAGCTTGTTTAAGCATGAATCACTGTATTTTCTGACATTTGATTTGGAGGAAGACATGTTCATTGTTAGGTCCTGCCCATGAGTGAGCAGCATGTTTCTCCCAGGTAAGCAAGGCTTCTCTCAGGTAAGCAGCATGTTTCTCCAAGGGTACAGTATGATTGCATCTCACACGGGCATTCAGTTCCAAGGGTTTCTCGTACACATGAGAATCGTGTCTCCTCAAACTCCTGGAGCCGCCCACAGCTAGTGGGTGAGCAGGTTAGGAACATTTTATCATATGTGGTGGGAATGTAAGAAAGTAAAAAACTTCTGGGAAATGATATATAATGAGATGAAAAAGATGTTGAAATATACATTTTTTAAAAAACCAGAAGCATTTTTACTTGGTATTATAAGTGAGGATATTAATAGACAGGATGCTAAATTGCTTCTATACTCAACAACAGCGGCAAAAGTATTGTTGGCCCAGAAATGGAAGCAAGAAGAAATACCGACGAAAGAAGAATGGCAGATAAAATTAATGGATTACACAGAACTGGATAAAATGACAGGAAGGATTCGAAACCTGTGGGACCAGAGATTTACAGAAGATTGGAATAAATATATGAACTATTTGAAGAGCAACTGTAATCAACAAATTACGCTAGTAGGACTACAAGAAGTTTTGTAAGGAGAAATATATGAAATATTGCAAAGAAGAGAAAGAAGAGAGATACTAGTTATGTTATTTAAATGTAATAGTGAAAGTAAGAAATGTAAATTAAGTGAAAAGATTGAAAAAATTTTAGAGGTGATGGATGGAAGTCAAAAAAAAGTATATAAGATATAAAAGTATGTTCAATAATTGTTGAAAATGTTATGTTAAAAAACTAATAATATATATATATATATATTAAAAATAGTGGGTGAGCAGGAGAGAGAAAGAACCCCCAGTTCAAAAGGGTAAAAGAGTATTGGGAAATGATCCATAATGAATTGGAAAAAATGTTTAAAAGTACTTTCCCCCCCCCTCAAAAAAAAAAAAAAACCAGAGTCCTTTCTGTTGGGGATAATTCAGATAATTCAGACTGAAATTCCCAGGTGTCAAAAAAAAGGTCATACTGCGCCCTGTGTTTCATTAGCCCCAAAATAGAAAACGAGCGAGGTCCCAATGAAAGAAGAATGGCAACTTAAGTTGACAGAATATGCGCAACTTGCAGACTTAACGTGTAGAATAAGAGAACAAGAAGAGCATACGTTTAAAGAAGACTGGAAAATGTTTATTGAATATTTGGGAAATAATTGTGTACAGCTGAAAACGCTGGCAGCATCAAGATAAATTCAACAGTGTAAATAAGTTTTGATGGATGCAGTAATGGAATACTGAATGGCATAGTTTTTGTAAAATATGCAGAGATTTATGATATGTAAAATGAACCATGGAAAGAGAAGAAGGGAAGTCAATGTTATCTTAAGGATGTAAAATTAGTATTTCACATTGTAAAACAGAAAATTTAATAAAAATTATATACTAAAAAAAGAAAAGAAAGAATCCCCAGTTCTGCTGGAGCCTATGCCCATCAAGCAAAGCAGGGAGCTTTTTTCCCACGCTGGATCTGCTTGGGTTTCCCAGTATTTAAGCTCTCTGTTTTGCTGGGCAAAAAGAGCTTTTAAGCTCTCCACCTTGCTTGGATTTAACTTGCGCACTTTCAACCAGCCTGCTTTCAACTGTACCTGATTGAAATTGTGCAAGTTAAACATGTGTAAGATGTGATGGTAAAGGTAAAGGTAAAGCTACCCCTGCCCGTACGGGCCAGTCGTGTCCGACTCTAGGGTTGTGCGCCCATCTCACTTAAGAGGCCGGGAGCCAGCGCTGTCCTGAGACACTTCCGGGTCACGTGGCCAGCGTGACGAAGCTGCTCTGGCGAGCCAGCGCAGCACACGGAAACGCCGTTTACCTTCCCGCCGGAGCAGTACCTATTTATCTACTTGCACTTCGGGGTGCTTTCAAACTGCTAGGTGGGCAGGAGCTGGGACCGAAAGACGGGAGCTCACCCCGCCGCGGGGATTCGAACCGCCGACCATACGATCGGCAAGCCCTAGGCACTGAGGTTTTACGCACAGCGCCACCCGCGTCCCATAGATGTGATGGTACTGTATTTCAGATAGTCATGCGGAAGAAGAAGGGAAGGAAATGGATTACAAGTCACTACCACCACCAGCAACCAAGGAAAGCCTGGTGTTTTATTGCTGCATCCTAGCAGACACATAGTGGCTTGCAATTCTGCGAAAGATGCTGCCAGCCTGCTGTAGACCTGAGTGCATCATGACTTGGCCCACAGAGCCCTAGTTTCATATAGATGCCCACATGATTTGATGGCCCAGAATCTACTAGACAATTTGGATGAGTATGAGGAAATGTTGTCAAACAGCCAGTTTGGGAGTGTGGCAGCTCAGGTTTTTCAGGTGAAGAGTCCATATTGGACCACCCAATCAAGCTTAGAAGACGCAAAGCCCTATTTGAAAAGATGCCTTTTTGAGAATTTGCAGCCCTCCTTGTGCCCTCAATACCACTGTGAATGTAATGAATAAAACAATAAAACAAACAATAAATATACATGTGTGTAAGGTTAATTTGGTCAGCCATGGTGTCGATTTGGTGCTGACCTTTAAAGCCCTAAATGGCTTCAGCCCGGTATACCTGAAGGAGAATCTCCACCTGCATCGTTCAGCCTGGACACTAAGATCCAGTGCCTTCTAGCAGTTCTCTGATGGCGAGAAGCAAGGCTACAGGGAACCAGGCAGAGGGCCTTCTCGATAGTGATGCCTGCCCACTGACATCAGATGTCCAGGAAATAAATAACTATTTGTCTTTTAGAAGACATCTGACGGCAGTCCTGTACAGTGGTACCTCGGGTTAAGAACTTAATTCATTCTGGAGGTCCATTCTTAACCTGAAACTGTTCTTAACCTGAAGCACCACTTTAGCTAATGGGGCCTCTCACTGCTGCTGTGTCACTGCTGCCGTTCCGCTGCTGCGTGATTTCTGTTCTCATCCTGAAGCAAAGTTCTTAACCCGAGGTACTATTTCTGGGTTAGCAGAGTCTGTAACCTGAAGCGTCTGTAATCCGAGGTACCACTGTATAGGGAAGTTTTTAATGTTTGTGGTCTGTTTTAATTTGTTGGAAGCTGCCCAGAATGGCTGGGGCAACCCAGTCAGATGGGTGGCGTATAATTGTTGTTGTTGTTGTTGTTTGTTTGCTTCTCTTTGTGAAAATAACTCGGCTGGTTGACCCTGGAAGGGAAAGGCATGTCACAGGCTTCGCAGAAAGGGGTTTCCATGAAGCAGCAAGGCCAGACATGAAAGGCTTGTGCTCAGGCGGGTGGGAGAGTTTACACTTCACTTGCCTGCTTAATACAAAAAGCAGATGCCAGCATAAATCCCATCAGTCCAGACAGCTACTCAATAAATGGGAACAGGCTAATATTCCTCCAGCTGTGACCAAACTGGATGCGGCATGAATGAAGGTCATCGAGTCTGCCGGAGCGTGGCCCTGGGGCAGGGGTGGCACTAGGTGGGAATGAGACAATGCGCACAGAGATACACACAGGGAGTAGAAGTGTCAATGTGACTCCCGCTGGCAAGAGGACATGGTGATGGAATTCTCACCCACAGCAGGATAGCTGGAAGGAAGGATCCGGCCCATGACTTGTTCACAACTCTCCAGTGCTCTCAGTACAACTTTCCTATCACTCCTACATGGCCACACGCTCAGGGCAGATATGCCACCCAAGTTCTTAATAATTCATAGCAGACCCTCCAAGTGTCCCTATTTTCCAGGGACAGCCCCAGATTTACAGAAGCCGCCCCAGTTTCTGATTGGATCCTGGAACGTCCCGCTTTTCCTTAAGGTGTCCCTATTTTTATTGGAGAAATGTTGGAGCAGGCATAGGCAAACTTTGGCCCTCCAGATGTTTGGGACTACAATTCCCATCATCCCTAGCTAACAGGACCAGTGGTCAGGAATGATGGAAATTGTAGTCCCAAACATCTGGAGGGCCAGAGCTTGCCCATGCCTGTGTTGGAGGGTAGGAAGTTATGTGACCACCCCTCCCGAGCCAAGGAGATAAGCAACTGTACAACTTTTAGAAGACATCTAAAGGCAGCCCTGTATAGGGAAGTTTTTTATGTGTAATGTTTTATTATGTTTTATATGTGTTGGAAGTCACCCAGAGCAGCAACCCAGTCAGATGGGCGGGATATAAATACTATTTATTATTATTATTATTATTATTATTATTATTATTATTATTATTATTTGAATAGGACATCCCTGTTGGAGAAATGTTGGAGGGTATTGTCATAGCTCTGGTACCTTTTGTTCCCTGTGCAAATCTCAGTCAATGCCCACTGCCCTTTTCCCAAGCATAACCTTGTGCCTTTTTTGAGCTCTTTGGTGCAACTTGCACAGCCAGAAAAACAAAAGGCACATATGCCCTTTAGATCCACAGAGATATGTTGCTGCCAAGGCAATTAAAGGTAAAGGTAAAGGTACCCCTAACCGTTAGGTCCAGTCGCGGACGACTCTGGGGTTGCGGCGCTCATCTCACTCTATAAGCCGAGGAAGCCAGCGTACAGCTTCCGGGTCATGCGGCCAGCATGACTAAGCCACTTCTAGTGAACCAGAGCAGTGCACGGAAACGCCGTTTACCTTCCCGCCGGAGCGGTACCTATTTATCTACTTGCACTTTGACATGCTTTCGAACTGCTAGGTTGGCAGGAGCAGGGACCGAGCAACGGGAGCTCACCCCGTCGCGGGGATTCAAACCACCAACCTTCTGATCAGCAAGCCCTAGGCTCTGTGGTTTAACCCACAGCGCCACCCATGTCCCAATTGGACATTACCTAATGCAGAAGGGACAGGGAGCCACAGGCAGAAGCCTAGTGCCTTTGCACTGGTTGGCCAGAGTACATGAAAGCATGGAGCACATTGACTACTTAATATCACCTGCACACTTTCCCTTATATTTTGACAAATAAAAGAGCTAAGGAATTGTCTGTGTGTGTGTGTGTTTTTAAGAACAAAATAATGAAAGCTGAGCGCTAAAGGAAGTGAACCCCTGTGGATGCCGCAGCTGATGGGAAATATGGTCCTGCCCTTGACATACTATTGCATCCCTGAGTCAAAACGTGAATTAACTGCCAGGGCAGATTCAGTCACAGGGAATATCATTCTCTCCCGCTGCCCTGCCCAAAAGGCTGTTGGCTCTGGTCATTTGCCCAGGCCCTCCTGTTCCCTGATTCTAGCTGACCAAGGTCAAAAGGCAATACTGTGGGGACCTGAGGCAGAGGAATTGGTGTGGCAGCATTCAAGCGCTTGCCTTCTGGGACTATAAACAGTGCAGGAAATTATCACACGTAGGTTTAAATCCCTACGGTGATGGTGGTGGCAGGGACTGCTATTTCCGGGTATCCTTTGCGGATTTAGACACTGAGCTTCCAGATGTTTGCTTACTGACACAGTTATTGCCGATTCCTCTTCAATCCGGCCCAGATGGCAGAGGCAAGCGTACATCTTAAGTGTAACTCTCTGCGCTGTTGTGGTGTTTGAGACAGCCTTTTAAAAAGGGAAGGGGGGTTCATGATGGCATTGGGGCAGTTATTTATGGCCCTGTTTGCACCCTAGAGTCCCTTCTTGTCTGGGGCATGGCTGTAGCTAGGGGGTATGGAGGTGGGCCCCCGCCAGGGGCGCAGGCGAGGGGGCGTGCAAAATCGGCTTTAAAAATGTCCATAAATATGTCTATAAATAAAAAGATTGATTATTGCCTCATAAGAAAATGTATTAAATACAGTGGTACCTCGGGTTAAGAACTTAATTCGTTCTGGAGGTCCGTTCTTAACCTGAAACTGTTCTTAACCTGAGGTACCACTTTAGCTAATGGGGCCTCCCGCTGCCGCCGTGTGATTTCTGTTCTCATCCTGAAGCAAAGTTCCAGAAAGGTACTATTTCTGGGTTAGCGGAGTCTGTAACCTGAAGTGTCTGTAACCTGAAGCGCCTGTAACCCGAGGTGCCACTGTAGAGGGTGAATTGAATGGGGTGGTGGTGGAGGAGAGGTGGAAAGAAGAGCTAATTTGTCAGTGGCCAGGGGGCGCAATCTGGACAGTTCTGCCAGGGGCTAGCTACAGCTCTGGTCTGAGGCTGCAAGTTTGAAAGGGACTGGTGGCGGCAGCGATGACCAGATCATCAAGTTGCAACTGTCCCACCTTACAAGGCTGTTGTGCACAGGAAGGGTGCAAGGAGGCTCTCCTAGGCGCCTCCTTCTGTCACCCCTAGAGTCTCTCATGTCTGCTCCTGTTAGGCTCTGCTGCAGTCCTTCTTTATCCTCTGTGCTTCTCTTCATCCAACAAGAGGCTAATAGCCCTGAATCGCCAAACCAATGATGTTACTGATAAGCAAACATGGTCCATGTTTCCTAGGACCACATGTTCAGCTCACAATTGCGGCAGCATCCTAAAACCAGTACCAGGGCCTTCTACGAGAGCCACTTCATATTGATCCCAGGAAATTTAGAGTGTGTTTACTCACCATTAGCTGCACTTGCTTTGTTGACTCAGGGCTATTATTTCTCGGGGAGAGAAGCGGCGGCACAGGCAGAATTATGCTTGGAAAGACACAGATGGGATGTAAAAAGCTGGCGATAAGGAGGAGAGTGGGGTTCTTGGAGCGATGGTATTGGCCGCTCTGATGCACGGCACGGTAGCAGATTCATGGGAGCGTGGAGAGTGGGGCTATTGGCTCCATAAATCCATAGGAGGAGGGAAGTAACTCCTAGGCAGGGGAACAAAAATAATTCTGGACAACAGCTCTGATGGCCCATAGGTGGCATTTTCCTGTGCAGAGGGAATACACAGAACGACAAAGGTGTTGTTGGTGGCATCCGTCTCCAGAGACAATAGAGTGCACCTCCAGGTATGAAGTCAAACCGCTGTGTTAGCAGCACCAAAGTGACTTCGCTGGGGAGCAAACCTGGCCGGTTCTTATGGAGGCAGGGACGCGGACTTATAAAAAATATTGGGGGGGCCCGGGAAAGCTCATGAATAATAAATAAGCTCATGAATATGCAAATAAAGTGGCGCCGCCTCCTCGTGAGCGAATAGGGGAGAGCGTGCTGCTCCTATTAATCAGCTCCGAAGGTGGAGCTTTTGCTCGGGAGGGAGGGCAGGAGGCATGCAGCCCGACCCTGTGCATTTTGGGCTGGGGGAGGGGCGGCGATGGCGCTCTGCTGGAGGGGCGCCGGAGATTATTGGGGGGGCTGAGCCCCCCCAAACGAATTTTTGAGGGGGCTCGGGCCCCCTCAAGCCCCATGGAGTCGGCGCCTATGTATGGAGGTCCTGGGCTGACCAGTGGGCATGTTGATTCATCTGGGACATTGGCTTCACACACACACCCTGCTCAAAATAATCTGTGTGCATAGTCACCAGCAGAAACAGTTCCCCCTACTTCATCAACAAGCACGCATTTGAAAAGTTGAACAAATATTTCTACCCATGCTGGGACTGCATGGGCTTTTAAGTGCATAAAAGGGTACGTAATCTGGTTTAAGTGCTCTTAAGTAGCTACACTGCAGCAAACACCAGGTGTGTAATCTAATCAAATATTTAAAACAAAATTTTAATCCACTTAAAAATAGCCTGCTAATCAAATTTACGTTTATTCTTTCCAGCAACACGCATCATCCTTAAAACTAGACCTTACAAAGTTTGATTGGCTGTGGCCGCAAACCTACACACACACACACACACAGAGAAAGAGAGAGAGAGAGAGAGAGCGCTTATAGAATCCTTATAATCAAGATCATTTCAGCCTTATCGATCAGGAATGGGGGTGGATGGTTCTCTCTTCATTTTGCTTCTGAAGAGGCCAGAGAATAAGACTTCATGCAATTCGTTTCTTGACTAAGAGTGTCTCCTGGTGGCCACATGAATAAGCTGCAGATCCAGCCTTTTCAATCCACTGCCCTTGTTCATTTCAGATAGAAAACGCCTATGCAGAGAGAGAGAGAGAGAGGTCCACTGCCTGAGCGATTTCATTTCATTTCATTCTCTTGCATGGCGAGGTGCAGGAGTGCATTAAAGGAAGAACTCTTCTCCCCCAAAGTTCACTCCCCCGTCTTGATAACAGTGTCCACTCTTCAAACTGGCAATGCAAAGCTTCTATTGTGTCTCACAGTGGGAGGGGTGGAAGAGCCCTTGACCTGTGTCTCAGCACTGGGCATGCCAACAGCTCGTGACCAGTGCCAGCCTTTGCTAGAGAGGGAGGAGAAACTCAGCTCAGTTCAGATTGAACGCAAGCCTACATAATTTGCGTCTTCCGAAACACCGTCCATCCTTTGAAATTCGCACCTCTCCAAATGTTGTGATGCAGTTCTGCAACCAAATAATGTGAACATTTGAAGGGGGTGTGTGCATAAAAACGCACAGATTTGTTAAAATGCATTTGTAGCAGGGATTATAGGTGTCTTCTCCGAAGTTCCATTCCCTTGGGAAGGGTATCACATTTCCCCAACCCTCAAACTAAAACATTTATTGCTGATGAAAATTAGATGATTCCACACGAACGCCCAAGCAAGCGATCACATCCCCTTGCTACAGTGGGTCAAGTGAATGAATTTTATTATTTCGGTCACGGACCAGTTCCAGCCCACATACAATATCAAGGAAGTCATAAAACACGATAGGGATACATTTGAATATGCAATTAGGTATAACAGGGACAATACAGATATAGCAACAGTTTAAAAATATATAAATTAAATGGGACAAATGTGATTGTGGAAGTGTCATCGGTCTCTGTTATGCAGCGCCTGCAACATCACTAGCGGTGAGTGACATGACTCCCCTCCCATTCCTTCCTTTGTATTTAGCCTAACAGTGTGACCATATACCCTCTAGCCACATGTGGCAATGGGTGGAAAAACACAGCTTCCCGCCCACCTCTCCTCCCAGTCCTTTGCTGCAATGGTGAGAGGAGCTCCCCAACTCCATCTGCTTACTTCTAAAAGGGCATCTTTTCCCTCTAGTGTGGCACCATCACTATGCAATCTTAGTAGGTGAAAACAGGAAGGAGCACTCCTGAGTGCCAAGAGCAATGATGCCATGTCAAATGAAAAAAGAGGCACCTCTTTCTCCTGGGCCAAAGCATACTCTCCAACATTTCTTCAATAAAATAGGGATGTCCTGTTCAATACGACGACGACGACTAACAATAACAATAGTGTTATTTATAGCCCATCCATCTGACTGGGCTGCCCCAGCCATTCTGGGAGGCTTACAACACATATAAAAACATAAGGCCTGGCCTTTGGTTTGGACTCAGTCTGACCCTTATGTTTCCCTCCCCTTATGGTTTTGAGCTATGGGCTACTATTAAAATGAGGCTGCATTTTAAATTATATTTTAATCTGTATTTTAAATTGTATATATATATTTGTAATTTTACTGGTGTTAGCCACCCTGAGCCCGGCTATGGCCAGGGAGGGTGGAGTATAAATAGTGGTTAAGAGTGGTAGACTCGTAATCTGGGGAACCGGGTTCGCGTCCCCGCTCCTCCACATGCAGCTGCTGGGTGACCTTGGGCCAGTCACACTTCTCTGAAGTCTCTCAGCCCCACTCACCTCACAGAGTGTTTGTTGTGGGGGAGGAAGGGAAAGGAGAATGTTAGCCGCTTTGAGACTCCTTCAGGTAGTGATAAAGCGGGATATCAAATCCAAACTCCTCCTCCTCCTCCTCCTCCTCCTCCTCCTCCTCCTCCTCCTCTTCTTCTTCTTCTTCTTCTTCTTCTTCTTCTTCTTCTTATGAAGAAGAAGAAGAAACATTAAACATTTAAAAAAACCTTCCCTATGCAGAGCTGCCTTCAGATGTCTTCAAAAGGTTATGTGACCCCTTGGCTCGAGGTCACATAACGCCATGCCCTCCAACATTTCTCCAATGAAACTGAGGACATCCTACTATACCCTCCGACTTTTCTCCAATGAAAATAGAGACACCCTAAGGAAAAATGGGGCACTGCATTATCAAATCAGAAACTGGGGCATCTTCAGTAAATCTGGTTGTGTCTCTGTTAAACAGGGACCCTTAGAGGGTCTGCTACAGCAGGTAGAACAATCCTCCTTCAAATCTGTCTTCCTTTGTAATAAAATTGCCCCTTTCTAGTATGCCATACTGAGGCTTGAAATCCATTATCCACCTACTCTGCATAGGAACAAGTTCCCTAGTATAGACAATATTTTGTGTGGGGGGGGGTAGTGACTCCCCTGGAAAGGAGCCGAGTGTTCTGAACTGAGAAGATAGAGATGTGATTTCAGAAAGATACGGGGACAAAAAGCAAAGTCACCTCTTGGCCTTTTTAGGTGCAAAGAACGGCTGCACTGTGACCCTGAACGCACCACTATCTACCGCTAAGTAAGGCTGCCAAACTGGGCAAATATGGATTCTTGGATTAGTACCCGCGATGGTGCTCGGCACTGCCTGCCATTTGGTAGGTTAATTGTTTGACAGGCCATCTGCCAATGGCTCATTTAACCGCCAGCGTGAAAAACAACAGCTTGCTGAGGCAACGCAGGCAGCCATAAAGGAGAAAGGAGGGAGGGAGAGAGGGAATGAATGGATGGGTGGATGGATGGATGGGGAAGCTAAGCGGTAAGGGAAGGAACAGCGCTAGGGCCTTGGACAATTAGCGGTGGCTGGCAGGAATAGGTGTGCTTCCTGTGGGTGAGATCCTGCAAAGGGCAAGACTCATCAGGACCATCACTGGGAATATATATGATGGACAACTGGTACAAAATACTTGTAAAAAAGTTTTTGTTTTTTATTGGGGTTTTTAAAAAAGACTTTGTTCAGACAAGCGGGAGCCAAGCTGCGCTGTTTTCACACAGCCAACTGCTTCCTGTTCAGAATGTCTGCTTCTAGAAGCTTTTCTCTATTGGCCCTCTGTCTGAGGTGGGCAGTTATATGCAACTAGCTCAGGGATCAGCTAACTTTCAGCAGGGGGCCGGTCCACTGTCCCTCAGACCTTGTGAGGGGCCAGACTATATTTTGGAGGGGGGGAATGAATGAATTCCTATGCCCCACAAATAACCCAGAGATGCATTTTAAATAAAAGGACACATGTAAAAACACGCTGATTCCCGGACCGTCCGTGGGCCAGATTTAGAAGGCAATTGGGCCGGATCCAGCCCCCGGGCCTTAGTTTGCCTACCCATGAACTAACTGCTTAGCACTTTTCCTCCGTATGCTGATGTTGCCATTCTCCACCTGTGAGCGCTAAGCGTCAGAGGCAAATTGTCTTGAAAATGATTTACATAAGGTGATTCATTTGCACAGAAGAGTGAATGACTCAGCCGATGGTCTTCCGATTGCTTCAGTCAAAGCCGCTGACTTTTCTTGCTACAGGATCTGTGCTACATTTATGGTCCATCTTCCAATGCTAGCAGTCTGTTCATAGGTTGCGAGTGACGTCCTGCTGTCAATGCATTGGTTAAAGGGTAAAGGTAAAGGGACCCCTGACCATTAGGTCCAGTCGTGACCGACTTTGGGGTTGCGGCGCTCATCTCGCTTTATTGGCCAAGAGAGCCGGCATACAGCTCCCGGGTCATGTGGCCAGCGTGACTAAGCCGCTTCTGGCGAACCAGAGCAGCGCACGGAAACGCTGTTTACCTTCCCGCCGGAGCGGTGCCTATTTATCTACTTGCACTTTGACGTGCTTTCGAAGTGCTAGGTTGGCAGGAGCAGGGACCGAGCAACGGGAGCTCACCCCGTCGCGGGGATTTGAACCGCCGACCTTCTGATCGGCAAGTCCTAGGCTCTGTGGTTTAACCCACAGAGCCACCCGCTGTGTCATATCTTTATTCTTCCAATTCATCAAAATCAATCTCTTGTCCACCATTTGGGGCGCGTAGGGTCCATTTTTGTTGTCCCATTGTTAATTTCCTTACAGTAAGTATATCACTCGATAGAATATTCTCCGCTGAAAGATTAAACTTTTTCTGCACAGTCATAGTTACACAGCCCAGCAAATTAACAGGATGTCTAGACAAATGGGTGCACCGACATCCACAAAATATCAATGGGTTTATTCTGTTTTTATTTGCTGTGCCTCCTCTTTGCACAATCATCAGTCACGAGGCATCTAAAAATATTGCTCTGGGTGCTGCATTATGATTCCAACTGTCTGTTTCCCACAGGCACCCAAAGAAACCTCTTTACCTGAGCTTGCAGGTGTGCGGTGGGGGGAGAGAGAGAGAGAGAGCAGGGAGGGAGGGGCAGGAATTGAGAGGGTGGGGTCTTTCTTTCATTGCCGGTGGTTTTCCAGCCTTCCCGCACTGAGCGGCAGCTTCTGTTTACTTTGAGATGGCAAGTGCAAAGCTCCTCTATCAGTCCATCAGTTCACTGCTAAACACCTAGTGATATTTACACAAGGCAATACTCAGCAAGCACAGTGGCCAGAAGGGGCTATGGCCAGAAACAGGACCCCTCTCCAACTCAGCCATTGTCACTGAGTGTCCTGGGCAGCTGGGGGCTTAGGCTGTAGTTCTTAAGGACACAGGAAAAGAGTCCTGCTTCATGAGGTCCATGGTTCTAGTTCAGCAGTGGAGGTCCTATAGCCACTACTTTCCCGGGAGCAT